>NC_133451.1:146674006-147874006 GCF_048565385.1 Saimiri boliviensis | reverse complement strand
AGCCAGGTGAAGGTGAGGTCTTGAGCACAGGAGCTTCTGTCCCCATGAACCCAGAATGTGCCACCCTCCTGGCCTGTGGATGTGTTTACCAACCTGGAAGCTCTCCAAACTCTGCCTTCTAGGAATGTTTATAGAGGTTTCATCATGTAGGCATGACCAATTACTAACCCAATCTCCAGCTCCCAGTTTGAATCACGGCTTGGTGTTTCTGGAAACCAGCCCTCATGTTGAAGCTTTTCAGCAGTTCACCAAGTGTTGCCTAATTAGAATAAAGGCACTCTTATTACCCAGGAAACTCCAAGGGATTTACAAGTTCTGTGGCAAGAACAGGAGGTGGAAACCAAGCATATATTTTTTATTATGCCACAAACATCTTGTTACACTGTATTAGAAAAAGTATTATGTCTCTCCTGGACGACTGAGGGAGAAAATTAGTAATAGGCACAAATAAATCAATTATGTGAAAAGACTATTGAAAATTAAGCAATTTAGAATTCCACATAAAATGAAAAGTTGTATAGGAAAGGAAATTGCCTTCTCTCCCTTTCACCTCCTACCATACTACTACAAGCTACTCCCTGATTCGTCATTCAGGGAATGTTAGTAAAGGGGATGGGTCTCCTTACCCCTGAATATTCTTAGCAAATCAATGTGGAGGTGACAGACTGGAAAGGTGGCTTTTCTTATACCAGATAGCCCATTCCAAAATATTAAAAGTAGCTAAATAAAATGTATTTCTTTGTGTAACTTGGTATCATTGCCCTTAAAAAAAAATGAGGTATGGTTACTAAGCTTTTTGCCCATCCCATTTCTAAAATTAAAAGCCTCAACTCTAATTTGTGAATCTGCTCTCTGGCTCTTTCTTCCTGACATCTAATTATTGTATAAATATAATCAGTCTTTTGCTGGTTCCATGACTGACATCTAAGAACATCAAAATTAGGAATGATATGGCCAAATTGTTACCTTAGTCCTGAAATATGTTATAAACCAAATGTTGGAAGAAAATGAGCACATTCACAAATAACAGTGGCTAGGTCTGTAAAATTTCCCCACCATTTTTTTAACTGCAGAAAATATTTATTTTGCAGGTTAGGATTTTCCACCCATTAGAAAAAAGAATTGCCATGACTCTCCTTTCCACGTCACACAGGCAGACTCATTTGCTCTACTTTCTGTGACTATCACTGTTAACAGCACATCCTGTGCTGCACCGTAATTGGTTTTTAATGGCATGTTTTCCACCATAAGATTAAGGCTTTTGGCCCAGGGTGGTGGCTCATGCCTATAATCCCAGCATTTTGGGAGGCCAAGGCAGGTGGATCACCAGAGGTAGCGAGTTCAAGACCAGCCTGACCAACATGGAGAAACCCATCTTCAAAAAACAAAACAAAAAAAACCCCACAAAAATTTGGGGTATGGTGGTGCATGTCTGTAATCCCAGCTGCTTGGGAGGCTGAGGCAGGAGAATCAATTGAACCTATGAGGTAGAGGTTGTGGTGAGCCGAGATTGTTCCATTGCACTCCAGCCTGGGTAACAAGAGCAAAACTCTGTCTCAAAAGAAGATAAAAACTTTTATGAATTTTCATGTTCTCATGTTTAAGAACAATGCTGAGAACACAGGATTCCATACATGTTGAATGAATAAACGATTGAATGAATAAGTTAAAGAGCACTAGAATGAACACAGATATGATTTACATTTGTTGACATTTTGAATTTTGCAATTATTTATGTGTATCTCCCCTGCTTGGCTGTGAGTCCAAGAGAATACAAATCTAGCCTCATCGATTCCAGTAGCCTCAGAATTTAGTGTTGTGCCAAATGCCTGAAATGTGATAGTTGCTCAGTTTAATGTTTTTAAAATGAAGAAATGCTGCCTTACAATATGAGATTTGAAAGAATAAGCTTCTGGGGTAGTCTGTGTCTTTTGTTTCATTTTGCCATGCTTCTTCTCATCTTTAGGAACTTAAAAATGTGGTCCAAATCTAAATATATTGGTTTTGAGAGTCATTTCTTAGCTACCACCTTCACCACCTTCGGAAATGCCAATTTGTCTTTTTAAGAGAATAACGCTTCTGTTTCCTTTTTGTCTTCTTTTTTTATGTAACTCAGATCTTGAATAAAGACCATGTTTTACAAGTGCACTTAGGATAAGCCTTTTATAAAACTAGTACTTTGGCTTATAAGCCCCAGCTTCTTTGTCCAGTCAGTGCTGTTGGTGTTGGATGACTTAATAAACGATGCCTGAGGCTTATAGATAAAAGGACTCAGAGCAAAGTTATTACCTGGGTTACCTTTCTGAATAATATTTATTGTAGAATGTAAAAATAGACCAAACATTCGCATTCTCAAAGCACTAATCTTGCATGTGTGCATGCACTACTTTTGTTTTAGCTGTGATTTAGTACTGCTTGACATCAATAGCATATTTAGTTCCCATTTCTAGGCAAAAAAGAACAAATCACCCTGACTTGTTCAAGGAAGTTCAAGAAAGATAAAGTATCCAAAGATCACCTCTCTGTTGCAAACTCTGGAGACATCTGCTTCTCTCTACAAAGAACAAAAAACTATGGGAGGATACCTAGTAAAGTCAAACTATCAGAGGTAGTTGGAAATTTAGTTTGCCCTCAGATGAAAAAAAAATAACACATTTATGTTGCAAAGCAGGAGTAAAGGAAAAAATTTAAAAGATAAAAACTGGCTATATCTGTCATGCTCAATTGAACAACAGAGCAAAATGAGATAAGTATATTAGTGGCAGTTGGGAAAAATTGCTTTTCAAATTCAGTTTTTTATGAGAGTAATTTAGGAAGTGTAGTTTAAGAATCATTAAGTACAAAATACCATAAACGTCAATGTGAGTTGTGTTCTGCTTTTGTTTGTTCACTGAGTGACATAGCATACCTTAAATCTGATGAAGAAGCCCCTTTGGAGGCTATAAAGGCAGCGGCATCGAAGTAAACTCTGAGAGCAGCCCTGAGAAAGGGGTCCCTTAAATAGGATTGACCATCTTGTTTAGAAGCTGGTAAGAGAAAAGAGGAAGCCTTTGCTTCCAACTTGTGATTGGAGTAATACAATGAATGTTCTTGTGAACCAGCCACCCACCTCCTATTGGGGGGGGGGGGGGAAGAAAAAAAAAAGGAACGCAGGCATTTGCAGTTAGCTTGTGGAGGATACTTTGAAGTAGGGAGACAGGAGGGAGGAATGAAACTTGAATCATCAGGCTGTGACAGAAGGAACTGTGAACCAAAACGCAGCTGTGAGCTCCAAGACTCCTGAGCTATTACATCAGTTATTATAGTGGAATGGGAGGATAAAGGAAAGGCCGCCTCCTCCTGCCTCTGCTAGCCTGAAAAGTTATGGAGTGTAAAGTGTGATCCCTTGTAAATATTAGTTTGAAGGTCTCACCAACTCCAGAGAGTTTAAAAAGCAAGAAAATGCACTATAACTCTAAGATCTCAAGGGGAAAATATTTTTTATAGTCCATGTTTGTTGAATATTTGCTGAGCTCTGAATAGGAAGACAAATTCAGCCTCTGTCTTGTTACTTCCTATTTTTGACTCACTTAAGTTTTGCCTTACTGGCACCACACACATTACCCTTAGATTAAAGCCTCAAGCCTCAATCATTCATACTCCAGCATCCTCCTCTTTACCAATCCTCCTTCCCAACCCTGAACAGAAAGATAAGTCTGTACCATCTAATCTCGTCTTTCTGTAGCCACATAGTTCCTCCGAAAATTGGCCTTGGTTGTCTCACTTCTAAGCCTGTGCATCTTAATGTGTCTCCATCTGGACGTTCCATTACACCTCAAGATCAACTGCATTAAGCTGGGCCTCTAAAATTTGAGGCAGTGTCCCTTCTCCAGGTCCTCCAGTTCCTCCAGCTCACAGACATTCCTCTTTCTCTAAATCTCTAGCCTTCGACCTGCACTCTGAGGCAGCCATACCTGCTCTCCACCATTATGGAAGGTTTTCTCAACTCTCCTCTCATCTCCCTGACTGTAGATTCCGTTGGATTCATCACAGGGTTTTATTCGTATTCATGGAAGTTTTACGTGTTGTGTGGCAATGTGTGTTCTCTCTCTCTTCTCTGTCTGCACACACACACACACACACACACACACACATATATGCACGCATATTGAGAGAGGAAACAATTTTCTTTTTTTTTCTTTCTTTCATTCCAAGTAATACTTGTTTACTTATTTTTTTTTTTCCTCTACTTTGGCAGAATCATCAGTGAACAACCATGGCTAATTTGCTTGTCACGTCAGGCACTGTAACAGGCAGCCACCCTTAGACCCTGCACCATGCTTTTGTGCTGCTAGTTTAAGTGACCTTGGCTCACAGATGGCGTGGACACAGCTGGCCCAGTAGAGGCATGGGCTCAGTAGAATGGCCTACACACCGACTCAATACACTAAGGTGGGCTAAGGCAAAGGAAGAATTTCCAGTTAGGAAAACATAAGATGATAATTCACCGTTGTTCTGTATTTAATAACATAGAATCTATTTGAACATCATATCCACTTTATGGTATTCTTTTCATTTATTCTTCCATTCCCTGCATTATTGATTTATGTATTCATCTGTCAGATACATCATGTGTCACTTAATGACGGAGATAAGTTCTGAAAAATGCATTGTTAGGCAAGTTGTGTGAACGTCATAAGGTGTACTTGCATGAATGTACACAATAACTGTTTGCTTCTATACTACAAAACTGAACTAAATACTGTAGACAACTGTAACATAATGGTTAAGTATTTGTGTATCATACAAAGGGTACATTAAAATATGGAAGAAAAGATTTTAAAAGATGGTATACCTGTATTGGGCTAAACGAAGCTAGCAGAACTAGAAGTTGCTGTGGGTGAGTCAGTGAGTGAGTGGTGAGTGACTGTGAAGGCCTAGGCTTATGTATACTATTGTAGACTTTAGAAACATTGTACTTTTAGGTTATACTCTTTTTTTTTTTTTTTTTTTTTTGAGATGGAGTCTCGTTCTGTCACCCAGGCTAGAGTGTAGTGGCATGATTTCGGCTCCTTGTAACCTCTGCATCCTGGGTTCAAGCAATTCTCCTGCTTCAGCTTCCCGAGTAGCTGGGATTACAAGCATGTGCCATGACGCGTGGCTAATTTTTGTATATCTAGTAGAGATGGGGTTTCACCATGTTGGCCAGGCTGATTTCGAACTCCTGACCTCTGGTGATCCACCCGCCTCTGTCTCCCAAATTGCTGGGATTACAGGCATGAACCACCGCACCTGGCCAGCAGCTGTACTAAATTTATAATAAATATTTTCTTTCTTTAATATACTTTTTACTTTACAAACTTTAATTTTTAAAAAAGTTTTTGACTCTTGAAATAACATCTTAAAACACAAACACATTGTGCAGCTGTACAAAAATATTTTCTTTCTTTATATATTTATTCTGTAAACTTTTTTCTATTAAAAATTTTGTTTTTACTCTTCAAACTGTTTTGTTAAAGCTAAGACCCAGACACACACATAGGTCTAGGCCCACACAGGATCAGAATCTTCGATATCACTGTCTTCCACCACCACATCTTGTCCCATTAGAAGGTCTTCAGGGTCAAAAACACACTTGGAGCTGTCATCTCCTATGACAACAATGCCTTCTGCTGGAACATCTCCTGAAGGATTTTCCAGAGGCTGTTTTACTATAGATGTGGCACATATACACCATGGAATACTATGCAGCCATTAAAAAGGATGAGCTCATGTCCTTTGCAGGGACATAGATGAAAC
This sequence comes from Saimiri boliviensis, assembly GCF_048565385.1. Lineage (NCBI taxonomy): Eukaryota > Metazoa > Chordata > Mammalia > Primates > Cebidae > Saimiri > Saimiri boliviensis. Next base: position 147,868,228 of record NC_133451.1, on the reverse strand, counting down.
TGGAAATCATAATTCACAGCAAACTGACACAAGAACAGAAAACAAAACACCACATGTTCTCACTCATAAGTGGGTGTTGAACAATGAGAACACACAGACACATGGAGGGGAACATCACACACTGGGACCTGGGAGGTGGGGCTCTAGGGGAGGAATTGCAGGGGGTGGGGGGATTAGGGAGGGATAACATTAGAAGAAATTCCTAATGTAGATGACAGGGCGATGGATGCAGCAAACCACCGCTATGGCAGGTGTATACCTATGTAACAAACCTGCATGATCTGCACATGAACCCCAGAACTTAAAGTATAATTAAAAAAAAGAACATAAACCAGTAGTTTCTGAAGGTTACCATTAACCACAGCAAAATAAATAAATAAATAAGTAGGGGTACACTCTAAAATTATAATAAGAAGTATAGTATGGTAAATAAATAAACCAGTAACATAGCCATTTATTGTTATCATCAAATACTGTGTACAGTGCATAATTGTGTGTGCTATACTTTTATATGGCTGGCAGCACAGTAGGTTTGTTCACAGCAGCATCACCACAAGCATGTGAGTAATGCCTTGTACTACAACATTTGTTATGATGTCACTAGGCTGTGGGGAGTTTTTAAAGTTCCACTATAATCTTATTGGACCACTGTTGTATATGCAGTCTGTTGTCGACCATAATCTCATTCTGCGGTGCATGACTGAACTCAGATCTCTTCTGTGTGAATAAGTTTGAGAGGGAGTTGTGTTAATTATATATGACCACAGAACCAGAAAACCTCAGTGATATAACCACAAACATTTATTTAATTCATGAGTCTGTGGGTCCCATGAGTGGGTTTTCTTGCCCGGGCCACACTTAACTGGTATCAGTGTGAGTTACTCATTCACCTGTTGTCAGCTGGTAACATGACAGAAGATTAGCAAGTCTAGGCAGGCTTTGGCAAGAAGAACATGAGGCAACTCAAATCTTTTTCATGTGGTCCTTCCTCCTTGAGCAGGCTATCCTGGCCAAGATCACACGATGGTGAGGTTTCAGACAGTGATGGCAGTGAACAAGACCTGTTAAGACATAGTCTCAGAACTGGAACAAAATCATTTCTATCATATTCTATTGACAAAAAGAAAATAAATAAAATAAAAATGTCTAAAGACCAGCCCTGCAAGGTAGGGGAGGAGCAGGTAGGGAATACATTCACCTCTTTAAGCGAGGAGCTGCAAAGTCATATTATAAAGAACATGGGTTCAAGAAGGCCATCTAAAACCACTCATGCATTCAAGCTACCATAAGGAGACACACAGACAGATCCCAAGTTAGAATATAATGTGATAAGGACTATCTATGAAAGCAGTATGTGTGCAACGGTGAGACATTTGCTTACAATATTCTTCTATCTTCATTAAACTGTATTTAAAGGAACAAGAGAAAGAACGATGTAAGAAAGAGCCAAAAACCATTTTCTACTCTTTTCTCCCTCCCATTTTTTCCACCCTTTTCCCTCCAGTACATACAAAGTCACTTACTTTGGGAGATGTGGTGCTCAAGACTTGCCTGAGGCAGTCACTCCAAAGCTTGGAACTGAGCAGTTTGGAAGTCAGGCCCTGTGTGCAGAGGTTACGTGAATGTATACATTTTTTTCTCTGGCAAAGAAGATACTGTTTGAAAACTAAGCTCTTATTTATTTACAGCCTCAGATGCCTTTCTGCATCTTTAGGGAAGGCTTTTCTGGATTAGTTTTTGTTTTTGAAGTCAGTGTTGAGTGCTGAGCTTCATTTTAGTTTCTCATCCTGCATTTGTCACTTGGTCTCGTTAGATTTCTGGGTCTCACTTGTCTGTCTGATTTAGACGCCTGTCAACACCCAAGGCAGAGATGGCCACCTGCTATATTTTACAGAACTTAGTAAATTCTAGCTATGGGTTTAAATCAATGAATCTTACACGTTCTCATCTTGGGACTCAGAACTTGCAGCATCACACCAATAACCTCTCAAAAAGTCAATTGCTGTTTACCTTTGGGTGTTGTAACATGAAAAGAGCCAATTAGAACTTCTCAACTGTAGGCTCTTTGGACATTGCCATGGCCCTTAGCAATGGAAAATGAAAAAGTAAAGGGAAGTGACTACAAGGTTAAGAGAAATAGCTAACCCTGAAGAGGTATTTTAAACTTTTGAGTTACAGTCTGCTTGTCCCTTTCTGAATTCTCAACTGTATCCTATTCTGAGAGGAAATAAGTCAAATTGAAAAGGACTAGAACTTTATGGCAATAAGGGTCTCCTGTTATTGGAATGATGCTGCAAGCAGCACTTTCTCTGGGAATGTTTAAGAATAAGATAGACACACTCATATTTGCCAGACTAGTTAGATGAGTGCTGTAGTACCACATATGGAAAAACATTGTTTTTGAGATGATCAATGTTGCTTATGTCTTTGCTTTTGACACACTCATCTTGATTTTAAATCCACTTTCTTAACAAAAGATGTGCATGAATTTGTACACTAACACGTGGCACTCAGATTGAAAATATGAAGTTAAAATATATACTGAACACCTCTGGTTCAAACCCTTCATATTAAAGATGAATAAACGTAACCAGACAGGTGAAGAAACGTCTTGTACGATATTTAGCCAGTGGCTACATGTGTGTTAAAGGTCCCCACTCTCAGTGCATTAAAATTGCACAATTTATAAAAACTTGCATTTACACATGAGACGGCTTCGCAATAGTGGGGGAATCATAAAGAAACTTGTACTGTAGTTTGTTGGAAGTAATGCTATGTACCAACCAAGTGTGGAGGGGCTTCCAACATAGAGGCAGAGCCAACGCTGGGAGAAGATACAGCATGTGCTATCATCTGCCTGATACAATTTAAATATCATAAGTAACTCTTCCCAGTTCAAAAATACTTCTTTTTTTTTTTTTAGACAGAGTTTCACTCTATCACCCAGGCTGGAGTGCAGTGACATAATTTCAGGTCACTGCAACCTCTGCCTCTTTGGTTTAAGCTATTCTCCTGCCTCAGCCTCCCAAGTAGCTGAGACTACAGACACGCACCACCATGCCCAGCTAATTTTTGTATTTTCAGTCGAGACAGGGTTTCACCATGTTGGCCAGGACGGTCTCGATCTCCTGACTTTGTGATCTGCCCGCCTCAGCATCCCAAAGTGCTGGGATTACAAGCGTGAGCCACCTCACCTGGCAGAAAAATATTTCTACCACTGCTAGAGTGGCTACGCTTCCCAGTGTGTCTGGATAATCTGTTGGTACTTGGTGTCCTAGCATAATTATTAAATTTCACTTTCAAAATGGACCCTGTTTAGACAATATATTATTTAGCCATCTTCACTGTCAAGATAGGGGAAACAGCATAATTTATTTACATCGTATAGGCGTTTCAGTTTCTGAAATTCCTTATACTTAGTAGAAGTATGCTTAGAGACTTAAAACCTCAAAAAACATCCTGATCAAAACTTGTGATCAACTGAAAATGATGAGAAAGACAGGGTTTGAATAAGTGTAAAGGAGATAATGAAAGAGAGACCACAGGCCACCAGAGGCAAATGCCACCAACCTTCCATTAGTGCCAGAGCCAATGTTCAGCCTGAAGACTGGAAACCTTGGAGGTGATATGAGATCAACAGAATGTTTATTACTCAACTGTTATATTTAAGACAAATATGCGTCCTCATTTTCTATGCTGAAAAAGCCAATACAAGATTAAAAGTAACACTGAAGGCTCAGGAACTTTTGTTCTTTTCTTTAAAAAAAAAAAAGTGCTTTAATAGGTTATTTAATGTTTGCTCCTTTAAAATAATTGCATCTGTGTTTAAAATTTCATTTTTTTCTGCATTTTCCTGCCTCCATTCTTGGCTATGGGTTTGTCATAAATAGCCCTTTTTATTTTGAGATATGTTCCATCAATACCTAGTTTATTGAGAGTTTTTAACATGAAATGTTGAATTTCATCCAAAGCCTTCTCTGCATCTATTGAGATAATCATGTGGGTTTTGTCTTTGGTTCTGTTTAGTGATGGATTATGTTTATTGATTTATGTATGTTGAATCAGCCTTGAATCTTAGGGATGAAGCTGACTTGATCGAGGTGGATAAGTTTTTTGATGTGCTACTGGATTCAGTTTGCCAGTATTTTAGTGAGGAGTTTGGCATCAATATTCATCAGGGATATTGGCCTGAAGTTTTGTTGTATCTCTTCCGGGTTTTGGTATTGAGACAATGTTGCCTTCATAAAATGAATTAGGGAGGAGTCTCTCCTTTTCAATTGTTTGGAATAGTTTCAGAAGGAATCATACCAGCTCATTTTTGTACCTCTGGTAGAATTCAGCTATGAATCTATCTTGTCCTGTGTGTTTTTTTTTGGTTGGTAGGCTATTAATTAAAGTGCCTCAATTTCAGAGTTTGTTATTGGTCTATTCAGGGATTAGATGTCTTCCTTGTTTAGTCATGGTAGGGCATATGCATCTAGGAATTTGTCCATTTCTTCTAGATTTCTAGGTTATTTTCTTTTTTTTTTTTTATCAGCCCAAATAAAGTTTATTCCAAATTTTCACAAAAGTAAAAAGAATACAGAAAGCAAGAGAGAATTATTTTAATATACTATAACTACATATATTTCTAATATTTTTCATAAAATAAGCTAATCAATTATTTTTCTCAAAAATGTCTAGTTATAATGAAGACTATATATTCTATTTTTGGCAAAAATTCTTTGTAATTACTGAAATTTTCATTTTACCAAAAACTCTAATGAAAAATTCAAAATTAATTCCAAAGGTTAACATTTTTTTAACACTGCCAAATACAGTTATCACAACATGTTTTTGCCCAATCAGACCATGAAAAGATGCCACTTTAACAAGATGGCATAACTATTTAAATTTTACATAGAAAGCAATTTTCTATATTCATGATTTCCTGGTTTGTCAGGCTTTTTGAAAAGAGATCTTCAATTGGTAAATGATATTTAATAAAACACCATTTTAAAAAACAAAGTCAAAAATTATCAAATTAAGTTAACCTATATATTGCAACATTTCTTATTTGCTCAAAATTTTCCATTTCTCTTTATATAGCAAGCAAATATATATCCTGAAAATCTTCCATGAGACAGAAACTAAAAATGTATTAGCTTTTGGATACAAATTATCCATTTAGGAAGTACAAGAAAATAGTAACAGTATTTTATCATCACCAATTCACTCCACTTATTTTAGTTTCCCAAAGACTTTTCATGATGGTACTCCTAGGAATGAGCCAATGAGCTTAACAACATTTTACTTCTTGTATATTGGTAACAGTTTGTAACTTTTATTTTAGAAAGTAAGTTTTGGTAGTTAAATATTTTTGGATCACATTTTCTTTTCTTTAGTGTCTCCTCCATTTTCTTCAGACTTATCATATTCTTGTCTAAAAAATTAATGATAATTATGCCTGCTAGACCTAAAGCATTTCCCAAGAATTTCTTTTTCCTAGTATTCCTGCCTTTGCTTAATCCTGTCCTATTGAGTGTGAGTAGAACCTGTGATTGTTTCTAATCAGCAGACTATGGCAAGGTGATAGGATTAGGTTACATAAAATGTGATTACACTTTATTAGCATGAAGTATGAGTCTTTCCCTTGCTGGCTTTGAAGAAGTAAGTTCTTATGTTGTGAGAGGATTGTTTGCTAGTGTGTTAGGCCATTCATGCATTGCTATAAAGAAACATCAGAGACTGTAATTTATAAGGCAAAAGGTTTAACTCCTTGACAGGCAGGCTGTATAGGAAGCATTGTACCGGCATCTACTCCTGGGAAGGCCTCAGGAAGGTTTAACTCATGTCAGAAGGTGAATTGGGAGCTTGTACATCACATGGCGAAAGCAGGAGCAAGAAAGAAAGGGAGTGTGTAGCGGGAAAGTGCCACATACTTTAAAATGATCAGATCTCCTGAGAACCCAATATGGAAAGGACAGCACCAAGCAATGAGGAATCTGCCTTGGGTTTGGGTCATGAGGGATCTGCCCCCATAACTCAAACATTTCCCACCAGGCTACACCTTCAACATTGGGGATTACATTTTAACATGAGGTTTGGGCCAGAACAAATATTAAAACTCTATCATCTAGGAAGCATAGGGAGTCTCTAGGAGCTAAGAGAAGCCCCCAGGCAATAGCCAGTAAGAAAATGGGGACCTCAGTTATACAACCATAAATAAATAAATTCTTCTAACAACCTGAATGAATTTAGATGCGCTTCTCCCCTCCTCAGGCCTCCAGTTCAGAACACAGCATTGACTACACCTTGACAGCAGCCTTGTTAGAGTCTGAGACCCAGTTAAGCCATGGAGCAGAGGAGTGAAGGTATAGTGGATGTATGTGAACATTGAGAAGCCATTTCTGCAGAGAACAGAAATCTAGAGAAGAGAGAAATGACAGCATCAGAGTGGCAGGATATGCCTACATTTTCACCAGTAAAATAGAATGACAAGAATATAAAGGTGGAATTAATTATCCAAGAGGTTGGCAAAAGTTTTTGTGAAGAGCCAAATAGCAAATATTTTAGTAAATATTCTGCGCAATATAGTTGCAACTATTTAACTCTGCTGTTGTAGCTAAAAAGTAGTCACATAGACAAATGTGCATGGCTGTGTTCCAGTAAAACTATTGACACCAATATGAGGTGGGCCAGATTTGGCCAGTGGGCTGTAGTTTGCTGACTCTGACTTATACTCAAAGTGCTGAAAGGAATTTCTTTTTAAAAACATTTTTATGGGAAATTTCAAACACATATAAATTAAGCAGAAGATTTTAATAAATTTCTCTGCATCATCAACCAGTATTCTTTATTAATTCTTAATAAGCTTCTTCCATTCTTGTGTCATGAATACTTTCATTTACCCAACTCAATGACTTTTTTTTTTTGTTTGTTTTTTTTGAGATGGAGTCTCACTCTGTCACCAGGCTGGAGTACAGTGATGTGATCTCAGCTCACTGCAACCTCCACCCCTAGGTTCAAGTGATTCTCCTGCCTCAGCCTCCCAAGTAGCTGACTAGCTGTGACAACAGGCAGGCACCACCATGCCCAGCTAATTTTTGTATTTTTAGTAGAGACGGGGTTTCACAATGTTGGCCAGGATGGTCTCAGTCTCTTGACCTCATGTTCCACCCGTCTTGGCCTCCGAACACACTGGGAATACAAACATCAACCACTGTGCCTGGCCCACTCAATGATTTTTTAATAGATACCTTTAGATAAATTGCATACTTTGAAATGTGCAGTCTTAATGGAATAATTGTAAGAAATGGATGCACTGTGTAACTCACACCCTTATCACAGTAGAACTTTAGAAGGGGATGCTTTTAAATATTGTCAGACCAGTCCCCATTTGCCCTAGCAGAGACTTTATGGTGCTAGGCAACCATGGCCTTTAATCTGGTTTCCCTATAAAAGCTTGGCAAGAAGTTATTAGAATGAATCTAAAGATATCCTAGTTTAAAAATTAGATGGAAACAGTCACCACTGGGAACTGATCTAAAGTCTCTCAGAGGAACCTACTGTAGCCAAAGCTTATGAGGCAACTATAGTCCAATCTGGCAGGCAACAGTTGACCTTTTCTGATTGGCTGATATGACAGTTTTCAATCTGTCAAGGCCCTGGATATTGGTCCCATATTTAGCCTACCTGATGATGGTTCTAAAAATATCAATGTTGCCGTGCCTTTCCTTAATAAAGCTGATACTCAATTAGTGGCAGATGGGTTATTCATTTGATTTACTAGTGAAAATCACTAAGCTTAGTAGAAAGTTGAGCTTTGGAAAGTTGAGCTTTGGATGATTGAGTGTTATCAGACACACAAACTTCATGGCTACCTTTTAACCAACACAATAATATAGCTGTGTTGAATTGAATCAAGAAGTTTTTGAAGTTAATAAGAATAATAATTACCAACAAAATTCTGTCTACATTTTATCATCTTATGGTATGTCATGGCATCACTTGTGGTGCTTACTCATAATCAAATATTTAAAGTCCGGTGCTACAGTTCAAACAGTGACACATGGAGGTTGTGCCAGCTGCTTTTTGTTCAGTCCTGAGATTCTTTGTGAACTTGGAAGGGCAAGTGTTCGCCAGGGTTGAGACCTCATTCAGTTAAATTCATTAATTCATTCAATATATTTTTGAGTGAATAGAATAAGATTAATAAAATGCTTAGAGATGGGATTTAGGGGTTCCACTGATGATAGGTCCTGAAGATGAGAGGAATTGCTGTGTTAAGCAGGGGTACATAAGGGATGCTGTTATATTAGGGAATGTACAGAACAGTATGGAGATGAGGCTAGTTGATAGATATAACCTGGGAATTTCATGTGACTCTGGGAAACTGCCATAAACTTAGAAAAGGGTTTATGATGGGATTAATCCTGATTATTTCTTAGGCATATCGAGGGAATGAGGCTACAAGAGATAGGTAGAGCTTCATCAAGAGGCTCCTTTTCATTTTGTCAGATATCTGGTTTCAAGTTAAAAACTCTCAGAGCATCTTTCTTGGATTAATATAAATGTATCTTTCTTAGAGATTAAAAAAAAGTAGACTTAAAGCAATCATCTTGTTTAATCCTTTTTTCCTTTCTAAGGTAGAAAACTGAGACTCTGGGACATTGTTTTCTCAATTTTACTGAACAAGTTAGAGTAAGAACCAAATAAAATAAGCCAGAGCCCAGTTTTCATTTTACAGTAACAAATAATCTTATACTAAACAGAGATTCGTCCATGTAGTAGGGATACAGGGTTGTTATTGCCTTAGGGGTAGCAGGGCAAGTGTTCTGTAATGAAACGCTAGAAATAGAAACATCTTTTTCCCTCTGGCCTATTAACTTTTTTTGGGATAGAAGAGGTGGGGAGCTTTGACATACCCAATAAGATAAAGGAAGATAAAAAGTAGAGGCTTATTAAGAATATAGGCAGAGAGGCAGAGAGATGGGAAGGATGCCTGCTTCCCCTGTCCCCAGGGCCATCTCCCTCTCACACTCTCCTAAAGTGAAGTCTCGATTCCAGCATCCATTAACTAGAAAGAATTGCAAGTTGCATTGCAAAAAAGTTGATGTCAAGTACTTACTGTTCTAAGAAGGACTTTAAAACAGGAAAACAGCTAAAAATTTAGCCTTAGGGAATTCTGATTTAGTGGCTTAGGGAAGGTGAGCTAGAGGATATATTAAGTATTCTTTTACTTCCATAGTCATTATTTTTTGTGGAATTCTTCATAGAAATTGTTTGCCTCCTTTGTCCCTGATTCACAAAAGTTTGACAGCAATGAATTGAATATTACTTGAAATGCACTTATAATGAAGCCTGGTTAAATAAATCCAAACTCTGAAAGAAAAAAAGTTTGAGGAAAATTGCCCCTCTTCTGTAAAAATCCAACCACACATCTCTAGTCTCATTAACCATCAGAAAAAAAAAAGATTGATGTATCTATGCTTCTGATAACAGTACATTTGTATTAACAAAGGAAAATAAAGCTAAATCAAAATAAAAACTCACTTGATTTGCTTTTGATGTGTGTAACCATAAGAGACACTGTCACTGCCTACCATATCATATGATATAACTACTTCAGTGTGCTCAGTTCCCTTCCACTACCAGCATCAGTATTTCTGTGCCTGAGAGTATTTTTCAGAACTGCAAAAGTCGACTCTACTTTGTGCATGATAGGCCAGTGATGCCATTGCTGGAGAATTAACACATTCCACCCCCAGGCGGATACCTCAAGCAATAACTTTGGGAGCTTTTTTTTTTTTTTTTTTTTTTTTTTGTGAAGTGTTTATTTTTATTTCCTTTTTTCTTATATATATTTATGGGATACAGTGTGATGCTTTGATATATGTATACATTGTGTAATGATTAAACAAAACCAGTTAACATATCCATCATCTCACATATTAATCACTTGTTTTGCGGTTAGAATATCTGAAATCTAGTCTCAGTAATTTTCAAATATACAATATATTATTATTATTAACTGTATTCATCAATCTACACAATAGGTCACCAGAAGCTATTTCTCTTATTTCTTCTGACAGAAACTTTATACTCTTTGGTCAACATCTTTCCATTTCCCCCTCCCACACTCCAGACCTGGTAAACACCATTCTACTCTCTACTTCAATGAGTTTGATTTTTTGTTTTCAAGTATAAATTAGATCATGTGTTTGTCTTTCTGTGTGTAGCTTATTTCACTTAGCATAATGTACTCCAGGTTTACTTATATTGCAAATGACAGAATTTTATTCTTTTCTATGGCTGGCTGAATAGTATTCCATTGTCTGTGTGTATATATCACATTTTCTTTATATGTTTATTCATTTACATTTAGATTGATTCCACATCATAGCTATCATGAATAATGCTGTAATGAATGTGGGAGTGCAGGTATCTCTTTGACATATCAATTTCATTTTCTTTGGATATATACCCAGAAGTGGAATTGATAGATCATATGGTAATTATATTTTTAGTTTTCTGGGAAACCTCCATGCTTTTTTTCCATAATGGCTGTAATAATCTACATCCTCACCAACAGTGTATATGAGTTTCATTTTCTCCACATCCTCACCAAAACTTGTTATCCTTCATATGTTTTGATAATAGCTAATAGGTGTGAAATGACATTTCACTGAGGCTTCAATTTACATTTCTCTGATGATTACTGATGTTGAACATTTTTTGCATATACCCTTTGACCATTAGTATATTTTATTTTGAAAAATGTATTAATCTGTTTTCATGCTGCTAATAAAGACACACCCAAGACTGGGTAATTTATACAGGAAAAGAGTTTAATGGACTTACAGTTCCACCTGGCTGGGGAGGCCTCACAATCTTGGTAGAAGGCAAGGAGGAGCAAGTCACATCTTACGTTGATGGCAGCAGGCAAAGAGAGAGCTCATGGAGAGAAGTTCTCCCTTATAAAACCATCAGATCTAGTGAGAGTTATTCACTAGCACAAGAACAGCACAGGAAAGAATTGCTTCCATGATTCAATTAGTTCCCATTGGGTCCCTCCCATGACACATGGGAATTCAAGATGAAATTTGGGTGGGGATACAGTCAAACTATATCAGATGTCAATTCAGGTTTTGCATATATTTTATATATACTTCAAAGTCAGGATATTTATTTTCTTCCTCTTGAATTGTTTAAGTTCCTTACATATTTTAGACATTAATCCTTTATTACTAGAAACATGCATCCTACCAAGACTGAATCATGAGAAATTGAAAATCTGAAGAAATTATGAATAAAGAGATTGAATTAATCAAAAACCTCCCAACAGAGAAAAGCCCATTGCTGGATGGCTTTATCAGTGAATTATACAAAACATTTAAATAAGAACTAATACCAACCTTTCTTGAACTCTCCAAACACTTGACAAAGAGAGAAGATTTTCAAACTCATGTTAGGAATCCAGCACTGACCTAATACCAAAGCTAAACAAGAATACTACAAGAAAAGAAAATTATAGACTAATATCCCTGATGAACATAGATGCAAAATCCTCAACAAAATACCAGTGAAGTAAATTATACAGCACATTAAAAAGATAATTACCATGGTCAAGTAAGATTTAGCCCTGAGATACAAAGATAGTTCAACATATGAAAATCAGTTAATGTGATACAACACATGAACAAAATCAAAGATAAAAATCACATGATTATCTCGATTTTACCATAAAGCATTTGGTAAAATTCAACATTTTTTCATCATAAAAACTCTCAAAAAACTAGGTGTAGAAGGACTGTACCTCAACACAATAAAGACCATACATGACAAATCCATAGCAACATCATACCCAATGGTGGTAAATGGAAAGCTTTTTCTCTAAGACCAGAAACAAGATAAAGATACCCACTCTCATCACTTTATTCAGCATAGTATTGGAAGTCCTAGCCATGGCAATTAGGCAAGAGAAAGAAAGAAAAGGTATTCAGATTGGAAAGGAGAAAATTAAATTGCCTCTCTCTGTGACATAATCTTATATGTAAAAACATAATATTACATATAAAACATAATCTTATATATAAAAACCCTAAAGACTCCACCAAAAACCAGTTATAACTAATAAATAAATTCAGTAAAGTTGCAGGATACAAAATCAATATACAAAAATCAGTAATATTTCTATACATTAACAATGACTTATCAAAAAAATAAAACAATCCTATTTGCTATAGCAAAATAAAATAAAATAAAATGTTTAGAAATAAATTTCATGTAGGAAATGAAAAATGTATACACTGAAAACTATAAAACATTGATTAAAGAAATTGGAAGAGACACAAATAATGGAAAGATATCCTGTGTTTATAGGTTGAAAGAATTAATATTGTTAAAATGTAAATACTACCCAAAGCAATCTACAGGTTCAACACAATTGCTATCACACTTTCAATGATGATTTTTTACAGAAATAGAAAAAAAATTGTAAAATGTGCATGGAACTATGAAAGTCCCTGAACAGTCAAAGCAGTCTGAGTAAAAAGAAAAAAGATAGAGATATCGTGCTAGTTGACTTCAAAATATTCTACGAAGTTATAGTCATCAAAAACAGGATTGTACCGGCATAAAAATAGACACATGGATATCAATCCACTTACCTATGGCCAACTGATTTTTGGTAAAGTTGCCAAAAACACACAATGGCAAGATAATTGTTTCTTCAATAAATAGTTTTGGGAAAACTGGATACTCACTTGCAGATGAATGAAATTAGACCCTTATCTCACCTCATATACAAAAATCAATGCTAACTGGATTGAAGATTTAAACATAAGACTGAAACTGTAAGCCTACTAGAAGAAATCATAGGGGAAAATATTTACGGCATAAGTTTTGGCAAAGACTTTTTGGATATAATCCCCAAAAGCAAAAGTGGACAAATAGTATTGTAACAAACTAAGAAGCTTCTGCACCACAAACAAAATGATGACTGAGTGAAGAGATAATTTATGGAACAGAGTTTCTGAATAAACATCCCAGCTCTCATGCCCCAAGAGTGGAATAATCTTGAGGCAGATGTTTTATGTTACTTCCTAGAATTAAGCTGCAGTTATTGATAGCAGACTTAATAAAGCATTCAATCAAGGTTGCCTCCCCTTCAGTGATGCTGAGATGAGCCGCTGAGATGAGCCACTGAGATGAGATTCCCCTTTAGAAATGAAAGACATCATCACAGCTGCAGGGATAGCTTCAGCAGATAGCTCACAGCTACCATTCCCCTTCAAGTGTTATTACCTCAGCTGGAGAAGACTTTCTCCCCCAAGAACACACCCCTGACATAGGGTAGCTTGCATGCAAAGACTGACTGACTCAGAGAAGGAAAGGCTTGACCTCCTCAGACCAATTTGGAATAGTTCTGTGGGGTTATGACAGCTCCAGAGTTACCTTTAGGCTTGGCTGAGACTTTACCTTAAGACTGTTGCAACCCAATACTTCCCTCTTCCCAATCCTGTTTCTTACCCTTCCCTTCCATAAGCGTAGGTATCAAGTGCCCTTCCTGGTAAAGTTTCAGCAGCTAATCTCCATCTAAGTCTGCTTCCTGAGGGTCTCAACTGCTATGATCTGAATGTTGTGTCCCCAACAACTTTATATGTTGAAACAAAAACCCTAGTGTGATAGTATTTAAAGATAGGGCCTTTGAGAGGTAAGTAGATCAAGAGAGTTGAGTGTTCATGGTGGGATTAGTGCCCATGGGAGGGTTTGCTTCCTCTCTCTCTATCATGTGAGAATATAATGAAAAGATGGTCATCTGCAAACCAAGAAGAGGGTCCTTACTAAACACCAAATCTGCTGATATCCTGGTCTTGGACTTTCACCCTCCAGAACTGTGCAAAATAAACTTCTGTTATGTAAGCCACCGCTCTATAAAATCTTATTATCACAACCTGAGCTGAGACACCAATCAGCGACACCTTCCTGTGTTTCACTTTTTTACTCCCGTGTTGATATTTCTTTTATTTCCAAAATTCATTGTTCGTACTCACATTCTTGTCCCACTTTTGCTTGTAAAGACACTAGCAGTAAACGTTGCCAGCCTTGAAGAGAAGAACACCATTCTATTCTTTCCATGCACCTTCCCGCCTCAAAAAGGAGTGGGCAGGGAGAAGAATTTCTAGAAACCAGGAGCTCCACTAGGAATCCACTTGATACTTCCACGTCCAGTAATAGCTGTAATTGGGACTTTGGAGAAACAGTGACCTTATAGGCAGTGGCAGAGGTAACTATGGGCTCAGACCCCTCAGGAATAAAACGTGGGTTTCCCTACAGGTTAGCAATCAAGATGAATAGAAGTACCAACCAAAGTTGAGAAGGACAGATGAACACAATCACGGTCAATTATAACATTGGTTTGTAGCTTGTCCCATGAACCTTCCTAATTCTGTCAAACCCATTTGTTTAGAAATCCTGAATTATCACTGGATTAAAGAGCAGTTACTAATCGGAATGAATTTAACATGGGGCATGGTTAGAACTGCACAAAGCAAAGGGTGCACTGTTGAAGGCATTGTCAGTGCTCTACCCACATCTTTTGGGTTTTAACTACTTCGGTGCATTCTGATGAACTTCTGTTGGTATCTGCCTCTCTGTACATGGGGCTTTTTGTAGAGTCACCAGAAGCTGCTTTGCCCTTGTGTATGATAGACTGGAATTGGAAGGTGGATGTTACTCTGTGTCCTGGAAGTGATCTTCCATGTTTCTTGAGAGTTGGTGTACAAATATCTCTGTACCCATGTCTCTTGGCTGAAATAATTCTGAGATGTGTATTTTACTCTATTGCTTAAAATTTCCTTACAGGAATAAACTCCAGGGACCCACACTGCAGTAGCTGGCTTAATAATGTACGCTTATTGGCTTTTTTTCTTCCTTGTATCTTTCGCTTACTGATTTTCCCAGTACCTCTCCAATAATACTCAAACCCTTATATTAGAATATGTTTCTATAGAAACCCAAACGACAACTTTCAGACACCTTCTTTCATGTTTTTCTTTCAATTGTGAGCCCAGGAAGATTGTACTTTTGATAGTAACTAAATGTCTCTGGCTCTAATTTTCCTGATCTATTAAATGCAGATAGTAACAGTATCTACTTCCATGGGTTTATTACCACTCTTAAGAAAGAAAATATTTCTAAAGTATTTAGAAAATTGCCTGACAGAGACATTATTTGCATAAAAAATAATATTTAAAGTGTTTTCTTTGGATGAGGTAATGAGAAGATAAATCTATAAAACTGCTTTATTTTTTCTCCTGAACATTTTAGGGAGTGATATTTTCTGGCTGTGTTGGTTATTGACTTTCCTCACCCATGCATATTTTTGCTGCAAGTAACTTGACATATGTACCAACTACAATAAATCCAGGTTGTTGTTATTTTGACTGAGTAGTAAAAATAAATAATATGTTGGCTTCTATTTTATGTACAAATTATCAAATAAATTAGTAAATTAGAGGATTCAAGACTGGCTTCATCATGCATTGTTGGATAGAGCTTTAACTCACTATTGGGAATCCAAGTTATTTCGAATTTCACAGCAAGTTTAAATATGCTGTGAACGTTAGCAGGTGCTCTTATTGCTTTTTCTCTGCAAGTCCAAGATGGAAATGCCCCTCAAGGCATAAAAATGTTTTTGCATGTTGTAGGCATAAGAAGCTTGGAAATATATGTTTTGGAAACTTTTTTCTAGCAGGTGATAGGATTCTATATTCCAACGAACTTAGAGGACTTGGGAAAGAGCTTTTAACGAAAAATTTCCCTTTTCCTAGAGCAAAAACATACGAGATTCAATTTCCTGTTATTGGTTGTAGAATTATTGGAACATTTTGCAATATGGTTTAAAAAAATCTCTCTTCATTTATACATGGCCCCAGAGATAAGTTCTGCCTTTTATAAACTCAAGTTTACCTCCTGTTACTTTGTCTGATAGTTATAAGGAGGTTGATTTCAGTGTGATAGGCTAGGTTCAGTTTGATTTATTATGTGACCCAAGTTGCTGGCATGGATTAAAGTTTATCTGAGTTGTTTTGGTTGCTTCCTGAGAAGGTTTCCCTGTGTTCATTCCTAGCCAAACATCTGAGCCATTTTTTCCCCAGTCATTTTAAAACATGCCACTCTGATAGCTTTATCAGTATACCTTTTTCCTTTTTCCCAGAGTTACTTCACTCTACCACTACATGAAAGCATCAAGTTACAGGAGGACTTTCCTCCTATTTCCACTGAACTTTGCCCTCGGTATTGGATCTCCTGGGACCCTACCAAAGGCTTAGTGATGGCTATTTCTTAGCAGCCATGCCAATGCTTATTTCTTGCCAAATTGTATTTTAAAAGCAATACAGGCAAAAGATCCCCTTAATCACTATGAAATACACAATGAAAAAACGAAAAATCACTCTATTCCATCCCCTAGAAAAATTTTTGTACAATATTATAGATATTTTTTCTAAGAGAATCCTTCATTATTATTTAAGATTGGGGGTACATGTACATGTTTGTTACATGGATATGTTGTGTGACACTGACATTTGACCATTTGACTTTCTAATGATTCTATTGCCCAAGTAATTTTCAAACCTTGTCCACATCCCTACCTCCCCACTTTTGGAATCCCCAATATATATTATCCCCATCCTTGTGTCTGATATACCCAATGTTTAGCACCCACTTATAATTAAGAACATATGGTATTTAATTTTCTGTTCCTACATTAATTCACTTAGGACAATGACCTCTACCTGCATCTATTTTGCTGCAAAGGAAATGATTTCATTCTTTTTTATGGCTGCATCGTATTCCATGCTGTATGTCTCACATTTTGCTTATACAATTCACTGTTGGTGGGCACCTAGGTTGATTCCATGTCTCTGCTAATGTGAATAGTGCCTTAGTGAGCATGCGAGTGCATGTGTCTTTTGGTGGAAAGATTTGTTTTCTTTTGGATATATGCCCAATAATGGGATTGCTTGATTGAATGGTAGTTCTGTTTTACATTCTTTAAGAAATCTCCAAATTGCCTTCCACAGTGGCTGAATTACATTACATTCACACCAACAGTACATAGGCATTCCCTTTTCTTTGCAGGCGTGCCTGCCACTGTTATTTTTTGACTGTTAATAATAGTCACTCTGACTGGTGTGAGAAGGTATTTCATTGTGGTTTTGACTTGCATTACTCTGATGATAAGTGATGTAGAACATTTTTTTTTTCATGGCTGCTTGTATGTCTTATTTCAAGAAGTATCTGTTCATATTTTTTGCCCATTTTAAATAAGGTTATTTGTTTTTTGCTTGTTCAGTTAAGTTCCTTATAGATTCTGTATATTAGAACTTTGTCAGATGTATAGTTTGCAAATATTTTCTCCCATTCTGTAGGTTGCCTGTTTACTCTGTTTATAGTTTCTCTTGCTTAGTTTACTTAGTTTCCACTTGTCAAGTTTTGTTTTTGTTGTAATTGCTTTTGAGGACTTAGTCATAAATTCTTTCCAAAGATTGACTTGCAATTACTTTTGAGAGCTGGGTCATAATTTGTTTTCTAAGGCTGATGTCCACAATGGTGTTTCCTAGGTTTTCTTCTAGGACTTTTATAGGTTGAATCTTACAATTATATCTTTATTCCTTCCTGAGTTAATTTTTGTATATGGTGAGAGGTAGGGAGCCAGTTTCATTCTTTTGCATATGCCTAGCTCATTTTCCCAGCACCAATTTATTGAAAAGGGTATCCTTTATCTATTGTTTATTTTGTTGACTTTGCTGAATATAATTTGATTTAGGTGTGGGGTTTTATTTCAGGGGTCTCTATTATGTTCCATTGGCCTATGTGTATATATTGTATACAGAAACATAGACAAACTATCATCTAGTACCATACTGCTTTGGTTACAGTAGCCTCATAGCATAGTTGGAACTTGGGTAATGTGATGCCTCCAGTTTTATTCTTTTTGCTTAGGATTGCTTTGGCTATTTGGGCTGTTTTTTGGTTCCTCTTGAATTTTAGAATAGTTTTTTTCCCCCAATCCTGTGATAAATGACATTGGTACTTTGATAAAAAGCATTGAGTCTGTTGATTGCTGTTGGCAGTATGGACACTTTAATGATATTGATTATTCAGTCCATGAGCATTAAACGTTTTGCCATTTGTTTATGTTGTCTATGATTTCTTTCAGCAGTATTTTGTAGTTCTTGTAGAGATCTTTCACCTCCCTCATTAGCTTCATTTTCATTACCTGGAGTTTAAAATTAATTTTGCAGTTATGATATATTCTTGATTATTTCTGATTTGGTTCTCAGCTTGAACATTATTGATACATAAAAAGGCTACTGATTTTTATATATTAATTTTGTATACTGAGACTTTGCTAAAGTTGTTTATCAGGTCTTAAAGACCTTTGGTAAAATCTTTAGGGTTCTCTAGGTATAGAATCACATCATCAATGAAGAGAAATAGTTTAACTTTCTGTTTCCTATTTGGATAACAGAACATAACCCCCTTATTTATTTCTCTTGTCTGATTGCTCTGAGTTTCTTTTGGTATTGATTTCTACTTTTATTCCACTGATATCTCAGAGGATATTTGATATGATTTCATTTTTAAAAGAATTTACTAAGACTTGCTTTATGACTGAGCATGTGATCAATCTTAGAGTGTGTTTCATGTGCAAATGAGAAGGTATATTCTGTGGTCACTGGGTGGAGTATTCTGTAGATGTTTATTAGGTCCAATTCATCAAGTGTTGAATTTAAGTCCAAAATTTCCTTCATTAGTTTACTATATCAGTTATCTGTCTCATGCTTTCAGTGGGGTCTTGAAGTCTCTCACTATTATTGTATGTCTAAGTGTTTTCTTTAGTCAACTTGTAATTGTTTTATAAATCCAGATGCTTCAATGTTGGTTGCATAAATATTCAGGATAGTTAAGTCTTCTTGTTGAATTGAACACTTTATCATTATGCAGTGCCCATTTTTGCCTTTTTTACTGTTTTGGGATTCAAGTATATTTTATCTGACATAAGAATAGTGACCCCTGATATTTTTTGTTTTCCATTGCCATGACAGATCTTTCTCCATCCTTTTACTTTGCGCCTGTGGGTGTCATTACAATTTACCACTCTATGTCTTTTAAGTGAAATCTTTAGGCCACTTAAGTGAAACACTGAGACTGTTTATATTCAAAGTCAATATTTACATGTGAGGTTTTGTTCCCGTCACACTGCTGTTAGCTAGTTCTGCCATTTCAATTGTGTAGTTGCTTTATAGCATCTGTGGGCAGTGCTTGCGTGTGCTTTTGTGGCAAGTGTTCTTTCATTTTCATGTTTAGAACCCCCTTAAGCATTTCTTGTAGGGCTGATCTCTTGATGATAAATTTCATTAGCAATTGCTTTTCTGGAAAAGGCTTTATTTCTGCTTCATTTATGGAGCTTGGTTTGATGGGATATAAAACCCTTGGCTGGCATTGCCTTTCTTTAAGAATGCTAAAAATGGGCCTCCCAGTATCTTCTGGCTTGTAAGGTTTTTGCTAAGAAGTCTGCTGTTAGTCTGATGGGTTTTCTTTTATAGGTAATATGAGCCTTTTCTGTTGCTGCCTTTAAGATTTTTAAATTTCATATTGACCTTGGATAGTCTGATGATGATGTGATTTTTAAATTTCATATTGACCTTGGATAGTCTGATGATGATGTGCCTTTGGGAGAGTCATCTTGTATAGTACCTTACAACAGTTCTCTAGATTTCTTGTATCTGCACGTCAATTTCTTTAGAAAGATTGGGGAAATTTTACTGAGTTATAGTCTCAAATAGGTTTGTTTATTTTCTCTTCTCTCTCAGAAATGCCAATAGGTCATAGATTTGGTCACTTTATATAATCTCATATTTCTCAAAGGCTTTGTTCATTTAAAAAAATTTTCCTTCTTTTTTTTATTTTTATAATTTTTTAAATTGTATTTTAGAATTTGGGGTACATGTGAAGACCATGCAAGATTGTTGCCTAGGTACACACATGGCAGTGTGATTTGCTGCCTTCCTTCCCCTCACCTATATCTGTCATTTCTCCCCATGCTATCTCTCCTCACCTCCCCACCCCCCACCCCTCCCCCATTTCCCCATTCCCTGCTGTCCCTCCCCTATTTTCCCCCAACAGACCCCAGTGTGTAGTGCTCCCCTCCCTGTGTCCATGTGTTCTCATTGTTCAACACCTGCCTATGAGTGAGAACATGTGGTGTTTGATTTTCTGCTCTTGTGTCAGTTTGCTGAGAATGATGGTTTCCAGGTTCATCCATGTCCCTACAAAGGACATGAAGTCATCGTTTTTGATGGCTGCGTAATATTTCATGGTGTATATGTACCACATTTTCCCTGTCCAGTCTATCATTGATGGGCATTTGGGTTTGTTCCAGGTCTTTGCTATTGCAAACAGTGCTGCAATGAACATTCGTGTGCATGTGTCCTTATAGTAGAATGATTTATAATACTTTGGATATATACCCAGTAATGGGATTGCTGGGTCAAATGGGATTCTATTTTTAGGTCATTGAGGAATCGCCACACTGTCTTCCACAATGGTTGAACTAATTTACACTCCCATCAACAGTGTAAAAGTGTTCTTATTTCTCCACATCCTCTCCAGCATCTGTTGTCTCCAGATTTTTTTGACGATCGCCATTCTAACTGGCATGAGATGGTATCTCAGTGTAGTTTTGATTTGCATTTCTCTAATGACCAGTGACGATGAGCATTTTTTCATATGTTTGTTGGCCTCCTGTATGTCTTCTTTTGTAAAGTGTCTGTTCATATCCTTTGCCCACTTTTGAATGGGTTTGTTTGTTTGTTTCTTGTAAATCTGTTTTGGTTCTTTGTAAATTCTGGATATCAGCCCCTTGTCAGATGGGTAGATTGCAAACATTTTTTCCCATTCTGTTGGTTGCCAATTCACTTTAATAACTGTTTCTTTTGCTGTGCAGAAGCTATGGAGTTTGATTAGGTCCCATTTGTCTATTTTGGCTTTTGTTGCCAATGCTTTGGCATTTTGGTCATGAAGTCCTTGCCTACGCCTATGTCCTGAATGGCTTTGTCTAGATTTTCTTTAGGGTTTTTATGGTGTTAGGTTTGATGTTTAAGTCTTTAATCCATCTGGAGTTAATTTTAGTGTAAGGTGTCAGGAAGGGGTCCAGTTTCTGCCTTCTGCACATGGCTAGCCAGTTTTCCCAACACCGTTTATTAAACAGGGAATCCTTTCCCCATTGCTTGTTTTTGTCAGGTTTGTCAAAGATCGGATGGTTGTAGGTATGTTGCATTTCCTCTGAGGCCTCTGTTCTGTTCCATTGGTCTATATCTCTGTTTTGGTACCAGTAGCATGCTTATTTGATTACGGTAGCCTTGTAGTATAGTTTGAAGTCTGGTAGTGTGATGCCTCCTATTTTATTCTTTTTGCTTAGAATTGACTTGGCTATGCGGGTTCTCTTTTGGTTCCATATGAAGTTCAAGGTGTTTTTTTTTTCAGTTCTGTGAATAAGGTCATTGGTAGCTTGATGTGTTGAATCTGTAAATTACTTTGGGCTGTATGGCCATTTTCATGATGCTGATTCTTTCTAACCATGAACATGGAATGTTTCTCCATCTGTTTGTGTCCTCTCTTAATTCATTGAGCAGTGACTTGTAGTTCTCCTTGAAGACCAAAACCCAGCAGAGACTCAACAACAAAAGAAAACTTCAGGCCAATATCCATGATGAACATAGATGCAAAAATTTTCAATAAAATACTGGCAAACCGATTGCAACAGCACATCAAAAAGCTTATCCACCATGATGAAGTAGGATTCATCCCAGGGATGCAAGGCTGGTTCAACATAAACAAGTCCATAAACGTAATTCACCACATAAACAGAACCAAAGACAAAAACCGCATGATTATCTCAATTGATGCAGAAAAGGCCTTCGACAAAATTCAACAGCCTTTTATGCTAAAAACCTTCAATAAACTAGGTATTGACGGAACGTATCTCAAAATAATAAAAGCTATTTACGACAAACCAACTGCCAATATCATACTGAATGGGCAAACCTGGAAGCATTCCCTTTGAAATCTGAAACTAGACAAGGATGTCCTCTCTCACCACTCCTATTCAATATAGTACTGGAAGTTCTAGCCAGAGCAATCAGGCAAGAAAAAGAAATAAAGGGTATTCAAATAGGAAAGGAGGAAATCAAATTATCTCTATTTGCAGATGACATGATTGTATATCTAGAAAACCCCATCGTCTCAGCCCCAAATCTCCTGAAACTGATAAACAACTTCAGCAAAATCCCAGGATACAAAATCAACATGCAAAAATCACAAGCATTCCTATTTTCTTTATTTTTGTCTGATTGGACTGATTCAAAAGACTAACCTTTGAGCTATAAAATTTTTTATGCTGCTTGGTCTAGTCTGTTTTTAGGGCTTCCAACTGTATTTTGAAGTTCTCATAATGAATTTTCAATTTCAGAAGTTCTGTTTGGTTCTTTCTATAACTATGTTGTCCTTCAAATATTGGATTATTTCTCTGGCTTCTTTGTGTTGGATTTCAACTTTTTCTTGGATTTTACTGAGTTTCTTTGTCATCTATTTTCTGAATTCTTTTTCTATCACTTCAGACATTTAATTCTGGTTAGGATTCATTGCTTGGGAGCTAGTAGGATCCTTTGGAGGTGATAAAACTCTCTAGGTTTTTGTATTGCTGGCGTTCTTGTGCTGGTTCCTTCTCATCTGAGAGAGCTAACATTCTTTTTTTTTCTTTTTAAAAACTCGTTAGCACTTGGATAGAGCTTCTTGACTTTTTATTCTTTTTTTCCTTTGAGAGTATGACTGTGGTGTATATTGTTATATGATCAATTGGCTTTGTTCTGATTGCTTTCAGGGTTCCATGGCTCTGTTTGGGTTCCTTGGTGGCAGATACTTTCATGCAATGGCTTCCTCAGATGTTGCTAGTTGTGACTAGTGGTGACAGTGTCATTTTGTTTGGTGGTATAATTCATGCTGCAGTCCAGTAGTTGGCACTTAAGAGTAAAGGATGGCAGATAGGCTCTTACTCAGTTGCATGCCTCTTTTGTATTTCAGTGTTTGCAGCAGTGCTTTGGGGAGGGGAGGTGAGGGAGGGTTGAGAGATGCC
Organism: Saimiri boliviensis; assembly: GCF_048565385.1. Classification (NCBI taxonomy): domain Eukaryota; kingdom Metazoa; phylum Chordata; class Mammalia; order Primates; family Cebidae; genus Saimiri; species Saimiri boliviensis. Next base: position 147,845,043 of record NC_133451.1, on the reverse strand, counting down.
TCACTGTCCCTGTCCATTCTTGGACTTTGATGGTGCTGCCTTCAGTGCTTGACGCCCTGCTCACATTTCCTTGACCCAAGAAGGACTTTGGCAGGCTGTGCTCCCTACTCCTTTAGGGCGGCTCATACTGAGGGTTAGCTATCCAAGGGGGTGGTTTCGCCTCCCATCTCTTACTCAGTACTGGTGGTGGATTGTCCTCCAACCAAACAATGGAGCAGTCTGGAGGTCCCAGTTATGTCATACACAGGCTAGTTCCAGGTCACAAATCTGTTCCTGGCTGCAGTCTCACCACCCTCAAGAAACCTTGACTTCAGCTATTCTCTTCCTTCTTCAGTCCTGTGACATGAGAGAGCCTAATTCCAGCACCTACTGCTGGAGCCTCCTCCATAGTTGCCACTCAATTCTGGCTGTGGGGGTCCTTCCACGACTCCAGAGGAAGTGCTCCAATCTTGGGCCTGAGACTACACTGCTGCTCTGGCCACCACTGCCAAATTGCCAAACAATGTCTCTAAACTCTCAAAATGGCGCCAGCTGTGGGCTTGTAACCAGAGCGGATGGGATCCCTGTCAGGTGAGCAATACGAGCAAGAAGTTCTGGGGAATGCAGCCTGCTCAGTGGTCTTGCAGCAGCCCCAGAAAGGATGTTGGGCATTGCCCTAGGTATGTGGATGACAGCCTGACTCCCCTGCCTCCTCCTTGACTGTGTGATGGCTGCAGTTGCTTCAGCCTGAACCCAGGCTGACTGTAGGAAACAGCTCAGTATTATACTCTCAAAAGTCATACCTTGGGCCTAAGACCAGGGAAGGTGGAGCACCACCCAGGCAAATAGTGTGGGCAAGAAGCTGTAAAAAGTGTAAATATGCAGGTCTCACTCTCACCGCAGCCTATTGCAGAGCAGTAGGTACTGTCTTAGATTTGTGCAGGATGGCCAGGTCTCCCTATCTCTTTTTGGCTTGGTGTTGACTACAGCTGCATCAACCTGAGCTCAGGCTGAGGGTGGGGCACAGCCCCATGTTAAACTCCTAAAATGGCACCTTGGACCTGGGACTAGAGAGAGTGAGTCACCATCCATGCAAGCAGCATGAACAAAAAGCTGTGGGAGTGTAGTCCACTCGTGTCTCAGTCCCAATAGCAGCTCCTAGCAGGGTAGCAAGTACACTCTAGAGGGTGTGAGGACTCACTCATTCTGACTTCTTGGAATAGCATAATGGCTGTCACCTTGTCTGTAGATCCCAGTATCTAGGCTGTCAAAATGGCTCCCAGCTGAGGCTGCTCCAGGCTCAGATGCCTGTGTGATTAAGGTTCTACAGAGTATGTACGAAGTTATGCAATTTTCTCTTTTGAAACTTGATTTGTTCATTATGTTCATTATGGTTCTACACAATGCGTGTAAAGTTATTTTCTACTCCTTCAGAGAGTGTGCAATAGTTCAGTTATTCTTTACTGGGCTTCATTTGGATTGCCCTTTCCCCTTCAAAATATGTTGACTGATTTTCAGCCACAAGAGGACACTCAGTTTCAATAAGGGCAATTTTCTCATTGAGTTCTAAGTTAAGAATTACTGTTGAAAAATATACACAGACACACAATGTTAAAATATCTAATATTGGATTTGGCATGAATATTGACAAATCAAAACGGATGTTAGCCTTAAGAAATCTGTCTTCTGCAATGGCTAAAATATGTTAATTGATGTATAAACTTAAGGGAGACAATCTTTTTTTTTTTTTGTTTGTTTCAACAAAACCAACTTATATGAAAGTTAACTATTCAAAAAGAATATGTGGTTTCATTAACTTTCTCAACTTTCTCCATTATACCTAAGCCTAATCCTTGTCCTTTTCTCTTTATAGACTTTCGCTAAACATGTAACTCTGTATTCACCTTTAGCCCCATGGTTAGTTTGAGCCCTAAACTAACAGTCTTTAAATCCCATCAACTAATTTTTCTTTTCGCCAATTCTGTCATTTTCTTTTCCAACAGTGATTTTCAAGTCCTTTCTGCATCGTCTTCCAGGGAACAACTGAAGATGTCTGCAGACGTTTTTGATTGTGACAGCTGAGAAAAGGGCAGTACTATTAGCATCAAGTAGGTACTGAGGAGGTGTTGTTAAACCTTCCATGGTCCTCCCCTAACCCTGATGAATTATCTGAACTAAAATATCAGTCAGGTCTAGGTTGAAAAACTCTGCTTTAAGGTGAGGGCATTGGCTCAGTGCCTTCAATCTGATCCCCAGGTAGCTGATAAGCTCCGTATGCATATAACTTCCAGTCATAGATGATTTGTGTTTGATACCTCACTTTCTCCTCAGGATAATTGACTTGAGAAGATGCTTTGAAAACCTCTAGCAATAGCTGGAGAGTGATTGGTTCTTCCATCTTGTGATGGGTTGAATTGTGTCCCCAATTCCAAATTCATATGTTAAAGTCTTAATCCTTACTACCTGGAAATGTGATCTTATTTGCAAATAGGATTTTTGCAGATGTAATTAGTAAAGATGGGTCCAAAGCTATTATGCATGGTGTCCTAATAAAAGGGAAATTTGGACACAGAGACAGATATGCACATAAGGAGAAAGCCATGTGAAGATGAAGACAGAGTTTGGGTGAGGCACCTAAAAGCCAAGGAATGCCAAAGATTGTCAGAAAAACACCAGAAGCTAGGAGAGGGGCAGAAAACAGATTTTCCTCACAGTCCTCAGAAGGACCAACACCCTGCTTTCAGACCTCTAGTCTCTAAGCCTGTAAAATGACAATTTTTTCCTGTTTAATTGACCCAGTTTATACTACTTTATTGTGAGCACTCTAGCAAACACCCTCTTCTTGCTAGGTTAATTTTCATTTAAAAAGGACTGCCTGTTCTCCAGATTTCTGTTTATATAAATTAGAAAAAAAAAGGACTACTTCAACTATATTTTAAAGATGGAAACAGAAATAATGACTGAGAATTTTAATTTACTTTACTGTTATTGTTTATAAAACGTTCTGAATCTTCTAAGTTATTGTGTTAGGATTTGTTTTCTCTAAATGAAATCTTAATCTTTCTCACCTTCCACTTTTACCACTCTGTCTGTGCTTCCAAGGATGTCTCTTTAACATCTACTACTCAGGCCTGACATGTAAGTTTCCACCTTTTCAGTCAGTCTCCTTTGCTCTGGTTAAGAACGTTTACTGTTTACAGCATGCCAGTTTTTGTTTTTCTAGTACGTTCATTGACAATTTCTTTTGAGCCACTGCGTGGCATGCTTTTGACTGCTTTTCATTTCCAGCCATCAACCCATCTGCTTGCTCTCATTTGTCATTTGTTTAAAATCTTTTTAAAATCTGTGGAAAGATTAATTTTCCAGGAAGCCTAATTTAAAATATGCCATCCAGCCTGCCACTTACGTTTCATAAAAAATATTATTATATTATTCTTATATTTCTTTTCCTTCTAGATATATAATTCTTAACTGTTAAAGCCACTTTTAATTCTTTTTTATTATATAAAAACACAGAAAAGTGAAAAAGAAGAACAGACATGAAACATTAGATGTACTTTTTGCCTTAGGGGATAGTATCTCTGGGATTTAATGATTTAAGCTATTTGTTGAATCATACCTTCTTAGTGTCCAAACTAATTTTAAGGCCAGCTCTATTAATATTATAACTTTTACTAATCTTCAATTTAGGGATGTATTTTAAAAACTGGGACAACCGGCTGGGTGCGGTAGCTCATGCCTGTAATCTCAGCAATTTGGGAGGCTGAGGAGGGCAAATCACAAGGTCAGGAGATTGAGACCATCCTGGCCAACATGGCAAAACTGCATTTCTACTAAAAAATACAAAAAAATTAGCTGGGCATGGTGGCATGTGCCTGTAATCCCCGCTACGTGGGAGGTTGAGGCAGGAGAATTGCTTGAACCAGGGAGTCAGAGGTTGCAGGGAGCAGACATCGCACCACTGCACTCCAGCCTGGTGACAGAGCAAGACTCCATCTCAAACAAATAAACAAAAACAAACAAACAAAAACAAACAAACAAAACTGGGACAAACAGGTTAATACATGGTTACTGACTGTCATGCAAAGTATATGCAACGCAAATAACATATTGGCAAGAAGAGAAAATAGCAGATGGTTTCATGTATACTTGGTGGTCTCAATGAACAAACCATATATCTTTCAGGTATAGACACTGACTGTCATTCTGGACAATTTGGCTAAGCTTTCTAGGCCTCAGTTTCCTCAGTCCTAATTGTATAAATTCTTTCCATTTCTATAACTACCACTGACTTTATCAGGGATGAAGTGCTAATGTGGCCTTCAGTGCCAGCTCCAACTGACTGACAGTGGCTGCCCAGATACTTTTTGAGGTGAATCAGGAAACTAAATAGTCATCCAGTGCAAAGGAGTCCTGCCATTGATTATTCTTGTCTGTGAAGGTTTTTGGAAAAGAGAGTGTTGGCAGACATCGGTGTGTTTTTGGACACTGGATGAGAAACTTTATGCTAAGAGCTAAAATCAGTTAAAACTTTAACTATTCTGAAATTAGTGGAATTAGTTGAAATTCTCATGGAAAAAAAAATGAGTCAGCCAGTTGATTGTATCCATATGCCAGGAATTTATTCCTGGTATAATCAACTGTGGCTGGTGTGGACAGGCAAATTCTCTTCTGAGAGCATGGAGTTGCCCTTTCCACAGACTATTATGGGAACAGTTAATCGAGATTAGCTTTAGATGTGTCAGCCAGATAGCAGAACATATCTAGTACTTTATTTGAAAAATACATTTATAGCTTCCTAAGATGACTTTTTGAAGATGACAAGAATTATCTGGATGTGAGCTATTTTATGTATCAGACCAAATGTACATAGTCATACCTTAGGAAGCAAAATTAGATTTTGTCCTTCAGTGTGGGCTACTGACGCAGTGCATTGTTCCAGTTTAAATGCAAAATTCTCTCCAAGGCTGCTTGTTTTACATTAAGGGAAAAAGAACTTCTAACGAATGTTCTCTTTGCTGCTCACTTGCTAACTCATCCTAAGAATAAAATACTTATTGGGAGGAAAGAAAAAATGATAGAAATTAAACTTCGGGAAAGCTCTTCATGTCTTGATTGTACCTAGAACTACTCTTGGACTATCTTTACCTCCTTCAGACATGGACTATTCTACCAAATGGAAGAACTTACTCTATAAAGTCTAGGAGCTGGGGAAGGAATGGCATTCCTGATCCAAATGTTCTGGCACTATGACTTTGCTTCTACTAACATGCTTTTCTCTTTTCCTCCCTCTTTCCTCATCTTTCTTCTCTCTGGTCCTTTATTGTTCTCAGCCCACACTCCTTTTACTTTTTCTGTCTTTCGTCACTTGTTCTTAAATCTTCCAGGCATTGTGTCATCAGGGCAGATGTGCACATGCTGAGCCCTCATTTAATGGGCTCAGAGTGTCCTGGCTCATGTCGGAATGACTTAGCAAGGGCAGCTCTCTGCAGTTCAGGAATGCATTTTCCCTAATGCCCTAATTTATGGCAACTGTTATGATAGAGGAATTCTTCCCACCTAATCACTGAGCTTTCGTTCTCTCATCTCTAATACCAACGATAGGCTATTCCTTTCAGTGTTCAAGTGCACATTTAGGCTTTCACACTGCAGAGTCCTTTGATACATAAGCTTCACATTGCTATTTCCCTGCACACATTTAGGTTATTCAACAATCTTTTCTAAAGATCTCCAGCATCACTGCCTCCTCAGCTTCTGCCATTTCTCCCAAGACTCTTTCACTTGTTCAACGTCATATTCAAAGTACTTGGAACTTTGCCACCTGTTCACCAATAATCTGGCCCCAGGTTGAACCATTGCCTTTGGCCTCACTTTGGGTACTATCTTTATTCTTTTTGGTTTAAATCCCAGCTTATTCTTCTTCCTTTGGTTCTGATTGAAATGCCTTTGCTTTCCTTTCTCATTTTTATTTTCTTTTCTAGAAGCCTTCTTCATCATTTTTGCTGGTCTCTGGCTGATTCTTTTCTCTGTCTCCCTGCCAATTTCCCTCCAAATCATTGTGCTCACAGATAATTGAAAAGCCCTCTGAACCTTACACTGAGATATCTTGAATTACTTCATTCTGATTTCAGGACATTTTCTTCTTTTTTTCTCCCTCTTTCCTTCCTTCCTTCCTTCCTTCCTTCCTTCCTTCCTTCCTTCCTTCTTTCCTTCCTTCCTTCCTTCCTTCCTTTCTCCTTCCTTTCTTTCTTTCTTTCTTTCTTTCTTTCTTTCTTTCTTTCTTTCTTTCTTTCTATCTTCTTTCTTTCTTTCTTTTTCTTTCTTTCTTTTTAGAGAGAGGAGGTTTCACCATGTTGCCCAGGCTGGTCTTGAACTCCTGGGCTCAAAGTCTCTGCCTGCCTCTGCCTGCCTCTGCCTCTGCACTCGGCATTAGATGAAGATATCCTGGATTACTTCATTCTGTTCTTAGCACAATTAGTAGAATTTGCCTCCAGTTCTGGCATTTTGAAAAAGCACAGTTTAACAAAACCCATTTTTTAATCCCTCCCAACTGTCTGTCTTCCTAGCTGTTGATAATTAGCTTTGTTATTTTAGGTCACCATTTTTATATCTTGCCTCTTAACAATTTCTCAGTGGTCATTGCTACTGCCTCATAGTTCCAAGTTGATTTGGAAAAACGACTGATTCTATATATGCATAAAGTCTGAATTACATCTTCTGTAAAGGATATCAGTAGTAACAGGTCTCTGATTTGGCACTGGTTCTTTCCCATATATGTAGAAAGACATTGTATCTACTGTTTTATATTTAATGGCTAAAATTCTTTATAAATATCTTTTAATCTTATTATTTCATAAAAGATCTAGACCAAATGAATCATGAACCAACACTCATAATGTTCAGATTGATGTTTGTAGCTTGTTGCATAAGACAGAAAAATATGTATTCTTTTCACTTGAGAACAATTGGGTTATAGAAGTTCGTAACTAATAAGCAATTCACCATAAACTTTGATCTCTTTTCTGCATTGAAGCAAATGTTCTTATGAGAATATGGGTTTAGTGACAGAGTAAGCCACTTATGAGATAATTATACATACAGATTTCCTTAGATTGTGAATTCCTTTTAGGGCATGGGCCACTCATATTCATCCTAGTGCCTAACACAAAGTTGGCCTTCATTAATTGAAGGTCTCAATAAAAAATGATTTAAGGATTTATATTTATAATTCCTTTTAAGTTCTGGTAAATATTTTCCAAGTTATGCATCTTACCTTCCACAGGAAACCATGTCTTAATGGAAGGAACAGTGGACTTGCACTCAGAAGACAGGGGGTTGAAGGAGAGGCTTGCTGCTTCCTAAAACTTTCTAAACCTCAATTTCCTCAAGTGTTAACTGGGAACAGAATCCATCTGACAGTGTAAAATAAGATATTAAGAAAGGGTTTAGTGCTGTATTGGTAGGCATTTAATAAATAACTAAAAATTACTAGAAGCTTCTTATTTTTTTTTTTGAGACTGAATCTTGCTCTATCTCCCAGAAGCTTCTTTATCTGTTTTCCATTATCAATTTTTAAAGATATGAGAATAAAAATTTTTAGAAATTAATCCTTTGCACTGAAAATTATTCAATTCCATCTCCTTAAAAAATTTAGGATTTTTTGACTTTTGAAGATCAGTGGAGTGAAAGAAATTTTGTTTTCCTTAGAATCAAATAATCTAGCGGGTGCGTCTGCTTCTGAGAATAAGATGCCAAGGTGCTAGTGGATGATGTCTTTGCAGAAAACAACCATGAATCTTGGCTTTAATACAAAGAGCAAGTACTTGGAGAATGAACAGAAGCATTCTTTTGTATGTACTCAGAAGAGGGTCCAGGGCGGAGGGTTTTGAAGTAGGTTCCTCATTTTCTCCTCTCTTAGAGAGGCATAAACAAAAGTGGGAAAACATACTTGCTTTCTTGCCAAAGAAACAAGAAAACTGAAGCCAGAGACATGCGGCTGCTGAGTGGAGTAGGAGAATGCCAGAAAGGAAAGAGTCAAAGAAGGGATTAAAAAATCCTGTCTACCCACATATCTGACTGATCTCTAGAACATGAATGTTTTGAACAGACTCAGCAGTTCATCTAACAACAACAACAAAAGCATGAAAAGGGACTAGAACTTCTTCCCTTAAATCGGAATTTCAATTTAAGCCTAGCCAAAATAATTGTCTGCAAAAGTAAAAGAAGCAACATACACTGGGAAAAAAATAACAGTGCTTAGAATCTCCACACTTTAACATTCATAATATCCAGAATAAAATATAAAATTACTGGACACACACACACACACACACACACACACACCCCAAACCAAAACAAATGAACAAAAAACACAAGAAGAAAGAGGAATACAGTTGCTAGAGGAAAGAAAATAAAATGAGTTCAACCCTGAGGTGAACCATACTTTGGAATCAGCAGAGAAGAATTTTTAAGCACTTATTAAAAGTATCCTTGAGATAAAACTAAAATATGCTCACAATGAATTGCAAGATGTGAAATCTCAGCATAAAAATAAAAATGTTTAAAAAGACCAAATAGAAATTATAGAACTGAAAATTGCATAGGCACAATAAATCTCACCCATTTGTCATGACGATTAAATGCACATTTGGTAATTCATCCAGCACAGTGCCTATTATAGATTTTTTTGTACTTTTCCTCTTTCCTCAAACATTCAGTCATGATTATATTATGACTGTCATCATTCTGGGTCCAACTCAGCCTTCAGGGTAAATTCTAATTGATACACAAGCTCCTAGCTAGTAAGGATAGGATGACGATGATGATGATGATGATGATTATAGTGGCTTAAACAATATAAACGTATTGCCTTACAGTTCTGTAGGTCAGAAATCTGATGCTGGGCTACAATCAAGATGTGAGCAGTGCTGCATACTGTTCTAGAGATGGTGGAGGTGGAAGGGATCTATTTTCTTGCATTTCCCAGCTTGTAGAGACCACCTGTATTCCTTGGCTCATGACTTGCTTCCTTTATCTATAAAGCTACCAGTAATGAATCCAGTCTTGTTCATGCTGCTGTCTTATTCTCTGCAGCCTGAAAAGGTTCTCTGCTTTTAAAGACTCATTTGATTAGATTGGGCTTAGTTGGATGATCCGGATAATCTTTTCATTTCAGTGTCATTTAACCTTAATTATGTCTGAAGTCTTTTTTTTTTTTTTTTTTTTTTTTTTTTTTTTGCCTGTAAGGAACAAATCACAGGTTCTGGGTACTGGGATGTGAACATCTTTGGAGGGGATGTTATTATTTATTTTTCCTCCATTCTCTGTTCTTAAAGTCTTAATGATGGATAGTGGTCTTCTATGTTCTTTAACTTTCTTTAATGTTATCCTTCTCTTTGTTCCCTTTTCTTCTTGTTTCCTGTCAAATTTTTTAAAATAAAACTTGTTATTTTAGAAGAGTTTTGATTTATACTCCAAATTGTGAAGATAGTATAGGAATTCTCATATACTCTGCATCCAGTTTCTCTTATCATTAACATCTTACATTAGTATGGTACAGTTGTAATAATTAATGAAGTAGCAATACATGATAACTAATTAAAGTCCATATTTTATTAGATTCCTTTGGTTTTTATCTAATGTCCTGTTTGTTTCAGGATCCCAGCTAAGATACTAAATTACATTTAGTCATTATGTCTCTTTAAGATTTTCTTGGCCATGACAGTTTCTCACTTTCCTTGTTTCTGATGACCTTGAGAGTTTTGATTACTAAGTAGATACTTTGTAGGATATCCCTCAATTGGAATTTACCAGCTGTCTTTCTTGTGATTAAACAGGAGTTATGGGTTTTTGGGAGGAAGCCCACAGGAGTAAAGTGCATTCTCATATTGTGTTAACGTTATATGCTATCAATAAGACTTATCACTGATGTTAACCTTAGTCACCTGGATTAAGTGGCTTTTGTCAGGTCTCCTCACTGCAGAGTTACTCTTCCCCCCTTTTTTTGTAATGTACTTTTGGAAGGAAGTCCTCTAGTGTAGCCCACACTTAAAGAGTGAGAAGTGTTAATACTCCACCTTCTTGAGTAGGGCATATCCACAAAAAGTACTTGGAATTCTTCTGTATGAAAGATTTGTCCTTTCTACTTTATTTATTCACTCAATTATTCATACCAGTATTTCTTTTTTTTTTTCTTTTTTCTTTTTTCTTTTTCTTTCTTTTTTTTTTTTTCGCTCTTGTTACCTAGGCTGGAGTGCAATGGCGCGATCTCGGCTCACCACAACCTCCGCCTCCTGGGTTGAGGCAATTCTGCTGCCTCAGCCTCCTGAGTAGCTGGGATTACAGGCACGCACCACCATGCCCAGCTAATTTTTTTTTTTTTTTTTTTTTTTTGTATTTTTAGTAGAGACGGGGTTTCACCATGTTGACCAGAATGGTCTCGATCTCTTGACCTTGTGATCCACCTGCTTTGGCCTACCAAAGTGCTGGGATTACAGGCTTGAGCCACCGCGCCCGGCCACCAGTATTTCTATCAACACATACACATTTTGTGTTATAATTTAATACTACCTTATTTTGTTGCCCAACTTTTTGCGCTTTTGGTCATTGGGAGCTCTTTCAGTTGGTGCTTGGCTTCATCATTTTAGAGTTTTCCACTTGCTTTGTTGAAGCATTTCCTTACTTGCTGGCACCATATCATGCAACAGATCCATCTTGTATACTTCTTGTCCTAGCTTTCAAAACATCCATTTCTCCATGAAGCCCTGGTTCCTTTTAACAGAGAATGATATGAGGAACCAAGATTGGCACGAAGTGTGCTTGTTATCATCGTTGTGTTGTTGTTTCTCCTCGTCCTGTTATCTGACAGGACAAGGAAATGTATGATGAATGCTAAGCATGTGTATGTACAGACATCCATAAATCTTTTAATAGATAACCATCTGTTTATAGTAATCAACCATGAGCTCATCCTGATCTCTCCAACTCTATTTTATCACCAAATGGATCATTCTATCCTACTCTCTTTTCTCCTTTGTAATTTCACACTCCAACAGCTAGTAGACGGACTCCACTGACACCCTCATTTTTGACTTTCCATTGTCTTTACTTTGACTGCATTTCCTCTGTAAACCACCCTTCTTTCATTCCCAGTTCATATAGTGTGGTGGAATTGATGCTACTTGTTGGAGTAATGGTTGTGTTCATTTACCTGGACCTGGCTAATTAGCACAAGTATTTTCCTTGGCTATGAGTACTGGTTCTGTGAGAGACAGATAGCCCAGATTCTCCTCAGTTCCAGGAATTCTGTTGGCATAAGTGAAGTTCTGAAAGAAAGAGAAAATTTCTTTCTGCTACCTCAGGGCTGTAATAATCCAAGTCTAATTTTCCAGGGGAATGTCCTGAGGGGAAAATCTACCTGTGAAAAATGTAACATAGAAGGGTGGACTAAAAGATCTGTAGAGATATCTTCCTGATGATCACATCTGAGCACCTGGATGCACTCACACCTCCCCATGAATGTTTTCATTGTGAATCAGCAGCTTCTCTACTTAACCTATTTGGTTTGGATTTATGCCATTTAGAATCAGAATCTCTATGTCCTTTACCCACCTAGGCTTAACTGGATTTTATTAAATTTATGATTCTAAGGCACTGGAATGCAACACACACATTAGGATAATATTCTTTAATCCCACAGATTTCACTAAGATGCAAAGTTTATCCATAATCTCTTTAGAGTTATACCCTAACTGCAGCATTTATTTTGTGTGAAAACTAGAAATTTTAGGCTGACAATTGGAAAAATTTTAATTTGAACCACTGGAAAATAAAATGCCACATCTGTCTTTAATGGTAAGTTCAAACAGAATGAAAGTCATTGAACTTTTGCTTCCTTCTTCATGCATATTTTTATTACCATTTGTTTGAAAACATATAAGCTCTAAAATGAATAGAACCTTAATTGAAAGAGGTTATCAGCTGTCTCAGTTGCTTAAGGTATTGAAGGAGGTTTCATAATTTCAGTCTGGATTTGAATGTCTCTGGCAATTTTTAAAAAACGAATTCAAATACATTAATAGAATACCCCTCCAATATCATAAACTTGTTAGAATTGTTTCTCATGTATTTGTTTTTCAAAGGTTTATTAAGTGTCTACTACATGTGTATGATAGATGACTGATTATATTCAGTACGAGGTTTGAACCATCTTTTATTTTATTTATTTTTTTTAAAGAGAGAAAAAGAAAGACAGACAGAAAGAAAAATAAATAAATAAAACATTTAAAAAAAGAATGAAGGAGAGGAAGAAAGAGTAAGAGAAAGAGGAAGAGAGAATGGAAGTGTTGCTTTATTGCCCATGCTAGAATGCAGTCTAAAAATGTGTATTGAAAACCTCTTTTATACCAATAATTGTGCTTAATAACAGAGACAGAAAAAAATGAGGAAAGAAAATAACAACAAGAAGCCAACCAATATTTCATTTATACCTGTAAGTAGGTGTGATTTGGTGCTAATAAGAGTGTTTATTTTGTGTATTTAAAGTGGAGAGTTCTATAAATGTTTATTAAGTTTACTTGTTCCGGATCTGAGTTCAAGTCCTGGATATCCTTGTTAATTTTCTGTCTCGTTGATCTGTCTAATATTGATGTTGAAGTCTCCCACTATTATTGTGTGGGAGTCTAAGTCTCTAGTAAGTCTTATGTATCTGGGTGTTCCTGTATTGGGTGCGCATATATTTAGGATCATTAGCTCTTCTCGTTGCATTGATCCTTTTACCATTAGGTAATGTCCTTCTTTGCCTCTTTGGATCTTTGTTGCTTTAAAGTCTATTTTATCAGAGGTGAGAATTGCAACTTCTGCTTTTTATTTATTTATTTTTGCTCTCCATTTGGTTGGTAGATCTTTCTCCATCCCTTTGTTTTGAGTCTTTGTGTATCCTTGCATGTGAGATGGGTCTGGATGCAGTATACTGATGGGTTTTGGCTGTGTCTTTTGATTGGGGGATTTAGTCAATTAAAATTTAGGATTAACAATAATATATCTGAGTTTAATACTGCCATTTGATGTTAGCTGGCTGTTTTGCCCATTAGTTGATGTAAATTCTTCATTATGTTCATGCTCTTTACTTTTTGGTATATTTTTGAAAAGGCTGATATTGGTTGTTCCTTTCTATGTGTAGTGGTTATTTCAAAAGCTCTTGTAAAGCAGGCCTGGTGGTGATGAAATCTCTGAGTACTTGCTTGTTCACAAAAGATTTTATTTTTCCTTTGCTTATGAAGCTTAGTTTTGCAGGATACGAAATTCTGGGCTGAAAGTTCTTTTCTTGAAGGATGTTGAATATTGGTCTCCACTCTCTTCTGGCTTGTAGGGTTTCTGCTGAGAGATCTGCTGTGAGTCTGATAGGCTTCCCTTTGTGGGTAACCTGACCTTTCTCTCTGGCTGCCCTTAGTAATTTTTCCTTCATTTCAACCCTGGTGAATCTGACGATTATGTGCCTTGAGGTTGGTCTTCTTGAGGAATATCTTTGTGGTGTTCTCTGTATTACCTGGAGTTAAATATTGTCCTGCCTTGCTAGATTGGGAAAGTTTTCCTGAATAATATCCTGAAGAGTATTTTCCAGGTTAGATTCATTCTCTTTGTCACATTCAGATATACCTATCAAACGTAGATTAGGTCTTTTCACATAGTTTCATATTTCTTGGAGACTTTGCTCATTCCTTGTTATCCTTTTTACTCTAATCTTGTCTTCTCATTTTATTTCATTAAATTGGTCTTTGACCTCCGATATCCTTTCTTCTGCTTGATCAATTTGGCTGTTAAAACTTACGCATACTTCACGCAAAAACACTCATGTTGTGTTTTTCAGCTTCATAAATTCACTTATATTCCTCTCTAAATTGTCTATGCTCATTAGCATTTTGTCAAACCTTTTTTCAAAGTTCTTAGTTTCTTTGCATTGGGCTAGCATGAGTTCTTTTAACTCACAGAAGTTTCTTATCATCCACCTTTTGAAGCCTGCTTCTGTTAATGGAACATACTCGTTCTCCATCAGGCCTTGTTCCCCTGTTGATGAGGAACTGTGATCTCCTATAGAGGGAGAGGTGCTCAGATTTTGTGCACTCTCAGCTTTTTTAGGCTGGTTTCTTCCCTTCGTTATAAATTTAGCCATCTGTCTTCTTTGTAATTACCGACTTTCTAATTAGGTTTCTGAGTGGATGCCCAATTTGTTGATTCCCAGCGTGGGAATCTGAGCAACCCACTGTGCTGGCTAAAATGGTGTTAAGATTGATGGTGCTTTTCTGACTCTGCACCAAGAACCACTGCCCCGAGGTGCCCGCAAAACTGCCACACCAGCCACAAGAGTTGCTCTGGCGACCCGAGGGGCTCTTCCACTGGGAATCTCCTGGTCCTTGAGCAACAAAAATTCATCTGAAAGTGTGACGTCCTCTCATTCTCTGCATTTTCACTGGGAGCTACAATCCCGAGCTGCTAATGATCAGCCATCTTGGATCTCTCTCCTCAAACCGTCTTTTAAATGAGGATGCTTACTAAATATTTTGCAAATTATAGTTCTTATTTATCAAGAGGGCTGTGTAACCTTCACCCTCTTTGCCCCAGTGCACTTATATTTATTTATTTAATAATGATTATGGTTTTTGAAACAGTATAACTCTGTTGCCCAGGCTGGAGTGTGGTGGCATGATCTCTGCTCATTGCAACCTCCGCCTCCTGGGTTCAAATGATTCTCATGCCTCAGCCTCCCATGTAGCTAAGATTACAGATGTGTGTGTGCTACCATGTCTGGTTATTTTAATTTTATTTATTTATTTTTGTATTTTTAGTAGAGATGAGGAGATGAGGTTTTTACCATGTTGGCCAGGCTGGTCCTGAACTCCTGGTCTCAAGGGATCTACCCGCCCTGGCCTTTCAAAATGCTGAGATTACAGGCATGAACCACTGCACTCAGTCACTTATTTTTAAATTAGAACAGAGCGCTAAATGATTTTTGTGTCTTGAAAAGTCATAAAGCCTTTTTTTTTTTTAATGAAATGCCACTTTTTCCTAGATTACCTGTGTACCTTGACTGATGTGGCCTTAACAGGATTAAATTTTTATAGACTTTATCTCTTTAATTCCTGATTGCAAATACTTGCTTGAGTATGGGCAAAATTTAGTACTATAAATGCAATTTTTTAGTACTATAAATACTAAATTTTATAGTACAAAATTTAGTACTATAAATGCAAAACCATCTTGCTAACTTTTGCTGATCTACCTACATCACTTCTTTCTCATACTCTTTTTCAGCTTGATGTTAAGTTCTATGCTTGCAACAAAGTGACAGTCTGAGTTCTTAGTATTGTTTATATCTCTGTTTAGCTGCAAGTTAACATTAAAATATTTGTTTCTGGATTTTGTTTAAAAAAAAAAAACAAAAACACCTTTAGGGCAATTACAGCTTCTATTATATTGCCCTTGTACCATGTAAGAAATTTTTACCATCATTAAAAAAACTTGTTTGCCTGCTTTTAAAAATGTTTGAGTTAGTTCTCAACTAGAAGCAATGTTTAAAGTAATTCTCTAACTTCAGGACGCTTACCACAGGTGAGCATCAGTTATTTGGTTCTTTTACTCAACAGTTTGGAAACTTTGTGTTAGGGGGATGCCCTTATTCACGTTCCTGATGTTTCCTTTCTGGGGGTGAGACATCCATTCTTGTACGGACCCTGGCCTCCCTTCACTCCCTGACTCTCTCCAGGCCCTGCAATTCATCTAATCACTGAGTTGGGAAGTAGAAGCAATCACGTCTTGCTCCTCCCTTTCCTCTGCTCTTTCTCCCAGGTGAACTTCTTCAGGAGGCATGTGCCCTTTATTATCTCAACCACACAGTATGCTAGCAGTAAAGTTCCTGCTCTTTAGTGATCACAACCTTGCCTCAACTATGCTCATAAATGTTGCCATGGTTTGTAAGCCTTAGATGGCTATTTTATCCTCCAAACTATTTAACACTGTTTTACAATCTCACCAAGAGTGACCTTTCAACTTGTCAGATCTTTTAAAGAAAATACTCAACTTTTTCTGACACTCTAATAAAGCAAATACCTTATTTTTTAACTTATGACTCTAGGTAATCCCTAGAATAACAACAATGAAAATAATCAACCTTTTTTACCCAGTGAATTGCAGTAAAGTTTAGCGAAACCATATTTTTTAACTTCTTTTAGAACATTCATTCTCTGTTCAAAGACATGTCTGAGAATTTGCAGGGGCAATGGTTGTGTTAGGGTGGGTTATCTCCTGCCATGAGGACCTCCTATAGCTCTGCTCACCCTTTTAACCTAAGGAATAGGAGTTGGTGATGCTGCCTGGACATGAGTTGAGACATGTGAGACGAGAGTAGAAAAAAGCCATTTTGTGAGCACAGTCAGCTGGACTCTGCAAAGAAGGTGGCAGGGAAGCTTGGCAATGACGAAAGACAAAGCAGAAAGAATGGGCACTGATAGACTAACTCACGAGTCATGAGTAGCTGAAGTTGTTTAGACATGATAGAAAAAGAAATATAACATATATTTGTTGCTTATATGTTACATCATTGGTGCCACAGACTTTTGTTTTTGTTTTTGCTTTGTTTTGTTTTGAGACAAATCATTCTTTTTTGCCCAGGCTGGAGTGCAATTGCAAGATCTCACCTCATTGGAACCTCTACTACCCAGTTCAAGCGATTCTCCTGCCTTAGCCTCAGAAGTAGCTGGGATTACAGGTGCCCACCACCACACCCAGCTAATTTTTGTATTTTTAGTAGGAAGATGGGTTTTCACCATATTGGTCAGGCTGATCTCAAACTCCTGGCCTCAAATGATCTACCCACCTTGACCTCCCAAAATGCAGGAATTACAGGCATGAGACACTGCAACCAGCGGGTGCTATAGACTTTGCTATATTATTTGAGGTGAAGGGGCTCACTCTCAAACTACGGCTTTTACCCTTAACAACTAAATTAAAATTAAAGCATAGAGTTGACACTGGGTTTTTTTTTTCTCCCTCTTTTAAAATCCTATTGTCTTTTCAGTGTCAGTTTTCTTTTTTTCTTTTTAAATTCTATTATCTTTACAGTGTCATTATATAAGGTACTTTAGGCCCAGAATAGAATCACATGTATAAAATGGTCAAATGACTCAAGCTGGTATCACAGCATTTTCCAATCTAGCAGTGAACCTTAGAAAGGGTAATTATGTGTTTCTATAATAATCCCTTTCTTTTAAAATGGATATTAAAAAAGGAGAGTAGAAAATGTGAAAACCCTTGAAAAGCAAGTCCAGGCAAGGTGTAAAGTGTGGAAAAAATGCATGATTATTATGCCTACCCTGTGCTACTGAGGCTTTCCTGCTGGCATTGCCTAAAAATTTTTGGCAAAGAGAAAACTGTTGAATCTCAGGGAAGCTCTTACCCTCAGGTGTAATGGATATGCCAAGCCTCAGAATACCAAATCCATTCATTCGTGATGAAACTCTCCTGCTTATCCCTTTACGGATGAACAGTCCTGTGACTCTGATGATTCTTCACCTTTCCCCACTTCTCCATTCTAATAGGACAAAACTGATTAGACTCAGGGAGAGTAACTGACCCACAGGCGGTCTGTCTAAGACTGGCCAGGATGGTGTTATCTGTGTGGTCTGTTTTAAAACGGCAATTTCCAGTCTTTTTGGCACCAGGGATGGGTTTTGTCGAAGACAATTTTTCCATGGACTGGGGCAGGGAGGTGGTTTTGGGATGCTTCTAGCACATTACATTTATCGTGCACTTTATTTCTATTATTATCACATTGTAATATATAATGAAATAATTATACAACTAACCATAATGTCAAATCAGCGGGAACCATAAGCTTGTTTTCCTGCAACTAGACAGTCCCATCTTGGGGTGATGAGACACTGTGGCAGATTATCAGGTATTAGATTCACTAGAACCCTCACATGCACACTTCACAATAGGGTTCGCACTTCTATGAAAATCTAATGCCGCCGCTGATCTGCCAGGAGGTGGAGTTCAGGTGATAATGCTAGCAACAGGGAGCGGCTATAAATACAGATGAAGCTTCACCGTAAATACAGATGGCTGGTTCACTGCTTACCTCCTGCTGTGTTACCCCAGTCCCTAACAGGTTACTACTGGAGGCGGTCCATGACCCAGGAGCTGGGGATCCCTGCTTTAAAGGAAAAAAAGATCCAATCTTGTCCTCGATTTTGGAAATGTGACCTAAGTTTTAGCACTGTTGTTTGAGGTTGAAAAGTAGATGCAGACTTGTGACCGTGAGATACAGCTACTGTAAATACTAAAAATAAGCACGTCGACAAAGACACAATGGATATGCAAAGTGAAGAAGAGAAAGGCACCCACCTTAACACCTGGAGAAAAGACTGAGGGGTCCAGTTCCCAGAGTCACCTCAGTCTCTGATGATGTTCTAGTAATGTGCTTATTCCTGTCTATGGATCAGATCTTTTTTCCAGTAAATCCTCTTTTCTTTAATGTTAGTTGAGTAGATCGTCATTCCTGAAATCCAAACCACCAAGTTATTTTCAACAAAAAATGAAATAATATGTTCTTATTGTCATATGTTCTCTCAGACTCCTCCAGTTTTGCTTTAGTGGCAAAATCCAGGCTTTCTTTTGTGTATGAATGAGTGAGGACACATTTTTATTCAACATTTTCCTCAATATTTTAAAATGGGAGGATCTTAGCTATCTCAGGCTTTAGAGAAGTTTTTGTTGGAATATTCTGTTAGGGAACATTAGAGCAAGACATATATTTTCTCTGTAAAACCCAGAGTGGTAATAGCATGATTATTTAAGTTTTGAATATAATTGAATTTAATCTAAATTCCAACAATAACTAGTGACATCTGGTCAATTCTATAAACTCACTCACTTTCAGATTTTCTCAGTTGTTTCAGGCCCCTCATCCTAGGTAGTATTTATGGCTTAGAAGGGCAATGAGCTACTGCTGTGGAAAGTATTATCTGCCATGTAATATGTCCTGTCTAGACTTTTGCCATTGATATTTATTCTCACATCCATTAAGATCTTCCTGGATCTGTTTTAGTCTTTTTATGAATTAAATAGGCTAGTGCTTTTCAAAAATCTGAGGTGAAGAATGAGCTTCCTCTTCCTATTTCTTAATCGATCCTAGTGTGCGACTCAGCACATGAATGTGAAACCACAAATTGGTCTATACTTTATTCCAAAAGAGAATCCATTGATTATGCATTTGGATATTGTGACAAAGCCAATTGTTGTAAAAGTTTCTAAATGCTTCCTCTCGGTTTCATATTTATTTTATAACTAAGACCTTAAAAAACATTTTTTTTTTTTTGAGATGGAGTCTTGCTCTTCTGCCAGGCTATAGTGCAGTGGCACCATCTCGCCTCATTGCAACCTCTACCTCCTGGGTTCAAGCGATTGTCCTGCCTCAGCCTGCTGAGTAGCTGGGACTACAGGAATGCACCACTATACCCAGCTAATTTTTGTAATTTTTAGTAGAGACGGGGTTTCACCATGTTGGTCAGGCTGGTCTCGAACTCTTGACCTTGTGATCCACCTGCCTCTGCCTCCCAAAGTGCTGGGATTATAGGCGTGAGCCACTGTGCCCGGCCTAACGGAGTCTTAATGACCAGTTTTTGTACTACTATTCCGCTGTTGCTCATGCTTTGAGTAGTTCTGAGATAGGTCACTCTTCTGTGATTCACGTTAGAACCTGGAGACACCTTTTAGTCATTAGCTCACCCAGCTACCTTGTGTATCTTTCCTGATGGCAAGGGAAATTTTGGAATATTCTCATATATCATTCTTGTGCTCGTGACCTCCATAGCCTTCATCAGGAAGGAAGACGCATGTCCCTTCCCCCTCTGCTCTTGGAGATCGAATGGCTCCTGGGGCTTATCATGGTTATTACTCATCTGGTTTGAGTCCTGGAGTGGGAGAGGATACCAGGCCCTTCCCAAGAACTCATTGGCACTTACGATGTCTTTATCTTTTCTTTTCTTAAGTTCCCTCCTATCCCATATTAGGCAACATTTATCTAGTATTAGGAGCAAATGTAGAGGATAAACTGGCTCTCATTCTCTTTTATGTTTAATCTTTAATTAATAAAATATACTTTATTCTCTTCTTGATGGCTTAGTTTTGAGAGATTAAAAGATGAACAAAAAATTACTGTATTTCATTTTACTCTGCAAAGTTTCTCTTTTACAAAGTCTTTTCCCTACTTTCAATTCAAATGTTTATTTTTTAAGTCACAGAGTCAAAACTTTCCTTTTGTGTCACTGCATTCAGCTATGTTGGTCTTTGGCCAAAGCAGTGGGGCCACTTGAATGGGGAATGGTGAGAAACTTCAGATAATTTCACAGAAAGAACTCTACTATATGAGTATGTAGCTTCAAAAATTTTACTCACTTTTGAGTGAACAATTCAGGCTTCTTTTTGTGCATGAATTTTACTCAAAAATGAGTAAAATTTTTGAGGCAGCATATATGCTTACTCATAGTTTTGTAGCAATCTGCTCACAACAGTATTTCCCATTTCTCACTTTTCAAATATTCAGAATTTTCAGGATGGTGTGGCATCTGTGGAAGAACCAATCTCAGATCTGCCCTCTAAATCACCTGCTGCATGGAGCATCACTGAGAGTCCCAGTTGCCACATTTTTGGATTTACACATTTACAGCAGAGATGAAATGGATATGCAAAGAGAAACAAAATCAGAGAAAGGCATCCACTTTTGACATCTTGAGAAAGAAACCACTAGAGGCAGAGGAGACTGAGGGAGCATCCAGTCTCCTGAGGCTGCTCTCAGCTAATGACTAATGTGAAGGTACTAGCACCAGAAATTCCTGCAGTAGCAGGATTCTTCAAATGATCAACTTCGGCTTGGAGATTCTCCATTAACCTGCCTGAGACTATCTTAGAACTGTGCTACAGTGTCAGACCCTGCCTACCCAAACTTCCTTTCCTCTCTCCCTCTCAGGAGTGACTCTTGCATTGGTGTCTGAATATTCCCCTGTCTACTTCTGATGTCTCTTCCAATATCCTTCACAGATGTTTCCCTAAACAATCTTGTTATCAATAATCCTGTCTTGATGTACATTTCTCAGAGGACACAAACTAACACAGGTTGGTAGACTGAAACCACTGATTTAAACCATAGAAGCCTGGTCTTCAAATAAATAGTCACGGAAAAGGTCAGATATTAACCAAGATGTAGGCTGTGCTTTCCTGAATAAAGTCTTAAAGTGAGTTTCTCAGAGCTGGGTGGGTTCTGAGAGGGTCCTATGGGGCTTCTAGGCTCTTTAGTAGAAGAGTTGGAACTTATGGTACCCACTATAGCCGGTGCAGGTAAAACCGGCAGATGAAGAAAATGTAAAGAAAATCCATGGACACTTTCTTATCCTTGTTAGACTGTAACAAGGATACATACTTAAGCAGTGAGTCTTGATTGCTCTAATATGCCTATCATTGGCAAACAAGCAGTGGTGGTCCTTGGATAGAAACTTATTCCTTGGAGTGAGCTTGAAATACTGCTTCCCCTTTCACATAATGGGCAGGGAAATGGTTTTGTGAAATGCAATCCACATTATTGATATTATCAGCGAGTTTGCTTTTGTACTTCCAGGACCTTTTGGAAATGTTAGAAAATAATTGGGATAGTTGTTAATCTGTACACAAAGGTATATTATCTTGTGGATAATGTCATCCCATTCTTGAGGTGATAGAAAGTGATTCTATGAGAAATAGGTCACTAACTTGATTTGATTGGGTTTAAGTTTCATTATTGGCAGACTGTATGTTTCTCCCTGTGGTGAATTACTGAAGCTATGCATCTAATCCTCCCCCATTTTTTTGAATATCAGAGTTTGTTATACCCAGGTAGAATGACTTCAAGAGGCAAAAGCAATTATTTTGGCCAGTTAGTGCTGAGGGCAGGGACTCTACTGCCAGGATAATCCACTAGCTGGGAGTAGAAATCCCTCAGATTGTTCTTTTACGCCAACAAGCAGTTTTGTAGAGCTGGGGATATGAAAAGGCAGCTTTGAAACGAGAAAAGCAGGCATATCTAAAGAACTGACGAGAAAAGTTAAGATTGTAGACACAGGCTCTAAGAAAAGGGTTTATTCCGCAGAAGGTGTAGATAATACAGCTCGACTCAGGAGTATGAAGTAGCACCTGTGAGAACTGAACATGTCCAACACAAACTGTTTCCTTCTCTTCACTTCTCCTCCCTCTCTCTTTTTCTTGTGGAAAGAACTCATCAGACAGACAGCAGTTGGATTACTGTCTCTACCGTTTGTGACTGATTGTGAACTTGGACAAATGACACAATCTGTATGCCTCAGTCCCTTCCCCTTAGGGCAGGTAATAGAATTAGCGTGAGGAATGCTTGAGGAAAGGTCGCTTTTGGGGCACTGTGAACTTGGTATGCTGTAATTTGTGTTTATGTAGTCATCTGTGGGGGCTGAGTTTTAAAAATAAGCTTTCTTCTGGTACACTGTGGTTGGTATTGTTCAAGCAGGGGGCTGGTGTCAGTCTACTGGGCAACTCTGGGGAATTGGTCCTTTGCAAATTCTCTTAGTCAGGGGAAATGGGTTTTACATTAGGAGAGTCTCTGGCAATTTCATTGCTTTGCTGGAATATTCATGAAGCCTTAAAGGGTTGATAACTTTCTAAATATCTAAAATGGTAAAATAAAGAGACTTAAATGACTTGAGCTTTTTAGTTGCAGCATCCATCCCCTTTTCAAGATCTACCTCTTACCACCCAGGTACTCATGTTTTAATCTTTTCATGCCAGTGTTCTCAATTTTTCCCCATGCCTGCAGGACTTCATGCAATATAGAACAATGGCCTCTATATTGTAGGAAACACCTAAAATGATGGGGTCTGAGGTACAAAACTAGTTACCTTAATTCTAATCTCTCACTCACTTTTTCCTATGAGTTTGTTTCCTTTTGATCATCTGTCTCTTGTCTCTTGGAAGAAGGTTAAAAACAAACCACTCTACTATTTTTCTGAACGGATTGTGTGATCAGATCATTGTGTGAATGGTTTACATGTTATTTGGTGTCATTCCACAGCACTTCTATGAGAGACTATTATGCTGGTGAGGAATCTGAAGTCTGACCAAAGGTCTTACCACTTATAAATGGAGGTGTCCGATTTGCAGTCAGACCTATTGACTTAAACTTCAGTGATCTTTCCAGAGCATCATGTGTGGATTGTTAATTTGCCTCTGATACCTGATCTTCCAGGCATGTTTCTGGCAACTTATATACAGACCTTCTATTGTGATCCTCATTCTCATTGTCTGCACATACTACAGTTGGATTGTATACCACATTTTGTCCTCTAATTTCTGTCTACCCTTGAAGACTGGCTTTAGTTTCCTGCTAAAGTCCATGACACTGCCATCAAAATCTGCTGTGCACTGGCAGCCCTCCAGCCTGCAGCTGCCCACGTTGTGAGGCATACTACATTTGCAAATTGTGCAGCATTCGGAAACCTTTTCTCTCAGATCCAACACTGAATGTCTTTTTGGCAACATACCTGTCTATATAATTTTAATTATTGTAAACTTTTAAAAGCTACCTCAAGCTAATCATACATCACAGTTTTGAAATAAGGATTAATGTCAAGTTTAAATAAAAGCAAAAGAGACTAAAACACACTTAAAAAATTAAATTTAACTTTCTAATAGAACACGGGTCAGTTGCCATGCACATTTTTGTTAAAGGGAAATTTTTTTGGGTGTTTTTGGCCATATATATTTATATTAACTTTATGCTTTAGTCTTGCAAAATGGTCAGAAGCAGGAATATGGAAAGGTAGGAGGAGAATAGATGGCATTGAAAATCTGGGCTTTATCCATGAAAATATTGAACCTGTAAACATTTCTCGGGAGCTGCCTGCAAATCTGAACAAGAAAGACTCATGTTGCATCTTAAAAGTTCTCTTCCTTTCCTAAAGTCAGCTGTTAACTTTTCAAACACACATAGAAAGCAGATTTTCCTGTGATACTTTACACTGAAGAAAAACAAAATATTTTCAAGATGCCATACCAATAATATAAAATAAGATATTAAATAAAATTTAAACAAGATTAAAATTTAGAAAAAAATATATATATATATTTTGAGACAGAGCTTTACTCTTGTTACCCAGGCTGGAGTGCCATGGCACGATCTCGGCTCACCGCAACCTCCGCCTCCTGGGTTCAGGCAATTCTCCTGCCTCAGCCTCCTGAGTAGCTGGGATTACAGGCACGCACCACCATACCCAGCTAATTTTTTGTAGTTTTAGTAGAGACGGGGTTTCACCATGTTCACCAGGATGGTCTCGATCTCTTGACCTTGTGATACACCCACCTTGGCCTCCCAAAGTGCTGGGGTTACAGGCGTGAACCACCACGCCCGGCCATGAAAAAATATGTTTTAAACAGAAAAGGTCAGAAGAGGTCCACTTATAAAGCCAACTATTGATTTAAAATCATTAGAACTAAGTATTTGTTGCTTTACAGATTGCAACTGGAGATTAAAGAGTTTTTTTTTTTTTTTAAAAAATGGAAAGACATTTTTCACTTTGAGAGATTGCGACAGTTGCTTTATGGTTATGAACTGTCAAACAGACCCAGTAAATGGAATCCAGTTAGTTCAGAGGAAGTTCAAAAGAATCTCTAGAGATCACAAAGACCAACAGAAAAATATGGATTTGTCATTTTATACAATTGACAGAAAGCAACAAGAATGGTGCTCACATGCTGGTGTTTTGATGTGCATCCAGCTTTTATTTAGGCTCACTGCACTACCTCACTGCTGCTCAACTTCCAAACATCATCACCTCTGGCAGAGCAGCAGTTGCTTCTTATTGAAAACTTTCTCAGCATGGATGCAGTAAATTGTTGGTCTGTAATAAAGATGGTCCTGAATGATACTGGCTGTCAAAGCTGCATCACTGGCTTGCTTTTTTTTTTTTTTTTTAATGCTGAAAATAAAGTGGTTACTTTTGAGACAAGTTTTCAAAACTCCATTTTCTACCAGTTCTGTTGCAATCTCTAGATGTTATAATCAAGAAATTAAAAATGCTTAACCACTGAATATTGATCAGTTATTGGTTTGCTTCCTTTTCTACCTAGATCATCTAAAGCATGCATCCAGACTACAGATTTTCAGAGAAGCATAGCTCATGAAAATGATTGAAGCTTGTTAAAAATGGATGTGATCATCTAAATTACTCAAAAAACTAAAAGGAAAACTCAAATACATTAATGATTTTTATCTTCACATGAATAAGAAAAGTTTCTTTAAGCCCATGTTGATAGAAAATTGTATTTTTAGTAGAGATGGGGTTTCACCATGTTGACCAGGCTTGTCTCAAACTTCTAACCTCAAGTGGTCCACCCGCCTCGGCCCTTCAAAGTGCTGGGAATACAGATATAAACACCACATCCAGCTGATGACCAGAAATTTATAAAAACATCGGGTAGGCCAAAGGAGATGAAGAATGTAAAGTCAGAGACTTTTCTAAATTTTCAGTATTTTCTTCCTGAATTAATGCTCGAAGTATCCATTACCTAAGTCTTCAATTGTAATGCATCTACATTTAAGTATACAGCAAAGAGTTGACTTTGCTCAAGCTGGACATCTCTGCTATCAAACTACGACTTCCTTGATTTGTATGGTAGGCCTAAACCCTATTTCTCAACCAAGAGAGTGTGCTACCCTAGGGGACTTTTGACAAAAATTATCTAGAGTCGCTTTTAGATATCACAATTGGAGTAGGAGGGGATGTGCTTGTGGCATCTAGTGGGTAGAAAATGTGCTGCTAAATATCCTGCAATATGCAAGACCATGCTCAACAACCAATTGTCCAGTTTGAAATCTAAATAGTGCTGAGGCTGAGAAACCCTGCCCCAGACCCAGTCTTAATAGAGAAACTAGTAAGGATGGTACAAAATTTTTAAAAAAATTATGAAGGACGTTTTTCAAGAATGAGATAAAACTACCACTAGAGTAGAAACTGTAGGGTCCACCGAGAAGACAGCTTCCATTAATATCACATAAATACATATATATTTACTCCACAGTTTAATTCAAAGTGTTTTAGTGCATATTGGTACTTCTTCAGCAATGTTAGAAGTAGCTCAGACCTCCAGTTTTCAAGTAAAAGGTAATTCTTGATGGGAAAATAACATATTACATTCTGTGTGAGTGTTGTATTGTTCTATGTGAAGCATAAGAATGTTAGTAAAATGGAAATTCCCATCTCTCTGTCAGTTGATTTTGGCTTGGTCTGATAGCAGAATTTTTGTATTCTTGATATGTCTGGGAGCCAAAAAAAAAAAAGGATAAATATGATTTAGACATTATTTGAAGGAATGTAGTACTATTGGCATCACTCTAAAAATTTTCAGAAGAAAAATTGTTTAGACCTTGGGGAAAAAAAGCTCAATAAAATAAATTTCAACAAGAAACACATTATTTGCATGATTTAACAAATAATTTTGATCCTGAAACTGTTTCTCTTTTCTTTTTTTTTTTTAAATTGCATTTTAGGTTTTGGGGTACATGTGAAGAACATGGAAGATTGTTGCATAGGTACACACATGGCAGTGTGGTTTGCTGTCTTCCGTCCCCTCACCTGTATCTGTCATTTCTCCCCATGCTATCTCTTCCCACCTCCCCACCCCCTGTCCCTCCCCAATTTCCCCCCAATGGACCCCAGTGTGTAGTGCTCCCCTCCCTGTGTCCATGTGTTCTCATTGTTCAACACCCGCCTATGGGTGAGAATATGCAGTGTTTGATTTTCTGCTCTTGTGTCAGTTCGCTGAGAATAATGGTTTCCAGGTTCATCCATGTCCCTATAAAGGACGTGAAATCATCGTTTTTGATGGCTGTATAATATTCCATGGTATATATGTACCACATTTTCCCTATCCAGTCTATCATCGTTGGGCATTTGGGTTGGTTCCAGGTCTTTGCTATTGTAAACAGTGCTGCAATGAACATTCATGTGCACATGTCCTTATAGTAGAATGATTTATAATCCTTTGGATATATACCCAGTAATGGGATTGCTGGGTCAAATGGGATTTCTATTTTTAGGTCCTTGGATCACCACACTGTCTTCCACAATGGTCGAATTAATTTACATTCCCACCAACAGTCTAATAGTGTTCCTATTTCTCCACATCCTCTCCAGCATCTGTTGTTTCCAGATTTTTTAATGATCGCCATTCTAACTGGTGTGAGATGGTATCTCAATGTGGTTTTGATTTGCATTTCTCTAATGACCAGTGATGATGAGCAAGCATTCCTATACACCAGTAACAGACTTAAAGAGAGCCAAATCAAGAACGAACTGCCATTCACAATTGCTACAAAGACAATAAAATACCTAGGAATACAACTAACAAGGAACGTAAAGAACCTCTTCAAGGAGAACTACAAGCCATTGCTCAACAAAATAAGAGAGGACACAAACAGATGGAGAAACATTCCATGTTTATGGTTAGGAAGAATCAACATCGTGAAAATGGCCATACTGCCCAAAGTAATTTACAGATTCAACACTATTCCCATCAAGCTACCAATGACCTTCTTCACAGAACTGGAAAAAAACACCTTAAACTTCATATGGAACCAAAAGAGAGCCCGCATAGCCAAGTCAATTCTAAGCAAAAAGAACAAAGCAGGAGGCATCACACTACTGGACTTCAAACTATACTACAAGGCTACAGTAATCAAAACAGCATGTTTCTCTTTTCTTAACATTTGTTTATTTCTGAGGATATGAAAGGCCAAATTTCTAGCTGATATTGACAAGAATTTATTGTGGAGGGAAAGATTATTGATATTCTTCATGTAGTGAGAAAAAGTACATAATTGTGGTTGTCTTCCTTGAATTACCAAAAAAAGAATGCTTTTGAACTAAAAGTTTGTTAGCAGCAGAATTGTTCTTCTTTGGCCTTTGTGAAATGTGATCAGCCTATTTTTTTTTTTTTTTGTATTTAAAATTTGTTAAGTCCTCTGTTAGCATTTTAATATTCACCTGCATTTTTTGCTGAAACCCTTAAGGATTAAATATTATGTGCAAAATTATTTTATTTTAGAGGTAAGCAGTTGATTAAGAGGTGACTAGCTTATTTGACAGTGTTGGTTCAGTTTAGCATTTATGTACTATCATTAAAGTAACACTTAATCTATATAGTGTTCAGAATATTTAGAACATGTACTAGGAGTCCACTCTTCTTCAATGTACCTGTTGGTTCTGACCTACCTTGGATGATTGATCTGTGACTTTTGGCACAGTAATAACTGTTTATCCTGATCTTTTTGTTCTTTGCCTAGTTATAAGTATTATTGACGCTGTGCTTCTTTCTGAGCATCATCAATGTGTTTCAGTTCATCCCCCATCTCTAATGGAAGACCTTCAACATGAAAGATGGCACTTCCATAATATGGCAGGGAGACCACTGAGCCTTTGAAATAATGATGAGCTTCCATGACAGGGCACAATGATAGAAGCAAATCCTCTTTCTAGAGATACCCTTCATCTCTGTAGGAGGTTTACATATCTATTTCTTTTAACATACTCTGATTCAAATAAAAGTATTTATTTTTAAATAAATTGAGGCTCAGGGAGTGCATCTTTGCATCTGAGACTGAATGTCTAACTTCTATTTGAAGTAAGAAAGCCCATTTGAACAATATGAGAGTGTGCATGGAACAGGAAAGGAATTAAGTATCTCATTTTGGTGGCCCCTTCAGGTCAATATTCAGGATCCCAAACCTAAGCTCAAAATATAAATCATCAAGATTTCCAG
Source organism: Saimiri boliviensis (assembly GCF_048565385.1). Classification (NCBI taxonomy): domain Eukaryota; kingdom Metazoa; phylum Chordata; class Mammalia; order Primates; family Cebidae; genus Saimiri; species Saimiri boliviensis. Next base: position 147,816,195 of record NC_133451.1, on the reverse strand, counting down.
CATGAACCTTTTCTTTTATATTTTTTTCCTGCAAAGAAAGGTCAGTGGAAATGTTTGCACTTCTGAGTATTGGATTACTGAGAATGGATTCCCATTTTAAAATAATTTTTCACTTTAGTTGTGATGTCCGATATGACAGAACCTAGTCACAAGTGGATATTTAAATTTAATTTAATTCCAATTAAATACAATTAAAAAGTTACTTTTTAAAATGCTCTAGTGACATTTCAAGGATTCAACAGCCATATTTAACTAGTGGCTATTATATGGGACAGGATGATAATAGGACATTTCTCTCTTTGCAGACATTTCTATTGGACAGTGTATTTGATTTAGAATAAGCCATTGTAGGCAAAAGTCACTGAAATGTAGATAATAAGAAAATGTCTTTTTTCATTATTTGTGTGCTTTTCTAAAGATGTTTAGCAAAAATCCTATCAAATATGCTGTTACATATTTTTGTGAGGAAGAAATCAGTGTGATGGTTAACTTTATATGTCAACTTGACTGGGCCAGGGAGTACCTAGATGTTTGGCTAAACATTATCCTGGATGTATCTGTGAAGGTGTTTCTGATGAGATTAAAATGTAAAGCAATAGACTGTGTAAAGCAGATTGCCCTCCCTAATTTGGGAGGGTCTCATCCAGGGTCTCCTATTCAACTGCAGACCTGAATAGGAGAAAAATGCTAAGTAAGAGAGAAATCCTTCTGCCTGACTGATTGAGCTAGGACATTGGTATCTTCCGGTCTTCAGACAGACTGAAACATTAACTCTTCTTGGCTTTCAAACCTGCTTGCTTTGGGACTAGAACTTACACCATTGGCTCTCCTGGATCTCCAACCAGCTGACTGCAGATCTTGGAACTTCCAACTCTCCATAATCACATGAACCACCTCCTTATAATAAATCTCTCTCTCTCTCTCTCTCTCTCTCTCACACACACACACACACACACACACACACACACACACCTCTCTCTCTGTCTCTTTCCCTCCCTCCCTCCCCCTTCCGTGTGTGGCTGTGTGTATATATGTGTGTGGCCTTTGTGTGTGTGTGTGTGTGTGTGTGTGTGTATACATACATCTATATCTACTATATCTATATCCAAAAATACACATTCTGTTGGTTCTGTCATTCTAAAGAACCCTAATACACCAAGAAAGGAAGGGAAATAAAGTTTTTGGTAAATAGTTGAAAGGCAAAGTTAGTCCCTTGGATTTTCTTTCTTTTGTGTCTATCAAGTTCCAGATGGAAAACGATCCAATAAAAGAGATATGTACTCATTTGTGAGGCAAGCAAAGGTTAACTGGGCAAAAAAACACTGGAAACAACCACATAGAGTAAATATATGCAAGGGAGGAAAATATGAGAGTCATAAAATAAATTGCAAAATACTTGAAAAAATCTGGATTCTCAATGGCAAGATAAAATTATGAGACTGAAGATTATTATCTGTGTTGAAGCTTGGGTATTTAAAAATATGACCGACTATTCTTCAGATATCCACCTGGTGGCTTAGGATTTTAGCAATCCCAGTACACTGCTTAGAATAAAAATGGATTTACCTGGGTCCTTGTAAGCCATGGTTTCTAGGCTCTTAGTCCTGAACAATGCCCAATGATGGAAGATTTGAAGCTCCCATGGAGCTAGTACCTTATTTTATATGGCAATTTAGCAGTATACAGAAGACCCTTGAATCATCACCATGTGCAAACAAATAAGCAAACATTCATTCTTTTTCATGATTGAAGAAATAAACAAGGGTGGTATTAATTATCTGGCTAAAATAAATTATAATGAATGCAAACTCATTACTGTTGAAATCGATGCATGCATAGCAGAAGGTACATTTACTGAAATCAACATACTTAATTACATTTGGAGTAATAAAGAGAGTAGGCATGAAGTCCAACGTCTCTTGAGCCTAAACATTAATTTTGATCTAATTTTCTTTTCCTCAATGTTGAGAAAATGAAAAGGCAAGCAAAATTAAGAGACCAATGTTAACTTTATTAGCTTTGTTAACAAGGGATTGTAACCTGTTTATACCATGTGTATTCCACATTGTGATCCAAGAAAGGTCACTTGATTTTAAAGCCAATAATATTATTATATGTATAAAGGTAGTCATATGGCCCTTCTCATTCTATAAGAATACAAGTGACATATATAATGTTTCAAGAGCCACAATGAAAAAACCAAAGGACACACAGAATTCTGATACTGTGGAAGGAGAGTCTCTATGACACTTTAGTTTTTGTTCAAAGCTTTTCTTCTTTCTTAAATCTGTTTCTTTCCTAACAATGTAGAGATTTTTTATAATTTAATAATGCTTCAGTTTTACATATTTTCTGTTAGCATAGGGTTTTGTGATCTTGCTTAAACTTTCAGGTGACTTTCTGTGTTTTCCCAAATAAAATGTGAAAACTCCTATGAAGAAGTTATAGACTTCTTCATAGCACCTAGCAGAAAGTTGGGCAAAAAGGCATATTGCTGGGTAAATTATTGTTAGATGAGTAAGTGAAGAATGAAACCCCAGGTATCTATTAAAACAGATAACCCTGGCTGACGTGGTATTCTCCCCACTGAGGAGAAGGCATTCTGATCAGATAAATGGCCTGATAATTATTCTCATTAGACTGCTTGGCTGTTAGAGATAGAGGTTCTGATTTAGAAGAGAGAGTTTTGATTTAGAAGGACCTGCCTACCACTTATAGGATATAGGACTAGATCTCTATGATTCTCTGTGTCTGATAAGCATTTCCCATACAGCCTCATCCTTGGATACATGTGTTTATCTTCAGAGAGAAAGTCATTTCTGTTGCCTTCCTTCAGAAGAAATATTCAGCTTTTAAAAACTGTGTTGTTTATGCTAGATTTCTCATGAGTATAATTGGACTATGGACAGTGGGATATTAGTAATTATTTCAGTATGCCATCCAATTTTAACATTTCCAGTTGGTGAAACAGGAGTTTTAAAAATTGAATGACATAGTGAAATGCTGCAAAGTTGGCAAATTCCTGGGTAGTATTCTAGCAAAGACCTGAAGTTATTTGAGTGGAGCCTGGGTAATATTTGTTCTGAGTGAACAACTGGAGACAATTTTTCCCCTGGTCCCCAACTCCTGAAAACTTTTGGCAACATCTATAGAAATTTCTGAAACCATGTGAGTAAGCTGACCACCTGATGCCCCATCAATCTTGAACATTTGAATAAACATTTCCTAAAAACAAGGACTTTATCCTACATAGCCACATAAAATCAATACATTAGCACTCTAATTCTCAGACCCCATGCAAGTTTTGACAACTGACCAGTACCATCCTTTATGTCGAAAGGGTTCAACATCATCTTGTGGTTGTCACGTATTTTTAGTCTCCTTCAGTTTAAGACAGCTCCCTGTCTTAAATTCAGCTTTCTGAATTACATAGCTTTGCCCAATTTACTCTTTAGAATGACTCTCCATCTGGGTTTATTTAATTTTGCCTTTTGGTTATATTCAAGTTGTGCATCTTTGGCACAAATGTTGCAGAAATGATGCTATGTGCACATTCTTGGAATCTTTCCAGGTAGGGCACAATTTTGATTTGTACCATCACTTGATGTAAAGGTGACATCTTCACAGTGAAGTTACTCACTGTAACATATTTTGGGGGAAGTATAAAACTGTGAATAGCTCATTATCTGTCAAACTTTCAGTTTATTCATTTAAATATATATGGACTTTGGTTTCTTATTTTCTTCAATAACTTATAATCAATTATTTATCATCCTGTATTTTGATAACCAACTTGTCCTTGATTGGCCAGTGGGAGCCCAGTACAGCTGCCTTTTGTATTCTATTGATATGTTCTTATTCTTTGAGCAATTCCTTGCTTTTTGATACAATATATTCCAGGGTCATCTTGTATGTTTCCCAGTCCCAGCCCTGGAATCAGGAATTTCTACAAGAACTCCTGATTCCTTCTAGTGTAGAATAATATTTAGAAGCCACGATCTGGAAGCCAGATGTGTTTATTACTATGGGAATGTTTCTTCTGCTCTCTGGCCATCTCAGCTGAGGAGTTAGGCAGCTAGGGAGTTAGAGAGTTAGGTAGTTAGGGAAATAGGGACTTGGGAGATTAGGGAGCTCTCTCTCCACAAATTCACAACAACAGCTCCAATTCCATTCTTACATCACAGGGTTCATTAGAGTTTTCTCATTTTCTATATTCATAACACCATTCTCCAACATTAAGAAATGTGGCCCCATTATCCCTAATCTATTTACTTTAGAGTCAATCTCTGTGAATGCAACCCATTTCCCCTCTCTACAAGGAAGTTGCCCTCTCCCTGCAGAGACCTGCCTCCTTGTGCTGGCTGTCCCTGTGCCCCTTCTGTCACATGCTAAAGGCACCTTCACCCTGTCCTATCCAGGTCTCACCCACAGGTAGACACATTCCTTGTATTATTGCTTAGACTACCCATTCATTTGGATTTCTCCTTCACCTAATTGAGTCAGGTGGTCCTGCACGGATACCTTACCTATCCTGGTTTGATACTTCAAACCAGATTTCTCCCTTGCCAAGGGCCCTTGTCACCTTGCATTCTCTGACTTTGAGTTCAAAACTGAGATGATTATATGTTGGCAGTCAGGGCCATTTTTATGGCAGTCTTGCTCTTGCTCTTCTTCCAGCCTGGTGAGCTCATTTTCTAAAAGTGACAGCAACTAGTAATTGCAGAAGCCACTGCAGGCAGGACTATGCCAGCTCTATCCCACTGGGATCTTAGAACTCTTCATGGGAATAGGCACCATTGTCTTCAGGTTGTCAATCTTAAATACTTCTTGTAATAACATCTCTTGAGACACCAGAAAAGACATCAACTATAGATAGGTACAGAGCTGTGCTTCTTCTATGATAATCAAGATTATGCAGCGAATGAAATTATTCACCACTTCCCTGCACCTCCTGCCCACTCTTTGCATGATCACCTTCCTAGAACAGATGACTGTCTTCTCAGCTGTTCATGCTTTGGGGTCTATGCTTCAGACTTTTTACTGCAAACTTGAAAATTTCTCTCATTGCTGAAGAATTCTAACCTCTGTACTCCAAACCAATACGCATAGAAATTTGTTCAAACTTATTTAAGTTCTTGTCATACTTTAACAATGATCTTAGTTTTTCACCTTCACAGAATCTCTAATGATGCTCTGTCTTGTAACCATAGATGTTGGCTTGAGCTCTAGATAAGCAGGCTGGCTGGTATGAGAGTCTTGGGACAAATTACTACCTTTGCCTCTTGTTGCACTGTAGAGCTGTGCAGCTTAGCTGGGTGTGGGCCTGGCCTTGGGTTTTATGACAAAAGGAAGGTTTAGGAACACAGGGTTTATGCCAGCTGAATTTAAAAAAGCATCTCAGTCCAGTTTTTCCTTTTCTCATTGCTGTTTTTAATTAGATATATTATGTGGACTCCAGTGTGGGAGTCCCTTGAGAGAGGACAGGAAGTTGGATGTCATTCTCTGCTTTGGTACTCTTCCACAGAGTTTTTCTCTTGAATTTCCTCTTGGTCAATCTTGCTGTGATACTTGTCTGTGTTAAATATAATAAAAGTACTTTTAGACAGGAAAGGAGGTGTCAAAAGCTATAACTGCAGCAATTAAGGATTGACAGCCATTCATAGTATATATGTATTTCTTTTGTTTATTTAAATAAATGTTTTTCGACATGTGCTAAGAAATGAGAAAAACACAGGAAAATTACCTTGGCCTTTGGATTTCTAATAAAAGCAATTACTAAAAGCAATTTCTAGATTCACTGGATAATTCCTATGTAAATATATTTGTTAGAGTCAAGTGAAAGTCACACCAAAAATATATATATTTTCTGGTGGAATTGTTGTGGGTTTTTCACAGCGCAACCCTTTTTTCACATGGATGTTCTTGCTGATTTAAATCTCAGAACTTAGAGTGACAGAGGGAGTGGCAAAATGACCCTGTAACAAAATAGGAGACACTTGAAGATAGTGGGCCCATACCCTCTATATGAGCCTGCCTGAGGCCTCCAGCAGCCTAACCAGAAAATATAAATTGCTGAAAACACTTAAAAGACACAAATGTGTTACTTAGGAGAGGGACTGGAGTTACCTGTTTTACTAGCAGGTATTGAAGTAGCTTAGTTTTCCTACTCCCAAGTGGTGAACTAGAAATTGGTGATAGGGTGGGGATGAGTTTGCTGGTGGAGGGGGGCAGAGCAGGATCTTGGTCCCACAGGGTGATAACTCGCTTAGGTGAAGATAACTGACAGGTGCTTGACGGGGGCCTCTGAGTAACATGAAGTCACTGGGCACCTGTGCAGAAAGGAGGAGAAGGGAGTAGACTGGGGTATAGAACCAAAGATTTTATAGTCTTCACGAAAGATCACTTGGATGTGGCCACCAAAGAAAATGTGATTCTTTTCAAGAGCCAAAGATGTTAGGAGTTTCCGGTTAGCATGGCATAGACCTTGGAGTTATGTTGGCTATAAAAGGAACTTACAATATTTATTATCACTCCCCTGCTGCTCAATTTTGTTATTTTTGTGTGATGATACAGTTGCAGTTTAATTATTTGCTATGTACCAGATGCCATACAAACAGATGATATCGATGATCACATTTAATCTGCTTAACGTTTCTATGAGGTAGGTATTATTATCCACACATCCTCATTTCGTAAATGTAGAAACTGATCTTAGTGGGTGAAATAAAGTAATTAGCTCCAATTGATATGTCAGAGCCTGGATTTGACCCAGGCTTTGATTTCAAGGCTCTATTTTATTGCATAGAGATAGTACCCAAGAGGGCATTCTCTCTGGAGGACTCCATATTCTTTGATCCTAGCCTTATAAGCTCTATACACTAACTGATGGAGACGACCAGTTACTTGCATGATCAGTTAGCTTTTACCATGTAATAAACCACCCCAAAACATAAAGACTAAAAAAGAAACTCCAAAACAAAAAACGACACATTTATTTAGTTTGTGATCCTTTGGGTTGGCAATTTAAATAAGCTTGCTGAGCAGTTTTTGTGATCAGGCCTAGTTTCAATGATTTTTGACAGGACTCTCAGCTGATGGGGACCAGCTTTGACTACAGAAATACTTTCTTCATAGAGTTGATCATCCTTCAGTAGGCCAGTCTGTGGATGTTTACATGGTGGCAGAAGTATTTCAGGAGCACCAAGGGATGCCTGAATGTGCAAGTACTTTTGTGAGTACTCTATTTGTGTCACATTCACCATACCTCCCATTGACCTCAGAGGCTCAGATGGCCAGCTGAGGCAAATGAATCCAGATTCAAATTGAATGCAGAATCAAATACTGGAGAGATGGACTTCACTTCCGTCAAGAAGAACCTGTAGCACTATTTGGCAAGGGCATCACATTGTGAATGTGTCACATTACTAAGTTCTGCATGCAGGGAGAGGAATAATTTTTAATCATTTTAAAGATTTTACCTTGCTTGACTAACTCTGCCCAGTCCTTTTACTAATGTATGGTGCTTCCCGTAGAGAAGAACCAGACAAAAATTAGGGATATATCATAAAAACCATTTATCACAACGAACATAGACACACAAATCTGCAGCCCTGTCTCGTTGACCAAATAGTAAAAATGCTCATTGGCCTTAAGCAAATGCAAAATTTAGATTGCTAAGGTCATTCTTCACACTTCTTTAGGAATTTCCTTTGTTAATTGGAAGGGTGATTCTAAAAAATGTTTATAAGATATGCATAAATTTTCACAAATCACTGTTGGAAAGGCATTCAAAAAATAAAATACTTTTTGTCTGAACATGCTCTAAAATCCAAGGAAGCCTGTTAGTTTCTGCTTTGAATTTTCCCCATGAGGATTCAAAAGTGGGTGATTATATTATTTAGAAAAGCTCAGAGAAGCCAGATTTTTAAGGGAAATAACAATGAAATGTCCCTTCAAGAAAAAAAGTTACCATTAAATGCCATGGGGAAAACAAATTGCTGTGACAAAAAGAGAGATATCCTTTATCACATGGAAATAAAAGGGACTTCCCTCAAGATTTTTACTTTAAAATTTGTTTTGTTGGTATGTGGCAGAAATATTTTTAGTGCAATGTTTCATTTTCTTCCCAGTATTTTTGATTGCCATTAGGTCTGATTCTCTACTCCTGAAAGCATTAACCTGTTTTATGGTGACTAGGGAACAGAGGCCCTGTTCACATCGTGGTCAAAAGCTTTCAAGAGAAGCTTTGTCGCCTCTCTACAGGAAAAAACTGTTATTTTAGGCCAGAATCCATTCCCTTGAGTGTAATGAACACCCTCATAATCACCCCTTGTCAACAGGAGACACTTCATTATATGAAATAAAAATAAAATCTACACTAGAGGTGAAGAAAGTTTGAGATATAAGTATGTTCATGTGTATGTGTCTATGGAAAGCCATAAAAAGAGTCCTCAAACAGTGAAACAGAACTTTTTTTTGACATCAAATAAGATATATTCCACTTATAATATAGAAAAAAATAAATATTATAGTTTCAAGTTTGACTTTTCTAATTTTTTGTGGCAAAGGATTATGGGAATAGTTTTAGGTTAAGTTCTGGGAATTGTTCGTAACTCTCCTAAGTCAAATTAATTTCACAATTATGGCCTTTAGATGACTAATAACACATTTGATATTCTTTTATGATATTTGTGAGTCACATATTATTGGCTGCAGTTCATTGGCTCAGTGCTGCTTTGCCAAACGCAAGTTTTCAGAAGCTAATTCTCCAGACTCCATTTTCCAAATGGCATACTTGCAATCTGGCCAATTTCTGATTTGAGTGGAAGTACACGTGGCTGAGCCCAGGCATAACCCTCACCGCTGCTGCTACAGTTTACATCAGGGGTGTTCAATCTTTTGGTTTTCCTGGGCCACATTGGAAGAAGAATTATCTTGGACCACACGTAAAATACACTAATACTAACTATAGCTGAGGAGCTTAAACAAATGACAAAAAACTCATGTTGTTTTAAGAAAGTTTTACCAGTTTGTGTTGGGCAGCATTCAAAGCCATCCTGGGCCACATGTGGTCTGTGGGCTGTACGTTGCATAAACTTGATTTATACCCGCGCTACAATCATGTTGAAATTAGATCCCTGATTTAATTTGTTTTTCATCTAAATGTTAATGTTGGAGGTGGGGCCTAACGGAAGGTGTTTGAGTCTTGAGAGTTGACAACTCAAGTATGGCTTGGTACCACCCTGCTGGTATTAAATGAGCTCTTGCTCTATTAGTTCCCATGAGGGCTGGTGGTTAAAAAGAGCCTGGCACCTTCCTCTCTCTCCGTGTGATCTCTGCATACTCCTGCTACCCTTTGGCTTCTGCCATTAATGGAAGCAGTGAGGCTTTCATCAGATGCCTGAACTTCCAGCCAGCAGAATCAAGAGTCAAATAAACCTCTTTTCTTTATAAATCACCCAGCCTTAGGTATTACAGCAATGCTAACTGTTCTAAGACATTTGCTGTCATAGCTGCTTTGTTCATTAGCCTACCAGACAGTGGCAGAGGGGTCTGAGGAAGGAAATGAACTGATGTCTGCAGAAAGTGGTCATCCAATCCACTTCATTATTGAAATACGCTTCTGCCAAGAGAATTCTTTGGTGAGCATCATGTGAGATACAAATATCTTCACATTCTGTGCCTGTGAATGCAGATTTGTCCACATATATCTTACCCAGATCTTCTTTTCTTCTTTTCAATTTTTGTTTTATTTTTTAAATTTTGTGGATACATAGTAGGTATATGTTTAAGGTGTGTATGTGGTGTTTTGTTACAGGAATGCAATATGGAATGAGCACATCATAGAGAATGGGTATGCATTCCCTCAAGCATTTCTCTAATGTGCTGCAAACAATCCAATTATGCTCTTTAAGTTACCTTAAAATGTGCAATTATTATTGACTATAGTTACCCTGTTTTGCTATCAAATAGTAGGTTTTATTTATTCTTTCTAACTAATATTTTGTACCCATTAACCATCCCTACCTCCCCCACAAGCTCCCCATTATCCTTCCCAGTCTCGGGTAACCATCCTTCCACTCTCTGTTTCATGAGTTCAATGTTTTGATTTTTAAATCCCACAAATAAATGAGAACATGCAATGTTTGTCTTCCGGTGTATGCCTTATTTCAGTTAAGATAATGATCTCCAGTTCCATCCATGTCGTGGCAAATGACAGGATCTCATTCTTTTGTATGGCTGAATAATACTCCATTATGTATATGTACTACATTTTCTTTATCCATTCATCCACTGATGGACACTTAGGTTGCTTCCAAATGCCAGCTGTTGTAAACAGTGCTGCAACAAACATAGGAGTGCAGATATCTCTTAAATATATTATTTCCTTTCTTTAGGGTATTCACTCAGCCATGGGATTGCTGGATCATATGGTAGCTAATTTTTAAATTTACTGAGGAAACTCCAAACTGTTCTCTGTAGTGGTTACACTAATTTACATTCCCACCAACAGTGTACAAGGATTCCCCTTTCTTCACAGCTTCACCAACATTTGTCTTTTGGATATAAGCCATTTACCTGGGGTGAGATGATATCTTATTGTAGTTTTGATTTGCATTTCTCTGATGACCAGTGATGTTGAACAACTTTTAATATACCTGCTTTCAATTTGTATGCTTTCTTTTGAGAAATATATTCAGATCTTTCACCCATTTTTGATTGGATTATTAGTTTTCTTTCTATGCAGTTGTTTGCATTCCTTGTATTTTCTGGCTATTAATCTCCTGCCATCTGGGTAGTTTGCAAATATTTTCTCCCATTCTGTGGGTTATCTCTTTACTTTGTAGATTGTATCCTTTGCTATGTAGAAGCTTTTTAACCTGATGTTATCCCATTTGTTCATTATTGCTTTGGTTGCCTGTGATTGTGGGGTATTACTCAAGAATTTTTTGCCTAAACCAATGTCCTGAAGATTTTCCACAATATTTCAATTTTTTTTTTTTTGTAGCTTCATAGTTCGAGGCCTTATATTTAAGTCTTTAATCCATTTTCATTTGATTTTTGTGTATGGTGAGACAGGGGTTGAGTTTTATTCTTCTGCATATGCATATCCAGTTTTCCCAGCCCTATTTGCTGAAGAGACTGTCCTTTCCCCATTGTATGTTCTTGGCACTTTTGTCAAAAACAGGTTCACTGTAGCTGTGCGGAATTGTTTCTGGTTTCTCTATTCTGTTCCATTGGTCTATGAGTCTGTTTTTATGCCAGCACCATACTGTTTTGGTGATGATCACTTTTCAGTATAAAGTCAGGCATTGTAATTCTTCCCGTTTTGCTTTCTTTGCTTAGGATAGCTTTGGCTATTATGAATCTTTTGTGGTTCCACATAAATTCCAGGTTATATTTTTCTATTTCTATGAAGAATGTTACTGGTATTTTGATAGGAATTGCATTGAATCTGTACATTGCTTTGGATAGTATGAACATTTTAACAATATTGAGTCTTCCAATTCATAAATGTGAAATATCATAACATTTGCTGGTGTCCTCTTCAATTTCTTTTATCAGTGTTTTATAGTTTTTATTATAGAGATTTTTCACTTTTGGTAAGTTAATTCTTACATATTTAATTTTATGTGTGTATTGTAAATGGGATTACTTTTTAATTGCTTTTTCAGATTGTTCACTTTTGGCATATAGAAACACTACTGATTTTTGTATGTTGATTTTGTACCCTGCAACTTTACAGACCTTATTTATCAGTTTTAATAGTTTTGTTGTGCAGTCTTTAGGTTTTTCAAAATAGATGATTATATTATTTGCAAACAAAGATAATTTGACTCATTTTTTCCAATTTGGATGCTCTTTATATCTTTTTCTTATCCAAGTGCTTTAGCTAAGCCCTCTAGTACTAAGTTGAATAACAGTGATGACAGTGGGTATCCTTGTCATGTTCCAAATATTAGAGGAAAGGCTTTCAGTGTTTCCTAATTCAGTATAATACTAGCTATGGTTGAGTTTTATATGGCTTTTATTATGTTTCTTCTATACCCAGTATTTTTGAGGTTTTTTTTTTTTTGATCATGAAGAGGTGTGGAATTTATCAAATGCATTTCCAGCAATAATTAAAATGATCATATGGTTTTTTATTCTTCATTCTGTTATATGATGTATCACATTGATTGATTTGTGTATACTGAAACATCCTTGCACCCCAGGCATAAATCCTACTTGGTCATGATGAATGATCTTTCTAATGTATTGTTGAATTTGATTTTCTAGCATTTTGTTGAGGATTTTTGTATCTGTATTCATCAGAGATATTGACCTGTTGTTTTCTTTTTCTGTTGTGTATTTGTCTGGTTTTGGTATCAGGGTAATACTGACTTCATAGAATGAGTTTAAAAGTATTCCCTCCTCACTATTTTTTGGCATAGGTTGAGTAGAATTAGTATTAGTTCTTCTTTAAATATTTGGTAGAATTCAGCAGTGAAGCCATCAGAGTTTGGGCTTTTCTTTAGTGGGAGACTTTTTATTATGCTTTAATCTTGTTCCTTGTAATCTGCTCAGGTTGTGGATTTCTTCTTGGTTCAATCCTGGAAAGTTGTATGTCTCTAGAAATTTATTTATTTCTTCTGATTTTTAAAAGTTATTAGCATATAATTGCTCATAGTAACCACTAATAATCCTTTGAATTCCTTCAGTATCAGTTGAAATGTCTCTTTTTTCATTTCTAATTTAATTAAATTCAATCTTCTCTCTTTTTGTTCTAAGTTAGTTTGGCTAAAGTTTTGTCAATTTTGTTTAACATCTCAAAAAACTAATGTTTCATTTCATTGATGTTTTGTATTGTTTTATTTCAGTTTTCATTTATTTCTGCTCTGATTTTTATTAGTTTCTTTCTTCTGCTATTTCTTTTCTTCTTTTTTTTCTTGTGTTTTTTTTTTTTTTCCCATCGATTCAGCCAGTCTGTGTATTTTGATTGGATAATTTGTTCCATTTACATTTAATGTTATAATTGATAAAGATTTATCTCTGCCATCTTGCTATTTGTTTTCTGGTCTTCTCTTTCTTTGTTCTTTTCTTACTGTTGTCTTCTGGTGGAAATAATTTCCTCTGGTAATATAATTTAGTTTCTTGCTTTTTATTTTTTGGGTGTCCATTGTATTTGTTGTTCATTTGTTCAAGGCTACCCTGAGGCTTGCAAATATTATCTTATAATCCGTTATTCTAACCTGCTAAAAACTTAACCCTATTGGCATAAACATATAAACAAGCAAAAAGAAAACTAATAAAAAACTTGACACCTTAACTTCATCGCCCTACATTTTAACTTTTTGTTGTTTTTGTTTATATTTTATTGTACTATGTTTTGAAAAGTTATTTTAGTTATCATTTTTGATTGGTTCATTGTGTAGTCTTTCTATTCAGGATAAGAATAGTTAACACACCACAGTTACAGTGTTATAATAGTCTGTGCTTTTCTGTATGCTATTATCAATGAGTTTTGTACCTTCGAGTGATTATTTATTACTCATTAATGTCTTTTTCTTTCTGTTTAAAGTACTCCCTTTAGCATTTCTTGCAGGACAGGCCTGGTGTTGAAATCCCTCAGCATTTGATGTCTGGGAAAGTCGTTATTTCTCCTTCGTGTCTGAAGGATATTTTCGCTGGATATACTATTCTAGGATAAATGTTTATTTTCTTCAGTACTTTAAATATGTCATGCCACTATCTCCTGGACTGCAAGGTTTCCACTGAAAAGACTACTGCCAGACATGTTGGAGCTCTATTTTATGTTATTTGTTTCTTTTGTCTTGTTGCTTTTAGGATCTTTTTCTTTATCCTTGACCTTTGGGAGTTTGCTTATCCAATGCCTAGAGGTAGTCTTCTGTGGGTTAAATCTGCTAGGTGTTCTATAACCTTCTTGTGCTTGGATATTGATCCTTCTCAAGGTTTGGGAAGTGCTCTGTTACTATTCCTTAGAAAAAACTTTCTGCTTTTATTTCTTTCTCTTCCTCCTCTTTAAGGCCAGTAGCTCTTAGTTTGCCTTTTTGAGGCTATTTTCTAGATCCTATAGGTGTGCTTCTTTCTTTTGTCTCCTCTGACTATATTTTCAAGTAGCTGGTCTTCAAGCTCAGTAATTCTTTCTTCTGCTTGATCAATTCTGCTAATAAAGGACTCTGATGCATTCTTCAATATGCCAATTGTATTTTTAGCTCCAGAATTTCTGCTTAATTCTTGTTAATTATTTTAATCTCCTCATTAAATTTATTTGATAGAATTCTGAATTCTGTCTCAGTATTTTCTTGAATTTTTTTGAATTTCCTCAACACAGCAGCTATTTTGAATTCTCTGTCTGAAAGGTCACATATCTCTGTTTCTCCAGGATTGGGTCCTGGTGCCCTGTGTGCCCTATTAAGTTTTTTTTTTTTTTTTTTTTTTTTTTTTTTTTTTTTTTTTTTAACAGAGGTTGGGGAAGAGTCTCACTCTGTTGCCCAAGCTGGAATGCAGTGGTGCAGTCTCAGCTCACTGAAACCTCCACCTTCCAGGTTCAAGTGATTTTCCTGCCTCAGTCTTCAGAGTAGCTGAGACTATAGGCATGTGTCACCATGTCTGGCTAATTTTTTGTATTTTTTTAATTATACTTTAAGTTCTGGGGTATATGTACACATCATGCAGGGTTGCTAAAGAGGTATACACATACCTTGGTCGTTTGCTGCCTCCATACACCCATCATCTACATTAGGTATTTTTCCCAATGTTATTCCTCCCCAATTTCCTAACCCCTCACTATCTCTTGTGTGATGTTCCCCTCCCTGTTTCCATGTTTTCTCATTGTTCAACACCCACTTATGAGTGAGAACATGTGGTGTTTGGTTTTCTGTTCTTTTGTCAGTTTGCTGAGAATGATGGTTTCCAGTGTCATCCACGTCCCTGCAAAAGACATGAACTAATCCTTTTTTATGGCTGCATAGAATTTCATGGTGTACATGTGCCACATTTTCTTTATCCAGTCTGTCACTGATGGGCATTTGGGTTGGTTCCAGGTCTTTACTATTGTAGACAGTGCTGCAATGAACATACATGTGTATGTGTCTTTATAATAGAATGATTTATAATCCTTTGGGTATATATCTAGTAATGGGATTGCCGTGTCCAATGATATTTCTATTTCTAGATCCTTGAGGAATCACCACACTATTTTTCACAATGGTTGAACTAATCTATACTCTCACCAATAGTGTAAAAGTGTTCCTTTTTCTCCACATCCTCTCCAACATCTGCTGTCTCCAGATTTTTTAATGATCGCCATTCTAACTGGAATGAGATGGTAGTAGACATTGGGTTTCACCATGTTAACCAGGATGGTTTCAATCTCCTGACCTCGTGATTCACCTGTCCCAGCCTCGCAAAGTACTGGGATTACAGGCTTGAGCCACCACACCTGGCCTACATGGTTCCTTTTTGTGAGGTCATGTTTTCTTGGATGGTGCCGATGCTAGTAGATGTTCTTCAGTGTTTGGGCATTGGAGTGTTAGATAATTACTATAGTTTTCATTGTCTAGTCTTATTTGTACCTGTCCTTTTTGGAATAGCTTTCTAGATATTTCAAAGAACTTGTGATCTAAGCTGAATTTGCTTTACAGGGAATCTCCACTTCAGTAACCCTGTGGTTCTTGCAGACTCATAGTGGTACCATCTTGATGTTCTCGGACAAAATCTAGAAGAATCCTCTGGATTACTAGGCAGAGGCTCTTCTTCTTTTCTCTTACTTTCTCTCAAACAAGCAGAGTCTCTCTCTGTGTTCTGAGTTACCTGAAGCTGGGGATGAAGTGACACAAGGCCACCACCACTGTGACTTTTTGGGGTCAGACTTGAAGCCAGCACAGCACTGGTCTCACTCAAGACCTGCTGTAACTACAATCTGGCTACTATCTATGTTTGTTCAAGGCCCTGAGTTTCTACAATCAGCAGGTGGCAAAATCAGCCAGACCTGTGTCCTTCTCTTCAGGGTCATTAGGTACCTCAGGCCCTGGGTGAGTCAAGAGGTGCCATCTGGGAGTTAGGGACTAGAATTAAAAACCTACAAAATCGATCTGATATTCTATTATATTACAGCTGGGCTGGCACTCAAACTATAAGTGACAGTCCTTTCCACTCTTCCTTCCAATTCCTAAGGCAGAGAACTTTCACCTTGTAGCCACTGACATGTCAGGTCAGGAGATGTACGGCCAGACTACTGCCAATGATCCATTAAGGCACAGGGCTCTTAAGTCAGCTAGTGATGAATGCGGTCTGGCCTGGGTCTCACCTTTCAGGGCTTCTCTCTGGTCCAGGAAAGGTCCAGAAATTTTGTCTTAGAGTCAAGTTGTGGGATCAGGGACTCTCATAGCCACCTTGGTGCTCTGCTTCACTCTGGACACAGTGGTCCCAAAGGTGCATGAGAAGGTCCTCTTTACTTTCCCCTGATCTTTGACAAACTTGTCAAAAACAAGCATTGGGAAAGGATTCCCTATTTAATAAATGGTGTTGGGAAAACTGGCCAGCCATGTGCAGAAAGCTGAAACTGGATTCCTTCTTTACACCTTATACAAAAATTAACTCCTCCTCCAGATGGATTAAAGATTTAAACAACAAACATAATACCATGAAAACCCTAGAAGAAAACCTAGGCAATACCATTAAGGACATAGGCACTGGCAAGGACTTCATGACTAAAACACCAAAGGCAATGGCAACAAAAGCCAAAATAGACAAATGTGATCTAATTTAACTTAAGAGCTTCTGCACAGCAAAAGAAATGATCGTTTGAGTGAACAAATAACCAACAGAATGGGGAAAAATTTTTGCAGTCTACCCATGTGGCAAAGGACTAATATTGAGGATCTACAAATAACTTAAACAAATTTACAGGGAAAAACCATACAACCCCATAAAAAAGTGAGCAAAGGATAAGAACAGATTCTTCCCAAAAGAAGACCTTTATGCAGCCAACAAACATGAAAAATAGCTCATCATCACTGGTCATTAGAGAAATGCAAATGAAAACCACATTGAGATACCATGCCACACCAGTTAAAACGGTGATCCTTAAAAAATCTGGAAACAACAGATGCTGGAGAAGATATGGAGAAATAGGAACACTTTTACACTGTTGGTGGGAGTGTAAATTAGTTCAACCATTGTGGAAAACAGTGTGGCAATTCCTCAAGGATCTAGAAATAGAAATATCATTGGACACAGCAATCCCATTACTGGATATATACCCAAAGGATTATAAATCATTCTATTAAAAAGACACATGCACATGTGTGTTTATTGCAGCACTGTTTACAATAGCAAAGACCTGGAACCAACCCAAATACCCATCAGTGATAGACTGGATAAAGAAAATGTGGCACATATACACCATGGAATACCATGCAGCCATGAAAAGGATGAGTTCATGTCCTTTGCAGGGACATGGATGAAGCTGAAAACCATCATTCTCAGCAAAGTAACATAAGAACAGAAAACCAAACACCACATGTTCTCACTTATAAGTGGGTGTTGAACAATGAGAAACTTGGACACAGGGAGGGGAACATCACACACTGGGGCCTGTTGCGGGGTGGGATGGCTAGGGAGGGATAGCAGGGGGTGGGGGAATCAGAGAGGGATAACATTAGGAGAAATACCTAAGGTAGATGACGGGGGGATGGATGTGGCAAATCACCATGGCACGTGTATACCTCTTTAACAAACCTGCATGATCTGCATATGTACCCAGAACTTAAAATATAATAAAAAAAAAATAAAGAAAGAAAAAGAAGGATTGTTATCTGCAAAATAAATGGCATGACTTTGCTTTAATTCCTAAGGGTCTGTGCTGTGATTTATTTAAGAGTCTACTAAAGGCTGCATAAGCACTAGTACTTATTTTTTAGCACTTGTCTTTAAAGCCAATAGCATTTTAACCCTTTTCCCTTTTGCACCAAGAATACTCACTCCCGTTTGTGGCTGCAGTGTTTACCTTGAGATAACTTTGCCATGAAATATCTGGCTTTTATTTTTATTTTTGCATCACTACTATACAACTTGGTAAACAAAAGACATCATTTTATGTTTAACATTCTGGTTTTAGTAATGGCATTTCCATTTAGAAAATGTACTAATTATTTTTCTTTTTTAACAAGGCAAAAGTTATTGACAACTGAACCATATTGTATACTGTAATGGCTTCTTTTTTATTATTATACTTTAAGTTCTGGGATACATGTGCAGAACGTGCCTGTTTATTACATAGGTATACACGTGCCATGGTGGTCTGTTCCACCCATCAACCCTTCATATACATTAGGTATTGCTTCTGATGTTATTCCTACCCAACCCCCTACCTCCTGACTGGGTCTGGTGTGTGATGTTCCACTCCCTGTGTCCATGTGTTCTCATTATTCAACTCCCACTTATGAGTAAGAACTTGCAATGTTTGCTTTTCTGTTCCTGTATTAGTTTGCTGAGAATATTGGTTTCCAGTTTTATCCATGTCCCTGCAAAGGACATGATTTCATTCCTTTTTCTGGCTGCATAATATTTCATGGTGTATATGTGCCACATTTTCTTTATCCAGTCTATCCCTGATGGACATTTGGGTTGGTTCCAAGTCTTTGCTATTGTGAATGGTGATGCAATAAACATAAAAGTGCATGCATCTTTATTTTAAAAAAAATTTTTTTTGAAGTCCTTGTCCTTTATTGGGCAACAGGTGAGGGAAGCAGACAGACCAGTTGGACATAGCAGTGGGTGTGTGAGGACAAAATGCTACTCGAAAGCCAGCCAACCCACAGTCCCCTGAAATGGATGCTAATGTGCTTCAAACTCTGGGCACTGGTTTCACACACAGCCTCTTCGAGGAATGAAAGGGGCTCTTGTAAAGCTTTTTGTTACCCTCAACCATGGAGGCAAGCTCCGAGTTCTGGTTTTCTTAGGACACTAACGCTAGTCACAAAGATCTCTGGAGTGATCAAGGATGGAGGAGTGAGTGGCAGGGTGAGTTTCAAAAGGATAAGCAGAACGGGAGTCTTGCCCAAGCAGTGGGCAAGTTACAACAACAGTTCCTGTGTATGGCCTCCCACCCAACCAGAAATTGACAGAGAGGCATGTATATGGTGAAAAGATATACATATATTTAGAATTAGCCAGCTGGACTCCGTTTAGATGATCCCAATTTTGTTGGTAACATCCAAAGCATCGTCATCAGGAGCCAGTCGGACATATGCCTTCTCTCCATCAGGCCGAATCACGTGAATCACATCAGTGTCATAGGGCTTCTTCACAGCCTGTTTGATCTGGTGTTGTTGGCTTTAACATCCACAGTGAACAAAAGTGTGTTGTTGTCTTCTGTCTTCTTCACGGCAGACTCAGTGGTCAGCAGAAACTTGATGATAGCATAGCGGTCCAGTTTGTTTCTCCTGGGGGCACCCTTCCCAGGATATTTGGGCTGCGTCCGGGGTTGCAGTGTCTTGGGCCGCCAGAAGGTGGGTGACGTGTGGATCTTCTTCTTTTTGTGGCTGTGGACACCTTTCAACACTGCCTTCTTGGCCTTTAAAGCCTTCATTTTGGCTTCGGCTTTAGGCGGGGCAGGAGCTTCCTTCTTCGCTTTTGGCGCCATCTTGTGAAAAGGCTGCATGCATCTCTATAATAGAATGATACACTCCTTTGGGTATATACCCAGTAATGGGATTGCTGGGACAAATGGCATTTCTGACTCTTCTTGACAACTGGAAATATCAAATCACAGAAGGCACAGCATTCCTCTGCGTGGTGTTAACATCATTGAATAGTTGCTGGCCATAGATTCATTTGGTGAATCTGATTTTTCCAAAATAGACAATTCTGATAATTCAGATGATTCTCACATTAGTTCTGTTTAGAAATAAAGCCAACAACAGTTTTTATATTTCATTTTCACATTGAAAATCAGTCAGATTTGCTTCAGCCTCAGAGTATGTTTATGTAAAATTAAATGAGTGCTGGCAGCAAGTTGCAGTTTTTGTTTGTTTTTTTGTTTGTTTTTTCTAAAAGGGATTAAATATCATTGAATTCGTTGGATCATGCAACCATGTGATAGAAAAGCTTTTATGGCAGCCTGGACCTGTTGTAGACCTTTCTCTTTTTCTGGGTCCCATTCACCACTGGGAACTTTCAGATCCCTCAGTAAATAGTTCATAGTAGCCTAAATGAGATATCTGTAACCTCTAAAATCCAAATAGACCCATTGAATATTGTGCCACTTTCTTAGTGTTGGGGGGGGGGGGGGCAGATGCAGCAACTTGTTATTCAACCTAGAAGGATTTCACTGAAGTAGCAGACTCCTGAGATTTTGGAGATTTGTCTCCCACCTTCTGGCATGCAAGTGTCTTACTAATGTGTGTAAAGTGATCACACTCTTCCACTTATCAGATCTGGTTAGCATAATTTCATCAATGTAATGGGCCAGCATAATTCCATTGGAATAGAGAGGCAATCAAAGTCCCTACAGAGTAGATTATGACATAATGCTGAGAGTTGAGATAGCCTTGAGATAGGATAATAAAAGTGTATTGCTGGCCATGCCAGCTGAAAACTAATTACTTCTGATGATCTTTATTAACAGATAGAAAAAAAATAGCATTTGCCAGATCAATAGGTTCATAACAGGTACCTGAGAATGTACCGAATTGCTCCAGTAATGAAACCACATTCAGAACAGCAGCTACAATTGCTTGATAATGTTTATGATAATCTACTGTCATTGTCTAAGACCCATCTCTCTTCCGCACAGGCCAAGTAAGTGATATGGAATCTTTGTGTAGTGAACTAACATTAGTCAATTCAGCTTCATCTATCTTTATATTTCTTTCACTGTAATTCCACACGCTTAAGATATATTACCATACATATGCCTCAGGCTTTTATCAGCTCAAATTGGCAAAATGATGCAAGTCGTTTGGTGTGTATTACACTTCTATATGAGTAATGCTTTGGATCTCATTCTTTGGAACCTGCTGAAATGTGATTCTAGTTATAGGTCTAGATGTCGAGAGAAGTGATGGGACTAGATTACAAGGAGGATCAGTAGTCTTGAGAAAGACAGCTACCTCGGGGGAGGCTATTACTTCTTCAGACAAAATATATATATATATATTTTGCAATATATGTAGCCCTTACTTCCTTGCCTAAGATAGAAAAGACTATCTTAGGAGAGACTTTCTTAGGCAGGGATGTAAGGGCTACTTTTTATTGCATAAAAGGCTTAGACCTAAAGTTTCAAGGTTCAAACCATGCAGTACATTGTAATTTGCCCATTTGTTCCCATCTCAATTATTTTTTATTTTTTATTTTTTTTGAGACGGAGTTTCGCTCTTGTTACCCAGGCTGGAGTGCAATGGCGCGATCTCGGCTCACCGCAACCTCCGCCTCCTGGGTTCAGACAATTCTTCTGCCTCAGCCTCCTGAGTAGCTGGGATTACAGGCACACGCCACCATGCCCAGCTAATTTTTTTGCATTTTTAGTAGAGACGGGGTTTCACCATGTTGACTAGAATGGTCTCGATCTCTTGACCTCGTGATCCACCCGCCTCAGCCTCCCAAAGTGCTGGGATTACAGGCTTGAGCCACCGAGCCCGGCCCCATCTCAATTATTGATGTCCCATTCCTTTCCAGTTAATGCCCTAACTTTAACAAATAGACTACATGACATCAAACATTTGATTTTTGTTGGAATTTAACCGTGCAAAGACTACACATTGAGTTCAGTTTTTAGAACATTTGGTCCCAGGATAAGATTTCTATAGGAGTTAGCTGGTACAATATAGGCTACTGGATGTAGGATGTTAGGGCAGACATAGATGCTTTTGGGTCTTTTACATGTACTAGGAGCTAAAAGCCCTGAGTTCATTTTGTTTCCTCAATTTATTTAGCTCATTTGGAATCAACTAATCAACTCCATGTTTCTTCTTATTTTCAACATGTTCTATGGCAGCAAATAATTGGTCATCTAGAATTTATCCTTCTATAAGCATTTGACTACGGGTATCTGCAGGCTAGAATTTTAGCAAATATTTTGCTTTTGCATGCCATGGACTGCTGGTGTCCTCTTCCACATTGGAAAAAGTGTCATTAGCACTTTAAATATAACCATATTTGAGAACCAATTCCAGAAAGCCCAGAAAAAAAAATAAACCAATTCAAATAACTCATCTTTAGAAGTCTGATTTTCCGGAACCACCACTCCTGGCACCAAATTTTGTGTTGGTCGGGGTTACGTCAAAGAAGCAGTGTTAAATAAACAGTATCTATCTATCTATCTATCTATCTATCTATCTATCTATCTATCTGTCTCTGTCTGTCTGTCTGTCTGTCTGTCTATCTACCTACCTACCTACCTACCTGGTATAGATGTAGATATATCTTCCCATACATAATTGGCTTTACATAATTGTAGGGCTAGGAGCTAGTTAAGCAGTCTCCATACAACTTTGCTTTTTGTCTGATGCTGGAATTTTAAATTTGCAGGGCAGACAACAAGAAAATGTCAGAAAGAGGAAATGTCTGTAGAGTAGGAAAAAGAGAAAATAAGCTGGAACCCAGAAGAAGAAGCTGGAGCTCAAGAGAATAACCTGGAAGCCTCATCAATTCTTACTGTCTTCAGCTAATGATGTGGGTGTTCTGCAGAAGATGCTGGCATCTTTCAACATGGGGTTTAATACACACCTGGGCCGTCAGAGAAGCTAAAGGAGAATCCAGGTGAAAATACAAGCACTTGTAGGGCTGACTGTAGTCCTATGCCAATGAAGGGAGCACTTCATAGATAAGCAAAGTGTTCAATGAAGAAAACACCCACTCTAACTTTCTGTGATGGTTAAATTCATGTACCAACTTAAATGGGCTAAGCAATGCTCAGACAGCTAGAAAAAGAATCTTTCTGGGTGTTTCTGTAAAGAGGTTTGGATTTTAATTAATAGACCAAACAAAGAAGATTCACACTCACCAGTGCAGGTGGTCATCATCAAATCCATTGAGGACATGCCTGAATAGAAAAAGGCAAAGGAAGGCCGAATTTACTCTCTCCACTTGAGCCAGTACATTCATCTTTTCCTATCCTTGGACATCGATGGTCCTGGTTCTTGGGCCTTCAGCGTTACACCAGCAATCACCACAACCAACCCGGTTCGGGACTCCTAACTCCTCCTCCACAGGTTCTTAGGTGTTTGGATTTAAATTACACCACTGGATTTTCTGATTCTCCAGCTTTCAGAAGGCAGACTATGGGAGTTTTGGGCCTTCAGAATTGCATGAGCCAATTCCCAAAATCAATTGCCTCTTATATGTCTTTATATCGACATATATACAGTCATGCACCATTTAACAATGTTTTGGACAATGATGAACCTCATATATGACGGTGGAATCCTAAGATTATAATACGACATTTACACGTACCTTTGTTACATTCACATATGTTTAGCTGCATAGAAACTCACTATTGTGTTACAATTGCCTATAATATTCAGTACATGTGGTTCATAACCAGCTGTTTGTAGCCTAGGAGCAATAGGTTATACCATATAACCTAGTTGTGTGGTAGGTTATCCGATCTAGGTTTGTGTAAGTACACCCTATGATATTGACACAATGATAAAAATCACCTAACAATGAATGCCTCAGAATGTGTCTTTGTTGTTAAGTGTGATTGTACAGACAGCTTCTCAGAAGAACTATAACTTCCAAGTGAAGAAATAATATGGCTGCTGCCACCTTACTTCTGTCTTCCAGAGGTCAGGCGAATATGTGTTCCATGTTTCACCTTAACTGGAAACACAGGGAATGTGTTCTGTGTAACATAGTTTGGCCTGGCCAAGTTAACACATTATAAAGTCACCACGGAGTCATAAGGAAAAAAACTCATGTGATCATCTCAATACATATCAAAGAAGTGTTTGACAAAGTTCAACATTCATGCATGATAAAAACCTTCAGTAAACTATGAAGAAGGGAAATGACCTTTACCTGATACAGGACATTCTAAAGAACAAGACAAGGATATGTACTGTTACCACTCCTATTCAACCCCATACTGGAGATACTAGGTAATACAATCAAGAAAAAAATATGAATAGCATGCATACAGATTAACAAATTAAAAAAAAAACAGTTTGTATTCACAGGAGGCATGACTTTATGTGTCTGCATAGAATATTATAAGTTGATATGACATGATTCTCGACCTACATACATAGACAGGCATTAACATTGTATTAGGGTCTGTGAGGCTCCCTCTTAGGTAAAGGATTATCTTTTATTTGCTGGATTATGAAGAAGTGAGCAGGAGTCTCTGGGAGTAGAATTGAGTGCTCCAAGTCACAGGGAGTTAGCCAGAGTTTTGGAATAATCAAACTACAGGAATAATCAAACTGGTATTAACCAGCGGCCCATCAGCCTTGAGTCTATGATAGCTGTGCTTTTGGCGATTCATTTATGCTTTCTTCCTTCCATGTTCACATAACCAAACTAGTGCACAGATAATTAAATAGGTGACCAAAGTTTATCAAATAAGTAGAAGATAAATGAAAATTCCCACTGAAAAATTTCTGCCCTTAGCTGTGAGATAAGACCTCCATGTAAGAATCTAGTGGAGTATCCATGCCAGAAGGGTCATGCAGTATGAGCTTGTTTGTTTATGTATTTACTTACTTATATAACGTAATACAGACCACATCTCCCTGTATTACTCAGGCTGATCTGAAACTCCTAGTATCTAGTGATCCTACTGCCTTGGCCTCCCAAGGCGCTGGGATTACAGGTGTGAGCCGTTGCACCTGGCCTAATATGAGTTTTACATGAAAATGTGAAGAGAACCTAAACAATGAGGTACTTGGATTTAAGGAAGTTTGGTTGTGGGCAGCTAGAAAAAGTGTTTTTGAGCTGGGCCTTGATATAACAATGCTTTAATGAGGAAAGAGATGAGTTCAAAATCACATATATCAAGGAATCACTGACAACAGTGATAGATGAAATAGAGTGGAATAAGGCCGGTGTTACGGTTCTAACAGTAGAAAACAGTGCCAGGATCTGCAATTTACTTAGTCCTGATTCTGGGAAGGGTACACCAGAGCACTTTCTCTATTCAACCTCTGTAGGCACCTACAGTTTATACAGGTCTTTCACCTGGTAACCCAGGTGTAGTTTTGGAGCATCTCTAGAGGTAGAAAAGTGCTAGAGATGTCAGCGCAACCTTGGAAAAACCACAAAAAGAAGAGCGACAACTCAGCTCCTTTGTGTTTCCATATGAGAATTCCCGCCTTTACTTTGGGGCTGTTGTTCTGTCCTCTTACAATTGCCTGTAGTATTCAATAGAGTAACATGCTGTTGAGAATATGTGATCAAGAATATATAATATTATATAATTCAGTAAACTATGATATATAATATAAAATTACATATTCTTGATCTAGTATGTGATATGAGATCAAAGAAATATTCTTTGATATCTAAGATATCAACTGATATATGGCAGGTCCTCAAATGATGTTGTTTCATTAAACATCATTTCGTTATAACATTGATGAGAAAAAAAATTAATTCCTGGCTGAGGCCATCATATGGATGGAGTGTGCACATTCTCTCTGTGTCTGCATAGGTTTTCTTTGGGTACTCCTATTTTCCTCTTATATCCCAAAGATGTGCACTTTAGGTGAACTAGCCTGTCTAAATGGTCCCATCTGAGTGAGTAAGTGTGTGCATATGTGCATGTGTGTGTGTGTATGTGTAAGTGTGCCCCTTGATGGAATGGTGTCCTTTTCAGGGTTCCTGTCTTGTGCCCAGAGCTGCCGATATGTACTCCAGCCACCTGTGACACTGAACTAAAATAATTGGCTAAATATTTATCTTATTTGTTTCTGTTAATCTTTCCTAAATGTATGTATAGCTCACATTTAAATTTAATGTTTAATATTAGAAGTATTTTGTTCCTTATTTAGAAGAATGTTGATGTTTTTGTGACTAAATATGCCATAGCAACTTAACTCTTGCTTATGCCTATGGTAAAATTGGTTTCATTACATGTGGTTTCACTTAAAGTCATAGTTGATGTCTCTTTCCTCCTTAAAATTTTCTCCTTGGCTTTCGGAATTCCATGGCTCCTAAGTATTACTAAATCAGCCTCATGAGCTCCTCTTTCCTACCCATTCTTTATATGTTGTTCTGTTCTCCATGGTTTGTCTTTTTAGTCACCTTCTTCTCTCATTCTGCAATTTCTTCTTGGAGGCTTCCTAACAACTTAGATGGCTACAACTAATATGTTATTATATTAATACTATAATATTATTATATTAATAATATATTTTATTAATACTATATTAATTATAGCTTATATACTATTTCAAAATATTATATTAGCATTAATATATTAAAATATAATTTATATTTCTTTTCTAATTTTCTGTCTTATGCTTTCTTATGTCCAAATATATGCTTCTGTATATCCAGATACCTCTTGGATGCTTCCGTTTGAGTGCTGCATGGGAATACAAACTCAATACATACAAAATTGAACTCATTATGTTTTCCACCAAATCCGTATATTAACTCTGTAAATAGAACCACCATCGACCAGGTGTTCAATCCAGAAATCTAAGAATCATTGCTGAATCATTCCTCAAGCTTTCTTTCTACCTCATCTTCAGTCATATGCAACCAAGTGCTGAGTCCTGTTAGTTATACACCTTAAATAAGTTCAATATCTATCTATTTACCTCCATTCCCACTGTCATTGCTTTCTTTCAGGCTTTAATAATTTCTTACTTGAAACACTGCAGAATTTTTCAATAGTGTCTAGGCTGCCAGGCTTACCCCTTCTGACCACTGCCACCTGAGAGATCTTCCTGTAGTATAAATCTGATTAGGTCACCCTTCTGTTTATGGTTTTGCAGTGCCTCCTATGACCCTCAGGAAAAAATTCAAGTATTTTTTATACCTTGATCTCGCGTTTGCCTATCTGTCCTGCTCCATTCCTTATTGTTCCCCAATTCATATGATGCTCTATCTTTACTAAACTATGTTTTCCTGAAGTCCTGGCTTCTTAAACTTCAGAGTCTTTTGCATGCATTTCTCTATCAGCACTGAATGCCCTGCTCCAGCTTCTTCACCTGGCTAAATCTTTTTCATCTTATAAAAACTCAAATTAATAGCTCTTCTGAGAAGGCTTCCTTGTGTCACCTCCTCTGGGATAGAAGTTATTTTCACATGCTTTCCAGTACCCTCATGCCTACACATAATACAGAATTCACCATACTTTATTAAGTATTGACTTACCTTTTTCATTATACTGACATCTTCTTTATTACTGATAGTAGAAACAGTGACTTATATTGCAGTTAGTGAGGATGTTTTTGTACATGAATGAATATATAAATAAATGCAATACAATATTGTAAAAAGAAATTTTAAAGCTGGGTTGAAATTTAATAATAAATATACAATTTTTAATCATGTCTTAAAACAACTTGGTTATTAGATGCTTTTGCTGTATAATAAAGTGGAATTCTCAACTGTGCAGATTAAAACTCAGGAATATAATTATTTATGTAGACTGGGATATTTTTCTTTAACATGGTTTCTCCCAATAAGCACAGATTTTTAAAATCTGATAAGTTCTTATTCCTCAAGATGGCTTATTTATGTGTCATGAGGCCAAGCAAGTCATCTTGAGGAGTTAAGTTTCAGAAAGTCCTTAAAGCACAAATATCACAAGAGTAAAATATCATAATGAAATCTCTATTTCTCTTATCTTTCTGGCCCTAGATAAAGGAAGTTTTATTGCTTATTATTTTTTTTTTAAGTTTGGATCGTGGAACATAGTCAAGTATAGGAGAGTTATTTTATTAATTATAACATTCTGCTCTCAATAAAGACTTAACAAGACACTCATATTTTTAGACACTGAAGCACCCACTTTTGTGAATTGATTACCTTGAAAATTTCCTACCCCAGTAGAATGGGTTTTTCTGTTTCAAAGTAATCTTTGCTGTCTTTTACAATGAACTCATGCCATTTTCTGTTTATGTGTTTTTTAAAAAATATATTTTATTGTATTTTAGGTTTGGGGTTACATGTGAAGAACATGCAGGATTGTTGCATAGGTACACACATGGCAATGTGGTTTGCTGCTTTCCTTCCCATCACCTATGTCTGGCATTTCTCCTCACGTTATCTCTCCCCAACTCCCAACTCTGCTGCCCGTTGACCCTCCCCTAGTTCCACCTCCCGCCACGGACCTCAGTGTGTGAGGCTCCCCTCCCTGTGTCCAAGTGTTCTCATTGTTCAACACCTGCCTACGAGTGAGAACATTTGGTGTTCGATTTTTCTGTTCTTGTGTCAGTTTGCTGAGAATGATGGTTTCCAGGTTCATCCATGTCCCTGTAAAGGACATGAACTCATCGTTTTTGATGTCTTCCTAGTATTTCTTGGTGTAGATGTACCACATTTTCCCTGTCCAGTCTATCATTGATGGGCATTTGGGTTGGTTCCAAGTCTTTGCTATTGTAAACAGTGCTGCAATGAACATTTGTGTGCATGTATCCTTATAATAGATCGACTTAATCCTTTGGATATATGCCCAGTAATGGGATTGTTGGGCCAAATGGAATTTCTATTTTTAGATCCTTGAGGAATCGCCACACTGTTTTCCACAATGGATGAACAAATTTACACTCCCACAAACTGTAAAAACGTTCCTATTTCTCCACATCCTCTCCAGCATCTGTGGTCTCCAGATTTTTTAATGATTGCCATTCTAACTGGCGTGAGATGGTATCTCAGTGTAGTTTTGATTTGCATTTCTCTAATGACCAGTGATGATGAGCGTTTTTTCGTATGTTTGTTGGCCTCATATATGTCTTCTTTTGAAAAGTGTCTGTTCATATCCTTTGCCCACTTTTGAATGAGTTTGTTTGTTTTTTTTTCTTGTAAATCTGTTTTAATTCTTTGTAGATTCTGGATATTAGCCCTTTGTCAGATGGGTAGATTGCAACATTTTTTTCCCATTCTCTTGGTTGCCGGTTCACTCTAATGCCTGTTTCTTTTGCTGTGCAGAGTCTCTGGAGTTTAATTAGGTCCCATTTGTCTATTTTGCCTTTTGTTGCCAATGCTTTTGGTGTTTTAGTCATGAAGTCCTTGCCTATGCCTATGTACTGAATGGTTTTGCCTAGGTTTTCTTCTAAAGTTTTTATGGTGTTAGGTCTTGTGTTTAAGTCTTTAATCCATCTGGAGTTAATTTTAATGTAAGGTGTCAGGAAGGGGTCCAGTTTCTGCTTTCTGCACATGGCTAGCCGGTTTTCCCAACACCATTTGTTAAACAGGGAATCCTTTCCCCATTGCTTATGTGTTAATAATGAATACAGAATGGTTCCAATAAGTTCCAAAAATGAGGGAAAAACATGAGTAACACAGGAAGAATCGTCTTGCAACAAAAAGGGTAAACACTCTCCTTACTTCTGCTTATTTGTTTTTATTTTCTGGTTTTTCCATTTTGGGTGTGAACTTAGATTGTTTGACATCTGTAATATTTTCTAATGTAAACAGTCAATGCTATAAATTTTTCTCCAAGCAGTGTTTCAGCTATATTCCACAAATTTTGATATATATTTTTTTATTTTAGTTCACTTATAAATATTTTCTAATTCTTTTGAAACTTCTGCTTTTATCTATGGATCATTCAGGTATGTTTTTAAAATTTCCAAACATACGGGGGATTTTCTAAATATCTTTGTGTATTTGATATTTATTTTAATACTTTTTTGTTCAGAAAACCTTTTATATCACCTCCATTCTTTTAAATGTGTAAAGTTTTTTGGGGGTTTTCATTTTTATTTATTTATTTATTTTGCCTTTTTATAGAGCCAGAATGTGGTCAATGTTTTTAAATATTCAATTGCAATTAAAAGTGTGTATTCTGCTCTTATTGGGCAGAATGTTCTATAAATGTCAAATAGGTTAAGTTGAGTGGTAAAGTTCTGGTTTTTATACCCTTGCTGAATTTTTGTCTACTTGTTCTAATAATTAGAGAGAAATAATGTTTATGTCTCCATTTATAATTATGGATTTTTTTCTTTTTAAATTTCCATTGGTTTTTACTTCATGTATTTTAAAATTCCATTGTTAGGTGCCTACACATTTAGGATTGTTCATCTTTATTATGAATGGACTCTTTTATCGTTATGTAATAGCTCTCTTTATTCCTGCAATCCTGGTAACTTTCTTTGCTCCGAAATGAACTTTGATATTAGCACTGGAGTTGGTGTTTGTGTGGTGCATTTTGTATTTTAAAGCTATCTATATCATAGCAGTTATGTAAGTTTTTTATAGACAATATATGTTGGGGCTTAAATTTTATTAATATCTAATCTGACAATCTCTGTCTTTTAATTGGTATGTTTATACCTTTTACATATTAGGTAATTATTGATAAAATCTGATTTAGGTTTAAATGTTTTCAAAATGTTATTTGTTTTCTGTTTTCTTGTGTTTTTGATTATCTGTTCCCCCTTTCTTGTATTCTTTTTGATTTGATATTTATACTATTCTATTTTAATTTATCTCTTGGATTTTTAATTACGTCTCCTGTATTGTTTTAGTATCTGCAATAGAGTTTACATTAATCATACCTAGCTTTTCACAGACTAATAAGAGCTAATATTTTACCACCTCTAATAAAATATAAATACCTTTTAATAATTTAGTTCCCTTTTCTCTTTCTACTTATGTAGTTGTAATCGTATTTTATATTAGAACATTTGAAACCCAACCAGACAGTGTTATAAATCTTGCCTTCAACACTCATGCATATTTAAAGACTTTAGGAGGGGCAAATCAGTCTATTCAGTTATTTTCTGTTTCTGTTGCTGTTCTGTCATTCTTAAAGTTCTATATTTTTCTCTAGTATCATTTTCCTTCAGCCTGAAGAACACTCTTTAGCCTTTCTTTTCAGAGGAGGTCTAGTGGCTATGAATTCTCTTTGTTTACTTTATTTTCAATCTTGTTTTCTTTTGGTCCTTCAGATTGGACAATTTTTTAATGGCCTGTGTTGACATTCACCTATTTTTTCATCTTTTGTCTTCATTTGGTCCTTGAGCCAATACAACATAATTTTTATTTCAGATATTTTGGTTTCTAGCTTTCAGAGTTTTCATCTGGTACTTTTTATAACTTTATTTCTCCAAGATAGACCTCTTTCATTGACTTCAATAGTATTTAGCATTCTATCAATGTGCATAGTTTAACAGTTGCTTTGAAGTGTTTACCTGATAATTCCAACACTTTGTATCATCCTGGTGTTGACATCTGTTAATTTTCTTTTCCTCTAAAATTGATCACGTTTTCATGCTTTTTTGTATGTTAGTTAAATTTGTATCATACCATGGACATTTTGACTGTTCTATTGTGAGATGTTGGTACAGTGAACATGTTTGGGATATTGTTGTTTTACATGAGCAGGTGACATGGTTTGGGTCTGTTTATCTGCCCAAATCTCATGTCAAATGATAACCTCAAGGTTGGAGGTGGGGTCTGGTGGGAGCTGATTGTATCATGGAGACAGTTTCTCATGACCAGCTTAGCACCATCTGGTACTGTCTTCATGATGGTGAGTGAGTTCTTATAAGATATGATTGTTTTAAAGTGTGTGGCACCTCTCCTCTTGCTCTCTCTTGCTCCTGCTCCTGCCATGTGAGATGCCTTGTTCCCTCTTTGGCTTCTGCCATGATTGGAAACTTCCTGGCACCTCCTCAGAAGCAGAAGCCACTATGCTTCCTGTATAGTCTGCAGAACTGTGGGCCAATTAAACCTCTTCTCTTTATAAATCATCCAGTCTCAGGTATTTCTTGATAGCACTGTGAGGATGGACTAACACAGCAGGCAATCATCCCATTTAGGTATTGATCTCAAGTTTGGTCTATTTTTGTGGATGATGGTCCTGTGTATGTTCAGATTACTCTTTGGGTCTGCACGATGCCTGAGCTACTGAAGGGCTGATTTGGGACTTGGGAGGTGGTTCATGAGCAGTTCAGCCTTCCAAGTCTTTGTTACATTGTTTTGGGTCAATTCTGCACATGCATCTTTCAGAGGTTAGTGTAGGGCTTGGAAGGTGGCTTATCTTGTAGTTTCATTCTCAGCACCTTTGCTACAGTCTCTCGTATCTGTTCTGTGCATGTGCAGATTGGTGGTGAGCCCTGGACTTATGTCACCTCATGCACAGAGTTATCTCCATTCTAGTATTTTCTCTCACATTCTCTAGCTTCCAGGGACTCCTTTTCATGGTTCTTCTGGCTAAATACATGGGTTTTCTCTGAAAGTTTTTGGTGCCTGTCTGATGTTGATGCTATAGCTGCAGCAGTACAGCTTCATGACTGGGGTTGACCTCAGGGTAGTTTCAGATATAGAAACAAAGATTTAAAAATGAAAGAAAGAGGAAAAAAGGAGTGTCATATCATTTAAGTTATTACAATTTTTATACAGTTATAATTTTAGAGAATAGAAATTTCTACAGGTTATGTTTTCATTATCTGCACCAACACAAATGCCTAGCAATGATGTGAAACCTTTCTGGTAGCTTACTGCAAATCTTTTATCCTGAATTTGTAATATCCTCAGATGGGCTACTTGTGTGATCTCTAGCTTTTGTATTAAATAAAAGGACATGTCAGGACTGCTACAGGCCTCCACCACAGTTTCCTCTGGCTTCACTCTGCCTGGGGAATAGTTCACCATCTTTCGGGTCCTAACACCTGTGCTCATGCTCTACCTCCTGGGTCTGGCAGGTGAGATGGGCCTGCAGTCCACCTTCTCTGCAGACTGGAGAGATCTCAGGATCCCACCTCAGCGGGTGAGTACACCAGACTTCACCTTAATTGCACCACGGCAACTTTCCTGTGAGCCCCCGACTCACATGCATG
The DNA here is from genome assembly GCF_048565385.1 of Saimiri boliviensis. Lineage (NCBI taxonomy): Eukaryota > Metazoa > Chordata > Mammalia > Primates > Cebidae > Saimiri > Saimiri boliviensis. The sequence continues at coordinate 147,783,226 of NC_133451.1, read as the reverse complement.
TTAGACTCCTTAACAAACAACCTCATCAAAAAGTGGGCAAAAGATATGAACAGACACTTCTCAAATGAAGACATTTATGCAGCCAACAAACATATGAAAAAAAGCTCATTATCACTGGTCATTAGAGAAATGCAAATCAAAACCACACTAAGACCATCTCACGCCAGTTAGAATGGTGATCATTAAAAAATCAGGAAACAACAGATGATGGAAAGGATGTGGAGAAATAGGAATGCTTTTATGTTGTTGGTAGGAGTGTAAATTACTTCAACCATTGTGGAAGACAGTGTGGGGATTCCTCAAGTATCTAGAAGCAGAAATATCATTTGACCCAGCAATCCCATTACTGAGTATATACTCAAAGGATTATAAAATATTCAGTTGTAAAGACACATGCACACATATGTTTATTGCGGCACTGTGCACAATAGGAAAGACTTGGAGCCAACCCAAATGCCCATCAATGATAGACTGGATAAAGGAAATGTGGCAAAAATATACCATGGAATACTACGCAGCCATAAAAAAGGATGAGTTCATGTCCGTTGCAGGGACATGGATGAATCCAGAAACCATCATTCTCAGCAAACTGACACAAGAACAGAAAACCAACATTGCATATTATCACTCATAAGTTGGTGTTGAACAATGAGAACACATGGACACAGGGAGGAGAACATCACACACTGGGGCCTATTGGGGAGTGAGGGGCTAGGGGAGGGGTAACTGGGGGTGGGGGGATTGGGGAGGGATAACATTAGGAGAAATACCTAATATAGGTGGTGGAGGATGGATGCAGCAAATCACCTTGGCATGTGTATATCTTTGTAAGAAATCTGCACGTTCTGCACATGTACCCCAAAATTTAAAGTACAATATAATAAAAAGGGCATAGAAATTTTCTTTATTTAAAATCTTCCTTATCATTATTTTGTGACCTAATGCTTTACTTATGCAAAATGCTTTGGAATCATTTTTCCTTCGAGCACATTAGGTTAGGCAATAATTTGCAGAGTAAGTAAAAGCTTCTAGGTTTAGAGTTTTGGAGAATGGCAGATAAGTGTTGAGATAAACTTGCAGGAGTATTATGCAGTTATCTGCTTTTGTGGTACATCAGTGATAGTAAAGGAGTCACTATATTCTGGTCTCTTGATGGTCACAGGTGTAACTTAGAAGGTCTGTGTACAAAATATCACATTTTTATGTTATAAGATGATCCTAAAAATTGTATAATAATTTAGTTATGAATATTAGACCATGACTTTTTAAACTTCTTGTAATTTATGCAGAAATATTAAACTGACTATAGAATGCTTGGGGAGAAATTTGATAATCTAGGTCTTACAAAATAAAAATGCACTTTTTGAATTACTTCCTATTTTATTACTTCCAGAATTTAAATATTGTGTAATACAGAACAAATTTTATAATGCAAAAAATGGTTAGACAAAGTTAAAAATCTGAAACCTTATTTTATAATCAAATTTCAAAGAATGCTTTTGTTCTGTATTTTAAAATAAGTCTTAACTCCAATTCTGATTTTAATTTGATTCAGGCATGCAAATTTAAAGGAAAAATAATTAGAAACTAATTTATTTCTTCCTGTGTTGGGGAAACAAACCCAGCAAAGGCAGATGATTTGAGGTTTAATGGGTAAGAGGTCAGAAGGAAGATACATTTCCTGCCAATTCTTATTTTGCAATCTACTCCTTTTATCTTTCTCATCTCCAACAACAGCTAAAAAAAAAATCCAAACTCAGATGCTTCTTGCTTCCATTTGAGATCACAACAAGAAACTCATAGCTTTTCCTATCCCAAACTCTTTCTGCATATCTTGTCATCAGGTGTCATCCCAACATGAAAAACTCCTAGTTGCTCCTTTTTGCCCATAACATAGATTCAAATCTGATCTGACCATTTCTATTTAATTTTACCTCTCACAATCTCAGTCATTAAATTATTTCTTCAACCAGGCCTATACTTCTCTCCCCTTTGAATACCCTATGATACTTATTTCAGAACTCCCAGCCTTTGTTCACCTGAATTATTTGTCTCCTTTTTTCCCATGTAACCAAATCTGTCCAATCTTGATCTTCCTTCTCTCTGAGCAATTTTAAAATGTAACTATAGATTACCTTATCCTGGAATTAATTTGTTGTTGTTTTTTATCATTATTTTTTGTGTTTTAATTCTTCCACTTGGGGAAAGGTAACCTCTTGTTGTTGTTGTTGTTGTTGTTGTTGTTTCTGAGACAGAGTTCAGATTCTCCCTCTGTCACCCAGGACGGAATGCAGTGGTGCAGATCCTGGCTCACTACAGCCTCTGCCTTCTAGGTTCAAACAATTCTTGTGCCTCAGCCTCCAGAGTAGCTGGGACTACGGGTGCACACCACCATGCTCGACTAATTTTCGTATTTTTAATAGAGACGGAATTTCACCATGTTGGCCTGGCTGGTCTCAAGCTCCTGACTTCAAATGATTCACTGCCTCAGCCTCCCAAAATGCTGGGATTATAAGTGTTAGCCACCGTGCTTGGCTGTATTTTACATTTCTTAGAGTTTCCTTACAGTTCTATGAAGCCCGGGAAAAGTGACAGACAGAGATTTTAAGAAATGCTGTTTCAGTCTTCACTGGGTCTAGGTCAGTAATGCCTTAAATTCGTTTTAGAAGTCAATAAAAACAAAGAATAATATAATAGGGAAATGAAGGAAGGAGAGCACAAGAAGACAAGAAGAAAGAAAGAAAGAAAATCCTACTTTTATTTTGGAGATTGGCTAAGGATGCCTCAAGAGTTCTGTGGGAGTTGTCTCTTTTTACTAGGATTCCTATGGACAGGCCAGTGGTCTGTAATGAATTCAATCTTGTATCTAGGAAAGGGATTTAGTCAAGTAGGTGTCATCTCTGCTTACATTGAAAATTCCATTAAAAAATAATCTGGAAACTCATGTAAGCCCTCATGAGGGCTTACTGACAGACAAATTAATTATGGTATTAATTTATACCCTGCCCTGCTGGGTGTGATGGCTCATGCCTGTAATCCTAGCACTTTGGGAGGCCAAGGCAGGCAGATCATCTGATGTTGGGAGTTCGAGACCAGCCTGACCAACATGGTGAAACCCTGTCTCTACTAAAAATACAAAATTAGCCGGGCATGGTGGTGCATGCCTATAATCTCACCTACTCAGGAAGCTGAGGCAGGAGAATTGCTTGAATTCAGGAGTCAGAGTTTGAGGGGGGCAGAGGTTGAGGTGAGCCGAGATAGCTCCATTGCACTCCAGCCTGGGCAGCAAGAAAGAAAATCCATGGCAAAAAAAAAAAAAGCCCTAATGTATGTAAGGTTTCTTTAAAAGATGTATTAAATGTAAAAAATCAACAAATTACAATCAATTGAGAAAATATCATAAGAAGCAAAGTGGAAATAGGAACCTCTCTGTGAATGTAAGCTACAGCATAATTCTCTGCTTTGTGCTTACTCTTGAGTTGCTTCTGTACAGCCATTGCTTCTCATTATCCCTCTGCAGGCCATCAGTACAACATAGCAGTCCCCAGCAACAAATGCCCAGTTCTTGCAAGCATTGCTCCTCATTACTTTTCAAATGATGAAAAATATCATACCTGCATGGACACTTTCTTTTCTTCAATAACAACCAGGTGTGTTTCCATCTTGTATCCGGAGATACCCATAGATTAAATACTTCTCAGGACAGGGTCTTTCTTGCCATGTGAGTCCTCAAAACCCTTTTTACCATCTACTTTTTCAGTCTACTCCCAATGCCAACTAGATCAGAATCCATACCTGAGAAGCAAGCACCTGAGACAGGACTCGACACCCAAGAGGTTTCCTAGAGAGGTGCCTGCAGATGAAAGGGAGAAAGCAGGGCTGGGCAGGAAAGCCTCAAGCCTGTAATGCAGGCCTGGCACCTGTGGAAAGAGAGCAAGAAGAAAGGAGGATCGGGCAGGAGAAGTCCAGGACTGTGGCACTGTTTTAAGAAAGTTTGGTCAGGCTGAAGGAGAGGCCGACCTCTTCAGTCAAAGCTGCCCATTAGAGGAGTCTCTCATCTCACAGAAATGGACTTGAATATGCGATTATTTCCTGTCCCCTCAACAATGTAGCTGGGAGAGGCGTGGCCTCAGCAGCAGCGCTGTAGGGGGATTCAAAAGAGTTGCAGGTGGAATGCCACTCCACTGTGCTCCCCACAGCAGTGCATTTCAAAGACCCCCACAGGTGTTAAGGCCTGCCCCATGGGGTACATCATCTCTGGACTAAAGATTCTTTATGTATTTGAATCTAAAGTTTGTATGTTGTTTTACTTTTCTACAAATAGGTCAATAGTACCTTTTGTAGCCTGGTTAATATATGTCATTGAATGCTAATGTCAAGTATGTCAATTTTTGTGTGTGTGTGTCTGACAGATTTTCTGTTACCCAAGCTAGAGTGCAGTGGCTCAATCTTGGCTCATTGCAACCTCCGCCTCCCCAGGTCAAGCAATTCTCCTGTCTCAACTTCCAGAGTAGCTGGGACTACAGGCATGCATGTGTCACAACACCTGGCTAATTTTTGTATTTTTAGTAGAGATGGAGTTTTGCCATGTTACCCAAGCTTGTCTCAACCTCCTAGCTTCAATAGATCCTCCTGCCTGGGCCTCCCAAAATGCTGGAGTTACAGGCATGAGCCACTGTGCTTGGCCCTATGTTTACTTATTGCCAACAGATTATCTTAGACAAGATCTGAGCCATTTTAAGGTTCAACATTCATCCACTTACCTCTCAATCAATCTATTTACCTAAAATTTGTACTTATACATATGTATGCATATGCATTTTAATGAAAGAAAAAATAATGCAACATGCATTTTTATTAGATACTATGACAATTATAAAACAATTTTTTGTTTGATAACATCACATATCATAATCAGGTTTCTGTGATATTAATCAGTAGCCTGATATCTCTTTGATGTTTCATAGCTTTGTTATAATTGCATTGAATACTTTTCAAAATAAATTAACTGATTAGTTAAAAGTATATGAGAAAAATATTCCTGACATAAGTTTCCCAAATATTTACATGCTATTTCTGTGTTCTGGTTTTAGAATCAGTATTTTTTTAAGAAGTGAAAAACTGCTGTGACTTAAGATTTCTGTACCACAAAATGAAAACACCCACTGGATAGTTAAGATCAGCAAAGAGGATCTCATGTTTCAACGTTGACTTTATTCTTGTGTCCATATGAAATTGAAGGACATTTAGAAGATTTTAAAGACAGAATTAATAAAAGTAAAATAGTAGTAACTTTTCTAAAGCTGTGATAGAGAGTACATTATGTAATAGAAATATAACAGGTCATATTAATTTTAAAGCACAATCTTGGGGAAGTTAAAGAGTGGGAAATGAAAAAAATAGCTTCCCCTTTTCATTATTTGCCATGTGATATGATAAGAAATAAATGCTGGAGTATTAAAAAGAAAAACAGGGTTATCATAAACTACAGAAAAAGGAGGATGAAATTAAGCTGCAGCCATATGTCACAACTGAATAATACAAATAGGACAGCAGAGCTGTGCATGAAAGTCAGGATTGTTTCCCACTCAAAACTGCTGAGAGTAAAGAATTAGAAACAGATTTAGAAGATAGCATAAACAAAATTTAAGATGTCATCTGGGGAAGCTGGTCCAATATGAGAATAAAGCAATTTAAAGGTGATTATTCAAACTGTGGTCAGGGTCATCTGAAGAAATAATTAGATGTCAGAAGCATAATCTCTGTTTGCAAAGAAACCAAATAAGTGAATTAGTGGGATAAGACTGGTTAGCTGGAACAGTGAGGCTGTGTGACAGAACTTTATTCTTGAGAACAGGACCAACTCAGAGATGGAGTCTACCTTCTCTGATGATATACCTACCAGATTATATAAATCCATTAGGGCAAAGACCATGTATATTCATGTTTCTCTCTGTATCCCTATCCTGACTTCTAGTTCAGTACTGTGTATAAAGTAAATAATAGTGAAATATCTCTTTAAATAAATGCGAAAAACTTTGGAAGAATCAAAGAGAAGGATCTAATCTATCTTTTGTTTGGCAAATGAAGAAGCTGAGTGGTTTGTCTCTGAGTAACTTTCTTGTGGTCACATGATAAGTCTCAGAAGTATGAGTGAAGAATGTATTTTATTTATTTTTATTCTTATTTTTTATTTTACTTTAGGATCTGAGGTACATGTGCAAGTCATGCAGGGATGTTGCACAGGTGCATACCTAACAAGGTGGTTTGCTGCCTCTATTCTCCCTTTGACTATATCTGGCATTTCTCCCCCAGTTATCCCTCTCCACCCCCTGCTGTCCCTCCCTAGCTCTCCCTCAACTGCCTCCAATGTGTGATGCTCCTCTCCCTGAGTCCACCTGTTCTCGTTGTTAAACACCTGCTTATGAGTGAGAACATGTGGTGTTTGGTTTTCTGTTCTTTTGTCAGTTTGCTAAGAATGATCGTTTCCAGATTCATCCAAGTCCCTACAAAGGACACCAACACATCGTTTTTTTTATGGCTGCATACTATTCCATGGTGTATATGTGCCACATTTTCTTTGTCCAGTCTATCACTGATGGGCATTTGGGTTGGTTCCATGTCTTTGCTATTGTACATAGGGCTGCAATGAACATACGTGTTCATGTGTCTTTATAGTAGAATGATTTATAGTTCTTTGGGTACATGCACAGTAATGAGATTGCTGGGTCAAATGCAATTTCTATTTCTAGATCCTTTATAAATCGCCACACTGTCTTCCACAATGGTTGAACTATTTACACTCCTACCAACAGTGTAAAAGTGTTCCTATTTCTCCACATCCTCTCCGGCATCTGTTGTCTCCAGATTTTTTAATGATCACCATTCTTATTTATTTATTTATTTATTGCATTTTAGGTTTGGGGGAACATGTGAAGAACATGCAAGATTGTTGCATAGGTACACACATGGCAGTGTGGTTTGCTGCCGTCCTTCCCCTCACCTGTATCTGTCATTTCTCCCCATGCTATAAGGACACATGCACACGAATGTTCATTGCAGCACTGTTTACAATAGCAAAGACCTGGAACCAACCCAAATGCCCATTGATGATAGACTGGATAGGGAAAATGTGGTACATATACACCATGGAATATTACACAACCATCAAAAACGATGAGTTCGTGTCCTTTGTAGGGACATGGATGAACCTGGAAACCATCATTCTCAGCAAACTGACACAAGAGCAGAAATCAAACACCGCATGTTCTCACTCATAGGCAGGTGTTGAACAATGAGAACACATGGACACAGGGAGGGGAGCACTACACACTGGGGTCCGTTGGGGAGAAATGGGGGAGGGACGGTGGGGTGGGGAGGTGGGAATGATCACCATTCTAACTGGTGTGAGATGGTATCTCAATGTGGTTTTGATTTGCATTTCTCTAATGACCAGTGATGATGAGCATTTTTTCATATGTTTGTTGGCCTCATATATGTCTTCTCCTGAAAAGTGTCTGTTCACATCCTTCACCAACTTTTGAATGGGGAATGTATTTCATTTCTAAAAGGAAATGAGGTGGTAATTTTTGTTGAAATAAAAGGGAAATCTTTCATTGTTGTGTGGTGTACTTACTAAACCTTCCCGTACCTACAGGACCTTTTTAAAGCAAATAAAGTAGGTATTAGCATGAAAGTGTTTATTTCTGAAACAAATAAGAACTTCCATTACATTTTAGTATTTATTAGCAACGTTTCTTGAATGATTTCTCATGGAATGGAAATATCAGTGAATGAATAATGTGAAATGCAATGAAAATATATTTTATTAAAGTTTTTTGTAGAAAATAAATTCAGGATATGAAAACTTTATCATAGAATATATTGTTTCCTTTAACTTGACTAGAATTAGATTTCATATCCATGTGTATTAGTTCATATTTGTTAATTACTGGAACTTAATGAAATTCTTCTGTACTAATATTAGAAGCTCTCCTTTTAATATTAGCACTTTCAGGCTTACTTTATTTTTTATCTCTCTTTATTAAGCAAGAAATGAACTAATCCTTCAAATTATTTTCTTCTTTCTATGGCTGTATACTCACTGCTAATAAGAGTTTTTTCCCCTGCAGTCATGTCTGAATTTAGATATTATGTTGTTGTAATTATAAAGGCCTATTACATATTGGACAAATATAAATGAACATGGAAAAGGAGCTATTATTTATGTACACTAAGCAGTGTATGTTTACATTTATGCATACTGTGTGCCATTCTTTGTCCTAGTTCTTTACATACGTAATTTCATTTATTCTTGACAACAGCTTTTAGAGCTCTGTGTGATTATATCCATTTTATAGATGAAACTGGGGCTGAAATAAGGTAAAAAGTTGCTTAGGATCACATGTCTTGGCAGTGACAAAGACAGTGTTAAAAGGTCTTTCTGATTCCATAGCCTATATTTCTTTTACTAGGAAAATTAATGTAGATGACAATGGAAAAGAAATAAAATTATAAGCACTCTAAAAGGCAGGTCTTGATAAGCAGAAATAAACTCGCCTAAAACTTCTGACTTTTAACTTCTTAATTTCCGCATTAGCTTTTTCTTTTCTCCCTATATACTTTCCTAGTCTCTCTAGTAATCTTAATTATCTTCTTTTCCTGTCACTATGGACTTATTAGAGCAGCTGAGGTAGACAAGAGAATAACAAGGTCTAAGGATAATTAGTTCCTCATCTATAAAAGACAATTCAGAGTAAAATAGACCTGAAGAAAAAGAACATCACATTTTATAGGGAAAGCTTAGCAGCTGTCGAAATGGTAAAATGATGGCTGTGGAGGGTGAGGAGTTGGAAAATCTTATCTATGTATATATTCACACACAGTAAGTGATTTAGACTTTTGTTTTGTTAGATAGGCCATTGGAAAAAATGAGATTGGTTGTGTTTTATGAATTTCATTGCTAGATCAGATTAGATGGTATCACAAGTGGAAGATAAAAACCCTTCAAAGTCTATAACCTCTTGTCAGTAGCATGCTGATTTTTAATATGCTCTCTTACATGTAAATTACCATGATTCAAAAATGAGAGACATCCTGCTAAAGGTGGAAGCTGAATGTTAAGTTGTTGTCAAAAGAATAAAAGATAAAGTTGAAATGTAGCAGACTACTGAGGATAATTTGCTATAGTTTGCAAGAATGTTGATCACTAAGCTTTAAATATAGATGAAAGGGAATATGGCATAATGCATGAGGGGTCTCTGGAGTCACACTGCTTACTACCAGTTGTGCGACCTTGGGAATATTTCTTAACTTTTTTGGTTGCAATTTCCTCACCGAAAATGTGGTTAATAGTTATCATGAGGATCCAATGAACTAGTTTATGTTGTCTTAGGACACTACCAGGTATACAATAAATGCTTGATAAGTATTAGCCATTTTTTATTAAGATCAAGAGGAAGTAGACTAGGAGAAAACAGACCCTGAGAAGTTAACAGGCAGGAAGAAGCTTTTCACTAGAGCTGCTGAATTTGCATATTATTTTTTCTCTCTAGAGTAACTGTGTAGATTGACAATAAAGAGATTTAAATAGTTGATGGCTCAGTATGTTAAGCCTATCAATTCTTCAGAATATGTCGGCTGGTTTAATTGAAAGAAAAAAAGTACTATAATTAAATGAAGTTAAATTGCTTTTCAAAGTAATGTCTTCTTATTATGATAGTATAAACAAAACATATCACTTCGGGAATATTTTTAGTATTTAGGGGTGGCTATTTAAATATACACATGCAAACACACACCCACCCACACCACAACCACCAACATACTTATATCTTTTACAGTGTTCTATAGAGAAGTAATTGGATTCAACTGTAAATGTAAATTCTTCTCAGGAGAGATGTTGATAGTTCATAAAACTTTCTAATAAAATTAAAAATTTATCTGTGTTCCCATGGTCATTATTTACAGAACTTTTGGCACTATGAAATTCATAAATCCCTATCCAAAGACCTACTTTGTCATTAGCAGCAGAATAGATTCATAAACATTGCTCTTGGCTATATGCTGAGAAAGGGGAAAATCTTCTAGTAAGACTGACAAGAAAATAAGAGGAACATCACTTGGTCTTTTACGAACCCAGAAGTTGAGATGATTGATCTTGGAGGTCTCCTGTTGCCCGATTTTGCATTTGTCTGCTCCAAGCAAACAACAAAAGGATACTCTATGGAAAGTTTAGTTTCACTTGTTCCTTTTTCACCGGATATTGTAGATGGCACAGATTTAGATGTGCATCTTTTGTATGTATGAAATTTTTCTGTGTGTTTACAGTGAAGCATTTATGTATATGAAGAATCATATTTGGCTCCTTATGATGGCTTGGGTAAAACCAGACCCTGACAGGAAGAAATGTAATTTTAATAGAATTAAGATCCTGACAAGCTGGGCATGGTGGCTCACATGTGTAATCCCAGCACTTTTGGAGGCCAAGGCAAGTGGATCGCTTGAGGCCAGGAGTTCCTGACCAGTCTGGCTAACATAGTGAAACCTCATCTCTGTTAAAAATACAAAAAAAGAAGGAAGGAAGGAAGAAAAGAAGGGAGGGAGGGAAGAGATAGAGAGAAAGAGAAGAAAGAGAAGAAAAAGAAAGAAAGAAGAAAGAAAGAATGAAAGAAAGAAAGAAGAAAGAAAGGAAGGAAGGAAGAAAGAGGGCATGTGCTTTTGCTTCTGTTCTCAGCTACAGGAGGCTAGGATGGGAGGATCACCTGACCCTGGGAGGTGGAGGTTGCAGTGAGCCTGATTGAGCCGCTACATTCCAACCTGGGTAACAGAGTGTGACCCTGTCTCCAAAATAAATAAATAAATAAATAAATGAATAAATAAATAAAATGAATAAAGAAAAAAATGTGACCATTTCACCATGTTTGCTGCTACCTTGCATCCCTGCTGTCACCATTTCTGGCCAGGATTATTTGAACAGCTGAGACCCGGAGCCTCTCCTTCTACCCCTCTTCTTTAGACTCTATTCTCAACACAGCTGCCTTTAAATTAGATCATGTCTTTCTGTGCTCCAGACCTCCCATATAAGTCAGAGTAAAACTCAAAGACCATACTGATTGAGGTCTTGCCAACCCCAACCAAGTCTAATTCTCCCTGTCTCCTATTTCCTCCCAGCAGCCAGACTGGCTTTGTGGCTGTTCATGTTCTCTGTAGCACCATTCCCATGGATATCTGTATGTCTTGCTTTCTCACATCCTTCAGGTCTTTATTCAAGTGCCATTTTATTTAAAAAGACTTCTCTGACAACTCCATATGTAATACCAACACCCACAGCCTAGCAGCCTCTAGCTTCCTTGTAAGGGACTATATTTCTCCATAGCCCCTGTCAGCATCTTTCATGGTCTACATTAATTATGTATTTGTTTTGACTGTTTCTTCCAATTAGAATGTAAATTCCCTGCAGGCAAAAACTAGGTTTTGTTCACTACCATGTCCTCGATAATCAGAATTGTACTTGGTAAACAATAGGCACTAAATAAATATTTCCTCAATGAATGTTTAAAGCTGTTTGTACTTAATCATAGATGGTGGAATGAAGCCAGTTATCTCTTTCTGATTTAATCACTCCTAATTAGAAGGATCTAATTGTTACATACTCTGTCATTTAAAAGGATAATAATGCCTATAAATGTGCAACAGTCATTTTTGTCCCAATAGGGATTTCTAACAGTGAAGGGAAATTTTGCAGTATTTATTAAAATTTTAAAAATTGTTTATACTCTATGACTCAATGTCTCCAATTCTCATTAACTTCTGTAGAAGAAAACTGGCTGAAAAGCAAAGAGAGGTATGCACGAAGATTTTCACTGCGATATTGTTTGTAGTGCAGTAACTAAAGAAATGATAGAATTACCACACTACAGAGTACTAGGAAGCAGTTTAAAATAAATGAGAAAGACGTGTGTATGTGTGTGTGTGTGTGTGTGTGTGTGTGTGTGTGTACATACACACACACATATATATATATATATATATATATACAAATGTATATATATAAAAAATAAATACAAATATATACAAGTAGGTCTATATACAAATACACATGAACAAATGTGGAGAAATAGCTCTCTTTATTTATATGTGTAGAAATTTATCTTCCTCTGGCATCATTTTTGGTTATACACCCATATGTATCTCTCCTCTCCTCTCTTGTTTTTTCCCTTTTATTTATTTTCATACTTTTTTCCTTTTTGTTTTCTTCTACATCCAAATTCAAACCCCTAAACTAGTCATTTAATATACTGAAGCAAATATATTATTTACTGTACTTATTAAAGAGTATTGAAAGTTCCTGTTCTTAATTTCCAAAGCCAGAAGGTAATATTTTATATTTCTCTCTCACTGGAACAAAGAAAAGAAACTAATAACAGTAGAATTATTTATGCTTTATTTGTGTTCAATCCCATGTTTTCTTTCCTCTTTGGGCCTTGATTGAAAGAAAACTATCCTATAATTGAGTTATGACTATTTTTCTTTTTTCCTTCATGCTACTTTAATATACAAATGACAAGCAAACAAATAATCAGGAATATAAATTAAGCAGAGTAGGCATGTAAAGAGAGTTTTTATGTAAAGACCTAGAATGATTTGTTTGGATAATAACCTAAACTACTTGTTATCAGAGATTTCAAGAGCATCTATAAATTTCTAATTTTCCAAGCTTTCCAGACTCTGTTCATATGAATATTCCTTTATTCAACAATTACGTATTGAGTACCTTCTATTTATCTTTTCATTTTCTACTGCTGAGGAAACAAAACAGAAAGAAAAATCTCTACCCTTTCCTACTGAAGAGAGAAAATACTGAATATAATGAGTAACTAATGTATATTATGTTAGTAAAAGGAAATGTATATTACGGGAAAAAATGTACAGTGCAGTGATGGAGATGGCTGCTGGGGAGGAGTGTGGTTGACCCAGCTTCCACCATTATATGACTTTCAAAAGGGGAAGATGTTGAAAAGAGTGAAGGAGAGGAGCCTTGCTCTGTTCATTAGAAAGATGGAATCCAGAACTACAGTCATGTGCATTCACATTCTATTGGCAGAAACCTAGTTGCATGGCCACATCTGGAAGTGAGGAAGGCTGGAAACAGTCTTTGGCTGTGATGATGCACCTAGCTGAAACTTTACTACAAAAGAAAGGGAGACTGGATATCAAGGAAATAAATAGCAGTCTTTGCTGTTGTCAATCACAGGAAAAAAAAAAGGAATATGGAAGGAAAAGGAAGGGAAAGGAAACAGGTTTGTTGGAAATATATATTAACTCAATATTAATTAGAGTGTTAATTTAATCAATGCCAAGAATTCATTTGATTGATTAATTTAAAATTGATTTTTAGTATTAATTTAATTTTTAAAAGGATATTCTAAAGAGAGGGGTTAAAAATTCATATTACTTACTTGTTGACTCCATGTTAGAGGTTGGGAAACATTGTTTATAAATAATATGCCATCCTTCCTGTCTCTCCATCATATCTTAAGGTAATTGCTTCAATCAGAAATTTTCCCTTTCCTCTACTGAGCACACAAGAGCCTTTGTATTCAGAAGAATCTTAATGGAAAGTGCAGGACTAAGTTTGTGGGGTTTTGTTTTAGATATTATTGTAATATGTTTTACAATATAAATTTTTAGGTACTATTATAATATAGCTATCTATTCTCTCTTACTTCTGTTACTACAGAATTTCCAACTAGCAGTTCCTCACTATCACACGTGGCCATGTAACAAGATTTTGGCCAAAAGAATGTGAGAGGACATGACTGCAATTTTGGGTTACATCTTTCAAAAGAAAAATAATATTTAAATATTCAAATACTTACATGTTCCAATCCTCTTTAATTCTTTAACTACAATTACACTTGCCACACCTCATCTCCAGAAATATATTTTGGATTACAAGAGTAAAACAGCAGAGATTTCTCTGTGTGTCAGCAGGCCCCAAACATCTGGTGTTTTTTTGTTTTGTTTTGTTTTTTCCCGTCCTCCTCTTCCATGTCTTTTTTTTTTTTTTTAACCTTTTTCTTTCATCTTTGTTTTGGTCATTTTCTTTCTCTCTCTCTCTTTTTTCATTTTAATGTTTTCATTCCCTCAATGTTTTTCTTAAAAACGTCAGGTTTTATTTTTATAATATTAAATGTTTTGTGCTCAATGAAAACCAATAAGGACTGAAAGCACATCTATATATGTACTTACACACATATACATATATACGTATACACCCTTTTAATATATAGAAACCACACAATATAAATTATATTTAGAAATGTTTAAGATTAAATAAGATTAACTTATCAGGTTTTGATTATGTGAATTACACGACATGACAAATTAATATGCAATTGCATTTTGGTACATACTTAATTTTTAGCATATTTAGTCACAGCTGGATTTCAGTTTTTTTGGCTAGCAATTTAGTTACATAATAAATGGCATTGGCCATAATCATAATTAAACACATCCATAATTAGGTTTCTAGGGAACAAAATGTCATAGAAACAGATACTTAATAACCAAATAATATTCCCAAAGTATAAATATATTTTCTTTTTTGAACAGGATATCTGTCATCCAGATTGGAGTGCAATGATGCACTTATATTATAGCCACTGAAACCTAGAACTCCTGGGCTCAAGCGATCCTCCCGCCTCACCCTCCCAAAATGCCGTGATTACAGATGTAAACCACTCTGCCCAGCTGTTTCTAAAGACTAATAGCACAATTTGCCATTACCTACTTGTAGAATACATGCATAAATATTAATGGTTGAAGTGTATCTTAGTTTTTGCATGCTACTATAACTGGAATACAATAAGCTGGGTGACTTATAAACAGGAGAAATTTATTTCTTACAGTTTTTTGGAGGGTGGATCAAGGCCACTGGTAGATTCAATGTGTGGTGAAGACTCACTTCCTGGTTTATAGATAGACATTTTTTGCTATGCCCTTACATGGAAGAAGGGGCAAGGGATTTCTCTGGTGCTTTTTTGCAGAAGGGCACTAATGTCATTAGTAAGGGCTCTTCCCTCATGACCTAATCAACTTCCAAATTTTCCTTCTCCAATATATTTGTATTGGGGATTTGATTTCAACATATAAATTTTAGGGGAACGTTTTCAGACTGTGGTAAAGGGAGGTCGGAAAAGGTTTTTCTTTGTAAATATTATAGCTTTTTATTTTCTCAGACATCCAGAAACATTCTTTTCACTCTGTTAACTTGCTGAATCAATTGCATCTATTCTACAACCACCAAAGTGGAGTTTTAAATGTTAGTTCCTACTCCTATTGCTATGATGCTATTAATTTATTATTATTGCATTATTAACATAATTATAATCTTTCTAGCACTCTAATTCCTCCTTATGGTGACCTTTTTTTTTCTTCCTAAAAGTAGAAGTTTGTATTTGACATAAAAGCTGGCATTCCTGGCACCCTTGGTGATTTTGCACATAAGTGAATAAACTAGGTTTAAAATTGTATTTAAAAATTTAACCATATTTTTAACTCTATTATCTAGTCTCTTTAATGATAGTCATTTTATCTTTCATGGAAAGATTAGAAATCATTATTCCAAACATATGAAGCCTTCACTGGAAACAATACCCATCTCCCCATGTCTTTTATTTTTATGTTTTTTTTTTTTTTTTCCATTTGGTAAGAACACTTAACATACAATCTACTCTCTTAACTTATTTTTAAGTGTAAAATATAGTATTGTTACCTATGGGCAGTGTTTTACATCAGACCTCTGGAACTTATCTTGCACAATAAAATTTTGTATACATTCGTTAGTAACTCTCCATTTCCCTTTCACCAGCACCTGGCACTTCCAATATACTGTTTGCTTCTATGGTTTGACTAATTTAAATACTTCATATAAGTGTGATACTGCAGTATTTGTTCTGTGACTGGCTTATTTAACTTAGCATTATATACTCCATGCCTATCAGTGTCACATATTGAAGAATTTACTTCTTCTTAACTGAATTATAGTCTATTGTATGTATATACCATGTTACATTTATCCTTTCATCTGTGGATGAACATTAGGTTATTTCCACATCTTGGCCATTGTGAATAATGCTGCAATAAACATGGAAGTTGTAATATGTCTTTGAGATCCTGAGTTCAGTTTGTTATGTTGCTGAATTATATGTTAGTTTTCTTTAAATTTTTTGAGAAATCACCGTACTGTTTTCCATAACACCACCATTTTACATTACCATCATTTTCTATTACCACCAATAGCATATAAGAGTTCAAAATTTTCCATATTCTCACCAACACTTGTCTTTTGTGCATTTCATAACAACCATCCTGAAAGGTGTAAGATAATATTTCATTTCCCTGATGATTAGAGATGTTAAGAATTATCATATTCCTGTCTATTTTTGTCCATTTATATGTCTTATTTGTAGAAAAGTATATCCAGATCCTTAGCCCACTTTCTAACTGACCTGTTAGCTTTTTCACTGTTGAGTTGTGGGAGTTTCTTATGCATCTTGGGGATTAACCCATGGTCAATTATACGGTTTGCAAATATTTCTCCCATTCCATAGGTTGCCTTTCGCTCTACTGATTGTTTACTTTGCTGTAGAGGAGCTTTTGACTTTTATATATCCCTACTGTTTAATGTTACTTTTGATGGATGTACTGTTGGTGTCATATCCTTGAAATGACTGTAAAACCAATGTCACAAATTATGTATTCTATGTTTTCTTCCAGGAGCTTTATACTTTCAAGTTCTTTGTTTAAATCTCTGGTCCATTTTAAATTTCTTTTTGTGCATGGTATAAGAAAAGGGTCCAATTTTCCTCTTTTGCTTGATTTCCAGTTCTCCCAGCACCATTGTTGAAGAGACTATCATTTTCCCATTGTGTACTCTTGGCACCCTTGTTGAAGATCAACTGGCCATATATACACAGATTTCTTTCTAGGTTCTTTATTTTGTTCCATTAGCCAATATCTCTGTCTTTCTGTTAGTGTTGAATTAGTCCAATAAGATCATGCTGTTTTTGCCCTGTGTCTTATTCAGATCTCCCTCCCTCCTTTTGCCATGTTTTCCTACTGCCCTCCCTCTCTTCCTCCCTTTCTTCCCTTCCTTCTTTTCCCTTTTTATTCGTCTGTATTGTTGTAATTGTCACTAATTTTGTTCTAAAGATTAGAACTACCATACTCTCAGTGAATAAACACAAACCAAAACGACTCTAGGAATAGCCATATGAAAATATGTTTGATGTTCTTATGCTACCTTGTAAAACTCCTTGAAGATACTATGACTTTATTTTACAAATTTAGTTGTGTATATATACATTTGAATAACAGCATATGCATGTGACAGGTTATTTATTCCAGAGACAATGCTTCATTTGCAGATTCCTTGTAATAACTCTATTCTCAAAACTCCTCTGTCCCGCACACCCTACATTGAGTTTATTAGCCACAAATGATGAACTAATGATCCAGGCCAGTCGTTAGCTAACTAAGTCCTGGGAGCACCAAACAGTGTATTTTTGTACAGAGTATGAGATAAGAATATTTTTACATTTTTAAATAGTTAAAAAAAAGAATATTTTGTGAGATGTAAACATTATGTAAAATTCTTTTTTTTTTTTTTGAAATGGAGTCTCACTGCTGGAGTGCAGTGGCATGATCTCGGCTTACTGCAACCTCTGCTTTCTGGGTTCAAGCAATTCTTCTGCCTCAGCCTCCTAAGCTGCTGAGACTACAGGTGTGTGCCATCACGTGTGGGTAATTTTTGTATTTTTTAGTAGAGACACGGTTTCACCATATTGGGCAGGGTGGTCTCAAACTCCTGACCTTGTGATCCAACTGCCTTGGCCTCCCAAAGTGCTGGGATTACAGGCGTGAGCCAGCACACTGAGGCCAACATTATGTCAAATGCTAACATCAGTGTCCACACATAAAATTTTATTGGAATACAGCTATGTTCATTTGTTTATGTGGTGTTTATGATCGCTTTCCCCTACAACGGCAAAGATGTATAGCTGCCACAGAAACTGTAAGACCTGCAAGGCCTAAATACTTACTATCTGACCCATTACAGAGAAAGTTTGCCATCCCCTGATATTGACTTTTGTAGGCAAAAGAAACTCACAACATCCGAATAATTGAGAGTGGGTATTTTCTATTGGCTATATAAAATTCACTTATTGGAAGTTGGAGTTAATTGCAGAATATGATGCGTATTTTTCATTTTTGTTGCTGTTTTAAGACATAAAAGATTCATGTTAAAATAAGCGAAGAAACAAAAGCACTTCTGCCCTTGGGTAGTGTAGGTCATGAACCTCAGCAGCATTCACGGGGAGAGGACAGAGGGATCAGCCAGGCAACCACAGCTAGAAGCTATTTCAGAGTTCTATTTTGAAGGGTCATTGTCATATACCTGATGGGCTGAATGATATTCTAGAAAGCTATAGCTGGAGGTCTCTTCCTTGCCACTGAAGGCTTTGGTACTCAGATCCTTGTTGCAACATACATTTTCTCATTTTCTTTTCCTAATTTCCCCATTTTCTCTTACTACATTGTTGTCAATAATTTTATCTTACTTGCAACAGAAGATTCTTTACATTGCTCATTATAAACATTTGGAATTTAAAAATTTTGGTCATCACCGACTTTTAATTTTTTAATGTAAGGACACCATTTGGGTTAAAAAAATGATTCAAAATTCATTCAGTGAAAGTGCTTGAACTTGTGTCTGAATGGGTAAATGTGAAGGTAGAAGCCTCATGATTATAAATCAAACTATACTTTCCTCTTTTTCCTGATATCAGATGTGATTCTGAGATACACACGTATACAGTGCAGAATATTCATAGTCATGTCAATTGTCATGGAAAGTAAGCTTGCGTATATAGTGGTGGGAAGAAAAGGGATACTTTTCATGAACACAACAATCAACTAAAATATAACTACAGAATATCCACAGAGAATTAACTAATAAACTATCTAGTTGGCCAAAACTGCTTCTAGCAAAGAGGCACAGTGATTGATGTTATCAGATTGTAAATTCGGAAGTTATTTGCAAAGTCAACAGTTCAGCCAGAAAGATTCGGATTAGCTGGATTTAGTTTAAGAGAAGTTTAATGAAATGTAATCAGAGAGGAGAAGCTGAAATTAATATAGTAAAATAGCTCCATTTCCCCTAGAACCAATCACAAGACTGCTTTTCACACAAGGAAAATGATAACTGCTTGTGGCATGACTCATTACGGTAGAACAGAGGGCAGTGAAAAGCTTAGAGCAGGCTGCTCTCAACCAGATGATGTTCTTGCCACCTCATGCCCTGCCCAGCTGCCCTGACGGAAGAGGGATCTGCATGGCACATGGGTTGGGAAACTCCTGGCTTCACAAGGGTCATTGATTGGAATATCTCACTCTGTAAATGAAGACTTCTCGGACCAATTCTATTTATATTGAACTCCTTTTTTTGAAATCTCTACAATAGACTTTTTGTTTCAGACAATTAAGCAGTAAAAATTAGCCTTAACATATTCTCAAGTTTTTAAAATGTGCATTCTTCATCCTCCAGTTGATATTGATATCTCCTATTGAGCAGTGATTATTGCTTTTCATGTTCTCCAAAATGCATAGCACATGCTGGACAAAGATAAGGGATTTATGTTTTATTTTTACTTTTATTTAGTTCAAACACATTTAAAGTTTATTTTTCACTTCTGTAATATCTAAAATTGCTGTCCCTAATTGGTGATTCTACCTCCCAATGTTGATTCTGAAACTTGGGATTTTTAAATGTTCCCTCAGTATTATTTATACTCTATTTACTTCCCCCAAAAGATTTGAGTGGCTTATAATAATAGACATAATAGGACCATTAAGTGATTTTTTAAAAAAGCAAAAATAAGAACCACGATACATACTGAAATAATTGCATTATAATTAAAATGGCTTTTGACCACAGAATTTAGCTCGGAGTTTCCCAGCAAAGGAGCTCTGGAGAGAAAGCAGTATCACTAGATTCTGGCTGAGTCTCGTGGGCAGAAAGATCACCCAATCCCCTGTGGTCGTAGCATTCTGTTCAGTGATGCACATGTCTGGGTCCAGCTGGGCACACCATAAGGTTTTGCTCCTGATAAGGGACACTGATTCATTATTGCTCTCCCTCTCTTGGAGACAAAAATAAAAGCAGCTTTGTTGGTGAAGAAACTGTTGCTAGCAGTTTGCAAGTAGCTAGCATTTGGCCACCTTATGGGCATTGGGTTTGAGTTTCTAAGAGGAGCTGGGCAGGGGCTTTGGGTCCGGCAAGCTTTCTGTTTCTAGGTCATTTATCCTTCTGTCTCATTATATGCCTAATAAAATAAGGAAGTGTGGATAATTTTATAATTTTCTTCACACTAAAAACAAAAGTATAAGAGTTTACCAGGAAAGATAAATTTTCTCCATAACTGGATGCAAGACTACTTTATTACAAGTAGAAATACAACTTATACTTCTCTAATGTGCTAACATGGTCAAATTATCACCATGTAGGTAGAGTCAAGTAAAATGCCCTAACCATAGATTCCCAAAGATTATTTTATAACATAACGAACAACTGCTTTAACAGTAGTTATATTTAAGTTACTGTGAAGGTTATGTATCAACTTGATTGGGTTAAGAGATAGCCAGATAGCTGATGAAACGTTTCTCTGTGTTTCTGTGATGGTAAAATTTTTACTCAATCTACTGATTCAAATGCTTATCTTTCTGGAAAAGATAAGCATTTGAATCAGTAGATTGAGTAAAAATCACTGTCACCAATATGAGAAGGCATCATCCAATCCATTGAGGGTCTGAATAGGATGAAAAGACATAGAAAGTAAATCTGCTCTCTTTTTTAGCTAGGACACCCATTTCCTCTAGCTTTTTAACACTGGCGCTCCTGATTCTTGGGCCTTTGGACTCTGACATAATGACATTCTCAGCATTCTTTGTTTTCTAGCTCATAGAGGGCCTGCTAGCTTTCAGAGGGCATGTAGTTGGACGTCTTGGCCCTCAAAATCATGCGAGCCAATTCCTAAAATAAATCTCTTCATGTAATCTACATATATTGCATTGGTTCTATAGTTCTGTAGAACCTTGACAAATAAGATGCAAAACCGTGACCAACGTGACCAAGACCCACATTTCAAATTAACGTTCTATAGGAAATTGCCATGGAGAAATAAAGCAGAGGAGTTAAGGGATGTGACTTTCTGGCCTCTGACTTCTTCCATACTTGAACCTGGATAACCTAATGAATAGTACATCCTCGAGACTACACATTTCAAGTAGTAATTATTTCTAAGATAATGTAGTCTCTAGATTAATTAAGTAAGCTTTTATCCTGTGTTCAGCCTGCTATTCTTGCTAAGGTTAAGCAGGGACAATTTAGAATTTTAGGTGCTAGATGAGTCCCTAAAGTGCTGGTACTTAGGATTATCGATTTAGATCAGGGGTTAACTAATTTAACAGTAAATATTTTTTAGGCTTTGTAAGTCAAATGTTTCTGTCAAAAATACTCAACTCTGCCTAAGTAGAAGAAGATATTGTGGGGCATCAGATGTGTCTTCTCTGCTTGCATTATTTGTTTTGACTCTGTTGGCAATCTTAGGATATATATACCAAATTATAATATACCATTTTACCATTTTACACATGAGAATACAGAACAACAGAGAACTCCATAGCAATCAAAACATTTCAGCACTCTACAGAACTCACTGTAATTGGATCTGTCTTAACACTATTTTTTTTTTCAGGTGAATTCTTTTTGCAAATACTTTAAGATTAAGAACTGTACCCATTACACTAATGGGAGTCCGGTCAACAGCAGTGGTCTTCACCACAGGAAACACTGTGTTATCTCAAGAAAAGCTACTTGCTTGGTTTCTTTTTCTTGATGCATTATTTATTCATAATCTGTTCAATATACTTGAGATTATAAAGGGCTTTCTTATTATTAGCTCATTGAATTTTATATATGAGGTTAAGGTACTTTTATCAGCTTAATTCCATAAGTATTTTTGCCTTTATAGGGCAAGAAAAGCTTGGTGTGTTTCACCTTCCCATCCTGGTTCTTGTCCTGCCTAGAATGTTCACCTAATCTTTTATCCAACAGACATGCTTTACAGATTCACAGTGAATCATCTGTGAACTCTCCATCTGCAGATCAGTCCCTTTGCCCCAGCTTGTCCTGGCTATACCAGTCTCCAGAATAGACTGGCAGCTCTCTCCAAGACTGCTTTCATGACCAAGGCCTCCCAACTACTTCCTTCTCTACTGTTTCACAGTTTCCTTCTCTTTCTACATACAACCACAAACGTGCATTTGAATCAGTCTGAAACCTTGCCCTTGGGCAAAGATTTATGCATCTGTGCCTCAACACAGTAACTTCCTCATTAACTCGTGAATATTTCACCTAATTAACTTATGTAACTGAAGAAGTGCTTTTAAAAGTCTCCTAAAAATTAGCTAGAAAACTGGAAAACTAGATGAGCCAATAATTTGTGACAGAACATACCTAGTTTTGTGAAGTCTATGATCTACTTCAACAGATTTTACTACTTCTACCATCTTTAGTTGAACTCTCTGGTGTATGGCAGGCAACTATCTACATATCCAATGACTTTGAAATCAGTGATTGATTGTGGTACATTTTAAAAGTAATTTTAAATAATCTCCCAAGTATCAAAATTCAAATTAAAATTTAATTACATGACTTCTGTTTTGGTCTATGGTGCAGTAGATCACATCAACCTAATTCTCTTACTGAGAACAGCTGTAGAATCTGATTTCCTCAAGTATAGATATCTCTAAGTTCCATTTCTCAGGAGAATAATTCTTCTGAAAAGTATTCAGGCTTATGCTGAAAATGGAAACTGGTGGAAACCTGGGCTATGTCAGGCAGGAGGTGGAGTCTTTGTACGGATGGGAATAGTGACATTTTTATAGACATTCAGATATTTATCTTGCTTTTAGCTCTATTTCTCCTCCCATTCAGAGGTATGGATCTTTCTACTACACATTCTGGATTCTGTTTTTGAGTTGGCTGATTTCCTTTGATTTCTTCCACTGGAAGCTTAAATTTCAGCTTCGTCATTCAGCCAAGACAGCTTCTACTTGTCATCTTCCATTTTCCAAAATTTTGACATCATTGTCTATTCTACTATTCTAGAATTCTTTGTCCTTGTGGATTCATATTTTAAAATTATTTTTCCGTTATTTCAGTAGAATCTCAGGAGGGAGCAAGCATGTGTAATTTAATCTGCCATTTTTTAGCTGGAAGACCCCACTTCTTTTCTTACTTTTAAAAACTATTCTGTTGTATGGAATCTATTTTGTTTGTCTTTGGGCTTGTTTTTTAGAAAGATAGGGTCTTGCTCTGTCTCCCAGGCTGGAGTTCAGTGGCGTGATAGTAGTCACTGCAGCCTTGACCTCCTGGGCTCAAACAATCCTCCTGCCTTAGCTGCCCAAGAAGTTGGGACTACAGGAGCATGCCACCATGCTCACCTTATTTTTTTATTTTTTATTTTGTAAAGAAGGGGTCTTGCTATGTTGCCCAGGTGGGTCTCAAACTCCCGGGCATAAGCGATCCTCACACCCAGGCCTTACTGAGTGCTGATATTATAAGTGTAAACCCACCATGTCTGAACTATTTTGTCTTTCTATTTGTAATGATAAGAAAGATAAGTATCCTTTTAATATTATATTACAAAAAGTACTAACATCAAAATTATTATAGTTTTTTTCCAATATTTCCTATGTAAAATTAGAAGATAGTATATTCTGCTCTTTTGAAGAACTTTCTATGTTTTAATTATAATATATAATTTTGAATTAGATACTGATGATAATGATGATTTTTGTGGTCATGATTGCTTCATCTATTTCATTCACATATTAAATATCTACTTTTGTTCTAGGTTCCCCAAGTCACCTTATAAAACAAAATGCTTTTTTTTTTTTTTTTTTTTTTTGAGATGGAGTTTCACTCTTGTCGCCCAGACTGGCGTGCAATAGCACGATCTTGGCTCACTGTAACCTCCACCTCCCAGTTCAAACGATTCTCCTGCCTCAGCTTCCTGAGTAGCTGGCATTACAGGCGCACACCACCACACCCAGCTAATTTTGTATTCTTAGTAGAGACGGGGTTCACCATGTTAGCCAAGCCGGTAACTCCTGGTCTCAGGTGATCCACCTACCTCAACCTCCCAGAGTACTGAGACTACAAGCCACAAAATCCTTTTATGTATATTTTAATCTATAGTTTCCCTCTCCATTCATTAATTTGTTGCACAATATTTCTCACAATCTGAATTTCTCTGTTTTCCATATTCCCAGTATACCGGTGGTTAGAAGGGCTTGAACTGACTCAGTAAAGTTTTGCTGAAGGTAATTCATACATAGTATTGTGTTATTCTATCAGGAGTTGCAACATGCCTGGTGGCTCCTTTTCAATGATGCTAACTGCAATTGATGATTGTCTTGATTCAATAGGCTTTGAAAATGGTCATATATCAAGTCTCTGATTCCTTTTTTATTAGTTGGAATAGTTCTATTATAGATAAACTTTTCCTTAGTAAATGTTTCATTATTCAGCTGTATAATTTGAATAGAAAGAAAGGTAAGATAAACCTGCAATGGACTGAAGTTTGTGTCCCCCTGCAGCTAAATTCATATGTTGAAATCCTATTCTCCAATGTGATAGTATTAGGTGGGGCTTTGGGGAAATAATTAGATCCTGATTATTTTATTAATATTAAAAAGGATATTAATAAAAAGGAAATAATATTATTATCCTTTCATATGGGCCCCAAGCCATTCATGAGAGAGGTGTCACTCTCATGAATGGTTTGGCGCCCATATGAAAGGCATCACTGAGAGCTCTCTTGTCCTCCTTCTGCCATATGGGGTTATGATGAAAGGTCAGCTGTCTGCAAACTGGAAGAGGGCCCTCACCAGAACTGGACCATGCAGGCACCCTGATCTTGGTTGCCCAGCCTCCAGAACTATAAGAAGTAAATTTCTGTTGTTTATAAGCCACCCAGTCTATAGTACTTTCTTATAGTATTGTGTGGCACAAACTGATTAAGCCAACACCTGATTTTTTTCACTTTATCAATTTTAAAACTGAGGAACTGATTTACCAGCAGTGTCTACCACTGAACAATTAGGATGGTTTGCTGTTATTCTTTGTTTTAGTATTATTATTATGGATTTTAACATATCTGATGTATTGATATTTAAGACAGTTGCTGACCTCAGGTGATCTACCCACCTCGGTCTTCCAGAGTGCTGAGATCCTTATAAAATTACCCATTTTTGGCCAGTGCCAGCCTTAGTGGGATTAATCCTAGTAGTTACCCATAACAAATACCAAGGCAATTTGATAACTGCCTTGCTATCTGTTATGACAAGATGTTTCAGGCTCATCTTGTGTATTTCCTACCATAGATTTAAAATCAGCCATAATTTCAAGGATACCTGGTAACTTTTAGTTGAAAATTATATTTTCAAGAGAACTTATGAACACTTCTACTGGGTTTGTCATAAATTATAGGTTTTTTCGATGGGCAGAGCTAGGGAATATGATTCATAAAAATATTTCAAGAAAAAATATGTCATTAAGTCATACTATTTCCAATTAAAATTTTTATTTATTTATTTTTTAATTTTTTGAGACAGCCCATTACCCAGGCTGGAGTGCAGTGGTACGATCTCAGCTCACTGCAACCTCTGCCTCCCAGATTCAAGCAATTCTTCTACTTCAGCCTCCCAAGTAGCTAGGATTACAGGCACGCACCACCATGCCTGGCTCATTTATTGTATCTTTAGTAGAGATAGGGTTTCACCACATTGGCCAGGCTGATCTCAAACTCCTGACCTTGTGATCTGCCCACCTCAGGCTCCCAAGGTGCTGGGATTACAGTTGCGAGCCATCAAGTATTTTTAAACCTCTGTTACCTTACTGTATGCACTTTCCTCCACATCAAGATGTCCATTTCTGATGACGCTTGGAATTATAAGAATTAGAATATCACAAAACTACTAACTAGCTGAATACTATTACACGCAGAACTACACACATACATGGACACATAGATACACAAAGGACCCAGAATAGGAATACCAAAACTATTGTGAATAATATGTTTTAGGTTGGGCTTCTTAGAAACAAGACCTCACATGGGGAATTGTTTTGCATGAGATCCACTGAGGATTTATTTAGGGGAAAGTTGCAAGGAAATTAGGAAAACAAAACAGCGCATGGGTAAAAAATCAGGCAAAGATACAATTTCTTTGGAAGTTAATGCCTAATTCTGATACTGCAGAGTACTCTGGAGCATGAATTACACTACAGAGATTGTCAATGGGGGGACTAAGATATTATACTCACTTGTTAGGATTGGTTATAGCCCAATCCTAACAGGAGTAAGTGGTTCGGTTCCAAGGCATTTCTGCATGAGTTGATTCCCATCAGCCAAGGGAAATTATCTGAAGAAAGCCAGAGGTGTGAACCACTGAAAGCCAAAATTTACCACACTGTCTTCCACAATGGTTGACCTAATTTACACTTCCACCAACAGTGTAAAAGCCTTCCTTTTTCTCCACACCCACACCAGCATTTGTTGTTTTTAGGCTTTTTAAAAATAGCCATTCTGACTGGTGTGAGGTGGTATCTCATTGTGGATTTGGTTTGCATTCCTCTAATGATCAGTGAGGTTGAACTTTTTTTTAATGTTTGTTGGCTGCATGCATGTTGTCTTTTGAGAAGTGTCTGTTCATGTTCTTTGCCCACTCTTTAATGGATTTGTTAGCTTTTTTCTTTTAAACTTGTTTAAGTTCCTTATAGATTCTGGATATTAGACCTTTGTCAGATGGCTAAATTGCAAAAATTTTCTTCCATTCTGTAGTTTGTTGGTTTACTGTTAATTGTTTTGTTTAGTGTTGTGTTGTTTTTTTGCTGTGCAGAAGCTCTTTAATTAGATCCCATTGTCAATTTTTGCTTTTGTTGCAATTGCTTTTGGCATCTTCATCATTAAATCTTTGCTCATGCTTATATCCTGAATGGTATTGCCTAGGTTTTCTAGAGTTCTAATAATTTAAAGTTTTACATTTAAGTCTTTATTCCATCTTGACTTGAACTTTGATAATCAAGATGGAGTAAGGAAAGGGTCCAGCTACAATTTTCTGCATATGGATAGCCAGGTTTCCCAGCACAATTCATTAAATAGAGAATCCTTTCCCCGTTGCTTGTATTTGTCAGGTTTGTCGATGATCAGATGATTGTAGGTGAGTGGTCTTATTTCTGGATTCTCTATTCTGTTCCATTCATCTATGTACCTGTTCTTGTTTCAGTATCAGGCTGTTTTGGTTACGGTTGCCCTGCAATATAATTTGAAGTATGGTCTCCAGCTTTTTTCTTTTTGCATAAGATTGCCTTGTCTATTGAGGGTCTTTGTTGTTCTATATGAATTTTAAAATAGATTTTTCTAATTCTGTGAAGAATTTTAATGGTAGTTTAATGGGAATAGCATTGAATCTATAAATCTACAACTTATTTTGGGCAGTATGGCCATTTTCATGATACTGATTTTTTCTAACTGTGAGCATAAAATGTTTTCCCACTTGTTTGTGTCATCTCTAATTTCTCTAAGCAGTGGTTTGTAGTTTTCCTTGAAGAGGTCCTTCACTTCCTTTGTTAGCCCTATTCCTAGATATTTTATTCTTTTTGTGGCAATTGTGTGTGGGAGTTCATTTGGCTCTCAGCCTAGAGGTAGAGATACCATTTGACCCAGCAATCCCATTACTGCATATATAATCAAAGGAATGTAAATCATTCTATTGTAAAGATATATGTACATGTATGTTTATTACAGCACTATTCACACAAAGACATGAATCAACCTAAATGCTCATCAATGATAGACTGGATAAATAAAATGTGGCACATATATACTATAAAATATTATGCAGCCATTGAAAGGAATGAAATGATGTCCTTTGCAGGGACATGGATGGAGCTGGAGGCCACTACCCTTAGCAAATTAACACAAGAACAGAAAACTAAATACTATGCATTCTCACTTATCAGTGGAAACTGAATGATGAGAACACATGGACACATGGGGAGGGGGAACAACACACACTGGGGCCTGTCTGAGGGTGAGAGATGGGGACAAAGAGAGGATCAGGAAGATTAACTAATAGATGCTAAGCTTAATACTTGGGTGATAGGGTGATCTGTGCAGCATCCACCACGGCACACATCTATCTATGTAACAAACCTGCACACCCTGCACATGGACCCCTGAACTTTAAAGTTGGAAATAAAATAAAAGCCAAAATTAACTACAGCTGGAAGATGGTTGAACTGGCTTAGTAAATGGGATCTGGGCAATATGCCAACAATATCTGTAGCATCTACTCCTTGGCACCACGATATCTATTTGCTTCTCTCATTACGTTTCCTTTGTCCACTGATAGCTTCTCTGTGATTTTTGTTGGCTCCGATTTCTGGGGAATTTCATAAGATGAAAGCTAGTATGACAAAATGCAGTGCTCAGGGCTGCAGTTACTTCCCAGGAAATTATTATTATTTTCCATCACCTCAAACATTTATCATTTCTTTCTGGTGAGAAAATTTTAAATCCTCTTTTGGTTATTGTGAAATATACAATACATTATTATTAATTGTAATTACTGTGCTGTGTAATACACACTGAAATACTATTCAGCCTTAACAAAACATGAAATTCTGTCATTTGTGACAACATGGATGAAGCTAGAGGGCATTATATTAAGTGAAGTAAGCCAGGCATAGAAAGAAAAATACGGTATGATCTTACTTATATGTGGAACCCAAGGAAATTGTTGACATTTTTCATTTCTTTTCTCTCCAGCTTATTCTCCCATCATTCTCACCAAGTACTATTTTTTTGTTGTTTGTTTTTTAAAGCCTATAGCACCCGGTATTCCCAGGCAGACTCCCATCCAAGTACTAACCAGATCCGACAGTGCTTAGCTTTCAAGATCAGATGAGACCGGGTGTGTTCAGGGTGATATGGCTGTAGACACCAAGAACTTTTTATAGTGTAGCTGGCTTTCCTGTTAATATAAACCAAACCCTGTTATCTCTGAGCCTCTAGTTATTATGCCCTTAATCAGACTGTAGTTGCTGTACTTTTCTTACTTTTATACTGTTGGCGGGAGTGTAAATTAGTTCAACCACTGTGGGAGACAGTGTGGCGATTTCTCAAGGATCTAGAAATAGAAATTCCACTTGACCCAGCAATCCAATTACTGGGTATATATCCAAAGGATTATAAATCATTCTATTATAAAGACACATGCACACATACGTTAATTGTGGCACTGTTTACAATAGCAAAGACCTGGAACCAACCCAAATGCCCATTGATGATAGACTGGACAGGGAAAATGTGGCACATATGCACCATGGAATACTATGCAGCCATACAAAATGGTGAGTTCATGTCCTTTGTAGGGACTTGGATGAATCTGGAAACCATCATTCTCAGCAAACTGATAGAAGAACAGAAAACGAAACACTGCATGTTCTCACTCATAGGCAGGTGTTGAATAATGAGAACATGTGGACACAGGGAAAGGAGTAACACACACTAGGGTCAGTTGGACGGGGGATAGAGGAGGTACAGCAGGGGGTGGGGAGGGATAATGTGAGGAGAAATGTCAGATATAGATTAAGGGGGAATGGAGGCAGAAAACCACATTGGTATGTATGTACCTATGCAACAACCCTGCATGAGCATGTACTCCAGAACCTAAAGTACAATTAAAAAAAAAGAAAAATAAATTAAAAGTCAGCATGCAAGTATGAAATGATGTTCAGTAAATCACCTGATTACCAAACATATTCCTCTCTGTTCCAGCATCCTTTATTATCCAGCAGTAATGCAATATCCTTATGATGATCCTTGTTACCATCCACTGCCAGGATGGTAGCTTTAAGTTTAATAGGAATACAGTATTAGTGTTTCTCCTGATAGAAGTAGTCACTAGATCAAGCATGATGAAACAAGTAAGACTGAGGAATTGAATTTTAAAAAATTGAATAATTGAGAATTTAAACCTAAATAGTCTATGTGTCTGATGGCTGCCATTTTGGACAGCAAAACTCTATACAATACTCTGGAGTAGGTTCCACTACTCCGTGGCAAGGCAGATAAAGGTGTGTTTTTATGTTTGCTAGCATTAGGTAGGATAGTAGATATAACATTAAAATAAAAATTTTCCTGTAAGAGGAGGAAGAAAAATTGGGTTGGAAGAAATAGAGGTAGAACTAATATTATCTTTGAGTATATCTTGTTTTATCGATTTGACTTTG
Organism: Saimiri boliviensis; assembly: GCF_048565385.1. Lineage (NCBI taxonomy): Eukaryota > Metazoa > Chordata > Mammalia > Primates > Cebidae > Saimiri > Saimiri boliviensis. Next base: position 147,752,796 of record NC_133451.1, on the reverse strand, counting down.
TATATATGTAATTATAATCACATAATTCTAATTAAAATTAAATATAAAAAATAATTGAAATGCAAATGAGATAAATGAACAAATGTATATTGAGGTGATACAATCAAATATTCAAAGAAAAACTATTCCTATGACTATAAAACACAATAATTTGACTTTAAAGCTATGTGTGCGGTAATTATATTTTTTGTGGTAGTGTTGCCATTGCTATTTTTGAAGAATTTGTGTATGATATAAGATAAAGCAAACTTGTTAGGTCAGACTCATGATGCATGGCATGGAAGAAAAGTCAGACATAAAAGATTAATGACAATAAGCAAAACCCATGTATTCTGGAATTTGAATGTTAAGTATTGGGATGACATTACAATAATTTTTGGCTTTAAAAATATGTATGTATACTTATAATATTTAAGATAATATGTGATAATATAAATATATAATGCACACAGTTTATGTATTTATAATATACAAGATTATATATTTGTAATATATGTTTATAATATACATATAATTATATATAATTACACATATTTTCCTAGTTCTGTTCACCTATAAGGTCTAGAAACAATGACAAACCCAGGAACAATGAGCATCACTAACATCCAAATTGTGGTCTCTCTATGGCATATTGTATTAAAGAAAAGTCTTTCCTAGAAAAATTGCTGCTTCTCCATATGGAGATAGGAATATAAAAGGTGAGTCTAGAATGTCTTGTTATGCCAGAAAAAAAGAGATGCTATTGAAGACTGCTATAATTCTGTCAACAGTTGCAAAAGCCAGCTTGAATAGGCTCCCATTAACCAAAATTGGGACCATAAGGATAATAACTGAAATAGCTTAAAATGTGTTAAATATACAGTCATGCATTGCTTAGTAGCAAGGGCAGGTTCCGAGAAATGCACTGCTAGATGATTTTGTTGTTATGTGAACATCACAGAGTGCACTTACATGAACCAAGATGGTATAATGTGCTCCACACCTAGGCTACGTGGTACAGCCAATTGCTCCTAGGCTATAGACTTGTATAGCATGTTACTGTACTGAATACCATAGGCAATTGTAACAAGAGGTAAATATTTGTGTATCTAAACATATCTAAACAGAGAAAAGGCACAGTGCAATGTGGTATAAAAAAATAAAACAATGGGATGTCTGCATAGGGTATTGTGCCATAATGTTATGATGGCTATGACATCACTTGATGACAGTAATTTTTCTGCTTCATTATAATCTTATGGGACCACCATTATATATGCCTTCAGTCCTTAACTGAAAAGTTGTCATACGGTACATGACTGTATTTAAATCTGTGAGCTCCTAATGGTGTGGAAAATCTCTTTGATCATTATTGGAGGTATTCATAAACGTCTTTATATAAAAATGGGTTAATAAATGGAAACCATCCAATATTCATATAACCTTCACTGATAGAACTATTACTTTGGTGTAGGTGATGAGGAGACATTTCTACTTTAAAAAATATTCTAACTAATAAGTGGAGAATGATAGAATTTAAAATTTACCATTTTGCAACCCCCATGTAATGTATTGATTCAGGCAATGATTATCAATGGCTGCTAACATGGTAGAAAGAAAACCAGACAGTAAGTCACTAAGTGCTATAGTACCCTCTTACTCAAGGTTTCCTTTTCCCTAATTTTAGTTACTCTCAGTATATGGCAGTTTGAAAATAGATGAATGCAGTAAAAGATATTTTGAGAGAGAGAGAGAGAGAGAGAGAGAGAGAGAGAGACAGGCAGACAGACAGAGAGAGAGAGACTGCATTCACGTAACTTTTATTACAGTATATTGTTATAATTATTCTATTACCAGTTTTTGTTATTAATCTCTTACTGTGTCTAATCTGTAAATTAAACTTTGTTATAGGTATCTATGTATGTATGTATAGAAAAAACATAATATATATAGAGTTTGGTGCTATCTGTGGTTTCAGGCATCTGCTGAGGGTCTTGGAACATTTATCCAGTGTGTAAGTTTGGATTACTGTGCCTACTTTTGTAAAAATGCAGCACCACTTATGAAGCAGCTTTGCAAAAAAAGAAAAAGAAAAAAGAAAAGCCCTAAAGCATGAAAGTACTTATATCTTTAAATTAGATAGGAACATATTAAATCAGTAAATTGCACTGTGAGAAGATTACAAGATATGTGTAAGTTTTTGCAAGGGAAAAAAAACACAGGGAATGCAGTGAGGAACTTATCCACTAATATCAGTGACTATTAGCAAATCCAACATATGGATTTGTTTGGATGTTAGTTCAAATATACAAAATATTAAAAATTATAACAGAATTTAGAAAATGTGAACACTGGTTATTTGATGGTCTTAAGGAAATTGTGTGTGTGTGTGTGTGTGTGTGTGTGTGTGTGTGTGTGTGTGTAATGACTTTGTTGGCAAAGGAAGAATTTTCTTTTAGAGGTACATACGGAAGTGTCTACATAAAATTATTTGATGTCAAAAATTTGCTTTAAAACAATCTGGCTGGAAGATGGGACATAGGAAGTAGTGAGGACACAAAAATAGCCACAAGTTGATAATTACAACTTGAAAAAGTGACACGTTTGGTGGTTTATTTTATTATTCTTTTGCTTGTATATATTTGAAAATTTTAGGAACAACGGGTCTCAAATTCACAATAGATATGTTTTTTAAAATAAAAGATTATATTTTATCTTTTGGCCTTTGCCTTAAAATGCAATTACTGAAGTAAAGATGGGTAGAGAAGTTGTAAAGATTTTTGTGTTTGCTTTCAGCTTTGCTGAATCAACCTACAGGTTTACCATTCATTTTCTAACACACTTAGTAAGGACCTGACATTATATTTTTTAAAGTGCCCTCTGTGGCATTATATGTTTTCAGGAAATCACAGTTAAGTGATTTCATTTCATGTATCATCTCACCTCTCCAGAGAAAAATAAAGACCTGACTAACCTCTTAGATGAAATATATTTTGAAGTGGTAGGCACAAAAACCATCTTTTTCTTTTTTTTTTCCTATTCACTATTCTTTAAATTTTACTTTCTCCTTCTATCGTGTCCTCTGATTTTGCCATTTTCTCCACTACAAATTTATTTTATTTCTATTTTATTTTTTTATAGAGACAGGGTTCCACCATGTTGGCCAGGCTGGTCTTGAACTCCTAACCTCAGGTGATCCACCTGTCTTTGCCTCCCAAAGCTCTGGGATTACAGGCCTGAGCCACTGTGCCCGATTTTGTCATTTTCTCAATCACTTCTTTTGACCAAGACTCCCAAAGAAGAAATATCTTATTCTAACAAAGTGGCCAAGTTCAGCTTTGGGTTGGTAATACATTTTTTCATTGGAATTAATCAGCACACAGTTTTCAAAGTACTGAGGTGACTCCAGAAAATATATTACGTATCTCCAGCCACCAATAAATGTATAATTTAAGTCATTTATAACAAATATGCACAGATAAAGAAAAGGCAAACAGCCTTAACGCTAAACTGACTAGCAGCAACTTTTAAAAACTACACAATGCCAAAAATGGAGAAAACAGTAAGTTAATGTACTCACAGAAGACTTAAGACTTGAGCTGAGTTATTAACAATAGATAGACTGTATATGTTTGCAATGGAAAAGTGGAAGATAGCCAGGCGTGATGGCTCACGCCTATAATCCCAGCACTTTGGGAGGTTGAAGAAGGTGGATCGCCTGAGCTGAGGAGTTTGAGACCAGTCTGGCCACCATGGTGAAACGTGTCTCTACTAAAAATAAAAAAAAATTTAGCTGGGCATGGTGGCGGGTGCCTCTAATCCCAGCTACCTGGGAGACGGAGGCAGGAGAATCACTTGAACCCAGGAGGCAGAGGTTGCAATGAGCCAAGATCACGCCATTGCACTCCAGCCTGGGCAAAAAGAGCTAAACTCCATCTCAAACAAAAAAAAGGGGAATATGAACAGAGATATGTAGGTTGAAATGAACATGTAAGATGTGACCAAACTTGGTTAACCAGAGAGAATGTGAGTTGGAGAACAGAGAGAAGTTGGTCATAAAGATTATGAGGCCAGATTATGCTGTATAAGGAAAGGCAAATTAGAAGAGTTAGTATATGATAGATATGATAGACAGTAACAAGATTTTATGTCTGGAAATGATATTGGGTAGGGAGGGCATTATCACTCTTAAACTTAGGCAGGTAGGCCGCTGCCCATAAGGCCTCATGTATAGGGTATCCCTATACTGTGGAGTGCCTTCCACAAAATGTTCATATTTCCTGTCTAGTACCTGGAACCATCTATGGCTGGCAATGCCATCAAGCAGATTTCCCTGAGGCCAGACCATGGTGCCATAAGCCTGGTCTGGGCCTCCAGTGATTTCTCCCCTTGAGGACACTACAAATTTTATACCCAAGGACAGAATCAGCCAGTTGTCTTGAGAAACTCTGAGATAATTACTCACTCAGAACACTATAGCTGTGCATCAGCTCTAGGAGGGTATCCAGGTGAGCAAATCATGCCTCTGGCCAGTGTAATAATTTTTTTCACAGAATCACTGGAGATTAGGCTGCCAAAATATAACTAACTTATTGAATTTGGGTGATTCTTCCTTATATTGGACATGGGACAAGTTTGGGCCTCTAGGCTGCCCATGATCTACCATTTGCCCCTGGGCTTGAGCCATGTATCTGGGCCCATATATCACATGGTTGTGTTTCTTCCATGCTGCCACCTCTAGTCTACAGGACTCAAGGGCAGCAGGGATAGTGGCAGACACCTTTTCCCTGTTCATTCTTGCTATTGACACTAGAACGGTCATCTCACTCCCTATGCAGACTCCATGGGGATTCCTGTACGTATTTCCTCAAGGGCTTTTCAGACAGCTGTTCTGCAATGCCAATGGGGTCTTCTGTTCATTATTCTTTTTGCCTCTGATCTGTACAGTGATATACCATGCAGAGCCAGAATTAAGCATGTCAGGTAAAAGACAGTCATTCCTTGTGTAAATGGGACTGCTCTTCTCTCTCTGCCTCTCTGATTTGGAGAAGGCAGGTGTGCAGTAACATTTTCAAATGATCACATTCTAGCAATACAGTTATTAGGGCCCACAAGGTCAAGAGAATACATGGTTTGAAGATGCATTTTTTTAAATGTTAGTGCTATAAAATTCTGAATGATAAATTATCACTATCAAAAAATAATTATTGTTTATATTTTTCCTCTGTACTCAGGGTAAGACTTGCATTTGTGGGCATAATCAATGAAGCACAGCAACAACCTATAAGAATCATTGGAAGCTGGTATTTGCAGGCAGTGCAATAGATGATGGAGCATCCTGAGTTGTGGGGTAGCAAGCATTAAGCAAATAGTATTCAGGAAATTTGGTGGTAAGGAGCTCTATATGGCTTCAATGCAAAATCTATATCATTTATGAAGAAACAGTGTTACAAGTAGTAATGGCATTGACACTGTTTTCGTTTTTTGCAGGAGGACCGGGCATGTGTAAGGTCAGACCTATACTTTCTTTTATTTTCTTCTTCTTTAAGAATAATTTTAACTTTTATTTTAGATTCAGGGGGTACATGTAGAGGCTTGTTACCTGGACTATTTCATGATGCTGAAGTTTGGGGTATGAAAGACCCCATCACTCAGGTAATGAGCATAGTACCCAACAGTTAGTTTTTAAATCCTTGGCACCCTCCCTATCTACCTTTTTCTTGTTTCAGGAGATTTAAGTTAGCCAAAAATGGAACATTTGAAAATGAAGGAACTGAATGGATGTCTTCTCAATCTGAACAGGAAAAGAAAGTGCCTGGTTATTGTGTGTGTGTATATATATATATACACAAAGCCTTCATGGGCACTGATCACACAATAAACAAATTATGTGTGATTATTCTAAGTTGTCCCTGGTAAAACACTAAATGGGGTATCACTAATCACTAAATGGATTTATGGATTTATGCATTTATACATAAATCCACAAATTCCATAATATGTTTTAATCAGTGGTTTATACAGATAGGGATCTCACAAAAAATATTTGTCTAGAATTCTGTACCCCTTAGAGTGGCACTAGAGGTGACAATTAATGGAAAGTGAAAAACTACAAAAAATGGAGATGGATTAAAGGGCAATGGCAGTAATTCTGACTGGAGATGATGGCTAGGAATATAAGACGAATATAAGGATAGTGAAACTGGGCAATATTTTAAAGAAAAATCAATAGGATTTGTTAACAGATTGCTAAAAATGGAACAGAGGTTCAGAATCAAATCAGAGGTCTAAGAATCTATGCTTAAAAACTGAAAAGAAAATAACCCAAGATAGAAATAACTACTAATAGCAGAAAAGAAAGACCAATTAGGGACATCAATATATGTTGAGATATACAGAAAATTCTCAATTACAAAGTACATACAATCTAGGCATGTAACAAAGTTGCACTCATATCCCATAAACTTATACAAATAAAAAATGAGTCCTTCTAGGGAGTAAAGATCAGTTATAAAAGTTTCTAAGTATCTAAGAAAATTTTTTTTGTTTTCTTTTGCATGTGACAAGGCATTGGTATCTAATTTGTAGCAAAATTTCTATACGTGACATCAGGAGTTGCTGTTTAAATTCCAGCTCAAATAATTTATGGAATTTAAAACTTGATTGGTAAAGGTCCTTGGAGAATGTGCTTCCAGTAACTTGAAAACCGTGTAAAGCTTAGGAGAAAGGGGCACATTTTAGCATAATAAAAAAGAAGGACAAATGCAGTTCTTCCCTTTGAGCAAATTATTTAGCGTTGCTGAACCTTGGCTTCATTCCATAGAAGTGGGATAAATTATATCAGCATCACAGTGCTCTTTTGGGGCTGAAACATATATAGAAGTGCCTAGCACAGTGTCCAGCATAATCAGATCAATAAATGTTGGTTCAAGTGAAATGAAATGAAACCTTCTAGGGTCAGATTGCTTTGTAGTTCTACCAATCAGAAAATTCCATCCTCATTTCACATCATGACAGCAGCTCATCTATCACAGGGCTTCTTCCAGGCTGGAACTTAGGTCTGTGACCACTATCTCTAGGAGCTTCTGATAAAACTCTTCTTAACTGGAGAGAGTGAAAAATGGAAGGTTTAGGCACCTCTAGGAAAAATAACTTATCTCTCCATAATTTATCCACCTGCATTTTAGAAGTCTGCTTGTAATATAGCTTGAGCTGCAGTCACCCGTAATATCACATTTGTATTGTATGGTGAACTGATGTCCCCTTGAAAATATAAATTAAAACAGCATTCAATGAGCCTCTGAAAAAAGGAGATAGAATCCAAGACAGAGAGAATTTAAAATAGAATGATAATTCAACAATTTATTTGGATAGCAATGTTCTTGGCAGCATGCTAGTTGAAAATGCGTGTGAAATCTCTATCACTCTCTGTCTGCCTGTTTTCATGGCCTTCATTTAACATGATTAAGTACGTAGTCTATGCTTGGAGGTACCTAATGGCTTTCATTTCTCCCCAGTGCCCAGGTGTCTTTTTGGCTGTAAGTTATGATTTTCAGGGAAGGCATTGCTATGACTCGAGTTTCTCCTCATTAAAACTCATGTTGAAATCTGATCCCCCATGTAATGATATTGGGAGCTAAGGACTTACAAGTTGTGTTAGGGTCATAGAGATGGATCCCTCACAAAAGGCTTGATGCTGCTCCAGAAGTGATGAGTTCATTCTTCCTCTTCTGAGACTGTTAATTTGTGAAGCAGTGTTCCCACAAGAGTGGATGGTTATAAAGCCAGGATTCCCCTTGGGTTTGCCTCTTGGAATATGTCTACTTCTTTGACCTTTTCTGTTCTGAGGCAGCACAAAAAGCCTGCACCAGAAACCTGGTAGATGGAGGCATCATACTTCTTGTACTTCCCAGTATGTGGAAACATGAGCTAAATAAAACGCTTTTCTTTATAAACTACCCTGGTTTAAGCATTCTGTTACAGCAACACTGAATGGATTAAGACAGGTGCTTTGACCAGGTGGCCCTGGTTAAGCAGTGGTTTCCGTGTGGCATCAATGCTCTCTAAGAATCCATGGGTATAGAGTCAGTGGTTAGACCTTGTAGGAATGACTCTATGTGTTTGATAAGAAAGGATTTTACTCACTCTCTCTCTGACATGGATTGGAAATACTACATTTTCCAAGCATGAGAAAAAAAAATGCTCACAGTGACCTATCAAATTGTGAAATATTTCTTTTAATAAAGTTGATGAAAGTCAAATAATTTATGGAATTTGAAATTTGATTGGAAAAGGTCCTTGGAGAATTTGCTTCCAGTAACTTGAACAATGCTTAAAGCCCAGGAGAAAGGGGTACGTTTTATCGTGGCCAGGAAGAAAGGCATAATGCAATCATAGAGATAGTTTAGGGTAATTGCAGGTCACGTCAGGGCCAGGAGTTGCAGCTTAGTCTTCAAGTTGACAAAGGAGCTCTGTATTCTGGTTTGACAATAGCAACTCAAAATGTGAACCAATAACCATTCCAGAAAAGTTTTTGTGAGCTTACGCAATTACCATTTCCCCCACCTTTCATCAGGCTTAGAAGATTCTACAGAAATTCTGATGTGCGCAAGTTAGAAGATTGATCAGCTTCAGTTTTTGTTATTGTTACTTGTTGTTTTATTTTACTTAATGTTGAGGTAATTTGAGGCTCATGTTTATCCATTTAATTCTTAATTACCTGTTATTTTTCTTTCTCAGTTTCTGACAACCAAACTGAATGCATTACTGCAATAGTCTGTATGCATAAGCATTTTAAAAAATTCATTGTCTATTCTTGCTTTCTTCAACTTGAGCACTTCTGTTTCTATTACCCACATTTATTCCCAAGGCAAAGAATAGGCATCATTCTATTTTTAAAGGATTTTATATCCTATGGATTTCTATTAGTGACAATAAAAAATATTGTTACCTAAGAAGAATGGTAGAGAGAATGAGATAAAGAGATGACTGAGGAAGATCTAGTCATATATAGTATTATGGTCCAGGTTTGCACCCATGATCTGTACAATTCTCTCCCACAAACACTGAATTTCTAAGAAATACTGTCTTCACTTGTCAATCTGAACTACTCAGAGGAAAAAAAAAAGCATTTCCTATTTTTGAGTACTTTCTGCACCATTCATGTCAAACAACTATTTCTTTTTGTTTTCATTTTTGTTTATTTATTTTTGTGTTTTGCAGGTTTTTTTTTTACAGCTTTCAAGCCCACCAGTCCCTTCCCCACCTCTGCCCCTGAAGGTGGGCAAGCCAATAAAAAAGCCATTGAAGATGAAAAATTCATATATCTCCAGGTCCCAGCCAGGAGATATACAGGCGGACCCTCATCCTGGACCCACCTTCTAACCACCATAAAGCCCCAAAACAGTCTCCTTTCCTTGGTTTCCTAAGTCATTTCACACCAGCTTGGAAAATCTGACTTGCTCTACCCAGAAATCCTCATTATGTAAGTAGCCAAACTTTTCATGTCCTCTTTTGCTTTATGGATACATATAGATGTAGATATTTTCAAAGTATATGTGATACTTAAATACATCTCCTTTTGCCAAGTTATAGAGCAGAATTGTCAGAGCTGCAGATGAAATCCTTCCTCCCTACTTTGTCTCTGGCTGTCCTCGGGGATATTTCTCCCTTTAGGAACTCAGATGTTTCCTGTGGGTAGAGATGGGAACACATTTCCTGTTAAGGAATGTAAGATGGACGGAAACCTGGTTTTCTATCTCTGTCTCATAGTAAATTTTTTAAAAATTCATTGTTGAATTTGGCTTGCCAGTATTTTGTTGATAATTTTTGCATCTATGTTCTTCAGGGATATTTGTCCATAGTTTTCTTTTTTGTTTATATCCTTGTCTAGATTTGGTATCAGTATAATGCTGGCCTTATGAGTTTGAAGGTTTTCCCAACTTTTAAATTTGTTTGAAGGGTAGAATAGGTATTATTTTTAATTTAAATACTTGGTAGAACTCATCGGTGAAATCATCAGGTCCTGGACTTTTCTTCAGTGGGAAACTTTTTATTACAGCTTTGGTTTTGTTACTCATTATTGGTTATTTCAGATTTTTCGTTTTTTAATGGTTTAATCTTGGTAGGTTATATGCATTCAGGAAGTTGTCCGTTTCTTCCAGGTCTTCCAGCTCATTGTCACAAATAGTCTCTAGTGGTTCTTCTTATTCCTGTGGTCCCTGTTGTTATGTTGTGTTTTATATTTCTTATTGTATTTGTTTGGATCTTCTGTATTTTTCTTAGTAAAGCTAAAGGTTTGTCAATTTTATTTATCTTATCAAAAAAAATCAACTTTTTTATTCGTTGATTTTTGGTATTGATTTTTTAGTCTCAACTTTATTTTCCTCTGCTCTGATCTTCATTATTCCTTTAACAATTTTGTGTTTGGTTTGTTCTTGTTTTTCTTCTTCCTTGAGGTAAATTGTTAGGCTGCTTATTTGATGTTTTTCTACATTTATGATGGTGGCATTTACTGCTAAAAGCTTTCCTGTTAGTCCTGACTTTGCTGTATCCCATAGATTTTAGTACGTTTTATTTATTTATTTTTTTTTAAATTATACTTTAAGTTCTGGAGTACATGTGCAAAATGCGCAGGTTTTTTACACAGGTATACACATGCCATGGTGGTTTGCTGTATCCATCACTTTGTCATCTACATTAGGTATTTCTCCTACTGCTATCCCTTTCGTATCCTCCTACCCCCTGCTAGCCCTCCACACTCCAAAGACCCTGGTGTGTGATATTCCCCTCCCTGTGTCCATGTGTGTTCATTGTTCAATAACCACTTACGAGTGAGAACATGCAGTGTTTAGTTTTCTGTTCTTGTGTCACTTTGCTGAGAATGATGGTTTCCAGCTTTATCTATGTCCCTGCAAAGGACAAGAATTCATCCTTTTTTATGGCTGAATAGTATTCCATGGTGTATATGTGCCACATTTTCTTTATCCAGTCCATCATTGATGGGCATGTGGGTTGGTTCCAAGTCTTTGCTATTGTGAACAGTGCCGCAATAAACATACCTGTGCATGGGTCTTTACAATAGAATGATTTATAATCTTTGGAGCTTCTGCACAGCAAAATAAACTATTATTAGAGTGAACTGACTTTCAACAGAATGGAAAAAAAAATTTTGCCATCTACCCATCTGACAAAAGGGTAATATCCAGAATCCACAAAGAACTTAAACAAATGTACAAGAAAAAACAAATAACCACATCAAAAAGTGGGTAAAGGATATGAACAGACACTTCTCAAAAGGAGACATTTATGCAGCCAAAAAACATATGAAAAAAAGTTCCTCATCACTGGTCATTAGAGAAATGCAAATCAAAACCACATTGAGATACCACTTCGTGCCAGTTAGAATGACAATCATTAAAAAATCTGGAGACAACAAATGCTGGAGAAGACATGGAGAAATAGGAATGCTTTTACACTGTTGGTGGGAATGTAAATGAGTTCAACCATTGTGGAAGACTGTGACAATTCCTCAAGGATCAAGAAACTGAAATACCATTAGACTCAGCAATCTGTTAAGAGATAGGCAATACAAAAATACGTAAATTCAGACAACAAACAGTAAAAATTGTAGGTTTTACAGTTTTTGATAGATTTATCTTTTAGTTTTCACACTAGAGTTATAAATAAACTACCCACTACAATTGTAGTAATAGAGTATTCTGGATTTGTCTGTGTCCTTACTTTACCAGTGGGTTTTATGTCTACAGGTTGAAGAACTTTCTTTCACATTTCTTGTAAGATGTGTCTGGTGGTGGTGAATTTGCTCAGCTTTTGTTTGTTTGGGAAAGACTTTATCTCTCCTTCATACTTAAAGGATATCTTTGCTGGATACAGTATTCTTAGATGGCATTTTTATTTCTTTCAGCACTTTGAAAATGTGCTGAAAGAAATAAAATCATCTTACTCCTTTCTGCCCTGTATGGTTTCTTTTGAAGTCTGTTGCCATATAAATTGGAGCTCTTTTACCTGTTATTATATTAGCTTATCTTCCCTTGCTGCTTTTATGACCCTGTCTTTGCTCTTGACCTTTAATACTTCGATTGTGACATACCTTGGAGTAGTCCAATTTGAGTCAAATCTGTTTGTTGTTCTCTAGCCTTTCTGTATTTGGATATTTCTTTCTTTCTCGAGTTTTGGAAAGTTTTCTATTCTTATTTATTCAAATAAATTTTCTACTGTTTCTCTTTCTCAATTCCTTCTTGAACACCACTAATCGTTAGATTTGGTCTTTTGAAGTAATTTTCTATTTCTTGTGTTGATCTTTACTTCTTTTTGTTATTTTTTTCCCCCTTCTTTCCTCTGCTTGATTCATTCTGCTGTTCATAGCCTCTAATGAATTTTTTATTTCAGCAAATGTATTTATCAGTTCTAAGATGTGTTTGATTTTAAAATATTTTTTCAATCTCTTTGTTAAATTTCCCTGATAAATTTTGGAATTGCTTTTCTGTGTTATCTGGAGATCACTGAGTTTCCTTAAAACTGCTATTTGTCAGACAGCTTATATATCACTGTTTTGTTAGGGTTAGTCACTCACTGCTTTCTTTGTCTGTTTGGGGAGGTCATGGTTCTCTGTTCACTTTTGTTTGTTGTAGATGTTCCTCATGTCTTGGCATTGAAGGATTTGTTATTTATTCTAGTCTTTTCTGTCTGGCTTATTTATATTTTTATTGGATATGTTGCTTATCCTTGTAAATTGAAATTCCTTGTAGTTTTACCTCTTGAATATTTTCTTTCACTACATTGCTGCCTCTTTAGGGTACTAGATGATGCTTTCAGTCCAGGTTTGCCTTGGCTCTAGTTAATGATTGGAACTCTGCCTGTCCTGAATACAGAAAATCCTAAAAGGTATATATAAACAGTTTGGGAAGGATGGCTAGGGGTTTGTGCACCAGGTACCTTGTGAAATGTACCTCCTACAGCATGGTGCTGCTGAACAGCCACTTCAACATGGCATCTCCTTTTGCCAAGTTATAGAGCAGAATTGTCAGAGCTGCAGATGAAATCCTTCCTCCCTACTTTGTCTCTGGCTGTCCTCGGGGATATTTCTCCCTTTAGGAACTCAGATGTTTCCTGTGGGTAGAGATGGGAACACATTTCCTGTTAAGGAATGTAAGATGGACAGAAACCTGGTTTTCTATCTCTGTCTCACTTCCTCCAGTGTAGAAACAGTGATGCAGGGGGGCATTTCCTACTTGTTTGTTGCTGGGAAGAATCAAGGGAGGAACATCATGGATATGGATTCTTATTCTCTGTCTGCTTGACATCTTTTATTTTACTTCTCTGTGGCCCCAGGAACTATCTCATCCTCATATTTGAGTTCTGAGATATTGTTGATAATGAACTTAATACCATATATTTGGTTTGCTTGTTTTGTTTTGGAAATGGGAGGGAAGGGGCAAGTGAAGCAGCTTGTTTTTATGTCATTGTTTTGGAACTGGAATCATTTCTTATTTCTGATTTTAATTGGAAGCTCCAACTTTGGTTGATTAATCAAGTAAAATTTGCATTTAGCTTTAGGGATTTCTGATCTATGGTATCATCAGATATTTTTCTTAGATGATAAAATTTCTCAAATTATTGTCCTAGAACCATCCTCTAATATAGGGGGAGTTAAGATGATAGAGGGAGCATTCTTATTCATTGACAGATGATAGGGAAGGGGAGCTAGTTCTAATTCCATGCCATTAATTTAATGTGCAATGTCTATACAATGCATATAGATTATTCCTTTTTAAATATATCTAAAACATACAGCAATATTTTTAGAACATAGTCCTTTTTATGTGAGTGATTCTATATCATCTTCATTTAGTTAAGACTCTGAAGACATGACACGTTTTGGAAATTATCATGATAATTATTAAGATAATTAAACTGAGTTATTTCCATTATTCAATTGTATGTACCATACTCTTCTAAGACTAATTTTTCATTATTTGGCATCCAATTACACAATATATAAAAGGAAGAGAAGCTTCCAGTCAATTAAGCAAACAAGTTCTATGTGTAATTTTTCATGACACCTTTTTCTGACTGTGATTACAAAATTACAGTGCAAGGTAGCTCACATTTAATCAGCATAAATCAAAAACTTTCTTACAAGTGTCAGAGAAGAATGTTCATATCTAGTTATATAATTTTTTATAAAAGATTTGTTCAATTTAACATATTGATTGCATATATAGTTTTAATAATCATCACCATTATTTTTTATCATTGATGGTCTATAAGTGAGAGAATGAAATAGAATTAACACGACTGGGACAGTGGCCACTTTTAAACAACTAAATTTTGGAAGAACTTTACCAAGTGAAGAGCACAATATTGCACACCTAACATGAAACGATTTTGTTAGGTGCTTCCTCTCACCTAAACTCAAGTTCCTTGGTGATTACACATGTGATTTATGAGTCAAACTAAATAGCAAGAGCATAGTTTAAAGGTGAGATCAATTATAAATTTGTACAAATGAACTTCCTTGTTACCTTGTATGTTTTGCACATTTATTGTCAGAGCCTGGTAAATATCGTGTTCTATATTATGTCCAACTGGTTTACACGAAACCCATCCAGTTTCTATGGCAGTTGGCTCTCCTTGATGAATCTCAATTTCCACATTTGCTTTGGATGCACTGCAAGGGACACATACATATTTGCTTCTCTTGGTCAGGTTTTTGCAACATTTTTACTAAGTGTGATGGCAGGATCAGCAGAGTGTTTAGTTACTGGCCGGAATTTCTTGGCCTGTGATTATGGCATTATTTCAGCATATCTTGGTAGGGTCCATCTTCATCAAGATTTACCCTTATGATACTATATTAATTCTTCTACCAATCAACAGTTAAGAGCAATTGTCTTGCTTGTAGCCTCAGAAATATATTTTTGTCCCTTGGTTAAATGAACAGCAGCCAAAAAGATAAACATTATCTATAATTAACTACAAAAATGGTTCTCTCTATATTCCTTTTTTTCTAGTATATTATATTAATTAAATGTGTTATAAGTAAGTTATTCTTCAACAGACATATAAAACAAGGATTGTGTCAATAGCTTGCTTTGCTGTATTCAAGGTTACATGTGGTTTTATCTTCATTGTTTTAGTTAGAATAATATTTTATGCAGTTTGTAGAGACTTTTTATAAAAATAATAATAAAATAATATTTTATGCAATTTGTAGACCCTCATTACTCCCATATCTTATGTATTTTTCACACATTTCTTAACATAACTACAGTAAAACCATATGTATTTTTAAAGACTAAATTGTATAGGCTACTTCTAGATTTGCTGAAGATATAATATCATCATTTAAAAATTATTATAAAACAAATATGGATGGTCTTTATTGTTTCATTTCCACCTTCTTTTTGTTTTGTTTTGTTTTGTTTTTGAGACAGGGGGTTCACTCTGTCACTCAGGCTGAAGTGCAGTGGCGTGATTTCAGTTCACTGCAACCTGAACCTTTGGGCCCAAGCAATCCTCCCACTTCATCCTTCCAAATAGCTGAGACCACAGTTGTGCCACCATCTCCAGCTAATTTTTTGTACTTTTTAAAGATAGGGATGAGGTTTCTTCATGCTGCCCGGGGGCTGGTCTTGCCTTGGTATCCCAAAGTGCTGGCATTACAGACATGAGCCACTGTGCCCAGCACTTCAACTTTCTTTATGCAATACCGCAGTCCTTTCACGTATGAGTTTTAAGAGATAACTTAAGGTAATACATATAATATTTTGAATTATGTAGCTAAAGCTAATGTTTAAACATGTAACAATATTACAAATTCTATTGAAGAGTTAAACTTAGGTGATCATGATGAAATCAGAATAAGATATCATAATAGAGTTAATAATTATTTTATTTGGCCCTTAATATTGTGGCTTGCACTGAATTCTTTCTAAGCAGCAATTCTACAGCTAAAAAGAACCTGTGAAATCACCTATTCTAAAACTCTAGTTTTACACAGGATGATACTGAGATCCAGATGGATTCAGCAAGTTATTCAAGGTCACCTCTCTGGTCAGGAGTAGACTTAGAACCAAACTGGCTTTGATTAGTAGAGCCCATGGACTGCAGGGTCAGCCAATCCTGATTTGATTTCTGATTCTGAGAAATGACTTATAATTACTTCATTTCTTCATCCATAAAATAGGGATAAATGGCCTACCATATAGGGCATTGTGCAGAATGATGTAATGAGGTATATCAGTAAGTGACCAGTACATTACCCAGACATCCAGCAAGACTGACTTTCTTTCTCTCTAAGGCGCTTTGCAAGATGCCACTGAGAAACATGTGTTTCTCTCAGTTTTTTTTCCACTTTTATGGTTCTTAATCTTTCGTAAGGTATAGTTTTAAGCTATTATAGGTTTCTTTAAGCAACAGAACTTTAAGAATTTGTTGTTAGAAATACTTTTATCATTTGTGTTAACTTGGATTTATAGTTTCCAAACTCTAAAATACAACATTGTAGTGATTATCAAGCACTAGCTTGTGAAGCTTAATTTTAGATTTGGCATTCAAGTTTAAATTATCTAAGGTAATAACATATTCCTCACCACGTAGCTTAAAAGTCCGACCACGGTTTTTTATTCTTTGATTGTGAATTACATTAAGGTCCAGGGGTCACCAAGATGAAGTAAACAGAGATTTTCTAAGTGCCATGGTTGTAGTTTTTAAGTCATTTGAGATTTTTCAGATCAGTGAAAAGTAAAAATCCTTTCTTTCAAAACAGCAGGTAGGATGGACATGGGATTTAGCAAGGCTTTGCTAGATTTAAGTACCTTAGTATTCAGGAAAAGGAAAGTTTTATTAAATAATAGACAAACTTTAAGGAGCATTGGCTATGAGCCAGGCGCTCTGCTAGAGAAAACCAACTTCTCAGTGGATTAAGTTATATGGCTAGTCTTACACCAAGTATGAGGCCAAGCTAAGATTTTTAAAAACGAACATATGACTCACAAGCCAATGCTCATTTCTCTTTACAAGTCACATTTCCAAATCAGACCTTGCTGTGGCTTCTTTTGCTTAAATGTAGGTTCTACACTCAATCTAAAATATCCTAGGCTCGGTCAGGTGTGGTGGCTATGTCTGTAATCTCAGCACTTTGGGAGGCCAAGGTGGGCGGATCATCTAAGGTCAGGCATTTGAGACCAGTCTGTTCAATATGGCGAAAGTCTGTCACTACTAAAAATACAAAAATATTAGCCGAGCATGGTGGTGTGTGCTTGTAATCCCAGCTACTTGGGAGGCTGAGGCAAAATAATCACTTGAACCTGGGGGCGGAGGTTGCAGTGAGCCAAGATCGAGTCACTACACTCCAGCCTGGAAGACAGAATGGGACTCTGTTTCAAAAAAAAGAAAGAAAAATGTTCTGGACTCAGAATTGAGAAGTCATTATGTAATTTGCACTGAAATGACAATATTTGTTTTGGCGGTTTGCTTGCAATCTTTGGCATTGCTTGGTGTGTGGCTGCCTCACTTCAGTCTCTGCCTTCGTATTTACATGTGTTCTCCATGTGCCTCTTCACATTGACTTCCCCTTGTGCATGTCTGTGTCTCTTCACATAACATTCTTTTTCATAAGGATGCCAGTTAGATTAGTTTAGGGGGCCCACCTTATTCCAGTGTGATACATCTTAATTACATCTACGGTGAATATGACCCCAAATAAAGTCATATTCTAAGGTACTGGGGGTTAGGACTTCAACATATTTTTTCTATAGGAGCCACAGCTACACCCATAATAAGGTCTAAAAAGCCAAAGTGAAATTACTTAATAAATTCAGGTCAGGTTAAAAAGAAAACAGTCAATCATTTAGAACAAAACAAACAACATGCTTGCCTGCATAATTGGAACAATATGAGTATGGGTGGTCAATTTGAGTAATGCAGGGAAAGTTAAAAAAGGGAGCAAACAAAGGGAAATTGAGTAAAGAAAGTGAGAGGAGGTCAGAAAGAGAAAGGGGACCAGGAGAAAGATCATAGAAACCACCTCATTTGCAGCCTGTCTGAAATTCTCCTTGTTCTAACCGTGATCTGAACTGAGCTTCACTACACAGCTCTAATCTATTGAACTGTCTTCCCAATTATAGCTAGTTTATGAGTTTAATAATTACTCACATCTTATGTCCACCCACCGAAGAGAAATGTGTCTTTAGAGTCCTTTTAAAATCAGATGCTTCTGCTGCTTTAAACCTACAGGAGCTTTTAATTTGGACCATTTGTTTCCTAGTAAAGAGAATTGGTTTTGTGTTCTTATGTAAAACCCATAGCCAAAGTAACAATGTGTACACCCCTGACGTGAATTAGCTCAGTAGGACATTATAGGGCACAAGATAGCTGGGTGCTGGGATGTTATTGTTTCTACAACCTTGGAAATTAGAAATGAAAAATCCCTATTCAGTCATCCAATACATCTTCCTGCCAAAACCAAATTAACTTCAACACTTTTCTTTCCAAGATTTTGTATCATTCATGTTTTAAAGCACCAAGGTCATACAATCTCTGGGAAATCTGGTCTATCAATGTACTTTATGGTGATGTAGTTAAAGAACAGGTTCATTACAGCCCATCAAAGACCAATGTACCAACATATAAGAATGAGAACAATATGAATTAATTGCTTTTTGTACTGTATTTCATGTTGAATTTTGTTTACTGTTTTTTAAGGAAATATATTATCTCTGTTCTTGCTACATCCTGTGAGATAGGCAAACATGTTGTTTTTATGTCTCCTTAACAGAAAAATAAATTGGGGATCATATGTGTTGAGGATACGACTAAAACTCATGTCATCTGTTCATTTTCTTATCTGTTGCTTTTACTATTGACCTCATTGATCAGCATGGTATGAAGTATTCTCAGTTTCCCATTTTCATTCTTGAATGCCAAATAGTTGTTTTGTATACAAATTACATAAAATTACATTAAAGAAACTAATATGGTTTGGCTCTGTGTCCCCACCCAAACTTCATCTTGAATTATAATCCCCATATGTTGAAGGAGGGACCTGGTGGAAGGATTATGGAGGTAGTTTTGCCCATGCTGTTCTCATGATAGTAAAAGTTCTCATGAGAGCTGATGGTTTTAAATGTGGTACTTCCTTGCTTTTGCTCTCTGTTTTTCTCCTGCTGCCATGTAAGACGTGCCTTGCTTCCCCTTCACTTTCTTCCAGGATTGTAAGTTTCCTGAGGCCTCCCAACCATGCAGAACTGTTAGTCAATTAAACTTCTTTTGTTTATAAATTACCCAATCTCAGGTGGTATTCTTTATAGCAGCGTAAAAATGGGCTAATACAGAAAGTAATTAAAGTCATGAAATGTGAGAGAGATCTATCTATGATGATAAAGAGAGGAAATCATGAAAGTCATTCTAAAATGGA
Organism: Saimiri boliviensis; assembly: GCF_048565385.1. Classification (NCBI taxonomy): domain Eukaryota; kingdom Metazoa; phylum Chordata; class Mammalia; order Primates; family Cebidae; genus Saimiri; species Saimiri boliviensis. The sequence goes on along the minus strand of NC_133451.1, from coordinate 147,733,376 downwards.
AGTTACTTAACACATTTACAGGATATATTTAGAAGGACTGCTTAAGCAATTTTATTAGAGCTGAAAGACATATGTTCCAGAGAAAGCTCTATGGAAGATGGAGTGAATGATTACACACATTGTTGATCACTGAGATTCCAGCCACGAGCTTTCTTCCTTTCTAATCAGTGTCTTTTCCTTTTATTCACTCCAATAGTTATCACATTACACTTATTTCCATGTTGATGAAGAGTAGAGAACAAAGCATTTCCTGTTTACACAAAAATAATTTGTTAATTACTAGTTCCTAGGCACTTTAAAGTAAAATGAAAAACTACTGAAAAAGGCAGTCTAATGACCAAACCTAATTTAAGCAAATGAAAATATCAAACATTTTGCTTTTAAAATGCTTAGATGTGGTAAAGTCAGTTTGAGTACAGTCAATTCTCAAATTCAGGAAATTTAACAATCAGTTTTTAATATACCAAAACATCTTTTCACTTCATTGCATAATTTGAAAGATGATAAATTCAGTGTTATTGTTAAGTGGCTAAGTAGAAAATATTTCTAAAATGTTACAAACAACCTAAGATAAAAATTTAAGTCAATAACAACTACAAAACATCCAAACATCTGTCTTTCTTAGAGCTTAACATACAGCCACTTCTTTCTTTAATGTGTAATTCAGCCACTAGTTTACTCATTCACAATGTAGATATCAGGATTTGTTTGAAAATCTTTCAGAAAATTGTTTTATTTCTTGCTGCTCTCAGTAGAATATCACATGTAAAAAAAATCAAATGTTTTTAAGCTCCATGTTAGGTGATGAATTCCACTTATCTCTTATTTACTTTTTGAGGAGTGGGATGGTGTCCTGGATCAATTACATCTGTTTCTGTAAAGGAGTAGTGCTATTCAATCATATGTATCACTGATTTTCCATACAATAAAGCATCTCAAAGCTTATCAACATATCCATTCATGTATTTACTTACTTGTTTATTCATTTATGACCAATATTTATTCAATGTAAGGTCCTGAGACAACTGCATATTTTGTATTCTTTATTTTTTGGAGACAAGGTCTCACTCTGTTACCCAGGCTGAATGCAGTGGTGTGACCACAGTTTCATTGCAGCCTCTACCTCCCAGGCTCTGGTGATTTTTCCATTTCAGCCTCCCCAGTGGCTTGGACTACAGGCATTGCCACCACACCTGGTTAATTTTTGTGTTTTTAGTAGAGATGGGATCTTGCTGTGTTGCCAGTCTGCTGGGCCAGCTTAGATTCTAAATACTGTAAAAGTCAACAAAGAGAGACAATAATGTAAGTTCGCTGTCAAGCCTTTTGAAAACAGTTCAACGTAAATGTACCTACACTTCATAAACACAAGCAGATCTATATATCAATATACTGGATATAATCACACTAGAGATGTGAGCTAGACTATGAGCCTATTTAAGAAGGAATAAGGGCCTCATAACACCTAGAAGATACACTATAGCTGGCAGTTCTAAGAATTTTGAATTTCACAGAAGAAAAAAGGACAAATACAAAGTTGCCAGAGCCTTATGTTGCCAAGGAAAGATACATCTCAAAACAAGCTATAATTTATTATCACCTTATTTCCTTATCAAAAGGGTATAAAAACAAACATCTCCCCCAAAAGGAAAGACTAGATCTTAGCATAAAATTTGCCATTTATTTCTTTTCAAATACATTTATTTTTAAATTGACTGATAGAATTATATGTATTTATTATGTACAACATGATGTTTTGAAGCATATATACATTGTGGAATGGTTAATTCTAGCTAATTGACAATGCATTCTCTGACATGGTTATTATTTTGTGGTGAGAACACTTAATATACACTTTCTTATCATTTGTGAGAATAAAAATGTATCATTACATAGTCATCGTGCTGTATGAAAGATTTCTTGAGCTTACTTTTCCCCTATCTAACTGTATTTTTCACCTAATATCTCCTCCCCACCTCCAACCATCCCAGCTTTTGGTTCAAACATTCTTGTGTCTAGTTCTGTGAAACCAACTTATTATATCTGTCATATTTGAGTGAGATCATGTAGTACTTGCCTTGCTGTGCCTGGCTTATTTCACCTAACCCAGTGTTCTCTAGATTCATCCACATTGTCTCAAGTGGCAGGCTTTCCTTCTTTCTCCAGCTGAATAGTATTCCATTGTGTTTGTGTACCACATTTTATTTATCCATTTATCCATTGATGGACACTTCAGTTGCTTCCATATCCTGGCTATTGTGAACAGGGCTGCAATAAACGTGGTTACTCACTGCTTTATGGGTTACACCGAGCTTACAGCTATTGTTGTGGCAACATCCCCAAGTTGCATTAGATGATCCCAAACACCCAAGCTTTGGAGTCTATGCCCTCTCTGTCAAGAATTGCAAAGGATATGAAAGTTGCCCCACTTCCAAGCTGACAAATTAGTCTGCCACACTTTCACAGATGTTGGCAGAAGATACGAGATGCTCAGATTCAACACAAAGTACAGTTAGTTACTCACTGCAAGAACAGTAGACAGAGTAAAAGCATTTGTGCCCATTCCTGATTCTTAGTTCTCATAGAGTGATACCATGAAGGGCAGGAGACTACTGAAAAACACAGTACTGTAGCTACATTCAAAAGAGGGGATCCTACATTTAGGGAACCAGTTTTATTTATTTATTTATTTATTTATTATTATACTTTAGGTTCTGGGATACATGTGCAGAACTAGCAAGTTTGTTACACTGGTATACATGTGCCATGGTGGTTTGCAGCACCCATCAATCCATCATTTAGATTTTAAACCCTGCATGCATTAGGTATTTGTCCTAATACTCTCCCTCCCTTTCCCGGCACCCACCAACAAGCCCTGGTGTGTGATGTATGTAATGTTCCCCACTCTGTGTCCATGTGTTCTCATTATTAAATTCCAACTTATGAGTGAGAACATAAAGTGTTTGGTTTTCTGTTCCTGCGTTAGTTTGCTGAGAATGATGGTTTCCAGCTTCATCCATGTCACTGCAAAGAACATGAACTCATTCCTTTTTATGGTTGGCTAGTATTTCATGGTATATATGTGCCACAATTTCTTTATCTAGTCTATTATTGATGGGCATTTGGGTTGACTCCAAGCCTTTGGTATTGTAAATAGTGTGCAATAAACATACATGTGCATGTGTATAGTAGAATGATATAAAATCATTTGGGTATATACCCAGTAAATGGATTACTGGGTCAAATGGCATTTCTGGTTCTAGATCCTTGAGAATCACCACACTGTCTTCCACAACAGTTGAAGTAATTTATACTTCCACCAACAGTGTAAAAGTGTTCCTATTTCTCCACATCCTCTCCAGCATTTGTTGTTTCCTTACTTTTTAATGATCGAAATTCTAACTCTTATAAGATGGTATCTCAATGTGGTTTTGATTTGCATTTCTGTAATGATCACTGATGATGAGCTTTTTTTCATATGTTTGTTTGTCACATAAATGTCTTCTTTTGAGAAGTATCCATTCATATCCTTTGCGCACTTTTTCATGGGGTTGTTTTTTTCTTGTAAATTCAAGTTCCTTATAGATTCTGAAGATTAGTCCTTTGTCAGACGGATAGATTGCAAAAATTTTCTCCCATTCTGCAGGTTGCCAGTTCACTCTGATGATCGTTTCTTTTGCTGTGCAGAAGCTCTTAAGTTTAATTAGATCCCATTTGTCAATTTTGGCTTTTGTTTCCATTGCTTTTGATATTTTCAGCATGAAGTGTTTGCCCATCCCTATGTCCTGAATAGTATGTCCAACGGTATTGCCTAGGTTTTTATCTATGGATTTTATGGTTTTAAGGTTTACATTTAAGTCTTTAATCCACCTTGAGTCAATTTTTGTGTAAGGTGTAAGGAAGGGATCCAGTTTCAGCTTTTCGTATATGGCTAGCTAGTTTTCCCAACACCATTTATTAAACAGGGAATTCTTTCCCCATTGCTTGTTTTTGTCAAGTTTGTAGAAGATCAGATGGTGGAGATGTGAGGTGTTATTTCTGAGGCCTCTGCTCTGTTCCATTTGTGAGGTGTTATTTCTGAGGCCTCTGTTCTGTTCCATTGATCTATATCTCTGTTTTGGTACCAGTACTATGCTGTTTTGGTTACTGTAGCCTTGTAGTATAGTTTGAAGTCAGATAGTGTGATGCCTCCGGTTTTGTTCTTTTTGCTTAGAATTGCCTTGGTTCTATGGGAGATCTTTTTTGGTTCCATATGAAATTTAAAGTAGTTTTTTTCTAATTCTGTGAAGAAAATCAATGGTAGCTTGATGGGGATAGTCTATAAATTACTTTGGACAGTGTGGCCATTTTCACAATATTGATTCTTCCTATCCATGAGCATGGAATGTTTTTCCATTTCTTTGTGTCCACTCTCACTTCTCTGAGCAGTGGTTTGACATTCTCCATGAAGAGGTCCTTCACATCCCTTGTTAGTTGTATTCCTAGGTATTTTAATCTCTTTGTAGCAATTGTGGATGTGAGTTCATTCATGATTTGGCTCTCTGGCTATTATTGGTGTAGTGAGATGCTTGTGATTTTTGCACATTGGTTTTGTCACCTCAGACTTTCCTAAAGTTGCTTATCAGTTTAAGGAGATTTTGGTCTGAGATTGCGGAGTTTACTAAATATGCAATTATGTCATCTGCAAACATAAGCAATTTGACTTCCTCTCTTCCTATTTGAATACCCTTTTGCTAAGATTCACTCAAGGTGGCTGGCAAAATATTAGAGAAATACTAGAGAAAGTTATAGGTTATAGTCTCAAACCTTTTGAAAGGCCAAAAGATTTTATTGGGACAGGCTGAAGGCAGCCAGTTCATCGTGTTAGCATAAGGAAAAAGAGACAGATGATAAAAGGATTCCCAGTTAGGTCTGTTTACCCCACATTCTTTTGTCTCTACTCTGTTTGCTCATATAAACTTTGAGACATGGCTGTCTCAGAGGGAAGTAAAAGGGAAATTACCAGTTAATGATGTTTACTCTGGACCCCAGAACCTAAAACTTTTATCATCTGTAACACTACTGTTTTAACCATGTTAATTATGCACAAGCATGTCGACTTAGAACCTCTGCTATTAAATCTATCCTGAATAAATGTGAGCAGTTACAGGGATTTATGGTTGGCTGGCTGCAATCACCCTCTGAAAGCAGCCAATGACCATCCCTAGCCCACTTGAATAACTGTAATGGGTGTGAGAGTTCATTCATTCATCCCTCATTGAGTTAGGGTCTGCAGGACAGGTCCCTGTAGGTAGTAATTGACATCTTAGGTGGTGACCCCAATATGATTGAGGTCTCACTCTTTATTTCCTTCTCTTGCCTGATTGTCCTGGTCAAAACTTCCAATACCATGTTGAATAGGAGTGTGAGAGAGGGCATCCTTGTCTGTGCCAATTTTCAAAGGGAATGCTTCCAGCTTTTGCTCATTCAGTATGATATTTTTTGAGTTTGTCATTAATAGCTCTTATTATTTTGAGATATGTTTCATCAATACCTAGCTTATTGAGTGTTTTTAGCATAAATGGGTGTTGAGTTTTATTGAAGGCCTTTTCTGCATTTTTTGAGATAATCATGTGTTTTTGTCATTGGTTCTGTTTATGTGATGGATGTTTATTGATTTGTGTATCTTGAACCAGCCTTGTATCCCAGGGATTAAGCCAACTTGATCATGGTGGACAAGCTTTTTGATGTCCTGCTCAATTCAATTTGCCAGTATTTTATTGAGGATATTCACGTCGATGTTCATCAGGGATATTGGCCTGAAATTTTCTTTTTTTGTTGTGTCTCTGCCAGGTTTGGGTATCAGGATGATGCTGGCCTTATAAAATGAGTTAGGGAGGAGTATCTCTTTTTCTATTGTTTGGAATAGTTTCAGAAGGAATGGGATCAGCTCCTCTTTGTACCTCTTGCAGAATTCAGCTGTTAATCCATCTGGTCCTGGGCTTTTATTGGCTGATAGGCTATTGATTACTGTCTCAATTTCAGAACTTGTTATTGGTCTGTTCAGGGATTTGACTTCTTCCTGGTTTAGTCTTATGAGGGTACATGTGTCCACGAATTTATCCATTTCTTCTAGATTTTCTGTTTTTTTTTGTTGTTGTTGTTGTTGTTGTTGTTTTTTACATAGAGGTGTTTATAGTATTTTCTGATGATAGTTTGTATTTCTGTGGAATCAGTGGTGATATCCCCTTTTTCATTGTTAATTGTGATTATTTGATTCTTCTCTCTTTTCTTCTTTATTACTCTGGTTAGCAGTCTATTTATTTTGTTGATCTTTTCAAAAAAACAGCTCATGTATTCATAATTTTTTTTGAAGAGTTTGTCATGTCTCTATCTCTTTCAGTCATGCTCTGATCTTAGTTATTTCTTGTGTTCTGCTAGCTCTTGAATTTGTTTGCTATTGCTTCTCTATTTTCTTTTAATTGTGGTGTTAGGATGTCAATTTTAGATCTTTCCAGCTTTCTGATGTGGGCATTTAGTGCTATAAATTTCCCACTTAACAATGCTTTAGCTGTGTTCCAGAGATTCTGAGATGCTTTGTCTTGGTTCTCATTGGTTTCCAAGAACTTCTTTATTTCTACCTTAATTTCATTATTTACCCAGTAGTCGTTCACAAGCAGGTTGTTCAGTTTCCATGTAGTTGTGTGGTTTTGAGTGAGTTTCTTAATCCTCAGTTTTAATTTGCTTGCATTGTGGTCTGACAGACTGTTATGATTTCCATTCTATTTGCATTTGCTGAGGAGTGTTTTACTTCCAATTATATGATCAATTTTAGAATAAGTGCTATGTGATGCAGAGAGGAATGTTTATTCTATTTATTTAGAGTGGACAGTTCTGTAGATGTCTGTTAGGTTCGCTTTGTCCAGAGCTGAGTTCAAGTCCTAAATATCTTTGTTAAATTTCTCTCTCAATCTGTCTAATATAGACATTGGGGTGTTAAAGTCTCCCACTATTATTATGTTGGAGTCTAAATCTCTCTCTTTTTTTTTTTTTTTTTTTTTTGAGACGGAGTTTCGCTCTTGTTACCCAGGCTGGAGTTCAATGGCGCGATCTCGGCTCACCGCAACCTCTGCCTCCTGGGTTCAGGCAATTCTCCTGCCTCAGCCTCCTGAGTAGATGGGATTACAGGCACGTGCCACCATGCCCAGCTAATTTTTTGTATCTTTAGTAGAGACGGGGTTTCACCATGTTGGCCAGGATGGTCTCGATCTCTTGACCTCGTGATCCACCCGCCTCAGCCTCCCAAAGTGCTGGGATTACAGGCTTGAGCCACCGCGCCCGGCTCGGAGTCTAAATCTCTTTATACGTCTTTAAGAACTTGCTTCCTGACATTTGCTGTAAAGTGAAATATTATAAATATTGTCTGCTGTGAAGTAAAATTTATTACATTGACGAGTAAATAAACTTCCTTCATTTGCCAAAGAAAGAAGCACTATTGCTACTTTTCAAGGCTGTTCCATGTACGAACATCCAGGATGTCAATCAAGACCAAAGGCAGTCAATGTGTCCTCTCCCTAGATGTGCAGAAACATAATCAGGCCATGGAGAATGACTTCCCAAGATTTCCTGCTTTTCAGTAAACATACTCAATTGATGATTCCTCTTCTCTTCTTAACCAGATGTTTTCCATAAATATTTATATATTCTTGAATATCAACCTTCTTAAAATGAAAAAAGCAGAGTCACCACTCCTCTCTACTTTCTATCTGCCTATAGTCACTGTTGTACTTTATTCTTCACAACCTTACTTCTTAAACAATTTCTATGCTTAGCTCTCTGATTATAATACATTTCCTTTTTTCAAATTATAGAACATAAGTCAAGTACTGAAGAAATACACAAATTACATATGTACAGTTTAATAAGCACCTGTGACCTCTACACAGGTCTAGAAACAGGACAGCACTGATACTTCCATGATACAGTCATTCTTGTTCCAGATATGTAACCTAGAATACAGAAAGTTGTACATGTGTGTCAGAATGTTTATAACAACATTATTTAACCATAAAAAGTGAAAAAAATCTGCAGAAGAATGGGCATATGTGTTGTACTCCCTTGTAATTCTCCCTGTCAAAATTCATTCTCCTTTCATTCAGTATCCAGTATTCTTACTTATGTGATAATAATATTGTTACTATTCTCTAAATACTACCAATTTATTTTAGTTTTTCCTGGTTTTTGAATTCTATAAAAATAAAATCGTACTTTATATTTTTGTGTCTGCTTTTTTCACCCAATATAATGTTCATGAAATTTATCCTAATTCCTGGGTGTAGCTGAGTTTTACTGTTACAGTTTTTTGTTTTGTTTTTTTTTTTTTTAATTCTGGATAGTATTTTATTGTATTTGTCTTCTATAACTTATTTATCCATTCTTTTGTAGATGATTGCTTACAGTTCTGTAATATTAAGCAAGCTTTCTGTAAACATTCTTATAAATGTGTCTATAGTATATATGGTAGTCATGCCTAGAAGTGGAATTGATGTGTTATTTCAGGGTCTGTGTATCTTCAGTGATAATAGATCGTGGCAACTATTTTCCAAAGTGGTTATTTTAATCCTCATACCTACCAGCAGAGAATAAGGGCTCCTGGTTTTATCGCATTTTATTTTATTGAAATATAAACATCTACTTAAAACAGATGCTTAATACTACTTTCTATGGGCCAGGAAATAGTCTAAGAACATTTATTTAAGCTTTATAATATAATTAAAGTTAGGTCCTACTGCTATCCCCGCATTCAAGATAAAGAAATTGAGACACAAAGGTGAAGTGATTTGCTTTATGCCATACTTTTGCAGAGAGTTCAGCTCATGAGATTAGGTTCCTAACCACTCCACTATGAAGGCCCTCTTCTCCACCTCATGCTTATTGTGTTCATACTTCAACATTTTTGCCAACATAGTAGGTATGTAATGATATCTAATGATGATTTTAATTTGCATTCCTCTCAATATAAATGAGGTCATACAGTTGTTTTTTCATATCTTTATTGGGCATTTAGATATTCTCTTTTGAGAATTTCAGGTTCAAGTCTCTCTAGCTCATGTTTTTACTGAATGCTTTGCTTTTTCTTACCAATATGCAGAGTTCTTTCTGTATTTTGGATACAAACATTTCGTGTGTGTGTATGTGTGTGTGTGTGTGTGTGTTTGTGTGTGCGGTGTATAGGCTTGCATTCCCACTCAATTTGTTCCTTTTAATAAACAGAAGGCATTAGTTTTAATGAAGTTAAATGTATCAATCATTTCCTCTGCGGTTAATGCTTTCTGTGTCTTAGAAATTGTATCCACCCGAGGGTGCATATGTATTATCTTATATTCTTGCTCATATTATTATCTAGACATTTGTTTTGTTGAGATTTCTAATCCATTACAAATCAATATTATAAGGTGTTGTGAAGGTTAACTTTATGCATCAATGTGGCTAGGCTACCGTGATCAGTTATTTGTTCAAACACTTGTCTAGATAGTGCTGTGAAGGTGTTTTAATGGATGTAATTAACATTTAGATCAGTTGACTTTAAGTAGAAGATATTGTCCTCAACAATGTGATTGAGCCTCATTCAACTAATTCAAGGCCTTAGGAACAACGACGACAACAACAAAAAAAACTGAGGTTTCTGAGAGAAGAAGTTCTGTTTCAAGACTGTAATGGAAATCCTGCCTGATTTTCCAGCCTGTAGTATGTCCTATAGATTTGAGAGTCAGCATTGCAGGATTAACTCCTGAGTTTCCAGCCTGCTGGTCTGCAGTACAGATTCCAGACTTGCAACTATCATGTGAGCCAATTTCTTAAAATAAGTCTCTTTATATAGACGTGTTTGTTGGTTCTATTTCTCTGGAGATCTTTGACTGATTGAGATTTTGGTACTGAGAGTGGTTCTTGAGGAAGAGAATCTTAGGGATGAGTTTTCTGAACTTGTTCTGTGGTTCCTGGGATTGTTTCTGTAATATGACGAGATTTAAAGACACTAATGATTCTGTTGCCAAGAGTGATGAGGAAACTGAGTCCATGGCATCATGTGGGAACAGAGATGTGCAAAATATTGCCATTGATTTAGCTGGTTGCTCCTAATTGCACTTGATAAAGTGGGAAAAGAAGAGGTTGAGCTTAGTTGTTCATAAATTTCCAGCTTTGGAGATGCATAAATGGCCAGAAATTTTCTATGTTTCCCCTAAAAGAAAACCTTATATCTGCAGCTGCAGAACTGAGATTTCTAAGAGAAAACAAAACAAAACAAAACAAAACAAAAAACAAAAAACAAAAAACAAAAACAACAAAAGGTAAGTCTAATCCTGTGAGTGGTTGAATTACAAACTAAATTGAATTCACAAGCTCACAGGTGTCTGCTGTTAAAGAGAGGGCATTGACTGTTGAAGAATGAGCTCCTAAAAATTGGGATAGGGATATATGGACAGATCCTGATTAAGCTAGGGATACCAGACCCCTAAATTCCAATGCATCCTCTTTGAGAGTAAAAGTAGCTATTCTACTGCCATAGAGGGAGGTCAACTGTGCTTTGCCTGAGAAATCTGTAATGTCATCTCTTGAAGTACTTACCTTGCAAGAGACTGCTGATTCTCCTCAGGACCCACCCTTCCCAGGTGGGTCTTTGCTTCTAGATCTATAAGTAGACTCAAGTCCCAGCAGGTTTCAAAAGGTGAAGTAAATGTGTGACCCCTGATGAAGTATGCAATAATTCCAATGAACTATTTGAGTTTTCTAGTTTACATACACAGAAATCTAGGGAATATGTGTGGAGGTATTTAGAGTGTGGGGTAATAGAGAAAGGAGCATAACATTAGACCAGATAGAATGTATCAATACGAGTCCACTAAGAAGGTATTCTAGATTCAACATTGTAGCTTGAGAAGTTGAGAGGGGCCCAGATGGTTTGACTGGCAGGCTGAAATGTGGACCAAAGAGAGCTTACACTAAGCGCCAGAACTGCCTTGAGATACTGTGACATGTTACATCAAAAGGCTTAGGAAAATTGAAGTGATATGGTGAACTTAATTATGTAAGATCTGATCACTGACCCTGGAAGGATGCAGACTTCAAGACAGTAAAGAATAAATTTGCAGGGGAACCCTATGCCCTCGAAGAGGTCTATGATCAGTCTTCTCTATAGGTCAGAAATTAAAGTGAGAACTGCTGATGCTGAACTTGGATCCTTAAATGTAATGGGAATAATTGAATTCTGGAGCAGCAGGTGCCAAATGATGTCATTTAATCACTAAAGACAAGGTAGGCATGGTTACCATAATGAACAGCAGAGTCAAAGCAGTAATCAGAATAATCCAATTCACAGAGACCTATGGCAATGGCTAATTGATCACTGGTGTCCCTACAAGTGAAATAAATAGGCCATCTACTAATCTTACTAGATTGGTATAAGCAGAGAGGTTCATGATCAATTGAAAAGATGTCTAACTTGAATCATCCAAACAGAAAACTATATACCTTTATCAATGATCATATTTGAGCCTGTTTACAGACCCAGAACTCCTTGCATGAAGGGGAAGCTGGGTCTCCCTGAGGAAGAATCCTACTATACTTCCAAAATTTATGTATTTATGTATTTTAGTATTCCCCAAGGAGTCTTTTACCAGGTGACTGTGCACTGTGGAAAATGAAATAATCAGACTTTTTGAGGATTATGTGACATTTTGTCTCTGAAGTGGCACTAATTTCAGGAATGCAAAATGTTACCATGCTCTACTAGTCAGAGTAGGACCTTACAGAGGTCTGATGATCAGTGGAGTTTTAACTCAGACCCACCTCTTAGTGGGCCAAGTGAATCCCCAGCACATCTTGCCAAAGTGGTTATTTCCCCAATTCTGAAATGCATAATTGGAATAGACATAATCAGCAACTAACAGAATACTCAAATTGGTTCTTTGACCACTGCAGTGAGGGCCATTAATGTAAGAAGGACCAAGTGGAAGCCAGTAGACCTGTACCAACACAGGAATATGGTAAATCAGAAACAATACTGAATGCTTGGAGGGATTTCAGAGATGAAGACTTGAAGGGCTGGTAATCCTACCATGTCACTGTTCAACTTACTTATTGGGCCAGCACACCACAGATGAATCTTGGGGAGAATGACAACAAATTATTGTAAACTTAACCAAATGGTGACTCCAGTTGCAACTATTGTTTCAGATGTGACTTCAGTGCTTGAGCAAATTAACACATTTTCTAAAACCTAGACTGCAGCTACTGATCTAGCTAACACCTTTTTTATCACACCTTTCACTAAAGAGTATGAGAAACATTTGCTTTCAGCAGGCAAGGCCAGCAATATACCTTTACTGCTGTATGTTAGGCAATATCAACACTTAAGCCCTACATTATAACTTCACTTACAGGGAACTTGGTAACTTTTCTCTTCCACAAAATATCAATTACATTGACAGCATTATGCTGATTGAAACTGGTGAGCAAGAAGTAGCAGCTAAACTAGATTTATTGATTGATAGGACATTTGCATGTCAGAAGGTAGGAAATAAATCTGACAAAAATTCAGGAGTTTTCTATTTCAGTGAAATTTCTAGGTGTCCAGTGAGTGTGGGCCATGTGATCTCTCTTCTCGGTGAAGATAAGGTGAAAAATAAGTTGTGGCATATGGCCCCATCTATAACAACAACAAAAAAAAGACAAGCACAACACCCAGTGGGACTGTTTGGATTTCGGAGGCAACATACTCCTCATTTGGATTAAATATGCTGCCCCAGCCCATTTCTTGAGTAACCAGAAAAGTTGCTAGTTTTGAATGGGGCCCAGAACAAGAGAAGGGTTTATAACAAGTCCACACTGCCACAGAAGATTCTTTGCCACTTGAACCATGTGATCCAGCAGATCTAACAGTCTTTGAGGTGTTAGTGACTGTTTGAAGACTTCAGCAGACATCCTTGCAGGTGAACCACAGCACAAACTCTTAGGATTTGGGGGGAGAAATTACTGTAATTCCTCTTTGGATAACTATGCTTCTCTTAAGAAACAGCTTTTGGCCTATTATGGAGCCTTAGAGGCCAAATGTTTAACCATGGGGCACCAGGTTACCATGTAACTTGAACTGCCTATCATAAAATGTTATGTCTGACTCATCATGCAATAAAAATGGGCATGTACAGCAGTACTTCGTCATCCAATGGAAGTACATGCATGAGATTGGGCTTGAGTAAGCCCTGGAGGTACAAGTAAGTTATGCAATGCAGTGACACAAATACCCGTAGTCTCTGCTTCTGCTACATTATTTCTGTCACCCAGGCTAAACCTGTGATCTCTTGGGCAGTTTCCTACCATCAGTTGACTAAGAGAGAGAAAACTTGGGATTGGTTTACAGATGGTTCTGTGAAATATTCAGGTGCCATTCAAAAGTGTACAGCTGTGGCACTACAGCTCCCTTCTGAGACACCCTCGGACCGTGGTGAAGGGGAATCCTTCCAGTGGAAAGAACTTCAACTAGTGCATCTGGTTGTTCATTTTGCTTAGAAGAAGAAATGACTGTGAATATGACTGAAGACTGCTTCATACTGTGGTTAATGGTTTGCATGGATAGTCTGGAATTAAGGAACGTAATTGGAAAACTGAAAAAAAATGGAGACATGGAAATTTGGCAAGAGGTAGGTAAAGAGAATTTTATGAATTGGGGAAAAACATGATATTTATGTTCCCTGTGAATGTCCACCAATGAATGACGCTGGCAAAGGGAGGTTTAATAGTCAGGTGAACAGGACGACCTTTTCTGCAGACACCAGTCATCCTCTTTTGCAGACGCTCCATTATTTCTTCAAATATTCCCTGTACTCCATTTTCTCCCATTCTTCAGGATTACAAGACATATGTAAGGCTTTTTCCTCTGTCTCTTTCCTATCTTTTAACCACTCTGCTCTATTTTTTTGCTTTTTCTTCTTTTTTGGTGTCATCATTATAATTTATGGATATTTTCTTCTGCCTCACATTTACTATGAATTATCTTTTCTGTTTTTACAATATGCCTTCATACCTATCCATCGAGGTTTTTCATTTCAGTGGTGTGTTTTTCAGTTCTTAAGCTTTTCTTGATTCTTTCTAATAAGTATATGTGTCACTACATATACTTATAATTTCCTCTCTCACACATGTAGCTTCAAGTTTTTGTTTTCTTCTTTTATGTATAGTGAGAATCATTTTAGTAAGATGTCTGGTAATGGCAATATTTGTAGTCTTTATTTTCTTCTACTTATTGTTTCTGCTTTTTATTGCTTGTACAACTTATTTCCTTTTATACTTGATTATATTTAATTGTATGCTACTTGTTGTAATTGAAAAGAAAATATTTATGGGACTTCCTTGAGGCTTAAGATACATGTCCCTTCTTCCAGAAATGATTAGCATTTGTTTCTCTCAGCTATTTGGAAACACTATTAGTTCCATACTACTTTAAATTTATAGCTGATGGTTTCTTGGAACATGATGCTAAAAAAAATAATGTGGGCTACAGATACAGCAGCCATGGTTATAATATCTCAAGATAGTTTTCTTAATGTACAGTCTCTTTAATCTGGTTAGTGCCAATGTAAATTTTCTGCAGATCCTGTGTTTGGTGGCTCTAGTTCTTTCTTGCTCTGAAGATATAGTGATTCAGGGTGCAGACTTACCCCAAAAGTGTAGAATATTGTGGTACCAGCTTTAAGGTAAGTGGTTTCTTATTACATTTTTTATCTTTAACAGGCTCTTTACTAAGATTTCTGCCCCTTTACTCTACAAGTTCATCAAGATCATAGCTCAGTTTTATCGTTTTGTTTTCATCATTTCTGGGTGCTATAACAAAGTACCATAGACTGGGTGGTTTATAAACAACAGAAATTTATTGCTTATGGTTCTATTGGCTTGAAGTCCAAAGTCAAGTCAGTGGCAGGTCAATGTTTGGTAAGGGACCACCTTCTGGTTTATGATTAATTGTCTTTTCAATGTGTCCTCATGGTGGAAGGGATTAGGGCTCTCTCTGGTTTCTCTTTTATAGGAGCCCTAATCCCAGTCATGAGGATTTCACCCTCATGACCCAATCACCTCCCAAAGGCACCATCTCCTAATACCATCACTTTGGGCATAAGGTTTCAACATATGGACTTCGGGGAACACAGACATTTGGTTTATAGTAAGTTCATTGTATCCTGATAAAGGACTTCCGGGCCAAAGCAGGCTTTGAGTGTCCATTTACCTCTTTGGGTTCTTTTTTTCTCATATGTTTTGAGCTGGCAATTATTTACTATATTGTAAGTGTGTCAATACTAAGAAAATATTATATGCAATTTTTTCCTTGTTTTAGGTCTAAGAGGTGTGTGTGTTTGTGTGTGTGTGTGTGTGTGTGTGTGTGTGTGTAAGTAGCTTAGACTGCCATGACTAAACAATAAAAATATTTTTCTTTCTCAACCAGGATACATTTGAGTTTAGGAAAAGTTGAAACTTTTCATGCAGCAATGAAGAGCTGGCAATCACATGCTCCTAAGCCGTCATTTTATATTTTAAACCAATATTGCAATTCAGGTGATTGTCCTTTAAAATGATTTTTTTTTTTTTGGCATTTTAAATGGTAACTGTAATGAGAAGGAGGAGTGTCAAAAATCCAAGTTAAGACTAAAAATAAAATAAGATCAACCATTTTAATATGTCCTAGCATGGCACTGAATTCATAAACAAGAGTGTAGATAGTTCTTTGGAGCCAGAGACAATTATATACTGTAAGTAACACTGAATATGTAGGTTTGAAATCCAACTCATGAGCTCTGCCACTCTGATGAAACGGTTATTGTCATGATCCCAGAACAGAAATAGAACTCACATTAAATGATAGTTGCAAGGCTGGGCGTGGTGGCTCACGTCTGTAATCCCAGAACTTTAGGAGGCTGAGGTGGATGGATCATCTGAGGTCAGGAGTTTGATATCAGCCTAGCAAACATGGCAAAACCCAGTCTCTACTAAAAATACAAAAAAATAGCCCAGTATGGTGGCACATGCCTGTAATCCCAGCTACTTGGGAAGCTGAGGCAGGAAAACTGCTTGTACCCAGGAGGTAGAGGTTGCAGTGAGCCAGGATCACACCACTGCACTCCAACCTGGGTGACAGAATGAGACTCTGTCTAAAAAGAGGAACAAAAAAGATAGTTGCTTCTGTATCATTCATACTTTCTACTGTGAGTTGAATAATTAAATTTAGAACATGGTAATTTCATATGTATTATAGTATCACTGCCTGTAACTATCAGAAATAACTCTTGGTTGATATATGAAACATGTCTGACTTTTACTACAGTTTTGGTTTTAATTCATTTCTATACATAAAGAATTTGGCAAAGAGTTACAGAAGAGCTAATAAAATAATAGAAATAAAAATTACAACTCAAGGTAGAAGGCTAAGGAAACAAGGGATTATTTTGGGGAAATAAGTGGCTGAGGGAAAGACAGCATTTATCTGAGAAGAGATGTTAGCAGAGGATTATTTTTTGTTTGAATATACTATTTCTCAAATTTGGCCTTATATTGAAATCACCTGGGAGCTTTGATGCCTTTGCCTTATCCCCAGGGGTTTTGATTTAACCGGCCTGGGATAAAACTTGAACATCAGGAATTTAAAAAACTTTTTGTGTGATTCTATTGTGCAAGAAACAATTCATTTTCAGATTACTTTCAGAAGGAAATTCCTGTACTAAAATAAATCAATTTATGAAACTTAAGTTTAACTATTCTGGTATTCAGATATATCATGATGTGGAAAGTATTAGAAGATGAGATTTCTGGATTTTTGCTACACAAATAACAAAAATAGTGCTTCAACAGTACTGTGAAGAATTTCAATTTGATTAAAAAATACTCCCTTAGAATTTGGCTTGAAAAATACTGGAATGGTTAGCCAAGGCACATTGTAATATCTTGTTATTGTTCATACTAACTCCAGGCAGTTTTGCCTCTTAGGCTCTAAATTTAGACAGAACTGGGCTTGAATTTCTACTACCAGACTTAATAGCTGTACAACCCTTGGGGAAATTAAATTCCCCATGACTTAGTTTCTTCATTCATTCAATTATAAAACAAATATTTATAAATGATATTGGGAAGGCACTGTGCTGGGCACACAGCAATGAAGAAAGTTGTGTACCAAATGGGATTACAAATCTATCTTATCCGGTTATTTGTAAGGATAACATGAGAGGCATACATAAGGTAGGTAGGAGAGTACCTAGCTATTATTATTATTATTAAAATTAAACAAATACTTAAAATTATGTATAGTATTGTTTCAAAGGGGTAGGTAAAACTGAATTCAAATTGAAAATCAATGGAATTTTTTATTAATGACGTGTAATGATGATTACACATTTTGGTACCCACTGTCTTTCAAATAGGACTTAAAAAAAAAAAAACAGAAAAACAAAGTATAGGTAACCCCTCGAAGCAAGAAAAATGAACAACAAAAACAGAAAACACATGACATATGTCTTGGGACACTGAGCAAACCAGATGGCTCAAAAACACACTAGAGACCATTCCTAGTATGTCCCACACAGGAATTAATGAATCTCTGCTCTGCCGATTGTCTTTTATTTCTTAGAAAAGAGGATGTCATTGATAAAAAGAAATAAAATTCATTTATGTGAACTCTACATCCCAAAGCATTAGCACAGAAATGTGAGGCTGAATGACTGATTTAAGAACAGTGTGTCTAATTAAAATGTAGAGAAATCTTAAATTGGATGTTCTTCGGATAAAGCAAAAAATGAAAGCAGAAAAGTACACAGAAACATCTGTGTTATCCTTTAAGATGTGGCCAAATACTTCTAACTGAATAGAACTTTGGAGTAGAAATCTATTACATAAAACCAACAAATATCTATGGAGAATTTTATTGCCCACCGTGACTGGGAACATTGGAAATGTAAACCATCTACAGATATCAAAATCTCTCCTATAGTTGGACACTTAAACTTTCAAGAAAAATCTATGTCAGAGCTATTAATACAGTGAAAACATTAGAATTTTCTTCAGATTATTACAGCTCCTGGCATTTAGTATATTCTTGCCAACATTATTTTCTCCTCCCTCTCTTCACCACCTTTGCATGCTGTCTCTGGGGTAGCCTCACCCATGCAGTAAAAGATGCCAGGAAAGTCAGGGCAGACAAATACTTCACCTAAATGTCGACTCTTTCCTCAATGTCTCTTCTGCCAGTAGATTGTGCAGCAAAAGGGACCAATTGACATTAACCTGCTCTTCCATTTGCTTTCTAAAAGGCCTGCGTGTGCACAGGCAATGGGAAATGGCCCTCCAGTTAATCTAAATTCGTTGTTAAATTGCCAAAAAATCTCCAGTCTCAATACTTTCAGGCCCATATTTTATGGTGCAGAGATATGCTCTGACTTTCTAATGCTTGCTGCTCAGGGTAATAAAGACAGTCTACATTAAAGTTGTTAAGGACTAAATTGAGAACCTCTGAAATTCATATGTTTAAGTCCTAACTACAAAATGACTCTATTTGGAGACAGGGCCTTTAGAGAGGTAATTAAGGTGAAATGAAGTCATAAGGATGATGCTGTAATCCAACAGGGCTGGTGTCCTTATAAGGAGAAGGAGAGACACTAGATTGTTCCTCTCTCTGCATGAGCACAGAAGAAAAAACTATGTGAGGACCCAGCGAGAAGGTGGCTGTCTGCAAGCCAGGAAGAGAGTCCTCGCTAGATACCCATTTTGGCATCTTCACTGTGGGCTTCCAGCCCCGAGAATTGTGAAAAAAATAAATGTCTGTTGTTGTAGCCACTCAGCCTGTGGTATTTTCTAATGGCAACCTGAGGCGACCAATATGAAGGTCATAACTCTTTTGACATTCTGTTTTAAAACTGCTTATGTTAGTCATTGAAATTAAAAATCCAGTTTTTCAAAGATTACGTACATCAGTGAAAAATTTTGCTGAATTCAGTTTACTGGAATGGAAATTATTAAAAAATATAATGAAGGAGAGAGAATGAGATACCAATTGTGAGAAATTATATTCAGACCAACTTTTACTAATATAGATATTCTATAGAATAAAATTTAAAATGAGAAGCAACTGACCATACTTTGCTAAAATTGAATTACCTGTATGCTCTTGAGATGAGGTCAAATTTAGATAGCTTGGTAGCTATGCTATACAACCAACCCTCTTTCTGCCTACCCTCACGGTGCTGGTGGGCAGTGGGGCGGTCCCTATCTTTAAAGTGTTCCTCCTCATAAACTCTATTCCTCCCTCCCTGCTTCAGCAAGTCAGCTCTTATTGTTTCCTTTCTATTTTTCAGTCTCGACCTCTTCATACCTTACTCAGTATTTTTTCTGTTTGTTATAAATAAATGAGAATAAAATAAAAAAGCGGCAAAGGATGTTACAGTTCTTAAATTTAAAAATGTAGCTTATTGACCTTGTTTTTTTAATCCACTCTAAAAGTTAAGAAGATAAACATTTAAGAGCATAATATTGTATTTTACAGTTGTGTACTTAATCGAACAACAAATATTATCAAAAAACTACTTTGTGTAAGAGTTGATAATACATGCTAAACTTATGCTCCAGGAATTTTCTTATTATGTGGATGTTAACATTATGTCACTGGAAAACAGGAGGTTAGTGAGAAATGTAGAACTATGTTAGAGAGCAGCACACACACCCACTATTTAAAGAAAACCTAAATTAATAAATATTGACACTAGAACTATAAATAAATACTGCACCTCTTCATGGCTTGTTAATAATCAAAGCAAAAAAGTTTTTAAATAAATTGCTTTTTGGCTTGGGCTTTTTTTTTTTAATTCCTTATAATGATGATTTCTGTCACTAAATCTAACCAATACTTCTTGATAGAATCACAGCAGACAGAGGGAGTAGGACAAGGTGGAAATGTTTGGATCAATCCAATTAAAAGTTATAAAAAATTTACATCTTCACATTAAATTGGCAGATTGGCTTCTTAACTCATTTGGCCTCCAGTAAACTTTGAGAGCTATATCCAGCTGCTGTTGCAACCACTAATTGTCAACATTTGTCTAGTAATGAAGACAGACTTGCAGATATTCCATTCTAAGAAACTTGAAAAGCACAGCTGATTCAAGGAAGTCAGAGCTTTGTTCATTTATCCATTCACAGAGAAAAAATACTGCATAATTTCATTCATGCAGAATCTAAAAATGTTTGTCCTATAGAACTAGAGAGTATAATGATGGTAACTAGGGGCTATGGTAGTAAGGGAAGAGGGAGTGTTGAGAAGATGTTGGTCAAAGAATGCTACATTTCAGTTAGATACAAGGAGTAAGTTCAAGAGATCTATTGCACGCCATGGTAACTACAGTTAATAATAATGCATTGCATTCTTGAAAACAACTGAGATTGAATACTCTCATCACAAAAATGGAAACTATGTGAGTTCATGCATATGTTAATTATCTGGAATTAGTCATTCCACAATGTACATATACTTCAGAACATCATGTTGTATGTAATAAATAGATATAATTTTATCTATCGATTTAAAAATAATAAAAACAAAGAGTTTTTAGCAATGATTTCAAAAACAATTTCAAGAGTGGCATAGTGATTCTCTAACATTTATTAGGCACATATTGTTCCAATCATTACTCTCATTCTGGTTATGACTGCTAATAATATCTATAAACATGTAAATTTAGATTAAATGGTCATAAATCTTCAGAGCATTAATTGGTTTCCTGCTGAGCCCTCAAATTTAGCACTGAGAAGAAAGTTTCTATCTTTTCTCTACTGTGTGGTCCTCAGTCAAAGCCACACAGCCTTCAGCACCCCCTTCAGTACTCAGTTCAGGTTTGTGTGAAAGAGGCTTTTACTCTTTTTATACATTCAGTGTTGTTAGTGACAGAGATTAGTATCAAGAGACATGGATTCTGGCTTGATATCTCTTTAATAAAACTTGGAATTTATTTAGGCAAACACCTTATTTTACAGCAAATGAAAAGAAGGTATTCTAGAGGCACCCATCTGGGGACCTCAGAAGAAACTCTCTTAATCTCTGTCCAGTACTTTTTACTTCACAAGGGAGCTTCCATTCCCTCAACTCTTGGTGACTCTCCACCTTTCATAAAATGAAGACTCAGTTTCCTCATCTATGAAATGAAAATTATAAGACAAGTGTTTTGCAGAATTGTTGTAAAGAGAAAATGCTCATAAATGTTCATGAGGAGTATAATGTACTGTATATTCAATATATTCATTTCACCATCATGCAGAAAAGATCAGCTATGTTCAGTGCAGCAGCAGCAGAAGCAGCAGAGAACCTATCAGAGCAGGCCTTTCAAGACCTCTCACATGTTCATGCTGGGAACAATTTTTGCTAATGAATATGATCCGTTGGAATAAAGTTGAGTTTATCTTGAATAACATGGTTATGAGTTGTCATATTTTACAGATCTTTGCCCTAATTATTTAAAGTGTGTGGAGTAAAGTATTAATCTGAGTAACATTAATATGGGATTGGTGGCTCCTATGATGTTATCACTTTTATATTTGGTGGCATAAATAACATGATAGGATGGAGTGATGATCTGTCCAAAAGTCTTGTGTGCTTGTCCTGTCTGCCATCATGTGATCTGGACCACATTGATAAACTACTCTAAAACATTTCTTTTCATGTAAAGTGTAGGCTGCAGAATTACTATTTTAAAATTCCTTTCTAGTTTTATGGTACAGACAAATCTCAGTTATGGTAATCCTAAAATGTTTGTGGTGCTATATGGCATTTCCTGTTAAAATAGATTGTCTTTGAATTAAAGGTACTAAAATTTGAAGTGAAAGAGCAGAAAAGCCTTAAATTAGTGGCAGTGAGTTTTCTCTGACAATAAAACGTTCTTGCTGAAAATTTTCAATAGCTGTAGATTAAAAACAAGCACTAAATCAAAATTTACTTAGTGTGTTCAGAGACACTTTAAAACCTATTAACAGCCCAACCAAATTTAATTAAATATCATGAGTAATAAAAGAAAGGTCCAGGGTGAATGCTAAGAACACTTATGGATTATTTCGAATTTGAAGATTTGACTCTTGGTGAGTGAGGCGCTGAGTTCCAACTGCAAATGTGCTGAGTTGATTAAAGATGCTAAATTTTCATCAATATGGCAACATAAATGTTGCATTGCAGTTTTTTTTTTTCCCCAGAATGTTTGAGACAGCCTGACACCGCCTGGAGGAGGATAGAATAAGCTTCTATCTAGCACTTGCCTCCCAGGGGCTCCTCCCTAGCCAGAGAAGTGAGTCAGCTGATCTAGACATCTCCATCTCAGTCTGGCTCCATGATACCCAAGCAAAGAGCACATTTGGCCTTGGGTAAACTTGTGGTTTTGAATTCTGGCTCTGGCTACTTAACAGCTATGTTAATTTGAGCAAGTCAGTTAACCTGTCTGATCTTGTTTCTACACCTTTAAAACAGTGAAAGAGTGGAAAGCTTTAAATTAGTGGCAGTGGGCTTTCTCTGACAATAAAATGTTCTTGCTGAAAATTTACAAATAATATATGAGTAATATAAAAGCAATAGCACATTTACTAACAAAATCCAAAATACTAAGATCAATTAGTTCTTAAAAATGGCCGTTTCCCTAGGATAAGTCCTAACATTGCAACCACCTCTCCAAACTCGTGAAGGTAAATCAAACCTGTTAATATTTTATCTATCTCTCAGATATGCAAATATTTGATCATTTTCTTAAGTCACTAAATGGCCACCTTAGCTTCTTATTAATCCTTCTGTGGTGTTTCCTTTTGTCCTTTGTGGGGAGCCTCAGAGAAATTGTCTGTGTAATAGGGTATTGTTCATATGCATCGTGTTTGCTTTTTACTGGATCATAGAAGAATAAAGGATTATGTTTAGCATTCTTACACAGGATAGACTAAACCATCAAATATATTTCTGGAAGATACTGTTTATTGTGAGGGAAAAATAAGCAGATCTACTAATTTCTTGGCTAGTGGCTCTTTTGTTTAGGAAACCAGTGAAAAATGCTTGCTATGGAAAAATGTTAAAGAGCAATTTTCACTTTGGTATGCCAAATAAAATAAAACAAAATTACAATTGGATTTCACTGTGGACTCACAAATTCTGCCTAAGAGAGAGTAATGAAAAGCCCAACAACACCCTCTTAGGTTTGTTACAACTGGTTCATCCCTGAAAATCTGGGCTGTGAGGTGAGGGCAACCCCTCTCTAAGAGAGTTCTGAGCCCAGCAAGAGTTGACATCCCAAATTTCCCATTTAAGGAAGGGAGGGTTAGGAAGTAGAGAGGACTCTGAAAGCTGGTGAGACGAACTAGTTTTTATATCTTGGTGTCCTGAAATGTCAGTCTGAGTGCCGTAATAAAGCAGTTAAGTGTGCCCAAAATACAGATTCTAAAAGAAAGTTGCAGATTCAAGATTCTTATAATAAAATCTTGAAGACATCATATTTTCATATTTTAATACACAGCAAGCAAACTTTGTGTTTTTGAATTTGTGTCCACTGATGCAACTAAAATAGTTTCCACTTACCAAGGAGGGGCTCACCTAGCTATTAAAATAAGAGTCCTTCTTTAAAATGATTTTACCCAGAAAAGTGTTTTGAGATCAGGCCCTGTGGCTCACACCTGTAATTGCAACAGGTTGGGAGATTGGGGCAGGAGGATCACTTGATTCCAGCATTTTGAGACCCGCATAGGCAATGAAGTGAGAACCACCCCCATCTCTACAAAAAATAAAATGCCTGTAGCTCCAGCTACTTGAGATGCTAATATAGCAAGATCCCTTTAGCCCAGGAATTTGAGGTTGTAGTGAGCTATGATCATGCCACTGCACTCCAGCCTGAGCAACAGAGTAAGACTCCATCTCTTGAAAAAAAAAAAAAAAAAAAAAGGAAATAAAATAAAAAAGGAAAAAAAAAAAGTCTTGAAAAGAAACACCCTTCATGTAACGGTAAGAAAATTGATGTTTATGTCAATTTGCTTTTTCCTTTCTCCCTGTCTCCTTGATTATGAGCCACACATCTATTGAAAATTTTACTGCTATGATGGATAATCATTTTGAGTTATCTTTCAAAAATCCAGCTCCATCCATATCCCTGCAAAGACATGACTTCATTCTTTTTTATGACTGCATAGTATTTCATGGTGTATATCTACTATATATATATATATATATATATATATATATATATATATATTTTTTTTTTTTTTTTAATCGAATCTATCATTGACAGGCATTTGGGTTGATTCCATGTCTTTGCTCTTGTGAATAGTGGTACAATGAACATATTCATGCACATATCTTTACAACAGAATGATTTATATTCCTTTGGGATATAATGAGATTGCTGGAACAACTGGCATTTCTTCCTCTGTGTCTTTGCGGAATCACCACACTGTCTTCCACAATGGGTGAAATAATTTACATTCCCACCAACAGTGTAAAAATGTAAAAACATTCTTACTTATCTATAGCCTCATCAACATCTGTTGTTTCTTGACTTTTTAATAGGAAAGCAAACACCACATGTTCTCACTTATACGTGAGAGCTAAACAATGAGAACACATGGACACAGGGAGGGAAACAACACACACTGGGTCCTGTCAGGACAGCAGGGGAAGGGAGAGCATCAGGATAAATAGCCAATGTGTTGGGGATTAATAACTAGGTGATGGGTTGATGGGTGCAGCAAACCACCATGGCACATGTTTACTTATGTAACAAACCTGCACATCCTGCACGTGTATTCTGGAACTTAAAATAAAATAATCTTTTTAAAATTAAAAAAAATCTAGATTTAAAAAAATACTATCACCAAAACCCTAACATATCTCTCTAAAATTCACTTTCCCTTAAATTAAAAGAGTGATATATCTCTGCCTAAATAATTTGTTATAGATTCACAATAGTAACTGCTTGGCTTCCATTCTTAGCTGGACCATCGACCTTTTTCAATAACCCTTTCTCTTGTGTTTAGTCAGCTCACTGGATGATTCAGTTAAAAAGTTATTCTGAATTTTATTGTTGTTCACAACAACACACTCTCCATAAACAGCTTTTTCACTCCCTGTGTTGCAAGACATGCAACAAGAGTTGCCAAAGATAGGAGCCTCATGTCATCAATTTTCTGGAGTTCCTCCAGTCTGCTAACTTCTGAGCGATTATTACATGCCTCCTCCCAGCACCTCTCTATTGAATCAGCACTGGTAAAAATCTCCAAGTCTTTTTTACTATGTAAAGATTGATTTCCAAAGTATACTCCTAAAGAATGGTAAATTTTCTATCTTTATCTGAAAATGCCTTTCTTTTCCTTACTACTGATTCATGATTTAGCTGAATGTAGAATTATAGGTTGACAGCTATTTCCCCTCCAACTTTTTAACATATTATTTTATTTCTTCTCATGCCTATTGTTGCTGAAGGTAAGTTTGTTATTGACCAAACTACTTTTTTTTTTTTCAAGTAATCTGTTTTCTTGAACTGCTTTTAACTCTTGATATTTGATATTCTGTGGTTTCATCACGATGCGATTCTTTAGATTTGTTTTTATTCTTTTCAGTGCTTATTGTGTTTCTTCAACCGGAATACATGTGTTTTCTTTTATTCTTGAAAATCTTCAACCATTTTCTCTTCAATCATTTGCCTCTATTCAATCTGAATTATTATCTTTTCAAATATTTCTTCTATATCTGGAACTCCTAAAAGATAAATGCTATACTTTCTCATTTTATTTCTTATGTCTTTGATTGTACTAGTTTTCTATGTCTATATAACAAATTACTCCAAACTTAGTGGCATAAACAACAATATTTGCTATCTCGATTTCTGTGGGCCATGAATTTGGGTGTGGCCTAGCTGGGTTCTCAGTTGCTGGGTCTCTCACAAAAGTGTAGTCATCTCCAGGCTCAATGGGGAAGGGTTGCTCCTTAGCTCCTTCATGTGGTTAGTGGGTTCTTGCAAGCTGTTGGACTGAAGCCTTAATACCTCATCAGCTGTAGATAGAGAGCCACCTTGGCTTCTTGCCACATAAGACTCTTCACAGGGCATCTTTCAATATGGCAGCATGCTTCCCCAGCAGCAAGGGAGAAGGCAAGAGAGAACACCAGCAAGAGAAAGCCCAGCAGATGAAAGGTGTAGATTTATCAAATCACAAAGCTGATATCTCTTCACTTTATCTATACTGTATCGTTAGAAATAAGTTGCATGGTCCTGCCAAAAATCAAGGGAGAAGGATTATGCAAGAGCTTAAATACTAGAAGGCAGGAATCCCTGGGGCCAAGTCATACCAGTATTTTTTTTATTTTCCACTTCTTTATCCCTTTGTCTTCTTTCTAAATGTGTTCCTTCTATTATCCATGTCACTGCTTTTAACTTAAATTACTTCTAATCTACTATTTTAAATACCCATTAATTTCTGAATCACCTTTTCTGGTGTATAATATACTTAAAGTAAAGCACACCCCATTTTAGTATATATTTCTGAGTTTTGAAATTTTATATAACCTGTAACTGTAACTTCAGTCAAGATAAAGAGCATTCTAACACCCCCAGAAAGTTTCTTCTCAGTTTATTTCTTCCGAATACTGACCATAGGCAACTACTGGTTGGCTTACTGTGACCAGTAGAAATTATACTTCTTTTCCAGGGTTTTATTTGTCTGCCCATCAATTTTAATTATTTTTCAATTTTTAAATAATGCAGTGACTATTTGAGACATGTTCTAACAGGATTACTGTGATAGTTGTGCAATTCAACACATTTACTAAAAATTATTGAACTGTGTCCTTACAATGTTTGAATTGTTATTTGTTTGCATTTGTTTTTTGAGATAGTGTCTTGCTGTGTCACCCAGGCTGGAGTGTAGTAGCATGATGATAGTTCACTGCAGCCTTGAACTCCTGGACTCAAATGATCCTTCTGCTTCAGCCTTCCAACTAGCAGGGACTATATAGGCTTGTGCCACCACACCTGACAAATTTAAAACAATTTATTTTTTTTGAGAGAGAAAGAGTCTTTCTCTGTTGCCTAGGCTGTTCTTGAACTCCTGACTTCAAGGTATTCTCTCATCATGGCCTCTCAAAATGTTGGGAATATAAGTATGAGCCATTGCACCTGCCTTCAAATTTTCTGATATATAAATTATATATCAGTAATGCTCTTAAAGTCCTTATAAAAATTTAGTGACTGTATTTATTTTTAGAAATTTTATTTGGTTCTATTTTAAATTTTCATAGTTATCTATTCTTTCAATGGAAATATTTCATACCTGTTTGTTCTGGAATTATAGTATTTTATTCTTCTTAAAACCTTTTTACAAGTTTTTAGTATACTTGCTTGATGATCTCTGTCCTTTTATTTTACTTGTCCTAATTCTTAGGGTGACAGTCCCACTAATTTCTGACTTCTAGGGTCTTCATTCTCTCTCTCTCTCTCTCTTTTTTTTTTTTTTTTTTTTTTGGAGACAGAATGTCACTCTCTCGCCCTCCCACCAGCCCCGCCCCCAGGCTGGAGTGCGGTGGCGAGATCTTGGCTCACTGCAGCCTATGCCTCCCGGGTTCAAGCGATTCTTGGAAGGTTCAAGCCTCAGAGTCCCAAGTAGCTGGGACTACAGGTGAGCGCAACCACTCCTGGCTAATTTTTTGTATTTTTAGTAGAGACGGAGTTTCACCATGTTAGCTGGGATGGTGTTGAAATCCTGTCCTCATGATCCGCCCGCCTCAGCCTCCCAAAGTGCTGGAATTACAGGCATGAGCTCTTCATTCTTGTGGTTTGCTTCATTATAAAATGTACAATTTTGCATTGTCCGTTCTTTTTTTAGCAGTTTTTTTTTTTTTTTTTTTAGCTGTGGGAGTACCTTGTGTCCTCGGTTGTAAAAGTGTCCTACGGAAAACTTCTGATATTTCCGTGTCAAGTGTCTTGTTAATTCTCAACCACGTAGATGGTATATGTCTGTGTCTCAGGAATTACCGTTTGTTTTTCTCTATTAGCACATAGCTCTGTGCTAATAGAGAACTTTCTTATAGTGTTCTCCTCCAGGTATACAGCTTTCTAATTTTCTTTTTAAGAGATAGGGCAGTCCTTTGAGGCCCTCTCTGCCAGAAGCTGTGTCTCCAGGCCTGCATGGATATTAAAAATCCAGGATCCAATCCCGAGGCCAATATATGGATCTGAGCCCCCAAACTCCCAGCAAAATATTAACTTCTACTTCCCATTATGTGTTTGAGTTCAATCTCCTTTTTGGCATTTTGAGTGTTTTTTTCTTTTTCTTGTGAGCTCAGCTTTGAATTTAAAGTATTTTTGGTTATCTTTGATCCATTACTTCCATTTATTTCTAATGTGTGAAGGGCCTTTGTTCACCATGTTTATGAAATTCTTATTTTTCGAATCATATAATTTCTTTTTGGTTCTTACTTTAGTTGTTTCCTTGAAACAATGAATATGTCATCTTCTAATTACAGTAACTCCTTTTACCTTGGCTTTTATTCTTTGTCTTACTTAGAGAAAGCCATATCACTTGTTGGAAAAGCATGAGCTTTGTCATCAATAAACCCAGATTTAAACACTGAATCTTCTACTTAGACACCACGTGATCTTTGAGTTAATTATTTCGCTTTATGATTTTTTTCTGTAAAATAAGAAAAATACATAATTTTAAAGTATATGTATATTTTAAATGCATATTTTTAAAATATAATAATCAACAAAATAACATGTATGAAGGATACAACAAAGTCAGTGACAAAGAGGCAGTCCTCAATATAGCAGTTGTAGCAGATACTTCTACCTGAAAGTGATAATTCTTCACATTTTTCATTTTTTCAGATTCTCAAGACTGGGTCAGTTCATGGCATTTATGAGGGAAGATGACAGAAGGGATATCATTGTTTGCTGCTAAACATCTTGCAATTAATCACTGACCAATCCCTGGGAAGCATTGTTTTTATCCTTCTAATTGCTTTCCTAAAGACAGAAACTGTGGACGGCAACATCCAGCTGAAAATCTCTTAGGTCACTTGAGGCAAGTTTAGTTATCACTTGCCTTAGTCACCAATAACAAACCCCTTGCTTCACTGGGGACAGAGATGAGTATATTTTTCTTAACTCTACAATAAAAACAGACAAAGTCCATGCTTTATACCAACAAAACAAAACAAAACAAAACAAAACGGGCTTTACCCAAGAGGACTTACTTTTAATTTCTTGCTTAGTAGCATTTATCTTCTAGGAAAGGAGCACACAGATGTTGGTGTTAGTGTTTTAGTGTAATAAGTAGCACTCACAAGAAAGAAGAAGCCTCAAGGGTCTCTTTTCGTTTCATTCTGTACTTTCCCTACATTAGAGTCATCCTCTCCATGCCCAGGATTCCAGATATCGTGTACAAATGTCTACACTCAAAACTATAATTATAGACCTTACCTCTCCATTCCTGGATGCTTTACAAGTTTCCAGTGCATGAATAAACAAAATTATTATTATTGAGTTTCCTTCTGGTTTCCACAAGGAAGCAAATCTACATGGATAATAACCAAATTGGAACGTACTACTTTGTCAATATGTGATTGTCTTTTACCCTTATGTAAAGCTCCAGTAAAAGTTGCATTAAAAGATTTGAATTGGATCTTACACTAACACAACATTTCTTATTTTTTTAGGGTGGGCTCCCTAAGGGTGGGCTCCCACAACTGCAGTGAGAGAGATGGTCAGTTCAAAGCACATCAACCAAGTTAGGGCAAAAGGGGGAAAATGAATGGCCAGAAAGATTTCTCTGCTACCAATACCTAGTGCTGAGATAAGCTGGGCTGCACAAAATCATCCCCTCCTACCTTATCCCTTCAGCCCTAACTGTGGCCCAGGAAGCCTCAAGCACTCCACGAAACACCGAAGGAAAAAAAAAACAGTTTAATTCATTTGTACTCCCAGTCTAGAGGAACTTTGGCATTTCATGTTTAATTTGCCTTCATTTTAAATGATGTTGAGCATTTTATTATATACTTATTGGCCATTTGTATATCTTCTTTTGAGAAATGTCTGTTCAGATTTCTTACCCATCTTTAATCAGATCATTAAATTTTTCCTACAGAGTGATTTGAGCTCCTTACACATTCTCATTAGTAGTTCCTTGTCAGATGAATAGTTTATGGATATTTTCTCTACTCTATGTGTTGTCTCTTGACTTTGTTGATTGTTCCCTTTGCTGTGCACCAGCTTTCTAAGTTGATGTGATCCCATTTGTCCATTTTTTCTTTCTTTGTCTATGCTGTAGGTATAACACAAGAAACCTTTGAATACTGGAAGTCCTGGCAAGAGCAAGCAGACAAGAAAAAAAAATGGCATCTGACTACACAAGGAAGAAATGAAATTATGTTTGTTTGCATGTGATATCATCTTATGTTTGGACAAACCTAAAGACTCCACAAGAAAACTGTAAGAACTAATAAACAAATTCAATATAAATACAAGGCACAAAATCAACATACACAAAATCAGTAGCATTTCTATATGCCAACAGTGAACAATCTGAAAAAGAAATAAAAAAGTAATCTTATTTACAACAGCTACAAATAAAATAAAGTACCTTAAAAATTAACCAAAGAAGTGAAAGATCACTACAATGAAAACTATAAAACACTGATAAAAGAAATTGATGAGGACACCAAAAAATTGAAAGATAGTCCATGTTCATGGATTGGAAGAATCAATATTGTTAAAATGTCCATACTATCCAAAGCAATCTACAGATTCAATGCAACCTCTATAAAAATATCAAAAACATTCTTCACAGAAATAGAAAAAAATTCCAAAATTTATATGGGACCAAAAAATATCCAGAATAGCCAAAGCAATCCTGAGGAAAAAAAAACAACAAAACTGGAGGAATCACATTACTTGACTTTAAATTGCACTGCAGAGCTATCTATGGTAACCATGAAAGCATGACACGGGCATAAAAACAGACATGTAGACCAATGGAACAGAATAAAGAACCCAGATATAAATTAATACATATACAGTGAACTCATTTTCAACAAAGATGTCAATAACATACATTGAGGAAAAGACAATCTCTTCAATAAATGGTGCTGGGAAAACTTGATATCCATATGCACAGACTAGACCTCTATCTTTCATCAAACACAATAATCAAATCAAAATGGATTAAAGACTTAAATCTAAGACCTCAAACTATGAAACTACTGAAAGAAAACATCAGGGAAACTCTCCAGGAAAAAAAAAAAAAAAAAAAGAATCTTTATCTGCATGTTTGTAACCAGTTTCATTACTCAGTACTGACCAATTCCCATGTAATTCCCCATTTAAAATATCTTGGTGATGATTAAACTCCCAGTTGTATGGAGTATGTCTCTGAGGTTTTATTTTGTTTCTTTCATTTATGAGAGGGCATTAGTGTTGTATTTATGGAGCTTTGGCATATGTAAGGATGTTTGCTGTTACTAGCTTACATGAATAACATCTTGGCTTGATTTGGAATTCTGTATTTCCAATTTTATTTTTTATCTCAGATCTCTATAAATATGTTTCTATGAACTACTGAAAGTTAATATTGAAAAGAGTTAGCTACTCTGTTTATTTGCAATCCAAAGTATTTTATAAATTTTCCCTAGAAAACTATAGCTTCTGGTCTTTTTTACCTTGAAAAATATTTTTCTATTACAACTTTAATTATACTTCCTCTTTTACTTGCTTTTTTTCTATTTTAGAATATCTTATTTTCAATATATTGGATATAATTTCTCTGTTCTTCATATCTGTTATACTTTTCATTTTTATCACTTCATTCTCTTTTGTGGGATAAAATTCCAAGATTTTTGCTGACATCACTGACCTGATTTATTTCGCATCAGTTGACTCTAGTGAAAAATTTTCTCTTCTTATTACAATGTTAAACATTTCTTTAAGGTGCTTTTTAAAAACCTCATCCTGTTCTTACCTTATTCTTTTCAGATTCTTTTTCTTTCTTGTTTGAAATCTTAAGCCTAGGATTTGCAGACATAGTGCTAGCATCGATTGCCCATGACCATCTGCACTGTCACTTGTGTATCTGTAAAAGCAACCCATTAACTGTGCACAGCCCTAGCTCAGTGTCTGATACTGCAGAAACCTTCATCTGGCACTGGAATAGAACATTCTGCTCTTACTACTCAGTTCTTTACCATAATGAAGATAACATATATCCTAAGGCAGCCTTCAGTTGTTCAACCAGGTGCAATCCATGACAAATTATACTTCCTAGCAAGCACTTTTTCCTGGGCCTTCCTTTCTCTGTTTTTATTATATAGCTTTACCTGAAAGATTGTTTTCCTTGGATGTGAATACCACTCTCTATTTTCCTCTACTGCTGGTCTTGTTATACAGGAAGGACTATGCTATATGTGGGCCATTGAAAGGGGAGAAACAAGATTTCAGCCATTTCAAAAACAGTAAAGAGGTGATTGTTCAGTTTTCTGATTAACGTAATATCTGGTGTTTAAAAAACAGGTGATAAAAATGGGCCAAAGTCGCTGTTGCTCCATTTCATTTTCAGTATTTCCATGCTAATTCAGTAGGTACATTGCATACAGGCCACTGATAATGCTTTAGTTGCAAAATTAAAGCTGGTGGAAATGCCTGCGAGTGTTAGTATATTCATTTGACTTCTGTTCTTAATTTTAAAGCTATTTTTAATTGTTGCCTTCGTGTATGATTCTGCCTGTAATTTATTTGCAAGTTCGGAGTCTATCATAATCTCAAACCAGGATTCAGTGTCTTCTAAATGCAGGTATAATTAATAGAGTAATGAATGTCATAGTCACTTTATTATTAACAAAAATAATTAACAAATCCAAATTGAAGCATTGTTATTGAATGAAAGAAATACCTGTGTCAAAAAATCTAGTCAAGTTTCTACACCCATATAATAAGTGACTTTAGATGAGTCACTTAACCTTTTTGAATCTATTTATTCATAAAACAGTAACTATTCTCATTCTAATAACCTTGGAATGGTATTGTAACAAATGGGTTGATACTCATAAAACACTTTTTAGTCATGAATGTTCTATACCAAATTATCAATATTATGCCCATGACCTTGGTTTTATTAATGTCTCATTGAAACGGTGAGGTAAATGAGCTAATGGTTCATACAAGTAATTCATTAATATTTATTTACCATTTTTTAGCTGGTAGTTAATGTGGTTTTAAATATAAAAAGTAAATGGTATTTATGTGTGCTCTAGCCTCTGCCATTAAATAAAAAGTTTTTTTGCCTAGTTGTTAAATTTACACAAATTTTATCTACCACGTTTTAGAGTTCTATTAATAATTGATTTTATATTTTTTAATTGAAAAGGACATATAAATTTTCAGACTTTAACTATACTACCTCTTGGCAGCATAAATAATGGAATATCAAATGGGACCATACATAAATAGTTGCTGTTATGAAAAGTCATACATAAACTTTTGCTGTTATGAAATTTGATTAGAGTGAAAGGATAGACAACCTAAATTGGTAGAAAGTATTTGGTAGAAAAAAAAGACAATGGAAATAGGTCTCAATTTACTTTTAAGGCTTGGAAGCATGGAGTTGTAAGTTGTTATAATATACAGGCTAATAAATACCAGAGATGTCTTGTTATTAGTATGAAAATTAGCAAACATACAAGGAGATAGTAGATTGGAATATGGCAATTTTAAGGACATAAAAATAAGACACACATTAATTATATATTTTGTTTTTAATTGGCTTATAATGCATTGCTCTAAGAGGAGAGAATAATAACAACTTCCAGTATTTTACCCCTAGTTTCAGGTAAGAGTGAATGAAATGGCATACTTTTATGGCATAGCACAAACAACTTTTTCAAAAAGCAAGATCTTTTATTAGGGTGTGCCAAAACCTCTTATTTATTCAGTTTTTAGCTCTTGAAAGAAGTCTGTAAACCTGTCTTCATTTTCTAGGTGATTTTTTTTTCAGTTTTTTTTTTAATAGCAGTAAACTCAGATAAAAAGAAATTAAGGAATACAAATGTCATATCATTTTATATTTTATTTTTTTTCCATATCTTTCCTTTCTGTTATGCTAGTTGAGCCTTGAGGAAAGAACCATATCTAAAACAAGTCTTAAAGGTTTCTCAAGATAACCCTTATTTGAAAGAACTCACTAGGAGGACTCATGGAACCTAGAACAGCTGTTATACTAATGGTTACAGTTTATTACAGAAAGATGAACAAAAAGAAGGGGCACACAGGGATAATTCCAGGCAAGTTCCAGACATGAACTTCCAGTTATCTTCTCTCAGTGGAGTCTTATGGACAGTGTTTACTTCTCCCAGCAATGATGTATGACAATCCTTAATGGACATTGCCAATCAGGCAAATATATATCAGTCAAGAATAATATAACAAGAAAATCTGATTTTTAGAAATGAAGGAGAAATAAAGTTCCACACAGGCAAACTGAGGATATTCATCACCACAAGACCTACTCTACAAGAAATGCCTAAAAGAGTTCTTCCAGTGGAAACAAAATGATGCTAATTACTAACATGAAAACATACGAAAGTCTAAGAGTCATTGGTAAAGGTAAGTATATAGTCAAATCCAGAATACTCCAACACTGTTATGGTGCTCTGTAAATCATCTCTATCTCTAAAGTTGAAAGTCAAAACAGTAAAAAATAATAATACGTACCATAAGTTTTTAAGAAATACATAATATAAAAAGTTGTGAATAGTAACATAAGTGATAAAAATCATGTGAGGAAGAAGTACAAGTCTAATGTTTCTGTATGCAATGGAATTTGGGTTGTCAGTGTAAAATAGTCTATTATACTCACGAGATGTTTTATTTCAGTCCTCGGTAAACACAAAGCAAAAAACCATAGCAGATACACAAACAATAAAGAAAAGGGAATAAAAATTTAGCACTACCAAAACAAATAACCAAATCACAAATACAAGAAAGAGAGAAAGAAAGGAACAATAGATCTACAAAACAACCAGAAAACAATGCACAAAATCGCAGTAGTTGTTCCTCATCGATCAGTAATTAATTACTTTGAATATAAAGGATTACTTTTTCCAATTAAAAAAATGTAGAGTGACTGAATGGAAAAAAGATACGGTCCAGGTCCAGTTGTATGCTGCCTATTAGGCATAAGAACCCACATATTCTGAAAGTAAAAGAGCAGAAAAAGATATTCCATGCAAATCATAATCCAAAGACAGCAGGAGTAGCTGTACTTAGAGAAAATAGACTTCAACTAAAGAGCTGTCACAAGAGACAAAGAAGGTCCTTATTTAATGATAAATGCTTCAATTCTTCAGGAGAACATAACAATTGTTATGCACTCAACATTGGAGCATCTAAACATATAAAACAAATATCAGTAGACATGAAGGAGAAACAGCAACACAGTAATAGCAAGGGAGTTTAATACTTCACTTTCAACAATGGACAGATTAACTCAACAAAAGATTAATAAGAAAATACAGGAATTGAACTGTACTTTACACAAAACGGACCTTACAGAGATACGTAGAATTTTACACCCAACAGAAGCAGATACACATTTTCCTTTAGTGCACATGGAACATTATCCAAGAAAGAACATTTGATAGGCCACAAAACAAATCATTTTAAATTAAAAAAGATTAAAATTATTTTATATATGGTTTCTAGCTACAGTGTTATGATCCAAATAAATAGCCTAATAATACACTACAAGGAACTGGAAATAGAAGAACAAACTAAACTCAATGTTATCAGTAGAAAGGACATAATGAAGATCAGAACAGAAATAAAGAATTTAAAAATTGTAGACATTTTTAATAAAACTAAGAGATTTTTTAACATTGATACAGAAGTCATCAATAAAAGCTTGACAAATAAAATTCATCAAAGTACCAAGTGGGATTTATACCAGGTACAAGGCTGATTTAACATATGCAAATGAGTCAATGTTATACATCACATTAACAGACTGAAAGATAAAAAACACATGATCATATCAATTGATGCTGAAATAATTCAATAAAATTTCATATTTTTTCTTGATTAAAAACTCTTGACAGTTTAAGCATAAAAAAGTTATTCAATATAATAAATGACAATTAAAAAAATTCAGACCTAACATTATAATTCATTGGGAGAAACTGACAGTTTTTTTCTCTTAAATTTGGCACAAGGCAAGGATGTCCTTCACCACTTCTATGTAACATAGTACCAGAAGTACTGTCAAGAGCAATTATATAAGAAAAAGAAATAAAAGGTATCCATATCAGAAAGGAAGAAGTACAATTATCTGTATTTGCAGATGACATGATTCTCTACATAGAAAACTCTAAAGACTACACCAAAAATCTGTTAGAACTAATGAATTAATTCAGTAGTTGCAGGATATAAAATCATCATAAAAATTCATCATATTTCTATACACAAAATCAATCTAGCTGAAAAAGAAACCCAGAAAACAATCTCATTTAAAATAGCCCCCCAAAAAATATTAAAAATAAAGTGTTAGATTTAACCTCAGAGGTAAAAGACCTGTACACTAAAAGCTATACAACTTTAATGAAAGAAATTGAAGAGGACATAAATAAATTGAAAGATATTCTTGATTACTATAGATGTAAAAATTCTCAATAAAATACTAGCAAACTTAATCAAACAGCTCATTAAAAGGATAGTATAGCATGCCTAAATAAAATTTATCCCTGAAATGCAAGGATGATTAAACATACCAAAATCAATTAATGTGAAATGACACATAAACAAAATAAAGAATAAAAATCACATAATCATCTCCATAGATGTAAAGCATTTGGCAAAAGTCCACCCTCTTTCATGATAAAAACTCTCAGCAAACTAGGACTCAAAAGTCACTCAATGCAATAAAGACCACATATGAGAAGCCCATAGTTAGCATCATATTCAATAGTGAAAAACTAAAAGCTGTTCTTCTAGGATCAAAAAAAAGGCTTTGCCTTTTTTTTTTTTTTTTTTGCTTCTTCTAGTAAATATAGTTCTGGAAGTCTAAACCGTAGTAATCAGGCAAGAAAAAGAAATAAAAGCCATCCAAATTGAAAAGAAAGAACTGATTGCAAACAACATGATCTTATTTATAGAATATCCTAAAAACTACATAAAAAAGTGTTAGAACTAATAATGCAGTAAAGTTCCATGATAAAAATTAACATAAACATAAGAAACATTTCTACACATTAAAAAATATATCTGAAAATATAATTAGGAAAATCCCATTTACAATAGCACCAAGATGAATAAAATACTTAAAAAACTTAAGTAAGGATATAAAAGAGTTATATAAAGATATACCTCAGAGATATTATGGGTTCAGTTCTAGAACACTGAAATAAAAGAAGTATTTCAATAACACAGGTGACACAAGTCTCTGGTATATATATATATATATATATATATATATATATATATATATATGTGTGTGTGTGTGTGTGTGAGTGTGTGTGTGTGTGCGTGTGCATGTGTATGTATGTATATATCTCAAAGTGCATATATAAAAGTTGTTACATTATCTTGTAGTTTATTAAGTGTGGGATCATATTGTCTTAAAAAAGTATATGTCTTAACTAAACAATATACTATTGCTAAAAAAAATGCTAGCAATCATCTGAACCTTCAGTGAACCATAATGTTTTTGCTGGTGAAGGGCCCTGATTCAATGTTGATGGCTGTCCACTGATCAAAGTAGTAATGGTTAATGGTTGGAGTAGCTGTGACAATTTCTTTAAATAAGATAACAATGAAGTTTGCTGCATTGATTGAGTCTTCATTTCATGAAAGCTTTCTCTGTAGCATGTAATGCTGTAGATAGCACTTTATCCACAGTAGAAATTCTTTCAAACTTGAGTCAGTCTACTCAAACTCTGCCACTGCTTTATCAACTATGTTTGTATAATATTCTAAATCTTTAGTTGTTATTTCAATAATGTTCATAGAATGTTCACCAGTGTAGATTTCATCTCAAAAAACCACTTTCTTTGATCATCCATAAGAAGTAACTTTTTTTTTAACTGCAATTTAGGTTTTGGGGTACATGTGAAGAACATGCAACATTGTTGCATAGGTACACACATGGTAGTGTGATTTGCTGCCTTCCTCCCCATCACCTATATCTGGCATTTCTCCCCATGCTATCTCTCCCCAACTCCCCACCCCTCACTGTCCCTCCTCTATTTCTCCCCCAACAGACCCCAGTGTGTGATGCTCCCCTCCCTATGTCCATGTGTTTTCATTGTTCAACACATGCCTGTGAGTGAGAACATGCAGTGTTTGATTTTCTGTTCTTGTGTCAATTTGCTGAGACTGATGGTTTCAAGGTTCATCCATGTCCCTACAAAGGACACGAACTCATCGTTTTTGATGACACACATGGTGTATATGTGCCACATTTTCCCTGTTCAGTTTATCATTGATGGGCATTTGGGTTGGTTCCAAGTCTTTGCTATTGTAAACAGTGCTGCAATGAACATTTGTGTGCATGTGTCCTTGTAGTAGAATGATTTATAATCCTTTGGATATATACCCAGTAATGGGATTGCTGGGTCAAATGGAATTTCTGTTTCTATGTCCTTGAGGAATCACCACACTGTCTTCCACAATGGTTGAACTAATTTACACTCCCACCAACAGTGTAAAAGTTTTCTTATTTCTCCACATCCTCTCCAGCATCTGTTGTCTCCAGATTTTTTAATGATTGCCATTCTAACTGGCGTGAGATGGTATCTCAATGTAGTTTTTATTTACATTTCTCTAATGACCAGTGATGATGAGCGTTTTTTCATATGTTTGTTGGCCTCATATATGTCTTCTTTTGTAAAGTGTCAGTTCATATCCTTCACCCACTTTTGAATGGGCTTGTTTTTTTCTTGTTTTAGTTTTCTTTGTAGATTCTGGATATTAGCCCTTTGTCAGATGGGTAGGTTGCAAAAAATTTTTCCCATTTTGTTGGTTGCCGATTCACTCGAATGACTGTTACTTTGGCTGTGCAGAAGCTGTGGAGTTTGATTAGGTCCCATTTGTCTATTTTGGCTTTTGTTGCCAATGCTTTTGGCGTTTTGGTCATGAAGTCCTTGTCTATGCCTATGTCCTGAATGGTTTTGCCACTTTTTATCTGGTCAAGTTTTATCATGCGATTGTAGCAATTTGGTCACATCTTTGGGTTCTACTTCTAATTCTAGTTATCTTGCTATTCCCGCCACATCTGCAGTTAATTTCCCCACTCAAGTCTGAGTCTCTCAAGTCATCCATCAGGGTTGTAATCAATTTCTTTCAAATTCTGTTAATGTTGGTATTTTGACTTCCTGGAAGTTTGTTTTGTTTTGTTTTGTTTGTTTGTTTGTTTTATTTGTTGAGGTAGGTTGTCACTCCGGTCCCTAGGGTGTGTGGTGTTGTCATAGATCCCTCTAGCCTTGAATTTCTGGGCTCAAGTGATCCTTCAGCCTTAGCCTCCTGAGTAGCAAGGATCATAGGCATGTGCCACCATGCCTGCATTTTTTAACTTTATTTTAAATTTATTTTTGTAGGGACAGGGTTTTACAATGTTGCCCAGGCTGGTCTCACCTTCCTGGCCTCTAGTAATCCTCTCACTTTGGCCTCCTAAACCACTGAGATTACAGGTGTGAGCCCCCATGCTTAGCCACAAATGCTCTTCATGGCACGTAGAATGGTGAATCTTTTCCAAAAGGTTTCCAATTTATTTTGCCCAGACCAATCAAAAGAATATATGCAGCTATTACCTTACAAAATACATTTTTTTTTTGAGATGGAGTTTCGCTCTTGTTACCCAAGCTGGAGTGCAATGGCGCGATCTCAGCTCACCTCAACCTCCGCCTCCTGGGTTCAGGCAATTCTCCTGCCTCAGCCTCCTGAGTAGCTGGGATTACAGGTATGTGCCACCATGCCCAGCTAATTTTTTGTATTTTTAGTAGAGACGGGGTTTCATCATGTTGACCAGGATGGTCTCGATCTCTTGACCTCTTGATCCACCCACCTCGTCCTCGCAAAGTGCTGGGATTACAGGCTTGAGCCACCGCGCCTAGCCCAAAATAAATTTTTAATAAGACTTGAAGGTCAGAATTATAACTTGATTCATATGCTACATAATGGCTACTGTGTTATAGGCATGAAAACAAAGAACTTAAACAAATTTGCAAGCATAAAAAACAACCCCATCAAAAAGTGGGCAAAGGATATGAACATTTTTCAAAAGAAGACATTTATGCAGACAACAAACATATGAAAAAAAGCTCATTATCACTGGTCATTAGAGAAATGCAAATCAAAACAAGTCGAGATACCATCTTATGCCAGTTAGAATGGCAATCATTAAAAAGTCTGGAGACAACAGATGCTAGAGAGGATGTGGAGAAACAGGAATGCTTTTACACTGTTGGTTGGAGTACAAATTAGTTCAACCATTGTGAAAGACAGTGTGGCGATTCCTCAAGGATCTAGAACCAAAAATACCTCTTGACCCAGCAATCCATTACTGTGTATATACTCAAATGGTTTTAAGTCATTCTACTATACACATGTACATGTATGTTTATTGCAGCACTATTTACAATAGCAAAAACTTGGAGCCATCCCAATTGCCCATCAGTGATAGACTGGATAAAGAAATTGTGGCACATATGTACCATGGAATACTATCCAACCATAAAAAAGAATGAGTTCATGTCCTTTGCAGGGACATAGATGAAGCTGGAAACCATCATTCTCAACAAACTGACACAAGAACATAAAACCAAACACTGCATGTTCTCACTCATAAGTGAGGGTTGAACAATGAGCACACATGGACACAGGAGGGGAACATCACATATTGGGGCCTGTTGGGGAATGTGGGGTCTAGAGGAGAGATAGTAGGGGATGGGGGGATTAGGGAGGGATAAAATTAGGAGGAATACCTAATGCTGATGATGGACGGATGGATACAGCAAAACAACATGGCACGTGTATACCTATGTAATAATCCTGCATGATCTGCACATGTATCCCCATGATCTGCCCATGTATTAACTTAAAGTATAATAAAAAAATTATACTTTTTAATATATTTTTTATTTTAAATATTTTTATACTTTTTATTTTATATCTTTAAAATTGTAAAATAAATAAAAAATAATTTGTATACCTATGTAACAATTCTGTATAAACTGCACATGTATCCCCATGATGTGCACATATAGTAACTTAAAGTATAATAATAAAAAAAGGGCTGGTGTGATAAATACAATTTTCTATCCTGTATTTTCACTTAACATTGAAAATAAGCTTTAAAAACTTTCCATGAAACAACAAAAAAAGAAAACAATATGAATCACTTGGTTATTTTCAGCAGAGCTCTTGAGTGATCAAGTGCATTGTCAATAAGCAGTAATATTTTGAAGGGAATATGTTTCTTTTCTGAGCAGTAGGTCTCAACAGTGAGTTAAAACAGTCAGGAAACCATGCTGTAAACAGGAAACCATGCTGTAAACAGGTATGTGCTGTCATCCAGGCTTTGTTGCTCCATCTACAAAACACAGGCAGAATATATTCAGCATAATTCAAAAGAGCACTAATATTTTCAGAATGGTGAATTAGCTTCAACTTTATCTTAAAATCACCAGCTACATTAAGCCCCTAACAAGAAATTCAGCCTATTCTTTGAAGTTTTGAAGACCTGCATTGACTTCTCTCTAGCTATGAAAGTGCCAGACATCATCATCTTCCAACAAAAAGCTGTTTCATCTACATTGAAAGTCTGTTGGTTAGGGTAGCCAGTTTTATCAATTACCCTGGCTAGATCTTTAGGACAACTTACTGCGGCTTCTTCATCAGCACTTGCTGTTTCACCTTGCATTTTTATGTTATAGAGATAGCTTCTTCCCCTGCTCCAGCCTTTTTTTTTTAGACAGAGTCTCACCTTGTCACCTAAGCTGGAG
The DNA here is from genome assembly GCF_048565385.1 of Saimiri boliviensis. Taxonomy (NCBI): domain Eukaryota; kingdom Metazoa; phylum Chordata; class Mammalia; order Primates; family Cebidae; genus Saimiri; species Saimiri boliviensis. Next base: position 147,691,333 of record NC_133451.1, on the reverse strand, counting down.
TGCAGTGGTACAATCTCAGCTCACTACGACCCCCACCTTCTGAATTCAAGCGAATCGAGTGATTCTCTTGCCTCAGCCACCTGAGTAGTCATCTAATTTTTGTACGTTTAGTAGAGACAGGGTTTCAGCACATTGGTGAGGCTGGTCTCAACTCCTGGCCTCAAGTGATCTATCTGCCTTGGCCTCCCAAAGCACTGAGATTACAGGCATGAGGCACCACATCTGACCAACAGCTTCTTCTCTTCAACCTCATGAACAAAACTCTGCTAGCTTTAAACTTTTCTTCTGCAGCTCTCTCAACCTTCATAGAGAGTTAGGGCTTTACTCTGGATTAGATGTTGGCTGGTTTGATCCATCCAAACTACTCAAATTTTCTCCCTGTTAGCAATAAGGTTATTTCAATTTCCTGTTATTCATGTGTTCACTGGAGTAGTATTTTAACTCCTTCTGTAACATTCTGTTTGCATTCACAACTTGGCTGTTTGGTGTAAAAGGCCTAGCTTTCAGTCTATCTTAGGATTTCGCATGACTTCCTCACTAAAGGTAATCATTTCTAGCTTTTGATTTAAAGTAAGAGACATTAGTGACTCTTCCTTTTACTTGAAACTTGGAAGCCATTGCATGGTGTTAATTGGCCTAATTTCAATACTGTTGTGACTCAGGGATAGTAAGGCCTGAATTGAGGCAGAGAGATATGGGAATAGCCTGTGGGTAGAGCAAACAGAAGACTCACACTTATCAATTAAGTTTGCTATTTTATATGGGTGTAACTTGTTGTGCCCCTAACAATCACAATAGTAACATCAAAGGTCACTCATCACAGATCCCTGTAACAGATATAATAATAATGAAAAAAATATTGTGAAAATTACCAAAATATGATTCAGAGACATGAAGTGAGCACATGCTGTTGGAAAATTATGTTGAATAAACTTAGTCAATGTAGAGTTGTCACAAACCTTCAATTTATATATATATATATATATAAAGTAATATCGGTGAAGCACAATTAAAGAAAATTCCACTAAAATGAGGTATGTTTATACTGAAAACCATAAAATATTGAGAAAACTACAGAAGACACAAACTAATAGAAATATATCCTGTGTTTATGGACTGAAAGACCTAATACTATTAAAATGTCCATATGACCTGAAGTGACCTACAGAGTGAATACAATTTCTATAAAAATCCTAATGACAATTTTAACAGAAATAGAAAAAATAGTCCTAAATTAAATGGAGCTACAAATGACCATGAATACTCAAATCTAACTTGAGAAATAAGAACAAAATAGGAGGCATCAGATTTCTTAGTTTCAAAATATATTACAAAGCTACCATAACTGAGACAGTATGACACTGCCATTAAGACAGATATATAGATCAATAGAACAGAATAGGAAGCCCAGAGATAAATCTGTGTATACATGATCAACTGCATTTCAACAAGGGTACCAAAAATACACAATGGGGAAAGAATAGTCTCTTTAACAAGCAGTCTTGGGAAAACTGAATACTCACATGCCACAAATGAAATTGGAATCTTACTTTACACCATTCACAAAAATAACTCAAAACTGATTAGAGATTTAAATGTAAGACCTGAAACTATAAGACATCTAGAAGAAACACAGGAAAAAAGCCTCATGAGTTTGGTCTTGGCAATGTTTTCATAGATCACACACCAAAAGCACAGGCAATGAAAACAAAAGTAGACAAGTGGAATTATATCAAATGAAGAAGCTCCTGCACAGCTCAGGAAACAACAGAGTAAAATGTCAACCTTTAGAATGAGAGAAAATGTTTCCCAACCACATATTAGATAATGGGTTAATCTCCAAGAACTCCTACAACTCAACTGAAAAACAAATGTAATAATCCAATTAAAAATGGGATGAGGAGCTAATAGATATTTCTCCAAATAAGACATGTAAATGGCCAACAGGTATATTAAAAATACTCCATGTCACTAATATTCAGAGAAATGCAAATCAAAACATCACCTCACACCTGTCAAGATGGCTATTATCAGAAAAAAAAAAAAAAGAAAAACAAAAGATAACAAGTGTTGGGGAAATTGTGGAGAAATTGGAATGTGTGTGCATTATTGCTGGTTATGTAAAATGTTACAACCACAATGAAAAATAATACAGAGTTTCATTAAAAAAATTTTTAAAACACCATAAAGAGATATTAACATTCTCATGTTCATTATAACACTATTCACAATAGCCAAGATGTGAGCACAATCTAAATATCCATCAATAGATGAATGGATGAAGAAAATAGGGCATACACACACACACACACACACACACACACACACACACACACAGACACATATATATGATGGAATATTATTCAGCCTTAAAAAAGAATAATATTTGGCAATATGGAAGAGCATGAATGAATATGGAGACTATTATGCTAACTGGAATAAGACAATAGCAAAAAGGCACATAATTCATAATTTACTTACATGATGTAGCTTAATATTAAAATTCATAGAATTGAAGAGTGGAATGGTGGTTATGAGAGGCTGAAGGAGGGGTAAATGAGGAGTTACTAATCAAATTATGTAAAGTTTCATTTAAGCAAGATAAATAAATTATTACTGAGATCTGCATAGTAGTGCACCTATAGTCATTAATAATGTATTGTACACTTAAAGTTTTAAGAAGGTACATATTGGCTAGGCACAGTGGCTCAGCACTTTGGGAGTTCGAGGAGGGTAGATCACCTGGGCTCAAGAGTTTGAAATCAGCATGGGCAATATGATAAAATCCTGTCTCTACTAAAAATACAAAAATTAGCCAGGATTGATGGCACGAGCCTGTAGTCCCAGCTTCTCAGGTGGCTGAGGCAGGAGAAATGCTTGAACCCCAGAGGCACAGGCTGTCATGAGCTGAGATCATGCCACTGCAGCACTGCAGTCCAGCCTGGGCAACAGAGAGAGACCCTGAAGAAAGACAGAAAATAGAAAGAGAGCAAGAGAGAAAGAGAGAGAGAGGGAGGGAGGGAGGGAGGGAGGGAGAGTGGGAGGAAGGAAGGAAGGAAGTAAGGAAGGAAGGAAGGAAGGAGAAAGAAAACATTATGTTAAGTGTTTTATTACCACAATAAAAGAAAATAATTTAACATAGAATTATCTTATGATTCAGCAATTCTACTCCTAGGACTATACCCAAAAGAATTGAAAACAGTCATTCAAGCAAATGCTTGTACAGAAAAGTTTATAACAGGTTTATAACATCACTGCTGAAATAGTGAAGAGGTGGAAAAAACTCAAATGTCATAGTTTATGGATGGGTAAACAAAATGTGGTGTGTCTACATAATGGAATAATATTCTATCTTTAAAAGCAAAGAAGGAAATACTACTACATGCCACAAAGTGGATAAACTTTGAAAATATTACATTAAGTGAAAGGAAAGGTCACATATTCTGTGATTTCATTTAAATGGGATGTCCAGAATCAGTGAATCCATAGCAACAGAAGGCATCTTAGTAATTGCCAGGAGCTGGGAGAGTGGGAGTGGGAATGACTGCTTAATGGGCATGAGGTTTTCTTTTGGGGTGATGAAAAGTTTTGGACCTAAATAGATGTGATGGTTGCACAAAATTGTGACTGTATTAAATGCGACTGAATTGTATGCTTTAAAATGATTAATTTTATGTGATATGAATTTTACCTCAATAGACATTAAATAAAGGAGAACACATTCCAGCAAAGTATGGGAGCCAAGGTGATTCAGGAATGTAGCTCCGAGATCTTCCAGTTCAGAAAACGGTATTTTATCAGAAGACTAAAGTCAGAATACTTAAGGGGAAATAGAGGACTAAAGGTACCAGGGTAAGAATTTTATGTCACGGGGAAGAGAATGCTTTGTTATAAGTAGATATTCCAAGTTCTTGAGAAAGGAGGGGATGGATAGTATAAAAAGAGCTTTTGTGGCTATATTATTTTCAGAGCTGCCTCTGATTCTTTTTTGTTGTTGTTGTTAAGGTACTGAACTGTCTCATAGCAATGAACCTCTCTGTGGTATGTGCTTATAAGATGCCTTCTGGCAACTTTGAAGAGCTCATTGTAATATTAAATCTATGTATCTTCTTTCCACCCATATTTCTCCCACCAAGATAACTCTCTTCCCCCAAAATATAGCAGTGTATTTTCCCTGAACATATTTGATTGATAGCTACAGCAAGCGACTCTGAAGGCCTGGCAAGAGCAGCTATAATGTCATTCAACCAGGACTGAAGAAAGCCAGACTACATGTCACTGTTTACTGAGTGTAATTGCCCCTGTAAAGCCTTCACATCTTCCCTTTGTAAACATACACTTACAGGAGTTTCACGTTCATGCACATACATGCAAACACAAACGCACATACACCACTTAGTAATACAGTGTTTTAAGACACTTTTTGCCCCTGTACCCTCATTTTACAAATGCAAAAACAGGCTTAGTAAGATGAATTAGTCTACAAGTTAGTGAGAAGATCCAGCTTTTGGTTATTAACCCCTGGGTCCTTCCACCTCCACAAAGGTGATTCACAGAGGTATAAAGTACCTTAGTCTTAATGGTCTGATGCCGTGTTCAGTCACATGCAAAACTGAATTGGGACTGAAAAGGAACAGTCGCTTCAGTAATCTTAATTTTCTCTGTGCTTTCCTACTGCTAGGAATCTTGGCCCACCAGCATAGAATTATCTGGAAAAGGCCGGAAAGCTGAAATACAAACTGAGTGCAACTCTCTTTTTAGTCACAGACTTGATGATTGACTCCCACGGAAATGACTGAAATACAGAATTGAAGTCTACTCCTTCAGAATACTAAAAAGACTGTATTTGGGGAGTTAATTAAGAATATTTAATATTCTTTGTGGTCAAGGGGCAGGGTTACTTTTCGTGTGTGTCTTATGTGCCTAAAATGGTACCTGGCATTTAGTAGAAGCTCAGTTCACATTAGCTGATGGAGAAAGGCCTACTAGTCCTCAACCTTTTTGGCACCAGAGATGAGTTTCATGGGACACAATTTTTCCATGAATAGGGGGTGGGGTGGCTTCAAGATGAAACTGCTCCACCTCAGATCATCAAGCACTGGATTCTCATAAGAGGTGCACAACCTAGATCCCTCACATGTGCAGCTCACAGTAGGATTTGTACTCCTATAAAATCTAATGCCACCAGTGATCTCAGAGGAGGCAGGGCTCAAGTGGTCATGCTCACTCACTCACTGCTCACCTTCTGCTGTGCGGCTGGTTCCTTAGGGCGCCAGTCTGTGGCCCAGGGCTTGGGGACCCTGCTTTAGTAAACTCACTCTGACAAGCGTGTCTTCATGAAAGGTTTCATGAAAGGCAGTGTGGACAGCTGTTGAAGATGTAGATTTTGCCCAGCTTCAAAGCCCAGGCCTGACACTTCGTATCCATTGGCAAGTGACTTATTTATCTGCATGTCTGTAAAATCGTTATAATAACAATACCTGCATTACAGGGTTATATGAATGTGCGGATTAGGTGATTTTATCTAATTAAAATAGTGTCTGGCATTTAATAAGCACTGTGTGTCAGCAGTTATTATTATACATGAGTCCTAGGGTCATATGATGTAAGTCAGTCATGGTTTAACAGATATTACATGTAAAGTATTATATGAGTTCATAAGACACAATGTGTAGATTTATACAAGTATATAAAGTTGGGGTTTATCACCATAAAGAAATTTTATGAAATTATTTTGTGGTTATCTGTTCTTTAAAAATTGCTTTCCTCCTGTCTCTACCAAAGAAAATTTAATCTATTATAATATTAAAATAAGATAATATTATTGTCTTGATTAAGATAAGACTCAATAAAGCAATATTCTGTAAGGGAAATGGCTCTCCTAATTTTTATAGGCTGTGCATATACAACATGCAATGACTGTAATAGTTAGCTAGAGGCTGCCAAACACAGGTACCTCTCTAAACAATACGTGGAAAGAGTATTTACTCAAACAAAAAAGGCTTTAAGACTAACTCACGGAATGTACTACCCATTATGAAATATATAATAGCTTACTCTCATAAATCTTTATTATGTACCTTATATATATGTCCTTATTAAATGAATAGCATGATATAGAAAAAGCTGGTGAAAATCTTTACCCTACAGTATGGATTTTTCTTGTTTAAATAAATTAATAAATTATGTATTAATTTATTCTGGGATGGTACTTCCTAGTATCAGATTTCTTATTTCCAGTTAAAGAAAATTCTTAGTTTATAGACCTGTAATTGCTCAAAATGTTATGTGTGGAGTTTTTTGCTAAGTTTGCTCATGTAGTTTGTGCAGTAAGTTGGGTTCCCATTCCTGCTTCAGGCTGCTTCATTTCCACCTCTGGGTTTGCTCCAGCTTCCTAGTCCCTTGTTAAAAGGAATGGCTTCCTAGTTGAGACAAGCTAAAAACAAACTGCCAGCCCCATTTGAAAGAACCGTGGTGCCAGGATGAACTTCATGTTACTATCGTACATGCTCCACATTGCAGCAATTTAAGGATCTTAAGCATTTAACCATTTTATGATCAATATCAACGTGGTGCTCTAGAGTAAACTTGCCGTTTGAAAGCGGAACATGAGCTTCTTGAAAAGAAAATGTCGATGGATACACTTCTCTCTTTGTGTTTGAGCTCTTTTTTCTTTGGAAAATGGAATACGTTTTATGACTCAAAAATATAACAATTCAGAACTCAATAGCAAGTAAAGATTGCCATTCTTTCTATTTTATTTCATTTCACTATTTAGACAAAGTCTTGCTCTGGCACCCAGGCTGTAGTGCGGTGGCCCAGTCTTGGCTCATTGCAACCTCCACCTACCGGGTTCAAGAGATTCTCCTGCCTCAGTTTCCTGAGTAGCTGGGATTACAGGTTTGTGCCACCACGCACAGCTAATTTTTGTAATTTTGAAGAGACAGGGTTTCACCACGTTGGCCAGGCTGGTCTCACACTCCTGAGCTCAAGTGATCCACCCGCCTCAGCCTCCCAAAGTGCTGGGATTATAGCCGTGAGACACTGCACCAGGCCGAGATTGTCATTATTTCTATTAACAAGCATGTAAAACAGACAAAATGAAATTAAGAAAAGGTAAAATTATGCCCATGGACAAAATTGAACTCATTGAAGTTACACAGAGGAACAGTAAACAGATAAAGTCACACACAAAAAAAAATCCTCTAAAACTAGTGCATTTTTTCACAATGGAGAGAAATATTTAGATGAAATAAAGTAATGTTTTGATATCAAGTTAAACTGAATAGGAAATACATTTACAGGGTTGATTTTTCTAATCACAATTTCTTCATTAGAAGGATTTTTTTCTTTACTTTTTTTCTTTTTGTGAAAGATATATTATTTCAAATCTTTAATGAAGCTCTATAATTCATTTCATCAAGATACTGTAACATATGCCATAAAAATATAATGTGCCATAGATCATTCTAGAGAGTTCCATAAACCAAGGAATTGGTGAAAATAAATCACATTGTCTTCTTCTACTTTGCCTTGAAAGTAAACATCAGTACTCATGGAAGAGAAATATGAAACTGCAATTTCTGAATAAAATTTAAAACGGTACTAAAGACTAATTAACAGGAAACCCTTCGTGTGGAAACAGGGTGCTTCAAACTTATTTTTATTACCCATTAAGGGTTTATAGGATTAATTTGCAATTACTACATATTTCTGTTTTGCAGTAATATTCTCTTCTTGGTTCTACAGTGAAGATAGTTAAAGGAGTATGGTATGGCTATACCTTAGGCAATCCTTCCTACTGCCGTTAAATTAGCCTTATCCTTCCAAAGGCCAGCTCTGATCACACCATAACCTTGTTTAAAAATTGTAATCATTGTGTAGTTCAGTACTCAATGTCTTCCAGACCCTCACTCACCCCTTGCCTCCCAATGTCCTCTCTGCGGTAGTTCATGCCTGTAATCCCTGAACTTTGGAAGGCTGAGGCAGGTGGATCATCTGAGATTAGGAGTTCAAGACCAGCCTGGCCAATATGATGAAACCTTTTCTCTACTAAAAATAAAAAAAAATTAGCTGGCGTGGTGGTGGGTGTCATAATCCTAGCTATTTGAGAGGCTGAGGTAGGAGCAGTACTTGAACCCTGGAAGCAGAGCTTGCAGTAAGCCGAGATCACACCACTGCACTCCAGCCTGGGCAACAAGAGCAAAACTCCATCTAAAAAAAAAAAAAATCTTCTAAACCTCTGTATATAATAAGTACTTTGTACCTAAATTAGCATTATTTTCATATCATTCTTTACTCCCTTACAAAACCATAGCTCTTTGAAAGCAGAATGCATAAGAGATTAATTTTAGAACCTAGAATGAAGAGTGCAAAGTAAAGCATCTGGAATATGTGCCGAGTGAAATTATATTCTGTATCTTTGGGATTAATTTTTGATTCTAATTTGAATAATTTTCTCCTTTTATGCTTACTTGGATCTGGTATTCTTGAGAGATGAGGGGAGAGACAAAGAAAAAAATGAGGAATTTCCACTGGTTCCTTTTTAGAAAAATTACCCCAGCTTTCTTCCTTTCTCCTAAAAATTACTTGAGTGACTACTTACCCATGTTTCAAATGTTGAATTGGTCACTCAGAACTCAGAAATAAGTGAGCTTAAGCAAAGCAAAATGTCAAATAATTGTCAGTTAAAAAATAAGAAAATACTCCTTGAAATGGAAGGGAAATATAAAATGGAAATGGAGCATATCCTTTTATATCCTGAATATGTAAACATACAGTTTAGAATATAAGAATATAAGGCTTTTAGAATTCAAGAAATTGTCACAAATCCCAAAAGTCCTATTGTTCTCCATGATGAAAAAAGACACGTTTTAAAATATTGCAAATATATAAAACTGAAGGGGATCTGATATTTGACTCAGACAGTCAGTGAAATTTATATCAAAATAAAACTGGAATCCCTAATTATGTAGCTCCACATTTTGGAGGCAGGTTAAATTTGAGTTCAGAATGAAAGTAAATTCAAGGCTCCCAAAGTTGACACAACTTTTTAAAAAATTTCCAAAACCATTTGTCAACCTGTTTCATGTAGGAGCTACGATGAATTACAGTGCAGAGAAAGCACACTTAGATTGGAAGCAAAGTGAGATTAAGCCAGTAGGCCATATCTTATTTTCAAGTATGAACCTCTAGCATCAACTAAAAAAGAAAGACTTTTTCTTACCTTGACATTGATAAAAACAGAATTTGTTCTGTTGAGTTTTTCTTCCATTTCAATCTTTTGGGAGAAATTCTTCAATTGTTTTAAGCCAGTCGAATAACATAATATCCAAAGTTTTACTATCAACTCTTCCAAGAGCATTTTTAATATATGGAAGCCTAGAAAATTTAAAGGATCTGTCTTAGATTAAAGTGGTTATGAAAATAGCATCCTTTATGGCACACTAAATGCCCAAAGAAACCCATCTGCTTCTCATTTTAATAGTAACTCTCATTTTACCGAAACTCCTAAGTTCATGCCTTATGCTATACAATACCTTGGGAATGACTTTTAGTAAATTTCACTTACAGGGTAGTAGTATGTTCTGAATTTTCAAAGTTGGGGATTCAGATTTTAGTCTTTCTCTCTCTGTCTCTCTTTTTTTTTTTTTTTTTTTTTTTTTGGTAGTTGATCTTATATGACATGATTATTATCAATCTAACCAAACTTTGGTTTTGAGTCTGGCTACTGCATTACACATTGCTTAAGTTCTTCTGTTAATAGTGTTTTCATTAATCACCCCACCACTCTCTATGTAACCTCCATGCCCTCTTAACCCACTTTACTTTGGTTCTAACCTGTAATCACTCAAATAAGATTCCTCCCTCAAGGGTCGCCAATGATATGTGAACTATAAAACTCTCTTTTTAATCACTCTCCTTACCCTCTCTACAATACTTGTAACTGTTCGCCGCCTTCTCTTTCTTGAATCTCTTCTATGTATCTAATTACTCCTCTGTGTCTAGCATGATTCTTCTCATGTATATTTGATCACTCTCACTTCACTTTCCTACGCCTACTGCTCTGCAAACATTGGCATTTTCCTGACTTCCATCCTTGGTCCATTTCATTTTATACCTTCTTTTTTGAGTGATCTTCTCAGTGATGAATGCACGGCTGACTTTCCTACCAAGACATAGGCTTCTATTTTCAAATACCTTCTGAATATGTTCACTTAGATGCTCTGCAGATTTCTCAAGACTGATATATGCCAAACTAAACGAATATATTTTTCTCTTCTATGCCTACTTTTTGCCCACTAGATATTACCAGTTTTATTAATGACTTCCATTCAGTTTCCAACCTGGAGACCTTTGGTTTAGCTTTACCCCTATTCTCTATCTTCCCCCTGCCCAACCGAATCTGTCACAAAGCCTCATGGGTTTACCTTCACAGTGTTACTCAGATAACTTCTTTGTTGCTGCTTCTACTCTTTCTGTTCTCTGATTAGATTATCATTTTTCATCTAGTCCCTAAATTCCTTTAGGCTTGCCCCATATTCAATTCTTCCTCATTCTGCCTTAACATTGCCATAATCCTTCTTCAAAAATATATGGTTGATGATAATTTTTCTATTTTATAAATTCTTCAAATTCTTTTCAAAGCCTGTAAATTAAAGTAGAACTAAGAAAAATATGAAGGGACTGTAATAAGCTGGAGCCAGCTCCTAGCAGCTCTCTAGGGCACTCAAAGAATGTTTTAGTTTTTTTTTTTTTTTTTTTTTTTTTTTCTGACAATACTTTAGTTCCTTATTCCTTCTATGCTTTGCATAAAGCATAGATTTTACAGCCATTCAGGTCTGCAATTGTATTAATTCTTGGGATGGCCTTTTTCAAAGATTAGGAAATCCAGCTAATAATGCTTTTCTCACTGACTATAAACTTCTCCAAAGATTACAACAGATAATTCATAAGATTGGCATTTCTAAACTCGGAGGCTTATTAGCACTCTCTCAACAATTTTATAGCAGAATTTTAAAAATGACATTAATTTTGCCTCTGTCTTATACCACAATGAAATTTTGATAGCTTAGAATCAGTGTTATTTTTTTTCAGCATGCTCTGTCACTGATGTTAAGAGTTTCTTTCACAAACAGGCCATTTGAAGCCCCCAAAGAAATGAGAGAACAATCAGGTTCCTACATTCTAAGCCATTCTGAATTCTACATCTGTATCAAGACAGGGCCATTTCCTCAAAGTGCCTCTGAACCAAGAAAAACAAATACTTCAAGAAGCAAACCATAAATGTCTAGTGTTTACATCTAATCCAAGCTCTGGAGTTGCATCTTCAAACTTGATTCCACCTTGAACCTTAGCTGAGGTGTAGCTGGACTTGAGCTTTTAATAAATCATACTTGCGTTAGTCACAGCACAAGGCTCAAATTCTCTCTGTGCCTTAGAAATTGTAGTTTACGAATCCTTGACCTTTATTTAATTCTGAAATATTCTTTCTTGTTTTCTTTAAATGCCACATCCTTTAGTCACAATACAAGATATTTTGGAATGTAAGAAACACAGTTATTTTGATACTAGAGCAGCATTTAGAAAATAAATCATTCTTAGCATAAAATCTGTTAGCCCAGATTCTGCTATTCACTATATTGAAGAAAATCCTACTAATAAAATCACAATTTAAATTTGCTTACACAAGGAAGGAAGATGATATGGCAAAATTACAGCTGGAATATTTCAATTTTATAAAAAAAATTCAAAAAAGGTTCAGCGATTCCAGATAAGCATTTTGGAATTTCTGAGAAATTTAAGAAGCTTTTTTTTTTTTTTTTTTTTTCATTTACTTGTTATTCTATTTCAGGAAGGCAGAAAATGCATAATAGATACAATGCATGAGGAAAGCAAATAGTATGTTAGATTCAGAGGAGTGATACAGGAAAAGAAGACTAGAATAGAGGAATGATGATGGGGCGACAGGGCAGGGCAAGGGTGAATTTTCAATGGGATGCTTAGGCTGAGTCTCAGTAAGAAGGGACCATTTAAACAAATACTTAATGTAGATCAAAGTGTCAGGCAAACAGAACCCAAGGAAAAAAAGCCTAAAATAGTCTAAACCTGGTAAGACAGTCCATTGGGTTCAAACAGTGTCTGTTTTCTTTAACTCCTTCACGCTCTGCAATCAGGGCTGATTAGGCAGGTTGTAGTAGTAACTCTCCTTCAGCCTTGGCTATGACGCTGGGGTGACTACCCTGTCCCTGTATTCTAGAACTTTAAAAAATAGACATATCTAATTATGCTAAGTCAAAGTCTCATGGATAGGAACTCAGGCCTCTCTATTCGTTTTTTTAGAAAAAGGATTCGTATAATTTTAATTTATTTTATTTATTCATTTGTGTACTTGTGGTACATGGTTACATTGTGTAGCGGTAAAGTTTATGTAGGTTTTCAGTGTAACCACCATCTGAACAATGTACATTGTAGCCATTAAGTAATGTCTCTTTCTCTTCCCACCCTCCCACCCTTCCAAGTCTCCAGTGTGTGTTATTTTGCACTCCATGTCCATGTATGCAAATTATTTAGCTTCCCTTTACAAGTGAGACTATGTGGTATTTGTATACATATATATCATATCTTTATACATTCATCCAATGGTTGATTCCAAATATTTGCTTTTGGGAATAGCACTGCGATAAACGTACGCGTGCAGATATGTTTTTGTTTGTTTATTTTTGTTGTTGCTTTTTGAGATGGAGTCCCTCTCTGTTACGCAGTCTGTAGTTTGTGATCCATGCACCTTCCAAAGTGCTAGGATTACAGGTGTGAGCCACCATGCCCGGCCATATGGTTTTTTAAATATAATGATTCATTTTCTTTTGGGTAGATACTCAGTAGTGGGATTGCTGTATCAAAGAGTAGTTATATTTTAGTTCTTTGAGAATTCTCGCTACTGTTTTTCAAGGAGGTTGTACTCTTAATAATTTACATTTCCTACTAATACTGTATAGGCATTTCTTTTTCCCTGCAGTCTCATCAACACCTGTTACTGTCTTTTTAATAATAGCTATTCTGACTGTTATATCTCATTGTGGTTTTAATTTGCATTTCTCTGATGCTCGGCGATATTGACCACTTTTTAACATGCTTTTGGCCATTTGCATGTCTTCTGAAAAATATCTGTTCATGTCCTTTTTCCACTTTTTAATGGGGTTATTTATTTTTGGTGTTGTTGAGTTCCTCGTAAATTCTGGATATCAATCCTCTGTCAAATATAAGTTTTCAAATATTTTCTTCTATTCTGTAGGTTGTCAGTTGATGATTTCTATTGCAGGGCAGAAGCTTTTTAATTAAAGTCCCATTTTCACTATTTTCTTTTTGTTGTTTATGCCTTTGAGGTCTTAGTCATTAATTCGTTGCCTAGACCAATGTCAAGAAGCATTTTTTCCTAACTTTTCTTCCAATATTTATACAGTTTCAGGTCTTATATTTATTTCTTTAGTCCATCTTGAGTTGATTTTTGTATATGGTCAGAGATAGAGGTCCAGTTTCATTTTTCTGCATATGGCCATCCGATTTTCCCAGTACCATTTAGTAAATAGGGTGCCCTTTCCCTGGTATGTTTTTGTCATCTTTGTCCATGATCAGTTGGCCGTAGATGTGTAGCTTTATTTCTTGGTAATTTAATCTGTTTCATTGATCTATGGGACTATTTTTATACTGGTATCATGCTGTCTTGGTTATGATAGCCTTGTGATATAATTTGAGGTCAGGTAATGTGATGCCTCCAGCTGTATTCTTTTTGCTTAAAGTTGCTTTGGTTACTTGGGCTCTTTTAGAGTACCACATAAATTTAGTGGTTTTTTTTTGTTTGTTTGTTTTGTTTTTTTCCTAATTCTCTGAAGAAGCTTTGGTATCTTGATGGGGATTGCATTGAATCTGTAGATTGCTTTAGGCAGTATGGTCATTTTAACAATATTAATTTTTCTGATCTATGAGCATGAGATGCTTCTCCATTCATTTGTGTCATCTTCAATTTATTTCAGCACCATTTTGTGGTTCTCCTTGTTGAGATCTTTTACTTCTGTGTTTAAATATATTCCTAGGTATGTCACATTTTTTGTAGCTATTGTAAATAAGATTGTCTTCTTGACTTGGCTCTTGTTTTGTTATTGGTGTACAGAAATGCTACTGATTTAGGCATCTTGATTTTATATCCTGAAACTTTACTAAATTTATCAAATCTAAGAGTTTTTGAAGGAGTCATTAGGGTTTTTTAGGTATAATATTATATCATCTATGAACAGAGATAATTCAACTTCCTCTCTCCCAATGTAGATGCCTTTTATTTCTTTCTCTTGCCTGACTGCTCTGGGTAGGATTTTCAGTCCTATGTTGAATAAAAGTGGTAAAAATGGACATTTTCGTCTTGTTAAAGTTCTTTAAAAATTGGTTTCAACTTTTCCTCATCAATATGATGTTGGCTCTAGGTTTGTCATATGTGGCCTTTATTATTTTGATATATATTCTGTGTATGCCTAGTCTGTTGGGGATTTTTATCATGAAAGAATGCTGAATTTTGTCAAATGCTTTTTTTGTATTGAGATGATTATATAGTTCTTACTTCTGTTTATGTGATGAATCATGTGTGTTGATTTGCAAAGGTTGAAATATCCTTGCATACCTAGCATAAAACAAAATTGATAAACCTCTAGCTAGACTAACCAAAATAAAAGAGAGAGAAGATCCAGACACAATCAGAAGAAATGAAAGAGGAGATATGACTGATATCCCAAAAGCTACAAAAGATCATGAGAGACTACTATGAACAGCTCTATACACACAAGTGAAAAACCTAGAGGAGATGGATAAATTCCTGGAAACATGCAACTTCCCAAGATTGAACTTGGAAGAAATGAACAGACTAATAATGAATAATGAGATTGAATCAGCCTAAAGAAAATCTCCCAATCACCCCTCCCCCCGCCAAAAAATCCCAGAACCAGATGGGTTGACAGTCAAATTCTACGAAATCTGTGAAGAACTCATACTCATTCTCCTAAAACTATTCCAAAAAATTCAAGAGGAAGGAATCCTACCTAACTCATTCCATGAAGCCAGTATTATTCTGACACCAAAGCCAGACAAACAAAAGAAAGCTAAACCCAATATCCCTGATGTATATAGGGCAGAACTTCTCAACAAAATACTAGCAAACTGAATCCAACAGCACATGAAAAAGATAATACACTATGATCAAGTGGGTTTATTTTATGTCTCTCTATTTAAAAGCTTCCTTGTGATTCTGATGCATAGTAGGGGAAAACTATTCATTCCCCTTAACATGAAGGCTTCAGTTCTGGAGGAGGAGAAAAAAACCAAACTAATCCAAGTATGTTGAGGGCCTACTATGTATGAGCTGGCTACTATACTGAGCACATTCCAGTTCTCATTTAGGACTTCATTAGGATAAGACATGAATTATGATCTGCGATTTTCTTTTCTTAAAAAAAATGCCTACGTTTTAAATTCAAGTCATTTTCTTTGTCCAGCCTTTTTCAAAAATAGTTTTGAAATTGATTTCTTGGATTATTTTGATATTTGTTTTCCTAATGATGCTTCTCAATTTTATTTAGAAATGAGATATCTGAGTGAATAGAATGTTATTAATCAGTGCTTTTGAGTGTTTTGTTGAAAGGTGAGGTTGAGGACCTTTTACATTACCAAATGGTAGTTGTATATCTGATAATTTTTGGTGTTGGGATTTGAAGATGATGCCTTCGGCCTGCATCCTGGGAAGCTATGTGGCAAGTAATTTAATTTTTCTAAGCCTCAGTTTATCTTTATGTAAAATGGAGATGTCTTACTTTAAGTTTTCTCAGAAGCTAGCTTTGATAAAGGAATTTGAGTGCAAGTACTTTTTTTGAAAAGTAGCCAGAGAGAGATCCAAGATGGCTGATCACTAGCAGCTTGGGATTGTAGCTCCCAGTGAAAATGCACAGAATGAGAGGATGTCACACTTTCAGACGAATTTTTGTTGCTCACGCACCAGGAGATTCCCAGCGGAGGAGCCCCACAGGTTGCCAGCGTGACTCTTGTGGCTGGCGAGGCAGTTTTGCCACTGCCTTGGTGCGGCAGTTCTTGGTGCAGAGTCAGAAAAGCACCATCAATCTTAACACAGCTGTTTTGGCCAGCACAGTGGGTTGCTCAGATTTTAGCCCTGGGAATCAACAAGTTGGACATCCACTCAGAAACCCAACTATAATGACGGTAATTATAAAGACCACAGATGGATAAATTTATAACGAAGGGAAGAAACCAGCCTAAAAAGGCTCAGAATAACCAGAATCAGAACACCTCTCCCTCTACAGGGGATCACAGTTCCTCATCAGCAACAGAACAAGGCCTGATGGAGAACGAGTGTGTTTCATTATGAGAAGCAGGCTTTAAAAGGTGGATGATAAGAAAGTTCTGTGCGTTAAAAGAACTTGTTCTAACCCAATGCAAAGAAACTAAGAACTTTGAAATAAGGTTTGACGAAATGTTAACAAGAATGCACAATTTAGAGAGAAAAATAAGTGAATTAATGGAGCTGAAAAACACAACACGAGAACTTCATGAAGTATGCACAAGTTTTAACAGCCGAATTGATCAAGCAGAAGAAAAGATATCAGAGGTCGAAGATCAAATTAATGAAATAAAACGAGAAGACAGGATTAGAGAAAAAAGGATAAAAAGGAATGAACAAAGTCTCCAAGAAATATGGGACTATGTGAAAAGACCTAATCTACGTTTGATAGGTGTACCTGAATGTGACGAAGAGAATCAATTCAAGCTGGAAAATATGCTTCAGGATATTATTCAGGAAAACTTTCCCAACCTAGCAAAGGACAATATTCAACTCCAGGTAATATAGAGAACACCACAAAGATATTCCTCAAGAAGACCAACCTCAAGGCACATAATCGCCAGATTCACCAGGGTTGAAATGAAAGAGAAAATACTAAGGGCAGCCAGATAGAAAGGTCAGGTTACCCATAAAGGGAAGCCTATCAGACACACACAGATCTCTCAGCAGAAACCCTACAAGCCAGAAAAGAGTGGGGGCCAATATTTAACATCCTTAAAGAAAAGAACTTTCAACCCAGAATTTTACATACAACCAAACTAAGCTTCATAAGCAAAGGAAAAAGAAAATCTTTTGTGAACAAGCAAGCACTCAGAGATTTCATCACTACCATGCTTGCTTTGTAAGAGTTTCTGAAAGAACCACGACACATAGAAATGAACAACCAGTATCAGCCTTTCTAAAAAATACCAAAAAATAAAGTTCATCAACATAATCAAGAATTTACATCAACTAATGAGCAAAACAGCCACCTAACATTAAATGCCAGTATTAAACTCACATATATTATTATTAATTCTAAATTTAAATCAACTAAATTCCCCAATCCAAAGACACAGACTGCATCCAGATCCATCTCACATGCAAGGATACACAAAGACTCAAAACAAAGGGATGGAGAAAGATCTACCAACCAAATGGAGAGCAAAAATAAATAAATAAATAGAAAGCAGGAGCTGCAATTTTTGCTGATAAAATGGACTTTAAACCAACAAAGATCAGAAGAAGCAAAGAAGGATATTACATAATGATAAAAGGATCAATGTAACAAAAAGAGCTAAAGATCCTAAATATATACGCACCCAATGCAGGAATATCAGATATATAAGACTTATAAAGAGACTTACACTCCCACACAATAATAGTGGGAGACTTCAGCATCAATATTAGACAGATCAATGAGACAGAAAGTTAACAACGATATCCAGAACTTGAACTCAGATCTGGAACAAGTAGGCTTAATTAACATTTATAGAACCCTCCACTTTAAATACACAAAATATACACTCTTATCACATCACACCTATTTACAGGTTTAAATGATATATTGGTTGGCTGCTTTTTAGTTATTTTCTTCCCTCACTTTCTTTTATGTCTCTGTTATTAAGCACAATTATAGGCATACCCCTTTTTAGACTACATTCTAGTCTGGGCAATAAAGCAACACCCCCGTTCTCTCTCCCTCCTCCTCTTCCTCTTTCTTCCTCTTCTTCATTCTTTTTTTTTTACTCTTTCTTTTTCTTTCTTTCTCTTTCTTCTTTCTCTCTCTTTTTTTTTTAGAAAAAAAAAAAGAAGAAAAGTAGCAAAAAAACAACAACCCTATAGGAATGAGTGAAGTGAGACAAAACAAGAAAGGTAGCCAACAAAATGTGTTTTAGTGGGCAGTTGATATGTGAGCCCTGGAATTTAATCTACTGGGAAAATTTTGTGAGTCAGTACAATAGTATAGTTAACCTCACAGCGGGAAAGGTGGAAGAGGGAAATACCAACTCTTCTCAGTCTTTGGAAGAAGTCTGTAGTAATTCCCTGATCACCTACTGGTCAACCACACAAGCTGGTACTGTGGTATTCAGTAGCCAGAGAAAGCTCTTGGGTAAGGGTTAAAATTGCTGGCAATTGTAAGGTGGACAGTGTATACTGAAGTGGTAAAGGGATGGGAATGCAGTTGGGACACCAATAACCCTTATTTTATAGGGTTAGTGGGGAAACAGAATGAAGCAATTGCATATCAAACACTTCAAACATAGTGACTACTTAATGCATCTATCCTTCAACTTGACTGCTTATAAAGTTTCAATACTAATTTTCTTAAATATCTAGAGCCTGCTTGACTATAATCTTTAACTCTAACTTATTTTTATAATACAATAAATAAATGATTCATAATATAATTTAAAAAAATTAAACAATAATTATTTTCATAATTGTAATCTATTTCTGGTGGCATATTAAAGTGACTATATAGTTAAGAAAATTGCTGCTTTTTTTTCTTTAGGCACTTTCTAAGCCCTGGCTGTTTAGGGAAATTAAAAACAAAATATGCTGTGTTCTTACTACTGTCATACAGCAAATTCAATATAGCAGCAAAAGAATAAGCTGTGTTCCATTCTGTATCATATATCAACAAAATTGCCCCTGAGTTCAGATACGCTGTTATTTGAGATAGTTGATGACATATGGGTCGACAGAATATAGCCGGATTCCCAGGTTACAGTTCAGTTTATGGCAAATCGTAGTTTGATTTGTAAGGAGAAGTAAAATGATATGAAAGGTATTGATAGGAATACCTAGCAGCAAGAAACTATTTTAACTGTCCATCTTGGGCTATCAAGAGTCTCGAAAGACATTATTTGATCTTGTATTGCTTGACAAAGCTCTAAAGGCAAAGAATGGCAGTGTTTTTTTGAGTCTATTGACAAGACATACAACACCGGAAGGCTAAGCTGTGTGTGGATTTTATGATATGGCTAACTCATTTATTATTATCACTATTGGTATTATTGGCAGCAGTCTTGCTTTACATGCCCAAAATGTGAAAACCGTTTATCTGGTCTATGTACAAATTAAATGAAGGTTTCAACAGAGCTTTACGAAAGCTTCTACTATTATCTGTTTTCTGTTTCTAAGCAGCGATATTAATTTTGAAAGCTCTTAGATCTTCTCCTAAGGGGTAAGGTTTCCTAACACACATTTCTGGAAATGGAATTGAATTTCTCTAATCCATATGAGAATTTTCACTATTTCTACTCTATCCCTTTTTGCTTCCCCACTAAACCTTTTCAAAAGAAATTGGTAATAGTATTAAGTATTTCTTGGGCATCATTGGATATCTATTCATGTTTGCAGGAACAAGGAAGAACACAGCACAGGAAATTAGGTTCTTTCATTCTGTGATTTTTTTCTAGGAAGTCAATTAAATGCACTAAAGTGGAACTAGGCAGTTGCCTGTTCCCATTCAGAGCCAAATTCATATAATATTCCAGAAACAACTTCAACATGAAAGCAGCTATCTACGGGTGTAAAGTTTGATTTAAAATGCATGCAAGGTCTTTGTAAAGTTGATAGCTGTTACATTTAGTCACGTGAATCCTGAATGGAATTAAGACATTTAAGAAAGTTCAGAAAAGTGTTTGGAGAATTATCTTCTATGTTCCTGAGATGAGCATAGGGAAAGACAAAATGCCTTATTAATAAAGGCCACATGTACAAATTTAATGATAATATGAGAAAAACATCTCCTGTTTTATATCATTCAACAAATGTTCTAAATAAGTTGTTGCTATGCATTTTTAAAGAGACATAAATGTAAAAGTTCATATATAGTTTTTTAAATGAAAATACCCATTAAGATCAGATTTGAACGTCCAAAGACAAATCTTTGTGTACTTAACTTAGCCTCAGGTTAACCTACTATGCATACTTGTTTTCATCTATATTTAATCCAGAGGCTCACATTTTTTCTCCTCATCTCATTTACCTGTGCAATACAAACCTAGAGTGCTTCACCAGTGTAGGATGTATTAAGGGATATAGGTATAAAAAGCATCAACAAATACAGTTGTGCTCTTTAATTTGTCAGTTTTTAAGTAAGGAAGTAAAATAATGAAATTTGTTTCACAGCTATAACTCTCATAATCAAGTATATGGTGGCTGGTGGCTGGGAGTAAAGGGACTTTACTCCCTTTACAAGAGCTAAAAGAAGGTTCAAATGTCCTTCTAAGGGCTTCTAAAGTCAACAGCTCAATTTATCAGCTTGAATTTGGGTAATATAGGTGAAAATAGAGAAGTGTAGGGAGATTTATGTACTATTTTTGTTCAATAATCAATAGAATTTGACTTATTTGTTTAATGAGAAATAATAGTCATTTATGTTTCCATTTTTCCAGTGAACAGGAAACCATACATCACAGAGATAATAAAATTCCCTTTTGTAGACACTTTAGAGAAAAAGTAGTAGGGCATCATATTCAAATCTTAGTGCTTCTTGAGTCATGATAGGTATCAGGTAGCATTATTCATGAGATCAATGAGATTAGTAGTTATTGTTATCTTTATGAATAGTTTTGCCAGTAATAATGAACATAACTTAGGGCTTAATGGTTTGTAACATGCCTTAAAATATATATTATCTCACCCTATATATGCTTTGTAGTCACACAAATATGCCTGCTTCTTTCTCACACATTGTATTGTTCAAGCTCTTCTTTTTGCTGGGAAGACCTCAACTGTACTCTTTACTTGCTTAGTGTACTTATCTGTAAGTCTTTGCTTAAATATCACTTGCTTATGAACACTTTTCATTTTCTTCCAATCTCAATTATGTCCACGTATATAGCATAATATTAAGTTGGTATAAAAGTAACTGCTTTCCTTTGTTTGTTTGTTTTGTTTTTTGTTTATCATTACTTTTAATTCCATTAAAACTCCTACCATTGCTTATAATTATATATTTATATGTGATGCTACTCTTGACGATTTTCTTCTTTACTTTGTGAGATTCATAAGGGGAGGCCTTAACTGTTTCATTCACCACTGTATCACCAGGCTTGACCACAATGCCTGGCTCATAGTAAAAGTGAAATAAGTTTACAATGGAAAAAAAAAGAATGAAGGGAAATACTCATTAAAATCTTTCCCTTTGCATACAGAAGACATACTTCATTCACTTCTTTCTCTGTGTTCGACTTTAGTTGCTCTGAAGGCTTTGTAAGTGCCATTACCGTGAATATTATATTGTAGGTCCATTTTTCTTGGTCGACTAGAGCCTGAGTCCCTTGGAATTTATTCATGTTCCACTCACTTTTGCCCCTTCATCCCCTTAATGAAGGGCCTAGAATGAAGTAGGTTCACAATTTTTCTGACTGAGTCATTGAGACCCATAAAGAGATTTTATTAACAATTCAAGTGAAAGATTATGATGACCTGAACTAAGGTAGTAGTTGTATTGACTGAAATAATTAGAGAGACAGATTCTATAGAAGTATAAGCAATAGGACTGAACAACTTATCAACTAATTATACATAGCAAATGAAAGAATGAAATAACAAAAATTTAAATGTAAGGATGGAGGCTTTGGGAGGATGATGTCACATTTTATTAGGGCGAACCATGTAAAATTCCAGTTTTTGTAATGCAAAAACAGTATTGGCAATTTCATATGGTTCAACAGATACATTTGGTTTTGGGATGTTGACTTTGAGATACTGGTAGTATCTTCAATATTCATTCCATATTCAACTAGGAAATTTCCCTAGATACTGGAAATACTAAGAATTTGGACTATATATTGAAAATACTCAGAATTTGGACTAAATTTGCCAGTTTGGAAGTCATTTGAAATATGGTTATGGTACTAAAGGGAGAAAAAAAGAGAATCAAGAGAAAAGTCTTCAAGAACATATGTATTGATCAACATTTAAGTCACTTCACTTTTTTCTACTTATGAGCAATGTTTTAAATTTATATGTATATTTGAATAAACTTAAAAATTTTGCACTTGCCCTCTTTCCCTCTTTTATTTATAAGTTCCTAGAAGAGTCATTTCTGAATTAAACAAAGCAAGAACTGAACACATTTAAAAATATTAATTATTTTTCTTAAGAAAAGTCATTCTAATTTTTACTCCTTGAACACAGATTTTCTCCTTAAAAAATTACATAGACTAATGGAAAAAATATAAATTACAGAAGGTCTATAAACTTATATTTTATTTTACTTGACAAAAATATTTTTTTTTTAAATGGTGGGTCTTAAACTTTTAGGTCTCAGAACATTTATACTTCTAATAATTACTGTGAATCTCAAAAAATCTGCATTTATGTGGGTTATATCTATTGATATTTATGTTTGAAATTCAAATTGAGGAATTTTAAAATATTTATTATTTATTTTCAATATCAATATTAAATCCATTACACATTAACACAAATAATACGTTTTATGAAACAATTCCAAGAATAACTAAGTTTAGTGAGTTTGTTTTACATTTGTGGAATTTGTTTTAGAATTCAGAATGAGTTATACATTTTTGGAAATCTCTCACTGAGATTTCTAACTGAATCACTGAGATTCATAGACTTTACCAATAATTCAAATGAAAGATTGTGATGACCTGAACTAGGATCATAAATTGTATAGACTGAAACAAAACAGACACAGATTCTATAGAAATATAAGCAACAGGACTGAACAATTTGCCAACTTACTATACATAGCAAATGAAAGAATTGAAGAATGAAATTGCAAATATTAGGACAGAAGCTTTGGGAGAATGTGAACAAAATTGTGTGTTAAAACACAAACACGGGCCCGGGACGGTGACTCATGCCTGTAATCCCAGCAATTTGGGAGGCTGAGGCAGGTGGATGAAGAGGTCAGGAACTTGAGACAAACCTGGCCAAGATGTTGAAACCCCATCTCAACTAAAAACTCAAAAATTTTCCAGGCATGGTGGCAGGCTCCTGTAATCCCACCTACTCAGGAGGCTGAGGCAGGAAAATCACTTTAACCCAGGAGGCCAAGGTTGCTGTGAGCTGAGATTGTGCCACTGCACTCTAGCCTGGACAACAGAGCAAGACTCCACCTCAAGAACAGAAACAAAAATAAACAAACAAAAACACAAAAAGAGAATGTCTATCTAATAAAATGTAGCTGAATCCTCATGTCTGCTTCTGCATCCAATCTGTTTTAATATGCTGTTTTGGTTGAGTATGCAAAGAAAAACTAGCTTCACGTAGTTGCATAATTGGAAGAGGGAGAAGTTTTTTAACAGCCTTTCCAGGTCATGAGTTGCTTAACAATGGAAATACTTTTTTGACAAGTGTGCCATTCAACGATTTCATCCTTGTGCAAATATTATAGAGTGTACTCACACAAACTTAGACGGTTAAGCTTATTACACACCTAGACTATATGGCATAGCCTATTGCTCCTAGGACTACAAACCTGTACAGCACGTACTGTACTAAATACTATAGGGAGTTGTAACACAATGGTATTTGTGGATCTAAACATAGAAAATGCACAGTAAATATAAGGTATAAAAGACACAAAATGGTACACCTGTATAGGGAACTTACCATAAATGAAGCTTGCAGGACAGTAAGTTGCTCTGAATGAGTCAGTGAGAGATGTGAAATGAGTCAGTGATGTGATGAGTCAGTTAGTGAATGTGAAAGCCTGGGAAGTTACCATAGACTTTATAAACACCATATACTTAGGTTGAAACTACCTTTGCAAAAATTATAACAGAGAATTATATCAGTGAAGAAGATCTGATCTGGCCAACCCCCTTCTTGCCTTTGGTCTTCGGGCTGCCATTAATTATTCCTAGACTTAGGCCAAGCTAACTTTGGGAGGCATTTAGTTTATAGTTTAAGTGATAATAGCCCTTCTTTAAAATTCAACTGCCTTTGAAAGTGGATGAAAGACAACCAGCTAAGAGGATAGAAGAGTTTGAATTCTGCTAAGGTATACACAATAAAGGATTGCCAGGTAGTTACAGAAGTCACAACATATGCAACTTCTCCAAATATTCCTGCAGATAACATCACTATTGTAGAATTTAGGATTGGCCTTTTGCAGGGTTTTTGCATGTCTGAAGACCAATGGCTCCACCTAGACCTAGACTTCCTCCTCTAACCTCTCCTGTGGCCCCACCCAGAAGTGACTCAGTGCACATGAGAACCATTTCCCACACTCCGTATGTTTGCACCCCAACCAATCAGCAGCAAGCACCCATTGCCTAGCCATCCTCAGTCCTTCCCCCGAAACTATCTTTGTAAATCCTTAGCCCCCAAATTATTGAGGAGACTGATTTTAATAGTAATAAAATCTGGTCTACAATTCAGCAGGCTCTACATGTGTAAAACTCTTTTTCTATTGCAAATCCACTGCCTTGACAAATTGGCTGTACCTGGGCAACAAGCAAGAAGAACCTTTGAGCAGTTACAGAGCTGTCCTAAATTCATAAAATAACATTTTTTTCCAGTAATAATTTACCTTAGCTTACTAAAACATTTTTACTTTATAAACTTTGTTATATTTTTAACTTTTGACTCTTTATAATAATGCTTTGCTTAAAATAAACACACTACACAACTGTACAAAAATATTTTCTTTACTTTTTTATTCTATAAGAATTTTTTCCATTAAACACACACAATAACCTAGGCCTACACAGGGTCAAAATCGTTAATACCACTGCCATCCATCTCTGCATCTTGTCCCATGGGAAAGTCTTCAGGGGCAGTAATATGCCTGGAGCTGTCAACTCCTGTGATAACAATGTCTTGCTCTTGATATCTCCTGAAGGACATGCCTGAGACTCTTCTAGAGCAATAGGTTTGTTTACAGCAGCATCACCATAAATATGTAAGTAATCCATTACTCTGCCACATTACAATGGCTACAATATCACTAGACAATATAAATTTTGCAGTTGTATTATAATCTTATGAGACCATTCTGGTATTTGTGGTACATCACAAATGTGGTTGTTATGTAGCACATAACTATAATTGAGAATATTCTCTGATAAAACACTAAAATTTGGCCAATATTAGTTTCTAAAAAATTGGTGTGAAATTTGGTAACATAACATATCAATGAGTTTTTACACTCTATTTCATTAAAATCCATTGTCTAATTAGCACTTTTAATCAACCATTTACACTTACATGCTTTTATAACTGTGTACATTTGAAAAATAGCAGTTCAGTGAGTTATGAATATTTTCCAAATGATGATGTATTCCATTATATGTCAAATAATCATATTAGTCAATATCACTACTGACCTTATCAGAAAAGTTGTTAAGTATTGGGAAACTGTCAGGTTCATAGGAACAGACACAAGATTTCTAACAATTTAAATTTTTACTTGTAAGCTCAAATTTTATAATTGCCAATAAATACTGTCAGTTGCTTTTTTTGAAGGATAAGATGTCTTCTAAAGATCTAAGCATGAATAACCTGAGTTTGTCTGCCATTCATTGTTTCAGATAAAAATAGTGTTCCATTCAAAAGCAGCAAGATTAGCTCACAACTGAAATGATCAAGTGCTCCTCCTGGAGACAGCCATTGTACTTCAGTGTATAAAAGTGTTTTATTTGTACTTTCCATGTCATTATACAAAATATATTCAAAAGATGTTTATTCAATGGTTGGTATTTAATGAAAAGAATAATGTTTACTGTTTCATCAAGGACATGGAGAGCATTCTTAAGTGAAAGTGACTTTTCTATTTTTCTGTGAGATTATGGCAGGAAAAATTGCAGTGACTACTGTTACAGTTTGGTGTCTAAATAATGGCCTCACTGCAAGTTCCTCTCCCCATTCTGATACTACAGACAAGGTGCCTTAGCCAAATAATACTTATCAAATCAAATGAATGTAATTTCGGCTTATCCTGAATGGTAGCTTTCAGGTCTCTGCCAATAAGATCTGATCTTTAAATAAGACAATGGCATCTTTCCTTGGGAACCAGGGGTGCCTCACCTTCTTGATACTACCAAACCCTGCCTCCCACAACTCTACTTATTCACTGTGTTCCCAAGTGTTACCCTTGTGGGGGGGGGTCTAACATGGTGCAGTGTGCTCCTACCCCTGGCTTTGAGTATGTGTGATTAATATACTGTGGTCGATCTGTTCAGTGTTGGGTGTTGTATGTTTGGTCATCTCCATAACCTTAGGATGAGAATTGCTCCCTCACCAACAATTGAAGAGGAGGTGATTAACATAAGCAAATGGAATATTTCATCACCGTTCGTGCTTATTGTCAATAATTCAGATAGGAAATCTTCTATGAGTGGTTGATACTGATGCTGTATCAATACAGGCAAAACAGCAAATAAAGCCGAGTCCATAGATTTTGCAAGGCAAAAGTACAATTCTGCAAATATTAAGTCTGCTTCCATGTTTGCAGTTGAATAGTTAATGTGACAAGTTACCATGTCATTGAAAAGTGTCAGTGTCATGATTTACTTTACTAACTTTTAATCCAGTGGATACTCAACAATGTCAACCATATAAGGCTTTATTAGTCTCTCAGCTATTGTGTGTGCTTCTCCAGCCAATGCAATATATAAGATATTCTGTAAGATAGGTCATTGGCTTCTTCATTTTGAGTTGAAAAGCTGTAACAATACTGAATTTTAAAATAGCTTATTCCACCTGCATTTAAACTGTCCAATTCTTTACATTAATAACCCCAAATGATTTGTCTCAAAATAATACCACAATGTAACCAGCATTATGACACTATTTGGAAATGTTCTGTTGAATGAGATACAGTAAGGTAAATCAGTAGTACATATAACCCCAAGGGGAAGATAGCTTCTGTCTAATAATTTTTATTTCTTATTTGTAGTATTATCCAAGTTCTTTAGAGTCGATTCCTTCCTTCTATCACTCATAAAACCCTAAATCATTTCTTTCAGTATCTTGAGACCTAGACATTGCAGCCAAAGCATAGGAAAGCAGGTCTTTTGATTCCCTTTTTTTAGGCCAAGAATTCATCTTTAAATGCAAGAGAAAATAGCATAAGTCTATTATATGTACTTCAGAATAATATTGCTTAACTAAAATAATAGTTTTAGGGAAATTTTTAAAAATTAAAATATCAATACCAAACAAGAGGACAATGTACACTTATTTTGTTTTGGGCTTTTATACAAATATAAGCAAAATTTCAGGATTTCAAAATAATTATATTTTGGGCAATAATGAAGTAAAGGTTTGTAAAAGATGTAAAAACAGATAGCTAAAAAGGGCACAGTAGAAATGCTGAGGCAAGTATAAATTATTATCTCAAAATGCACATATATGTATATATATCTGTCTCTCTCTATATATATATATACACACATACATACATACATTCTAAACCTATTATCTTAGAAAATTCTACAAATTCCTGAATATAAACTCACACATTCCATTAGCTAGTAGAAAAATAATGTTACCATATGTCATTTACCCTTTAAAAAACTCCACTGTGTACTCATGAGAGAATGAGAGTAAAAAGACAGACAAATAACATTTGGTATTCACATGAAACTGCTGTTAATCTTTCAGATCTCCCAAAGGTCCACAGCACAGACTTTAAGAATCACTGATATACAATATCTATATTTTAAAGACCCCTAATTTGCTATTGACTCTCTCAGTCAATAACTTTACTACTCTTTCTTCTCTTTTATTTTTGTCTAATATATGAAAAACCCTTACAAAAATTTAAGAAAATAATTTAATATCACACCCCCAAAAATATGACAAAGCATAAGAAGTGGCAATTAACATAAGAAGATATGCCAATTGTCATCAAAATATATGAAAAGATCCACAGTGTCATTAGCAACCAAAGAATCAAAATAGAGATAAAAATACTTATTTCTCATAAAATATCTGAAAAATGTAAAACACTGATAAGATCAGGCATGGCAAGGGTATGGGGAAATCTGCACATTCTCAAATTAAATTAGAAAAGCAAATAAAAATTGCCACAATTCACATATCCTTAAATTTAATTCTGTTACTATAAATTGGTACAATCTTGTTCAAGAAAAACTTGGCAGTATCTTCCATTTCTGGGAATGTATCCTAATCAAGAAAGTGGATGAGAATTTAAAGATGAATTTAGTGTGTTTTTACATGTATATGTGTATATATAAATATATATTTATATATAACTGATATAGTGTCTATAATAGTAAAGAAATTCAGAACAACCAGAATATATATCAATAAGGATTGGTTATAGAAGTTTTGGTGCCTCCACACAGTGGAATACTATACAGCCATTAATGATAATGAAGTAAACCTTTATTTATCATTGCTAGAGATGGAAGCCCAAGATACTGTAAGTAATTAAAAATAAACAACATGCTATAAAAGTGTATAAACATTTTGTACCTATTTAAAAATTAATATAGATGTGCAAATTCATAGACAAATGACATGGACCACAATGTTAAAGATTGTATTTAGAGCTAGTTTAATTGCTGGTGTTTCACATTTAATTTGTATGGCAATTTTTCTCAGTATCGTTTGTGTAGGGGAAATAATATTTTTTTCCTCTTAGGGGACATATGGCAATACTGAGGACATTTTTGATTGTCCCAATTGAGGAAGTGCTACTGGCTTCAGGCAGGGAAAATTCAGATATGTGGCTAAGCATTTTACAATTATCCAGAAAAAATGTCAATAGTGCCAAGGTTTGAAGGTAATTCAAGTTAAGTTTACAAATGTATATGGGGCTGCTATCATGTGCAAGTCACAGGGAATACAGCAATAAACAAGAAATATGGTGGTTTTCCACAGGTATAATATTTGTAATGCTTGAATCTTGTATTAGCACTCCTTTATAAATTTTTTTTTTTTTTTTGAGACAGAGTTTCGCTCTTGTTACCCAGGCTGGAGTGCAATGGTGCAATCTCGGCTCACCGCAACCTCCGCCTCCTGGGTTCAGGCAATTCTCCTGCCTCAGCCTCCTGAGTAGCTGGGATTACAGGCACGCACCACCATGCCCAGCTAATTTTTTGTATTTTTAGTAGAGACGGTGTTTCACCATGTTGACCAGGATGGTCTTGATCTCTCCACCTCGTGATCCATCCACCTCGGCCTCCCAATCCTTTATAAATTAGTAAAAATCATAAAGTTATATTAATTTAGGAGTAAAAGGGTGAGTCTTTAAGAAAATATTCTTAGTCTTTAATTCCACTCATTGAAAATTTTTAATGGAATCACAAGGAATTTTCACAAAGAATCACATGCAATTTCATTTCATGAATTGTTATTTATAATAGTGGAAATTTGGAAATATGTGCAAAAGTAGTGATGTGGTAAAATAAAGCATGAACATTCACTTGATGGACTACTATATGCTTTTAAAATTCACATTAAAAATGATACGAGAAATGTTCATTGTATAAAGTTAAACATACCACAAATCTCTTAGTACTGCATGATCCTAATTATTAAAAACACACACGGGGAAAAGACTAGCAGAAAATATGTCAAAATGAGGCATGAGCAGCCCTCTCTGTGGTGTTGTATTACAGGCAATTTAAAATATTTTTCTTTACAGTCTCAGTACTTCCTAAATCATCTAAAGCGAAAATAGGTTATTTTTATAATTAAGAAAAAAGACATACTATATTAATTACTACATGTAGTGCTCTATATTTATATAGAGGAAAAAGGAGGTATTATTTTTCTACCCTTGAGAAGCTTATAGATAAAGTAGGAGAGATGAGTCATACATTCATGGGAAGCTTATCATTAATAAAAATAAATACAACTTTTAAAAGAAAAGATAGTAACAAAGTTATTTTGAATATAAGCTAGTCTGGCACTGTGCCAGATGCAATCACCAACACCACATTTCACAATGCCACCATTCCTGTGAAGCTGGGTAATGTTATCCCCACCTTAGTGATGAGAAAATTGAAGCTCATTGAGATTAAGTATATTGTCATAGGTCACCCACAGTATTAAGTACTAGTGCAAGGATATAACCCCAGGTCTGAGTCATTTGTATAAAAAAATGATTGTTTCTACTTTGTGTGCTCTTTCATTCTGGAGGTACAAGAAAAGATTACCATAATCATTAACCTAAGTGTCTCAGTGGGAGCCATGAAAACTCACTCATTTTTCTCAAGAGATGTAGGTATAGGGACTAATCAAAGAAGCTGAGAAGTATGCTTTAATTTCTTCAAGAAATAGTTCAATGGAAGTCTTATATGTTCAGTAAGTTATAAGTACAAGGTTTTTATGTCTCTGAGACTCTTGTTTATAAAGTCATAGAATGAATCTCTGCATAGTCATCAAATGCTTCCGCAAAAGGGGAGTTCTTAAACACCCAAAGTGAAGCAGTGACATGATTAATGACTGCAAGCTGGATTACTTCTCAGATCGTCCTCCTTATCTACAAGTGATATAATTTGGCAGAAAGTCAGAAAATAAATGCTTCAATTAATCCTGCTTTCATTTGCAACAGATCTCTGCTTCAAAAGGAGTGGACCATCCTGTGTCCTTCCTTCCTCTCTTTTGTCTATATTACAGGGTCTTGGTCTCCATTTTCTCTGACATGGAAGGATTTATTCAAAATAATGTTCTCACTTAGATAGGGGAGTTAGATCTATCGCTATTTCCCCAAAGCACAAGTAAACCTAATTCTCTGTCTCTGTTAAACAAATAAAATATCACCCCTGTGTCTGTTACTGAAAAATGTCTGCCAGTAGCACAAGATTTAATCATTTCTTCAAACCCCTCCATTACAAGAAATTTTGAATTTCTTCTGTTATTTTACTCTGATCTTTAACCATGCAAAAGGATTTAGGAGTAAAGAAGACAGGAAAAATGTGTGGTGTGTTTTATTTTAAAAAGACATTAAAATATTTTGTTTCATGGTAACTTTTATTCATTAAACTACAAGTTTATGATCATTAGTCTTACTATTTTAAAGACTATCTTCATTTCTTTTTTAATGTAATGTTAAATGATTTGGGAAATGAAGAATTTCTTTACTATTAGAAACACTGGGCTCTCATTTGGAATTTTGCCAACACATCTAGTATCTTGAAATTAAACATTAAATAATTTTCTTATTTTAGAATATTATTAATAATATAAATATTATTAATAATATCATCATTTGAGTGTGTACCTTAAGCACTGCAAAATCAGTATCATTTCCCTTACTTTCTAAATGAATACACTGAAGATCAAAGAGTTTAAATAAATTATTCTGAATCCTATAGTGGTAATTATTTGATTTGAAATTCTAACCTAGCGTATCTGGATACAGCTTCCATGCACTTCCATATGCCATGCCCAGTTTTATGTCAAATACAATTGAAGCAGGTGAAAATATGCTCAACATCATTAATCATTAGGGAAATGTAATTTAAAACCACAGTGAGATACCACTTCACACCCATTCCATGACTGTCATGGAACAAATTAATAAAATCCCAGAAAATCTGAAAACAGCAACTGTTGGCAGAGATGCGGAAGGGTTGGAACCCTTTTGCATTGCTGGTGGAAATATAAAATGGTGCAGCCTCTGCAGAAAAGAGTACAGCGATTCCTCAAAAAGTTAAATGTAGAATTACCATGTGATTCAGAAATTCTGCTTCTGGATATATATTTTAAAGCGTTGAAAGCAGGCATTCAAACAAGTACATCTTCATAGGTGTTCATGGTTGTGTTAATCCTGATAGCTAAAAGATGGAAACAACTCAAACATCCATCAACAGAAGAATGCATAAACAAAATGTGCTATAAACACACAATGGAATACTATTCAACCTTGAAAATTAATGAAAGTATGATGCGTACTTTCATTGGATGAACATTGGAACATTATATTAAGTGAAATGAGTCAGACATGAAGGGACAAATATTATATGATTCCATTTACATGAGGTACCAAAGATAGACAAATAAAATGATAAAATTTGGGTTTACAAGGCCATTTATTTGACATATATTCAACATTGAGTTTTGATATTGGCTGACCATAAAGTTGTATTCAAAATATGAGACCATTGCCTGGGTATAATGACTCATGCCTGTAGTCCCAGCATTTTGGATGCTGAGGTGGGTGAATCACTTGAGCCTAGAAGTTAAAAACCAGCCTGGGCAACATAGTGAGACCCTGTCTCCACAAAATATACAGAAAAAATAGCCAGGCATGATGCTGCATACCTGCAGTCCCAGCTACTTGGGAGGCTAAGATGAGAGGATCATCTGAGCCTGGGAGTTCTTGGCTGCTATAAGCCATGATTGCACCACTGCACTCCTGGGTGACAGGGAGACTCTGTCTCAAAAAAACAGGGAGACTGAAATATGGAAGATTATATAGAGTCTATGGAATGAGAATAAATGGATACAGAGAAAGACAAGAGGAAGCCATTAATATAACTTAATATCTCTAGTTACACATACTGCCAAAATTTGAAAGATTATAGAATTTAATCCAGATTAAACTAAAGTTAGCTGAAAAAAGTTAAGTAAAACTCCTGAGGATACAGACTTTAGTCAACAGAAAGCAGGTGAATATGAATGTAGATTTAAAGCCCTTAATCTTATAGTGACTATAAAGAAGTACTAAACATGTCCATTTAAGGTTCAGATTTTCATTCTGTGTGTATATGGCCCTTGGGTTTGGTTGTTCCTGGGCTCTGACTCTTGGTAATCATATCGTTTTCATGAATTGTCATCCTCACTTTCTCAGAAATGGAAAACTTGCTTCCCTTGATGACTAAGTATTTAATCAATCACAGAATATTTTAAATTAAATTCAGAGATCATGAAATATATGAATCCAACGTCATTTATACTTTTAGTTAAAGGTCTGGAATGAACTTTTTAATTTTAAAGACAGTTTAATATATGTAATACTTAATGAATTTATAATGTTTGATACAATCTGTTGTATTAGGCCAGGCACAGTGGCTCATGCCTGTAATCCCACCACTTTGGGGAGCCAAAGTGGGAGGATTGCTTGAGGCCAAGAGTTCAAGACCAACCTGGCCAACATAGCAAGATCTTGTCTCTCTAAAAAAAATATAAAAAATAAAAAAGAATCTGGTATATTAAAGGATATGAACATAAATAAAATGTGTAATGGGTTCCGGAATTGTCATTTAAAGATAAAAATGTGACCAGGTTTTGGGGTGCAGGGGAGGCACATCTCCCCCAAGAGAATTTTTTTGGGGGGTTCTTGGTCTCTTGCTCACCCAAGAATGGGAAAGTGGCCACTCTGGATACGGTGCACTCATAAAGTAAATACTGGAGCCAAAAAGTTTTTGCAGAAAAGTGATTTATTCAGGTAGAGAAAGAGAAAAAAGGAGAAGAAGAGAGAAGGCTTTCACAAAGGGAATGTGGAGGGGGACCCAAGTAGAGAATCCAAAGGGGTGTGGAAGAAGGAGACTTTTAACCTGGGAGGAATTCCCACCTTCTCCAGGCCCCCCGGCCAATGAAAGGAGTTCCTTTGAACTTCCACTGGAGTGATTGACTTTTTTATTCTTCCCGCTCATGTGAAAATTAAAACAGAAACTGTTAAATCTCCTGGACGGAAAGGTATGGGAGTGGGGCTTGGCCCTGGGAAGTTCTTGCCCTTAGAACTACACTCCCTTGTAGACCTGGAAAGAGAATACATTCCCTCAAAAATATACCTGAAAACTTTACTAAGTTTGTAAAAACACAAAAATTGGAAATGCAAGCTATTTTAAAGTTTATGATATTTTCAAGACTATTTTAAATGCACAACTGGGTTTTTCTTGTTAGGGCTTTGAATTTGAGTTGTTAGAGAGTTTTTCTTAATGCTTAGAAAAACAAACATTAAATTTCTAAGTATAGTTCAAACTATTTTAGAAAATGTAATTTACTAAATTTTTGATGTAATTATTTAAAGTAATTTAGTCTATTTAACTTAAATTAATTGAACTTTCATCAAAAAAAGGGAAAATAATTCTTGTTCATTAGTTTTTATAAATAGTAGAATCAGATGTGTAAGTTAAAAGCTTAAGAGAAGCTAGTTCTTTTATAATTACAACTTAAATGAAAGTTATATTAATTTATAAATTAAGTGAGAATAATCCATTCAAAACACAAAAGCTCCTTTAAGACATTTAATAGCTCACACTGATGACCTTGACATGAAAAGCTATACTAGAGCAAAGACCCTCAGCTCCAGTGGACATACCTTTGATCTGGGATACAGTAAATCACTAATAATAAAACTATGAGAGGATACAAATCATTTGCGTTAAATAATGGAGTAGTTTTCAGGTTATTTCTATAATAATATCAACCTTCTTCCTTGTTTTACTGCATGCTTTCTTCAGTGGGAGTTATTTTTAAATTGCAAAGCAATGAAATATGTGGCAATCATATAGTCAGATCCGCTGCTCAGGAGCATCCTTAGGGAATGCTGACTGATTAGGAGGGTGAGAAGATTATGGAGTGGTAAAATGAAACAAAGTGTTCACCAGAATTTCTCATTATCTTTGATTTCTGCGGTGGAATGACATTTCTTGCTAGAGATATTTGTATAAATATTCCTTTGTTCCAGTGTCTGCCCATAAAGGTTCCAGGGATTAGGACCTAATATATCAAATTTTAAGATATAAAAATTTTATATAAAAATGTTGATGATTCTGGTTATGTATCAGTTAATGGAAGTCAGTTAGTAAGCACAAACTGTCTGTACCTTTCCACCCTCGAGTATTAATCCTTTAAGTAGATTTTTCATAAAGATAGAATGAAGAGAAAGCAAAGAACAGGCTCTGTGTGTAACCGGCCGCAGTACTGTGCTGGTGTGCTGTTATTTAAAAAAAAAAAAAAGTCCCTGATCTTTAGCATTTACCTGTTTCTATGGTCTGAATACTCACCATGGCTGATTTCAAGTTTTAAAATCAGCTTGCTGAGGGACAGGTCTAACACGAGAGTCTCAAACTCTTCCATTTATATTGTTTTATTTTGGCAGCTAATCATGGCTGAAAATAAATAAACAAACATGTAATCATGCTGAAATATTTCACTTTATGGCTCATTACTATGAATCACAAATGGGCCCTTCTTCTGCCAGGCAATCATACCATATATTCTTACTCTGTTTACACTTTCTCTGTTTTAGAAAACTACTTTGTACCTTCTTTCTCCTGAAACTCCAAATACCACTTCACCAATTTTTACTCTCAGCTGATGGCCTTGCTGTCTGTTTCACAAAGAAAAATAAAGCAATCAGATAAGCTCTACAGAATTCTTCCCCCCAGGGACTCACCTCCAAACATCTGTACTCTCTTCCTCTGCCTTCCTTTCTACTCCTGTCTAAAGCCAATTTCTCCATTCGTGGGTCAGAATCCATCCTGTTTTACTCAACGCATCACTCCTGTAATTCTCCTCACTCTTCTCTAAAGCATCCCTTTCTTGCTTTCTACTAGAGCAATGTCATCAGTTAAATGTTACAATTGCTATCATTTTTTTAAAGCTTTCCTCAGCCCAACCTCCCCATGAGCTGCTGCACTTTCTCCGCTCCCTTTTGGTAGAACAACTCTTGAAAGAGTTGTGTGAACTTGTATCTTTGAATCCTCTCCCGCCACTCTCAAGCATACTCCAGTCTGACTTTCTCCATAGTCACCATTGCAGCAAGAGTGTTCTTTCCAATGATACTGTAGCCCCATTCAGCCACTTCAGATCTTAACTATTCCACTGTGCTCCAGCTTAACTTGAAAACTACCAAAATCAGTATCTCTGCCTGAGAGCTCTTTCCATATTCTCAGAAAGTCACATTCATGCAAGGAAAAAGCCGTAAATATCTCGGAATTAACACCACCCACATCCCTCCCCAGCAGTGTCAACTAAATTCATCAGTATAAAATGCCACCACTCCCTTGCTCTTTGTGTGGAACAATTCTGAGCTGTGTTTTTTTTTGCCATTTCTTAGTCTTGTGGGATAAAGCTCCAGCTGTCAACTATGGCTTAATGACACACTTATAGGCTGCTTTCCTTATGTCATTTTTTGAATCTACTATTGTTATTCCTACACCTCTCAAACATGCTCCTTCCTCTTGAATTCTTGTTTAGGACCTGCTGCTATGGGAACCAAAATGAACTCAGAAGCCAGTGACCCCCTATCATGAAATTGAATGATCAATTAGTTTCCTTTTATTGGAGCTTTCGGTAGGATCTACACGTAGTTCTCTTCCCTCTCCTGGAAACATTTTCTATTCTCGATTCTAGTTCAACAGATCTTTAATTTTTTTTTCCCACAGGTCATTGTTTCTCAATCTCTTTTCTTAGTTATGCTTCTTTTCTCCACTTTTACATTTGAAGTGCTGCAAGTTAGCCAGTCCTTGATCTCTTCTATTCTCTATCAGTGACTCTTCTGGCTTTATATACAACTTCTATGCTAATGACCAGTAAACTCATATCTCCAGCACAAGTTCCTCTTCTGAACTTCATTTCATATATCAAACTAAGTACTTAACATTTCCACCTTGATTCCAATAATTACCTAAAACTCAACATGTTCTGAGCCCCTTTTCTCAGCCTTCCCTCAAATCTGCTTCATTCACTCTTTTATTTAAAAGTAATACCATCCTTCCAGCTGTCCAATCCAAAGAAACTTAGATTTACTCTAGATTCTTCTATTTTTCTCAGCAAATCTTGCCTTTAGCTTAAAAACATATTCAGGATCCAAAATATCTTAACAACTCTACTGCTGTCATGATTCAAACCATCAACATTTCATCCAGGTGATAAAGAATATGTGTTCCCAATTATCACATTATAAAGATTTCAAATACAAAATCAAGGACATTATCTGTTAAATAAAGAAACAGACTATCCCCCAAAAATAATTAAATTGATTTGACATAACGTCCCAACTAATTCAGGTTCCAGAAGTTTTTAATGTGATTCCAGATATTTAAGCAGTTTCTGCCAGCAAATTAATTATTCAGCAAATCTATATCACTATAGAGTAAAAATTAATTAGAGGCATCAAATTGAAATATAAATGAGACATTCATCTTCACATTATTTTAGATATCCCAGTGAAAATTCATTAAACAGAGATGTCTAACACATAATTCTAGTAATAACACATGGAAGTACTGTGAGGATCACTCAGGAAAGAGCAGCTGTATTTCATAAATTCATAGGAAACAAATTATTGTTATTATTTAATACACAAGAATCTCAGTTTAATTTCTTGTAGAATTAAGGGCTACAAGTATCATAATAATCATAAACTATTTGAGAATTTGAATTCATGGCATTACTTCCCTCAACTTATAGATTAACAAAAATTAAGATAAAGTCATTCACTGACTTGTCCAAAATGAAACAACCAAAAGTTAGCAGTCATGACAATGTATTACTAAAAATTTGCAGTTCAAGTATTTTTTCTTTTCTTCTTTTCTTTTCTTTTCTTTTCTTCTTTTTTGAGATGGAGTCTCACTCTGTTATCAAGCTGGAGTGCAGTGGCTCTATCTTGGCCCACTGCAACTTCCACCTCCCAGGTTCAATTGATTCCCCTCCCTCAGACTCCCAAGTAGCTGGACTACAGGCACATACCACAATGCCCAGCTAATTTTTGTATTTATAGTAGAGATGGGCTTTCAGCATATTGGCCAAGATGGTCTCAATCTCTTGACCTCTTGATCCACCTGCCTTGGCCTCACAAAGTGATGGGATTACAGGCTTGAGCCACTTTGCTCAGCCTCAAGTATTTTTTTCATTTTCACATCAAGAAAGTAAAAATCTAATTGGGGAAATTACAAAGTACACCTATTTCACCCTTTGTAACATCAATTAAAATAGTTTGTACACTGAATTCTACCTTTTTAGGAGATAGTAAGTACAAGGACAATACTTCATAAGTTTTTATGGGGAGGTGATTAAAAAATTGTATGTTTACCTTAACACAAAAACTAACCCATACAACTCACTTCACATTAACTAAAGTGGAAAAGATAAATGTTTATCTCAATAAGTTCAGAAAAGGCATATTATAAAATTCAAGTATGATTAAAAAACTCTCAGCAACCTAGTAATAGAAGAGAACTTTCTCACTTTTACAAAGAAAATAACGTATAGCTAGAATTGTGCTTAATGGTGACATATTGAACAGTATAGTCATCACCTCTGGAATAAGGCAAGGGAGTTCACTTCTATTCAATATTAAATAATTATTTTAGCCAATGCAGTAAGAAAAGAAAACAAACAAATAAAAAAAACTGACCATGTCAAGTGTTGATGAGAATGTAGACCACTGGAAACATTTTATATCACTGGTGAGAAGATAAAAAAGGCATCCATGTTGAAAATCAATTTGTCAGCTGTTTTCTAAAGTTATCCATGCCTCTATATTGTGGTCCATTAATTCTACAATTCTCCTTTCTTTCTTTCTTCCTTCCTTCCTTCCTTCCTTTCTTTCTTCTTTCCTTCCTTCTTTCCTCCCTCCCTCCTGTCCTCCCTCCTTCTTTCCCCCCTTTCTATCTCTCTCTTTCTTTCTTTTCTTTCTTTCTTTTTTCTTTCTTCTTTCTTTTGTCTTAATTGACTCATGATAATTGTACATACTTATGGGGTACAATGTGATGTTTCAATACATGTATACTATGTGTAATGATCACATTGGGGAAATGAGCATATCCATCACCTCAAGCATTTATTATTTCTTTGCAGTCAGAACATTCAAAATCTCTTCTAGGTAAGATGGCGTATAGGAAGTAATAATACCTTGCAGACCCAACTCAGACAGAGCAGCATGTGGAGACTCACATCATGAACTTTTGACCCAATAACTACTGCAGGAACATACCAGAAAGCCAAAAGAATCCACAGAAAATTTGAAGAAAATGTATCACCCCATAGGCTTCCTGAGTTGCTGAAAAATTGTGAGTCTGCTTGCTTTCTCAATGGGGTGGCTCATGGTCTGGGGCAAATTCTAAGCACAGGTCACTGGCTGCCTGGAGATAGACTCAGTGCTATTGAGAAAGGGGGGCATGGTGGGAGTGAGACCATCCTTTAGGACTGCAGGCTTTGTGGGAATGAGGTGAAGCCTGTGAATGCTTGCTTTCCCCAACTTCACTGGTGACCTTTATGACTCAGCAGAGGCAGCCATAATCCCCCTGGAAATAACTCCATTAAACTGGGAACTACACTCCCATTCTGCAGAGCAGCCATAGCAAGCCCTGCCCAAGGAGAGGCTGAACTCAGAAATGCCTATCCCTGTCCCCAACTGGTGATCTTTCTCCACCCATCCTGGTAGCTGAAGACAAAGGTCATAATCTCCTGGGAGCTCTATAGCCCAACACACCACCTGAGAAATATGAATATTTAACCAGCACAAGTTTGAATCCTCCCTATAGGAGCTGATATAAAGCTGATGCATTCTGAAAGCACCACCTCTTGGCTGGAGGCAAACAACACAAAATCAGTGCACTAAACAAAAACACAATCAAGGACCCTCAGAGTCCTCTTCACTCCCCTGCTACCTCCACTGAAGCAGGCGCTGTTATCCACAGCTTCAAGACCTGAAGATGGATCACATCACAGGACTCTTTGCATATGCCCTCCAGTACCAGCCTGGTGACTGGGAGCTCTCCTGGGTAGCCAGGCGCAGAAGAGCAAAAACAATCACTACAGTTTTGTTCTCAGGAAGCCCCAATCCTAGGGAAAGAAGTAGAGCAATACATCAATGGAGCATCCCAAGGGACAAAATAATCTGAACAGCAGCTTTTGAATCCCAGACCTTCCCTCTGACATAGTGTACCCAAATAAGAAGGAACCCAAAAAACAATTTTAGTAATATGACAAAATGAAGTTCTTTAACACACCCAAAAGATCATACCAGCTTACAACAATGGATCCAAACCAAGATGAAATTTCTGAATTGCCAGAAAAACAATTCAAATGGTTGATTATGAAGCTAATCAAGGAGGCACCAGAGAAAGATGAAGTCCAACTTAAAAAAAATAAACAAACATGATACACGATTTGAAAGGAAAATTATTCAGTAAAATAGAAAGCCAAACGAAAAACAATCACAATTTCTGGAAATTAAGAACGCATTCAGAGTTCCCAGACCAAACTGAAGGCCAAACTGCTATTTATTGTAGCCCCCAAACGAGATGCAGATGAACCGGGGAAGAAGAAGAGAGTTTTTAGTTCTGTAACTGGTTACAGGGAGAAACCTTGGAAATTTTTGTCAGACCAACTTAAAATTCAAAGTTTTCTAGAGCTTACATACCTTCTAAGCTATACATTTATGTGTAAGTGTGCATTTATCTAAAGACATAAGTGATTAACTTCTTTTAACCTATAACTAAACTCTGAGTCCTGAAGACCTTCCTCTGAAGCATTAGTTAATTTACTTAATTTAAATTGGTCCAGGTATTGAGGTGATTACCCTTATTTTGTCTCCTGCTAAATCAAAGAAGTTTGAGAAGTTCTTTTAGATCCCTAATAAACTTGTTTGTGGAGGCCTGGGGAGTTTTTTCAGACCTACAAAACAACTTGTTTAATTATAAATGGGTTCTGTTAAAAACTTTTTTAAATTTTATCATGCTTTAAGGCCCAGGAAAGGCCCAGGCAGAATTCTGGGTGGGTTTTTGTTACATCCCAGCTTTTGTATAAAGGCACTGTCTTTTAATATTTAACTTAACCATTTAGTCAGTACTGAAACAGTTTTTGGTGACACCTGGCCTGCCACAAGAAAAACGCAATATGCACTGGAAAGTTTCAGCAATGGAATCAAACAAGCAGAATAAACAACTTCAGAGCTTGAAGACAGGGTTTTTGAATTAACCCAACCCATCAAAGTCAAGAAAAAAAATTAAAAAATGAACAAAACCTCCAAGAAGTTTGAGATGATGTTAAATGTTAAGAGCTAAGAATATTTTCTGCTCTTGTGTCAGTTTGCTGAGAATGATGGTTTCCAGGTTCATCCATGTCCCTATAAAGGACGTGAACTCATCGTTTTTGATGGCTGCATAATATTCCATGGTGTATATGTACCACATTTTCCCTATCCAGTCTATCATCGTTGGGCATTTGGGTTGGTTCCAGGTCTTTGCTATTGTAAACAGTGCTGCAATGAACATTCGTGTGCACGTGTCCTTGTAGTAGAATGATTTATAATCCTTTGGATATATACCCAGTAATGGGATTGCTGGGTCAAATGGGATTTCTATTTTTAGGTCCTTGAGGAATCGCCACACTGTCTTCCACAATGGTTGAATTAATTTACATTCCCACCAACAGTGTAAAAGTGTTCCTATTTCTCCACATCCTCTCCAGCATCTGTTGTTTCCCGATTTTTTAATGATCGCCATTCTAACTGGTGTGAGATGGTATCTCAATGTGGTTTTGATTTGCATTTCTCTGATGACCAGTGATGATGAGCATTTTTTCATATGTTTGTTGGCCTCCTGTATGTCTTCTTTTGTAAAGTATCTGTTCATATCCTTTGCCCATTTTTGAATGGGCTTGTTTGTTTTTTTCTTGTAGATCTGCTTTAGTTCTTTGTAAATTCTGGATATCAGCCCCTTGTCAGATGGGTAGACTGCAAAAATTTTTTCCCATTCTGTTGGTTGCCGATTCACTCTACTGACTGTTTCTTTTGCCGTGCAGAAGCTGTGGAGTTTGATTAGGTCCCATTTGTCTATTTTGGCTTTTGTTGCCATTGCTTTTGGCGTTTTGGTCATGAAGTCCTTGCCTACACCTATGTCCTGAATGGTTTTGCCTAGATTTTCTTCTAAGGTTTTTATGGTATTAGGTCTGATGTTTAAGTCTTTAATCCATCTGGAGTTAATTTTGGTGTAAGGTGTCAGGAAGGGGTCCTGTTTCTGCTTTCTGCACATGGCTAGCCAGTTTTCCCAACACCATTTATTAAACAGGGAGTCCTTTCCCCATTGCTTGTTTTTGTCAGGTTTGTCGAAGATCAGATGGTTGTGGGTATGTTGTATTTCCTGTGAGGCCTCTGTTCTGTTCTCAGCAAACTGACACAAGAGCAGAAAATCAAACACCGTATATTCTTGCTCATAGGCGGGTGTTGAACAATGAGAACACATGGACACAGGGAGGGGAGCACTACACACTGGGGTCTGTTGGGGGGAAATGGGGGAGGGGTGGGGGGTGGGGAGGTGGGAAGAGATAGCATGGGGAGAAATGACAGATACAGGTGAGGGGACGGAAGGCAGCAAAGCACACTGCCATGTGTGTACCTATGCAACAATCTTGCATGTTCATCACATGTACCCCAAAACCTAAAATGCAATAAAAAAAAAGAAAAGAAAAAAGAAAAAAGAGCTAAGAATAATTGGTATTCCCAAGGAAGAAGAGAAATCTAAAAGTTTTGAAAACCTACTTGAGGGAATAATTGAGGAAAACTTCCCCAGCCTTGCTAGATATTTAGACATCTAAATACAAGAATCTCAAAGAACACCTGAGAAATTCATTACAAACAGATCATCATCAAGGCACATAGTTGTCAGGTCATCTTAAGTCAAGATGAAGGAAAGAATCTTAAGAGCTGTCAGGTAAAAGAATCAAGTAACCTATAAAAGAAAACCTGTCAAATCAACAGCAGATTTTTCAGCAGAAATCCTACAAGATAGAAGGGATTAGATCCTATTTTAAGCGTTCTTAAACAAAATGATTATCAGCCAATAATTTTGTATCCAGGGAGACTAAGCTTCATAAATGATGGAAAGACACAGACTTCTTCAGAAAAACAAATGCTAAGAGAATTAACCACTACCAAGCCAGCACTATAAGAACTGCTATTAATAAAAGGAGCTCTGAATCTTGAAACAAATCCTTCAAATACACCACAATAGAATCTCCTTAAAGAATAAATCTCACAGAACCTGTGTAACAATAACACAATGGAGAGAATACAAGATATTCAGGCAAAAAATAGTATGATGAATAGAATAGTACCTCACATCTCAATAATAACATTGAATGTAAATGGCCTAAATGCTCCACTTAAAAGACACGGAATGGCAGAATGGATAAGAATTCACTGGCCAAGTTGCTGCTGTCTTCAGGAGACTCACCTAACACATAAAGACTCACATAAACTTAAGGTAAAAGATTGGAAAAATATTTCATGCAAATTGACACCAAAACCAAGCAGGAGTAGCTATTCTTATGTCAGAAAGAACAAACTTAAAAGCAACAGCAGTTTAAAAAGACAAAGAGGGACATTATGTAAAGGTAAAAGAACTAGTCCAACAGGAAAACATTACATTTCTAAATATATATGCACCTAACACTGAAGCTCCCGAACTTATAAAACAATTACTATTAGACCTAAGAAATAGATGGTGACACAATAATAGCAGGGGACATTAATGCTCCACTGAGAGCACTAAACAGATCATTAAGGCAGAAAGTCAACAAAGAAACAATGGACTTAAACTCTACCCTACAACAAAAGGACCTGACAGATATTTACAGAACATTCTACCAAACAACTGCAGAATTTACATTCTATTAATCAGCACATAGAACATTCTCCAAGATAGACCATATGATAGTCCACCAAACAAGTCTCAGCAAATTAAGAAAATTGAAATTATATAAAGTACTCTCTCAGATCACAGTGGAATAAAATTGGAAATCAACTCCAAAAGGAACCCTCAAAACCGTGCAAACATAAGAAAAGGAAATAATTTGCTGCTGAATGACTATTGGGTCAACAATGAAATCCAGATGGAAATTTAAAAATTCTTCAAACTGAACGATAATAGTGACACAACCTATTAAGAACTCTGCAAAAGTGGTGCTAAGAGGAGAGTTTGTAGCATTAAGTGCCTACATCAAAAAGTCTGAAAGATCACAAATAGACTATGTAAAATAACACCTCATGAAACTGGAGAAACAAGAACAGCCCAAACCCAGCAAAAGAAAAGAAATAATGAAGATCAGAGTAGAACTAAGTGAAATTGAAATGAACCCAGAGAGAGAGAGAGAGAGAAACAAAAACCAGTTATTTTATAAAATTGATAGACCATTACCAAGTTTAACTGAAAAAAGAAGAGAGAAGATCCAAATAAGCTCAATTAGAAACAAAATGGGAGATAAAACAATTGATGCCACAGAAATACTAAAGATCATTCAAAGCTACTAAGAACACCTTTATGCACATAAACTAGAAAACCTAGAGAGTTATAATTCCTAGAAATATACCACCCCCTGGATTAAACCAAAAGGTACAGAATGTCTGAATAGATCAATAACAAGCATCAAAATGGAAATAGTAATTAAAAAATGAATTCTATCAGACATTCAAAGAATAATTGGTACCAATCCTATTGACACTATTTCAAAAGTTAGAGAGAGAATCCTTTCTAAAATAAGCAGAAATTATTCTCTAAAGCCAGTATCACCCTAATACCAAAAGCAGGAAAGAATATAACAAAAAAAAAAAAAAAAAAAGAAAACTGCAGACCAATATCCCTGATGAACATAAATGCAAAAATTCTCAGCAAAATTCTAGCAAACTGAATCAGAAAGAATATCAAAAAGATAATCCACCATGATTAAGAGGGTTTTATA
Source organism: Saimiri boliviensis (assembly GCF_048565385.1). NCBI lineage: Eukaryota > Metazoa > Chordata > Mammalia > Primates > Cebidae > Saimiri > Saimiri boliviensis. The sequence continues at coordinate 147,646,356 of NC_133451.1, read as the reverse complement.
CCAGGGATGCAGGGATGATTTAACATATGTGAGTCAATAAATGTGATACACCACATAAACAATTTAAAAAATCACATGATCATCTCAATAGATACAGAAAAAAAAAAAAAATTGACAAAATCCAGCATCCCTTTGTGATTAAGAAAACCTCAATAAAATTGGCATAGAAGAAACACACCTCAAGATAATAAAAGCTATCTACAACAAACGCACAGGCAACATTATACTGAACTGGAAGAAGTTGAAAGCATTCTCTCTGAGAACTGGAACAAGACAAGGATTCCCAACTCTCACCACTTCCGTTCAACGTAGTACTGAAAGTCCTAGCCAGAGCAATCAGACAAGAGAAAGAAATAAAGGAGGGCATCCAAATCGGTGAAGAGGAAGTCAAACTGTCACTGTTTGCTGATGATTCGATCATATACCTAGAAAACCCTAAAGACTCATTCAAAAGGCTCCTAGAACTGGTAAATTAATTCAGCAAAGCATCAAGATACAAAATTAAGTATACAAATTAATAGTTCTTCTATATACCAACAGTGACTAAGTCTGAGAATCAAATCAAGAACTCAACCTCTTTTACAATAGCTGCAAAAATATTATAATACTTAGAAATGTACGTAACCAATGACACAAAAACCTCTACAAGGAAAACTATAAAACACTGCTGAAAGAAATCATAGAAAATACAAACAAATAGAAACACATCCTGAGACTTCTGCCAAGATGGCTGAATTGGAACAGCTCCAGAGCACAGTTACCAGTGAGAGTGACACAGAGGGCAAGTGATCTTTACATTTCCAACTGAAGTACCAGGTTCATCTCAATGGGACTGGTTAGACAGTGGATGCAACCCAAGGAGTGCAAACTGAGGCAGAGTGAGATGTGTCCCCCAGGAAGTGAAACAGGCCAGAAAACTTCCCCTCCTACCCAAAGAAGGCCATCAAGGACTTTTTCAGATACTCCAGCTCTCCGGCTCAGATACTGTGCTTTTCCCCCAGTCTTTACAGCCCACAGACCAGGAGATTCCTGCCACTCCTGACAACATCAGTGCCTAGAGTTTCCAGCCCAAAATTGGGTGGCCTTTTTAGCCAGTGCCTGGAATCCCTGCTAGACAGAACCACCCATTCCCTGAAATAAAGCAGGGCTGAAGGCAGGGAGCCAATTGAATGGGTTCAGGGGGTCCCACCCCCACAAAGACCAGCAAGCTTAGACCCACTGGCTTGAGATTTTCACAGCCAGCACAGTAGTTTGAGCTCAACCTTGGACTGTCGAGTTTGGTGGGAGGAGGGGTGTCTGCCATTATCGAGGCAGTTCTTTTTTTTTTTTTTTTTTTTTTTTTTTGAGACGGAGTTTCGCTCTTGTTACCCAGGCTGGAGTGCAATGGCGCGATCTCGGCTCACCGCAATCTCCGCCTCCTGGGTTCAGGCAATTCTCCTGCCTCAGCCTCCTGAGTAGCTGGGATTACAGGCACGCGCCACCATGCCCAGCTAATTTTTTGTATTTTGAGTAGAGACGGGGTTTCACCATGTTGACCAGGATGGTCTCGATCTCTTGACCTCGTGATCCACCTGCCTCGGCCTCCCAAAGTGCTGGGATTACAGGCTTGAGCCACCGTGCCCGGCCTTTAAGGCAGTTCTAACCTTGCCTGCATAAACAAAATTTCAAGAAAGTTTATACAGCAGCTGGGCGGAGCCCACAGCAGCTCAGCAAGGCCTCTGAAGGCAGACTGTGACTAGACTCCCTCCTTGCTGGGCAGGGCACCTCTGAAAAAAGGAAGCCGCCAATCAGGGACTTATAAATAAAGCCCCATCTTCCCAGGACAGAGCACCTGGGAAAAGAGGTGAGTTCCACTTCAGCAGACTTAAACATCCCTGCCCATCAGCTCCAAAAGGAGCAACAGACCCCCAGCAAGCACTTGAGCTCTGATAAGGGACCATCTCCCTCCTCTAGTGGCTCCCTGACACATGTATATCCAAAGAGACATTTTATAAAGGAGAGTTCCGGCTGACATCCTGCGGGTACCATGGCGGGGTGAAGCTACCAGAGGAAGAAACAGGCAGCAATCCTTGCTGTTCTGCAACCTCTGCAGGTGATTCCTAGGCAAGACGGGTCTGTCTGATTCTAGGCAAGTGGGCCTCCAGCAGTCCTGCAGCAGAGGGGCCTGAGGGTTAGAAGGAAAACAAAATAACAGAAAGAAGGAGCTTCAACATCAACAAAAAGGGCATCCACTCAGAGACTCCACCTAAAAACCACCAACTTCAAAGATGAAAGAGAGATAAATTCATGAAGATGGGAAGAAACCACTAAAAAGGGGGGAAATCACCGAAAACCAGAACACCTCTTCTCCTCCAAGGGATCACAACTCCTCACCAGCAGGGGAACAAAATAGGATGGAGCATGAATTTGGCAAATTGACAGAAGCAGGCTTCAGAAGGTGGGTAATAACAAACTTCTCTGGGCTAAAGGAGGATATTCTAACCCAATGAAAAGAAATTAAGAAACTGAAAAAAGATAGACAAAATGCTCACTAGAATAACCAGCTTGGAGAAGAACATAAATGACTTGATGAAGCTGAGAAACACAGCACAAGAACTTCATGAAGCATACACAAGTTCGAACAGCCAAATTGAGCAAGCAGAAGAAAGGATATCAGAGATTGAAGAATAATTCAATGAAATAAAATGAGAAGTTAAGATTAAAGAAAAAAGAGTGAAAAGAAATGAACAAAGCCTCCAATAAATATGGGATTATGTGAAAAGACTAAATCTACATTTGATCAGTGTACTTGAATATGATGGAGAGAATGAAACCAAGTTGGAAATCACTCTTCTGGATATTATCCAGGAGAACTTCCCCAACCTAGGAAGGCACACCAACATTCAAATTCAGAAAATACAGAGAGCACCACAGAGATATTCCTCAAGAAGAGAAACCCCAAGACACATACATCAGTTTCACCAGAGTTGAAATGAAGGAAAAAAAAAAAAAAACAACTATGGGAAGCCAGAGAGAAAGGTCGGGTTACCCACAAAGTGAAGCCCATCAGAATACAGTGGATCTCTTGAAAGAAACCCTACAAGCCAGAAGAGAGTGGGGGCCAATATTAAACATCATTAAATAAAAGAACTTTCATTCCAGAATTTCATATCCAGCCATACTACGCTTCATAAGTGAAGGAGAAATAAAATCCTTTACAGACAAGCAATTGATGAAAGATTTTGTAACCACCAGGCCTGCCTGAGAGAGCTCCTGAAAGAAGCACTAAACATGGAAAAGAACAACCAGTACCAGCCACTGTAAAAACATACAAATGGTAAAGACCATGAACACAATGAAGAAACTGCAAAAGCCAATGGACAAATCGATCAACTAGTATTGAAATGGCAGGATCAAATTCACACATAAAAATATTAACCTTAAATGTTATTGGTCTAAATACCCCAATCAAAATACACAGACTGGCAAATTGGATAAAGAGTCAAGACCCACTGATATGCTGTATTCAGAAGATCCATCTCATGCACAAAGCCACACATAAGTTCAAAATAAAGGGATGGAAGAAAATTTACCAAGCAAATGGAGACAGGGAAAAAAAAGCAGGGTTTGTAATCCTAGTCTCTGATAAAATGGACTTTAAACCAACAAAGATCAAATGAGACAAAGAAGAGCATTACATAGTGGTAAAGGGATCAATACAACAAGAAGAGCTAACTATCCTAAATATATATGCACCCAATAACCTACAGAGAGACTTAGACTTCAACACAATAGCAGTGGGAGACTTTAACACTCCACTGTCAGTATTAGACAGACCAACAAAACAGAAAATTACAAGGATATCCAGGACTTAAACTCAGATCTAGACCAAGTGGACCTAATACATCTACAGAACTCTACACCCCAAATCCACAGAATATATATTCTTCTCAGCACCACGTTGCACTTACTCTAAAATTGACCACCTAATTGGAAGTGAATCACTCCTCAGCAAATGCAAAAGAACAGAAATCATAACAACCAGTCTCTCAGACCACAGTCAATCAAATTAGAACTCAGGAATAAGTAATTCACTCAAATCCACACAACTACATGTAAAATGAACAATCTGCTCTTGAATGACTACTGGATAAATAATGAAATGAAGGCAGAAATAAAGATATTCTTTGAAACCAATGAGAATAAAGACACAATGACCAGAATCTCTGGGACACATGAAAGCAGTGTCTAGAGGGAAATTTATAGCACTAAATGTCCACATGAGAAGTGAGGAAAGACCTAAATTTGATACCCTAATATCAAAATTAGAAGAACTAGAGGAGGAAGATCAAACAAATTCAAAAGCTAGCAGAAGACAAAAAATAACTAAGCTCAGAGCAGAATTGAAAAAGAGAGACACACACACAAAAACCTTCAAAAATAAATAAATAAATAAATAAAATAAATGAATCCAGGAGCTGGTTTTTTGAAAAGATCAACAAAATAGATAGACCTCCAGCCAGGCTAATAAAAAAGAAAAGAGAGAAGAATCCAACAGATGCAATAAAAAATGATAAAGGGAATACCACCACTAATTCCACAGAAATACAAACTACCATCAGAGATTACCACAAACTCCTTTATGCACATAAATCAGTAAGCCTAGAAAAAAATGGATAAATTCCTGGACACTTACACTTTCCCAAGATTAAACAAGGAAGAAAAAGTCCAGGACCAGATAGGTATGCCAAATTCTATCAGACGTACAAAGAGGAGCTGGTACCATTCCTTCTGAAACTATGTAAAAAACAGAAAAAGAGGGAATGCTCCCTACCTTATTTTATGAGATCAACATCATCTTGATACCAAAACCTGGCAGAAACACAACTAGAAAAGAAAATTTCAGACTAATTTCCATGATGAAATTTCATGCAAAAATCTTCAATAAAATACTGGCAAACTGAATTCAACAGCACATCAAAAAGCTTATCCATCGTGATCAAGTTGGCTTCAACCCGGGGATGCAAGGCTGGTTCAGCATACTCAAATCTGTAAACATAATCTATCGCATAAACAGAACCAAAGACAAAAACCATATGATTATCTAACAGATTCAGAGAAGGCCATCAACAAAATTCAACACCCTTTATGCTAAAATCTCTCAACACATTAGGTATAAATAGAACATATCTCCAAATAATAAAAGCTATTTATGACAAATCCACAGCCAATATCATACTGAATGGGCAAAAACTAGAGGCATTCCCTTTGAAAATGCACAAAACAAGAGTGCCCTTTCTCACTACTCCTATTCAACGTAGTATTAGAAGTTCTGGCCAGAAAAATCAGGCAAGAAAGAGAAACAAAGGGTATTCATTAGGAAAAGAGGAAGTCAAATCGTCTCTATTTGCAAACAACATGAATATATATTTAGAAGACCCCATCGTCTCAGCCCCAAATCTCCTTAAGCTGATAAGCAACTTCAGCAGTCTCAGGATACAAAATCAATGTGCAAAAATCACACACATTTCTATACGTCAATAACAGACAAACAGAGAGCCAAATCATGAGCAAACTGCCATTCACAATTGCTACAAAATATCTGGAGACAACAGATTCTGGAGAGGATGTGGAGAAATAGGAACACTCTTACAGAGTTGATGGGAGTGTAAATTAGTTCAACCATTGTGGAAGACAGTGTGGTGATTCCTCAAGGACCTAGAAATAGAAATTCCATTTGACCCAGCAATTCCATTACTGGGTATATATCCAAAGGATTATAAATTGTTCTGTTATAAAGACATATGTACATGTATGTTCACTGCAGCACAGTTTACAATAGCAAAGACCTGGAACCAACCCAAATGCCCATCGATGATAGACTAGACAAGGAAAATGTGGCACATATACACCATGGAATACTATGCAGCCATAAAAAATTATGAGTTTCGTGTCCTTTGTAGGGCCATGGAGAAACCTGGAAACCATCATTCTCAGCAAACTGACACAAGAACAGAAAAACAAATACCTCATGTTCTCACTCATAAGTAGGTGTTGAATGATGAGAACACAGGGCAGGGAACGTCAAACACTGGGGTCTGTTGGGAGGGACTAGGGGAGGCACAGTGGGAAGTTAGGAGTTGAGGAGGGATGACTTGGGGAGAAATGTCAGATATAGGTGACGGGGATGGAAGCAGCAAACCACCTTGCCATGTATGTACCTATGCAACAATCCTGCATGTTCTTCACATGTACCCCAGAACCTAAAGTGAGAGTTTGATTATAATACATCTTGAGGTATTCTTATTTGGGTTGAATCTGATTGGTAATGTTTGACTTTCCTCTACTTGAATATTTATATTTTTCTTCAGGTTTGAAATGTTTTCTGTTATTATTTCTTTGAATAAACTTTCTACTCCTTTGTCTTTCAGTTTCTTCTTTTACTCTAATAAACCAAATATTTGCTCTTTTGATGTTACCATATATATCCTGTAATCTTTCCTTATTGCTTTTTCTTTTTACTCCTTTGTACATTTTAAATTATCATAATCACTGGTCATTAGAGAAATGCAAATCAAGACCACATTGAGATACCATATCACACCAGTTAGAATGGGAATCATTAAAAAATCAGGAGACAACAGATGCTGGAGAAGATGTAGAGAAACAAGAAAACTTTTACACTGTTGGTGGGAGTGTAAATTAGTTCAACCATTGTGAAGCTATCTAAACTAATGTTTTTGATTTCACTAATTATTCTGTTTCATCAGTTCTGCTGCCGATGCTCTTTATTGCATTTTTCATTTCACTAATTCTATTTTTCTGATCCAGGATTTATTTAATTTCTAAAAACTTATTTCAATTTTTCTGTTAAATTTATCTGATAAATTTCTGAATTAATTCTCTTTTATCTTGAAGTTCATTGAACTTCCTTAAAGCCACTATTTTCAATTACTTGTGTGATAGATCACATATCTTCATCACTTTAGGGTGGGTCTGTCAGTCTTATTTTTTTCTGTTTGGTGATTCATATTTCACTGAATGTTCCTGATACTTATGGATGTGCAATGATATCTGTGCACTGAAGTATTAGACATTTATTTTCATTTTCTTAGCCTGGCTTTGTGCTGAAAGCCAAAGAAGGTAACATGCTTGTAGCCCCCAATAACAATCCTTGTAGGCCCTCCAGGCTGACTGTTGAGTTCCATGATCCTGTAACCACTGCAGTTATCATAGCACTAGAAAATGCTCTAAGCCCAGGCTTGCAATAAATCATATAAGCACTCTAGGGTAGACATGGCTTTTCAGCCCAGACATACCTAGGAATGACCCAAAAAGGATACTGGTGCTATGTGAAAATACTGGCCAGAAACTTAAGTTCAGACGACTGTCTCAGTGGCTCAGACCAGTATGCCTCTAAGCAGTTCTATGCACAGGTGGGATAGGTCCCTGCTATAGTGAGAAAGGATGGAGTTGAGACCAGGACCCAAGGGATGTGCTGTAAAAAAGAGGCTAGAGTACTTATTTCATTAACTTAGACAGGAACACAGCTACCAACAGATCTCAGCATAATTGTAAAAGTTCCCTGACTAATGAGAAGGGCCACAGATGAGACTGGACCCTCTCAGGATCTGCTCTCTCAAAAGGACCTTCCAAGGTCTTGGGCTCAACTGGGTTTTTAAAATAAACTCCTTTAGAAATCCTGGGGCTCTAGCAGAGAGATGTTGGAGTATGGATGGGTACAGAAGTTTTGGTATGTGGGGCTATGAGCAGGTTATCTTTTATTCCACTCTCCTGATGACATCATCCCATTTTCTTTAAATGAAGACTTTGAGAAGGCATTTGCCATACCTCCTTGTCTGAAGAATTATAGTTATTATTTTAAAGTAAATATTTATTGCAAATAGGACTTTAATCTCACTGAAAAACATCTGTAAATATCTGTTCACATGTCTGTAGCTCTAAAGGCCTGTGAGTGGGAGTTGGAAGCCAAATTTTTAAAGAAGCATGGGAGTTCAGCATTATTAGTGCCTATCCTACCCAAGCACTCTCCAGAGTGGGAGAAGTGTTAGTTAACAGGCTTTAAGCTACCTGATCCCAATATTGTGTTGCTCCTCTTCATTTGATTTGTCAACTAGTATCCTTGGCTGATTCTATTGTGAAAAACAATTTTCCGATTCAGTTTTCTTTTCCCCTTTACTAATTGAGAAAAAAATGCACTTCTCTTATAAGTACAGTGACTTCATTTCATATGAAAATTATATTACACTTTATATATAAATAAACAGGTTAACAGAATCAATATGTCAGTTTTGAGTGTTCCATTAATAGGAGCCTGACACTGAGAGATGGATCCAAATTGCTACATAGTCTCATCAAAGTAATAAATGGCCACAAGAGGCCCACTGGGAGCTATCTAAACTAATATTTTTCTCAGTGACTGAAAGGTACTTTATTTTTAACAGTCATGGCATTTCAGTATAGGAAGTGCTATACCTTAATTTCTCACCTCTAAAATTAGGATAATAATCCTTATACGCCTATACTGTCTTTCTAGCATTTTGCTTGGCAAACACTACTGGTTTTCAAGCCCATAGTCATCTGTATCCTACTCCAGTCCCATATCTTCATCTTCTTGGATGGAAAAGGCTGCTTCCCACAACAGAAAATGAATATTCTAGAAAATTCTAGATAATTGCTTTACTTGTTTTAGTTGAATTTGGGGATGTTACTTGGTCCTTGACAGAAGAATTCTATAGAGAAATTCTGGAAAGTTTTTCCTCCTGACAAAAAGAAACACACACAAGCAGTTAAAAAACTACTAATTTCTGTAATTGGATGCTACTGTGTAGAGACATGATGCCTTGAGCTGCAACAGTCACCCTGCAACTATGAGCAGGCAAATCTAAGGCTGAACTTCAAATCACTGGGCAGGGTCAAGTACAAAAATGAAAGAGTTGAATTCCTTAATTACTGTCACATAATGAATATTTTTTTGTCCCCACAAAGTTTACTTGCTGAAAGTTTAATTTCAATGTGACAGTATTTTAGGTTGGGCTTTTGGGAAGTAAGTAATTTATGCTCTCATAAGAAGAAGCCATAGAACTAGCTAGCTCTAATTCTATCATGTGAGATACAGGGAAGTCTACAACCTGGAAGAGAATCCTCACTAGAACTCAACAATGCTATTTTAATAGTTCCATGCTTTTGGATTTTCAGTCTCCAGAACTGTAAAAAATACATGTCTGTTATTTATATAAGGCACCTACTCTATGGTCCTTTGTTATAGCAGCCCAAAGTGATAGAGACAATGACATTATATTCCATACCTAGAACTCCCCTGTGCTAAACATCCAGATATGTATCACACAGTGAAAGTCCTTTGGCTTAAGACATTTCTAGATAGTTATTCTGTCACTTTTAGGTAAGAGCACCCTATCAATATAACGGTTTCATCTAAAGATATTAAGAGCATTACTAACATCTTCATACAATTCTTTATGATATAAATAAAAGTTACTAATATGATCAATTTGTAGCATTTTGAAGAGTAACATGATTCCTTTGAATATTAATATGAATTTAATTACTATTGCTTTCACTTAACTCAATTTCATTTAGGAGTAGTGATACAAACCAAATAAAGAGGTTTTCTATTTTTAGGTTGCCTATTGATAATGAAGGATGAATAATAATAACTTTTTAAATGTGGGTTTAGACCAGTGCAGAAATACTTGAGACGGAGAATGAACTCCTCTACATGCTTCCATTCTGAGCACCCAGAGATGGTGAATTAAAAACAAAGAGAATACTGCTTGTGCATGCTGTTTCTTTCTAAAGGTATAAAAATAATGCCTTAACAAGAGCAGTTTCCTTTGCGGGTAGCAGCAAGTGGGAGAGGGTCCAAGAAGGGCTGCAGTTCTTTTGTGCAAGTGTTATGCTTTCCCTCTTACCTTTTTCTTAACACCACAGCACTGACACAGACTAGGGCTCAATTCTGGAACTACACAATTACATTACCAAAGTAGAAGATCACAAATGTGCATGCACACACATACACACACACACGCGAACGCACATGCATACACACACACACACACACACACACACACACACACACTGAGCTCACAGGCTAAAACAACTAGGTACCTAAAAAGTACAACTACATCAAAAGGAAGAAAACAAACTGGACAACATAAGCTGTGTAAAAGAGAAATCATGGAATAGATTGACTAAAGTTTTATAATAATACTGATGATTTCCTCTAAGAGTATAAAAAATTAACAATATGAAACAAAAAGTAAATTAAATTTACTTTTAAAAATAGAAAACAATGAGAAAGATAAGCAATGAAAATTATAATTTTTCAAATAAAGACCACAATAATTTGTATAAATAGCAGATACATAGCAACAGACAAAGAAATTACTGTGCTAAATATCAAACTGAGGAATTCTCCCAGAAAGACTAGCTAATAATACATTTAAAAGTTTTCTTAAAGTATAAGGATATGGAGAATAGAAAAAGAAAGTGCAATATCCAGGAGACAGGAATTCCAGAGGAAATGAAAAGAGGAAGTAATTGAAGAAATAATGAAAATAATTTGCAAAATGTTAAAGATGAGAGACTAATTGAAAAGCTCATAAATAGGAGGAATATCAGACAAGAGAGGTAAAACTCCAAACATGTCCACATTAGAGTGACACTGAAGAAAATTAAAGATAAATTCTAAAGGCTTCAAGAGAACAGACTAACCATACTGCATAGTCAGATTTGCATCAAATTGTTCCAGCAATACCAGTAGTAGGATATTTTATAAAAACGATTGTGTCTCTAGAATTTTAAACCTACCAAATTGCCATTTAAATGTGAGAATCTAATATCCTTAAAGTTGGTAACTGTAAGATGGACCTAAAGATCTCTAGCCCCTTATATACACACCTGCCATAATTTCCCAAAGTATAAATATTTTATTGCCATGATGAGTTATGTCAAATGGTGTAATTGACTTTAAGAAAGGACTGTTATCCAACTGTGCTTAGTCTAATCACAAGAGCCCTTTACATCTGCGTCCAGAGGTCAGAGACAGGGTGAGTCAGAACTTCAAAATAGAGACATACGCCTACTGGCATGGAAGAAGCCACCAGCAAGTTGTGGAGAGGGTGACACAGTGCAGGAGTGGCAAACAGCCTCTAGGAGCTAAGAATGCTCCCATGGTCAATCGCTAGCAAGAAAAAGGAGATCTCAGTCCTGTAATCACCAAGAACTAAATTCTTCCAACAACAAAAATGAGTTTGAAAGTGGATTTTCCCTGGAATTTCTAGACAATAACTGAGCCAAGCCAACGTCTTGTTTTGAACCACATGAGCCCCTAAGCAGAGGACTCAGGCATCTAAGTGGAAATCCTAGTCTACTGAAATGGAGAGATAATAAATTTGTGTTGTTCTAAGCTGCTAAATTTATGGCAAACTTTTGCATAGCAATAAAAACTAACGCAGGAGTCTTGATACATAAGTATTATATTAAAACCAACTGGAGTTTTCAAATAAAAAGAAAACACTAGGCGATACCATAGAACAAATCAAGAACAGAAATTTATACTATTATTTCACTAACAAACATGTTTGAAGGGCTCCTAAATAAAAGATCAGTTAGATAATTCCCGTTTTATATTAGCAATTTTCCTAAGATTATAATCCTACATATATATACAATATATATACATACACATATCTGTACACATGTATACTTACGCATATATAGGCCTCAAAAGGAACTGTAATTAATCATATATATGTTATATATCGTCATATATATGATATATATAAACATATGATCATATATATCATACATATGATATGTATATGTTAATTCATATATATGATATATTATATATCATATATATCATATATATGAATTATTTATATGAATCATATATATGATATATATGTTAATTCATATGTATGATATACGTGATATATATGTTAATTCACATATATGATATATTAACATATATGTGATATATATACATGGTATATATGTTAATTCACATATATGATATATTAACATATGTGATATATATGTTAATTCATATATATGATATATATGCTTATATATATGATACATATGATATATATTCATATAATATATAAATATGATATATATGATTTATATGATATATAAATCATATATATTTATATGATATATTAATCATATTAATCATATTAATAATATATATATGATCATATATATATGATTTTATATATGATCTCATATATCTATGATTAATTACAGTTCCTTTTGAGGCATAACAAGTTACCCAAATTACTGGTGGGAAAAAACCCAACTCTTTTACTTTTCTCAAGCTTTATAGGTAGGGATTATGGGATGGACTGAGCAGAGTTCTTACTCAGTCTCATTTGGTTGCAGTTAGATGTTGGCTGAGACTGTAATCTTCTACCTTTGTCTGACCGTTAAATGCTGAACTTCAGTGTGGCATGTATTAAGAATTCACAGAATTTAAAATATCTCCTGTGGTCTGACCAAAAAGTCTTTAAAGATTATTATCTTGTTTGGGACACAAGAATCTTATCTACCAATGTCGAGACATGATTTTATTGTTCTAGCTACTGTCTTCCTTTCTCCCAGAAACAATGACTCTTATTGTTTCTGTAATAGGTTGGAAGCCCCAGAGAAACACAATCAAAAATTTAATCTGATATAGAAATTTCACACATATCTGTATTACTACCGGTTACACTACCTAGATGTCAAGTACTGTGTACAGTCTTAGTTACAAAGATGTATAAGATACTATTTCTGCTTCAGTGAAGTTCCTAATCTCACAGCAGAGAAAGATATACAAAGAGCTAACAACAATTATACACACCAAATCCTATAATAATAAAAGCGAAGCATTGTGGGAGCAGAGAAAGTTCAACTAAAAGTACCCAGAAAACAGCCATGACTTAGTACTATACTGCTGTAGTATTACACACTGAAATTGGACTATATCAATGGCAAAAGGTAACATAATTTAGAGAACATATTGTATATTCTATCCAGGGTGTAGAAAATGTCAACATCTTTTATGCTAAAGGAAAATGGTTTCTTGGAATTTCAGTGTATTTGATAATGAGGAAAATAAACCAATTTTTGCTCTTTCTTGTTTATTATTTTTCTTATTTATTGCTTTTATTTATTATGGTTTAGTTTTGTTAATTTAAAGATAATTTTCTGAAATTAAATTTTCCTGAGATTATTTATTGAGGCATGCAGTTTGTCTTCAAAAATTATTTTTTTCTTTTAAAATCTAATATTAACTTTGATCATTATTTGTATTTACCCACTGTTTGTGCAATATTAGTGAAATGCTGTGGGACATATCTGGATGAAAAACTATCAAATTTTTTGCCCTACAAGGCTTATATTCTGGTAGGAGAGATGGCAGCATGAAAATAGTATGATATCAGAGAAAATAAAATAAATGCCATCAAAATGTTATGGAAAACCAAGCAAATGTGCCTTGAGCTTTGACTGTCATGATTATTGCTTTTGGTTGCTTCCCGTATCCTCAGTGACAGAATGCAACTTCAGTTTATATTTTTAATATATTTGTAATTTCATCCTTTTTAAAAGTTACAACTTAAAAAGTAGCTCCAGATGAGGACACTAAGAGTCAGAGAATTCCATGGTCACATGGTTCAGCAGCAAGATTCTGAAAGTGTTTCACAATGTTTATTATCTAGATCAGGTACAGCAAAATCCATGGCCTGTGGTTAAATATGGCTCATAGAAAAGTCTTAATGATAGTTTTAGCTATTTAAGTACTTCAAAATAGTTTCTGTCAGGGCATGCCTTCTTTAGTTTTGTATATTTATGTATGCATAAACTAGATATAATATACATAAACTATATAAACTAGATATATATATATATATATATATATATATATATATATATATATATGCGCACACACACACGTAACTATGCACATATATGATGTGAGTGATTTGGCCATTGTACAATGGTTGAAACTCCAGAGGCATCTGAGTCTGAAATTCCTTTTGAACCTATGTCCTACATGAAATGCAGTAGTAGCAGTTCCCAAAATCTGTTATGTTCTGTTTCACTTCTGGATATTTGAACTGTTGCTCTCACTTCATGGAATAAGTTTCTCCACATTTCCTTTTTTGTTAACTAAGTATAATTTAGCTCAAGACTCATATATAAAACACCCCCCTAGGATGTTGGGCCAGACTGGTTCCAGGTCTTTGCTATTGTAAACAGTGCTGCAATGAACATTCGTGTGCATATGTCCTTATAGTAGAATGATTTATAATCCTTTGGATATATACCCAGTAATGGGATTGCTGGGTCAAATGGGATTTCTATTTTTAATGGTTGAACTAATTTACACTCCCACCAACAGTGTAAAAGTGTTCCTATTTCTCCACATCCTCTCCAGCATCTGTTGTCTCCAGGTTTTTTAATGATCACCATTCTAACTGGCATGAGATAGTATCTCAATGTAGTTTTGATTTGCATTTCTCTAATGACCAGTGATGATGAGAATTTTTTTTTCATTTTTGGCAATTATGCATACAGTTGCTTATGCATTTGTATGGATAATTTGTGTGCATGCATGTTCATAACTCCAACTCATTTAGATAATTACATAGGAGTGAAATTGTTGTATTCTATAGTAAGAGTATGTTTAGTTTTATAAAATCCTGCAAAACCACCTTCCAGTGCTTCTGTACCATTCTGCATTCCCCTAGCAATGAATAAGAGTTCCTGTCACTTCAAAACCTTGCCTGCATTTGGTGTTGTCAGTGTTTTAGAATTTAGTCATTCTAACAGATACGTAATGCTGTTTTAATTTTCTATTCTCTAATAATATACTATATTGGTCATCTTTTTTTATTGTACTTCTGGGGTACATGTGCAGATCATACAGGGTTGTTACATAGGTACTTACATGGCAAGGTGGTTTTCTGCCTCCAACCCACCGTCACCTATATCTGGCATTTCACCCCATGTTATCCCTCCCCAACCTCCCCACCCCATGCTGCCCCTCCCCTAACCCCCACAACAGACCTCAGTGTGTGATGCTCCCCTCCCTGTGTCCATGCGTTCTCACTGTTCAACACGCGCCTATGATTGAGAACATGAGTGTTTGATTTTCTGTTCTTCTGTCAGTTTTCTGAGAATGACGGTTTCTACATTCGTCCATGTCCCTACAAAGGACATGAATTCATCGTTTTTTATAGCTGCGTAGTATTCCATGGTGTATAAGTGCCACATTTTCCCTGTCCAGTCTATCATTGATGGGCATTTGGGTTGGTTCCAGGTCTTTGCTATTGTAAACAGTGCTGCAATGAACATACACGTGCATGTGTCTTTATAATAGAACGATTATGGGTATATTCGTTTGGGTATATACCCAATAATTGAGTTGCTGGGTCAAATGGAATTTCTATTTCTAGGTTCTTGAGGAATCACCACACTGTCTTCCACAGTGGTTGAGCTAATTTACACACCCATCAACATTGTAAGAGTGTTCCTATTTCTCCACATCCTATTCAGCATCTGTTGTCTCCAGATATTTTTTTTTTTTCTTGAAGAGCTGCGAGATTTTATTGAACTCTCAAAAGATTCTTAGAGAGCAGATAATTCAATCTGATCAACTGTTTTGTAACACAGCTTCAGTGTCTTTATTTAATTCTTTTCATATCTTTCTCTGGCTTCTTGAAGACAACAGCAGTGAGTGGCTTCTGCATGCTCCACAACATGTTGGCTCTTCTAAAACTCTTTTGGCCAGAACCCAACTTCATGATGTCATCAAGAAGTAAGCTGCTGTTGTCACGTGTAATTAAGTAGACATTGTATGTTTGTTTGCAGGCAACTTTCATGTTCTCTGCAGAGATGCCAAAGCATGCACTTTGCCAGAACAAGTCTTTTCCAAGACTTTTCCTTTTCTACAGTTGATAGCTCTATAAAGTAAACATTTTCTCCTGTTTCAATACTCTTTGATAAGAAGGTTGGAAGAGTACCTTTCCCACAGGCACCTGTTTATCCATCTCTTAATGCTTCCCTAGGTATATCTTATGGGGGTTTCATGTCCCATTCATAGTCTGCCACCAAAAGAGGCCATGAGCAAGACAATGTTTTAGTTTTTTTTTTTAGTTTTTCAATAGTCCTTCAAATACGAAATAGCAATCAAAACACAAAGTGTTTCTCACAAAAGTTTGGGTCACATTTCTCTATTTTAAAGATGTTGCATTTCTGCAACTGAAGCTAATGAATTCTTTTCTGCAGCATGATTGGAAATTTTTTTATTGCATTTTAGGTTTTGGGGTACATGTGAAGAACATGCAAGATTGTTGCATAGGTACATACATGGCAGTGTGATTTGCTGCCTTCCTCGCCCTCACCTATATCTGGCATTTCTCCCCATGCTATCTCTCCCCAACTCCCCACCCCTCGCTGTCCCTCCCCTATATCCCCCCGACAGAGCCCAGTGTGTGATGCTCCCCTCCCTGTGTCCATGTGTTCTCATTGTTCAACACAAGCCTATGAGTGAGAACATGCAGTGTTTGATTTTCTGCTCTTGTGTCAGTTTGCTGAGAATGATGGTTTCCAGGTTCATCCATGTCCCTATGAAGGACATGAGCTCATTGTTTTTGATGGCTGCTTAATATTCCATGGTGTATATGTTCCACATTTTCCCTGTCCAGTCTATCATCGATGGGCATTTGGGTTGGTTCCAGGTCTTTGCTATTGTAAACTGTGCTGCAATGAACATTCATGTGCATGAGTCCTTATAGTAGAACAATTTATAATCCTTTGGATATATACACAGTAATGGGATTGCTGGGTCAAATGGAATTTCTATTTCTAGGTCCTTGAGGAATCACCACACTGTCTTTCGCAATGGTTGAACTAATTTACACTCCCACCAACAGTATAAAACTGTTCCTATTTCTCCACATCCTCTCCAGCATCTGTTGTCTACAGATTTTTTAATGATCACCATTCTAACTGGCATGAGATGGTATCTCAATGTAGTTTTGATTTGCATTTCTCTAATGACCAGTGACGATGAGCATTTTTTCATATGTTTGTTGGCCTCCTGTATATCTTCTTTTATAAAGTGTCTGTTCATATCCTTCACCCACTTTCGAATGGGCTCGTTTGTTTTTTTCTTGTAAATCTGTTTTAGTTCTTTGTAGATTCTGGATATCAGCCCTTTGTCAGATGGTAGATTGCAAAAATTTTTCCCATTCTGTTGGTTACCTATTCACTCTAATGACTGTTCCTTTTGCTGTGCAGGAGCTGTGGAATTTGATGAATTCTCATTTGTCTATTTTGGCTTTTGTTGCCAATGCATTTGGTGCTTTGATCATGAAGTCCTTGCCTACGCCCATGTCCTGAATGATTTTGCCTAGGTTTTCTTATAGGGTTTTTATGGTGTTAGATCTTATGTTTAAGTCTTTAATCCATATTCAGTTAATTTTAGCATAAAGTGTCAGGAATGGTTCCAGTTTCTGCTTTCTGCACATGGGTAGCTAGTTTTCCCCACATCATTTATTAAACAGGGAATCCTTTCCCCATTGCTTGTTTTTGTCAGGTTTGTCAAAGATCAGATGGTTATAGATGTGTGGCATTACCTCCAGGACACCTCTGCTCTGTTTCATTGGTCTATATCTCTGTTTTTGTACCAGTGCCATGCTATTTTGTTTACTGTTGACTTGCAGTACACTTTGAAGTCATTAGCATGATGCCTCCAGCTTTTTTTTTCTTTTTTCTTTCTTTCTTTTTTTTTTTTTTTTTTTTTTTTTGCTTAGGATAGTCTTGGCTATGCAGGCTCTGTTTTGGTTTCATATGAAATTTAAGGTGTTTTTTTCCAATTCTGTGAAGAAGGTCACTGGTAGTTTGATGGGGATAGTGTTAAATCTATAAATTACTTTGGGCAGGAAGGTAATTTTCATGATATTGATTCTTCCTAACCATGAGCCTGGAATGTTTCTCCATGTGTTTGTGTCCTCTCTTATTTCCTTGAGCAGCAATTTGTAGTTCTCCTTGAAGAGATCCTTTACATCTTTTGTTAGTTGTATCCGTAGTTATTTTATTCTCTTTGTAGCAATTGTGGATGTGAGTTTGCTCTTGATTTGGCTCTCCATTAGTCTGTTATTGGTGTTTAGGAATGCTTGTGTTTTCTGCAATTGATTTTGTATATTGAGACTTTGCTGAAGTTGCTTATCAGTTTAAAGAGATTTGGGGCTTAGATGATGGGGTCTTCTAAATATACAATCATGTCATCTGCAAATACAGACAATTTGACTTCCTCATTTTCTAATTGAATATGCTTTATTTCTTTTTCTTGCCTGATTGCTCTGGCTAGAACTTCCAATACTACATTGAATAGGAATGGTGAGAAAGGGTATCATTGCCCAGTGACATATTTCAAAGGGAATGTTTCTAGGTTTTGCCCATTCAGTATGATTTTGCTGTGGGTTTTTTGTAAGTCGTTTTTATTATTTTGAGATACTTTCCTAATTTATTGAGAGTTGTTAGCATAATGCGCTGCCGAATTTTGTTGCAAGCCTTCTCTGCACCTATTGAGATAATCATGTGGTATTTGTCTTTGCTTCTGTTTATGTGTTGGATTAAGTTTATAGACTTACATATGTTTAATCAGCCTTGCATCCCCGGGATGAAGCCTACTTGATCATGATGGATAAGCTTTTTGGTGTGCTGTTGCAATTGGTTTGCCAGTATTTTATTGAAGATTTTTGCATCTGTGTTCATCATGGATATTGGCCTGAAGTTTTTTTTTTTTTTTTTTTTTTTTGTTGTTGTTGTTGTTGTTGTTGTTGAGTTTCTGCCAGGTTTTGGTATGAGAATAATGTTGGTCTCATAAAATGATTGAGAAAGGATTCCCTCTTTTTGTATTGTTTGGAATAGTTTCAGAAGGAGTGGTCCCAGCTCCTCTTTGCATGTCTGGTAGCATTTGGCTGTGAACCCATCTGGTCCTGGACTTTTTTTGGTTGGTAGGCTATTAATTGCTGCCTCAACTTCAGTCCTTGTTATTGGTCTATTCAGGGTTTCAATTTCTTTCTGGTTTAGTCTTGGGAGTGTGCCAGTGTTCTGGAATTTATACATTTCTTCCAGGTTTACTGGTTTATGTGCATAGAGGAGTTTGTGGTAATCTCTGATGGTAGCTTGTATTTCCGTGGAATTGGTGGTGATATCCCTTATTATGTTTTATTACATTTATTTGATTCTTCTCTGTTTTCTTTTTTATTACTCTGGCTATCAGTCTGTTTTGTTGATCTTTTCAATAAACTAGTTCCTAGATTTATTGAATTTTTGAATTTTTTTTTTTGTTTGTTTCTCTATCTCCTTCAGTTCTGCTCTGATCTTTGTTATTTCTTGTCTTCTGCTAGCCTTTGAGTTTTTTTTTTTTTAAATCTTGCTCCTCTACCTCTTTCAATTTTGATGATAGGGTGTCAATTTTAGATCCTTCCTTTCTTCTCATGTGGGCATTTATTGCTGTAAATTTCCCTCTAGACACTGCTTTAAATGTGTCCCAGAGATTCGGTACATTTTGTCTTCATTTTTGTTGGTTTTGAAGAAAATCTTTATTTCTGCCTTCATTTCATTGTTTATCTAGTTGACATTCAGGAGCTAGTTGCTTAGTTTTCCATGAAGTTGCATGGTTCTGAGTTGGTTTCTTAATCCTGAGTTCTAATTTGATTGCACTGTGTTATGAGAAACTGTTAGTTATGATTTCTATTCTTTTGCATTTGCTGAGGAGTGATTTATTTCCAATTATGCGGTCAATTTTAGAGTAAGTGTAATGCAGTGCTGATACGAATTTATATTTTATGGATTTGGGGTGGAGAGTTCTGTCGATGTCTATTAGGTTTGCTTGGTCCAGGTCTTCACTCAAGTCCTGGATATCCTTGTTAATTTTCTGTTTTGTTGATCTGTCTAATATTGAAAGTGGAGTGTTAAAGTTTCCCACTATTATTCTGTGGGATTCCAAGTCTTCTTGTAGGTTGTTAAGAAACTGCTTTATGTATCCATGTGCTCCTGTATTGGGTGTGTATATATTTAGGATAATTAGCTTTTCTTGTTGCATTGATCCTTTTACAATTATGTAATGCTCTTCTTTGTGTCTTTTGATCTTTGTTGGTTGACAGTCCACTTTATCAGAGACTAGGAGCAGCTCCTGCTTTTTTTTTTTTTTTTCTCTCCATTTACTTGGTAAATGTTTCTCCATCCCCTTATTTTTAGCTTATGTGTGTTCTTGCACATGATATGTTTCCTGAATACAGCACATTGATGACTCTTGACTCTTTATCCAATTTGCCAGTCTGTGTCTTTTGATTTTGGCATTTAGCCCATTTACATTTAAGGTTAATATTGCTATATGTGAATTTGATCCTGCCATTTAGATGCTAGTTGGTTGTTTTGCCCATTAGTTGATGCAGTTTCCCCATTGTGTTGATGGTCTTTACCATTTGGTATGTTTTTGGAGTGGCTGGTATTGGTTGTTCCTTTCCATGTTTAGTGGTTCTTTCAGGAGCTCTTGTAAGGCAGGCTTGGTGGTGACAAAATCTCTCAGCATTTGCTTGTCCATAAAGAATTTTATTTCTCCTTCACTTATGAAGCTTAGTTTGACTGGATATGAAATTCCAGGTTGAAAGTTCTTTTTTTTTTTTTTTTTTTTTTTTTTTAATGATGTTTAATATTGGTCCCCTTCCTCTTCTGGCTTATAAGGGTTCTGCTGAGAGATTTCCTGTGAGTCTGATGGGCTTCCCTTTGTGGGTAACCCAACCTTTTCTCTGGCTGCCCTTAGCATTTTTTCCTTCATTCCAACACTGGTGACTCTGATGACTATGTGCCTTGGGGTTGCTCTTCTTGAGGAATATCTTCATGGTGTTCTCTGTATTTCCTGGACTTGAATGTTGGCCTGCCTTGCTAGGTTGGGGAAGTTCTCCTGGATAATAACCTGAAGAATGTTTTCCAGCTTGGATTCATTCTCCCCATCACATTCTGGTACACCTATCAAATGTAGATTAGGTCTTTTCATATAATCCCATATTGATTGGAGGCTGTGTTTATTTCTTTTTACTCTTTTTTCTCCAATCTTGCCTTCTCATTTTATTTCATTGAATTAGTCTTCAATCTCTTGATATCCTGCTTCTGCTTGGTCAATTTGGCTATCAAAACTTGTGTATGTTTCACAAAGTTCTCATGTTGTGTTTTTCAGCTCCATCAGGTTGTTTATGTTTTTCTCTAAGCTGGTTATTCTTGTTAGCATTTTGTCTAACCTTTTTTCCAGGTTCTTAGTTTCTTTGCATTAGGTTACAACATGTTCTATTAGCTTGGAGAAATTTGTTATTACCCACCTTATGAAGCCTGCTTCTGTCAATTCATCAGATTCATTCTCCATACAGCTTTGTTCCCTTGCAGATGAGGAGTTGTGATCCCTTGGAGGAGTAGCGGTGTTCTTGTTTTTGTGTTTCATCCTTTTTGTGCTGGTTTTTACCCATCTTTGTGGATATATCTACTTGTGGTCTTTGTAGTTGGTGACTTTCGGATGGGGTGTCTGAGTGGACATCGTTTTTGTTGATGTTGAAGCTATTTCTTTCTGTTTTTTTTTTTTTTTTTTTTTTTTTTTTTTTTTTAAGTTTTCCTGCTAATGGTCATACCCCTTTGTTGCAGAAATGCTGGAGGTCCACTCCAAACCCTACTTGCCTGGGAATCACCTGTGGGGGTTGCAGAACAGCAAAGGTTGCTGCCAGTTTCTTCTTCTGTTATCTTTGTCCCAGAAGGGTACCTGCCAGATGTCAGCCATAGCTCTTTTTTATGAGGTGCCTCTTTGGATATACAGGGGTCAGGAAGCTGCTTGAGGAGATAGTCTGTCCCTTATCAGAGCTCAGGTGCTGTGCTGGGAGCTCCACTGCTCTGTTCAGAGCTTCTGGGCAGGTACGTTTAAGTCTGCTGCAGTGGAACTCAAAATCACCTTTTCCCCCAGGTGCTCTGTCCTGGGAATGTATGGTTTTATTTATAAGTTCCTGACATACTGCTGCCTTTTTTCAGAGATGTCCTGCCCAGCATGGAGGTAGTCTAGTCATAGTCTGCTAGCAGAGGCATTGCTGAGCTGCTGCAGGCCCTACCCAGATGCTGTTAAACTTCCTTGTCATTTTGTTTACAAAATTTCAGTTAGAACTGCCTCAGTAGTGGTGAACTGCTTTGCTAGTGGCAGATGTCCTTCTTCCCACAGAGCTTGACCATCCTAGGTCCAGCTGTGCTTGCTGCAAAACTCTCAAGTCAGAGCATTTCAGATTGCTGGCCTTTGTGGGGGTGGGACCCACGAAGCCTGTCACCTGGTTTTCTGCTTTTGGCCCTCTCTTTTTCAGTTGAATGGGCAGCTCTGTTTCCCAGGTGTTCCAGGCACCAGTTGAAATGGCCACCCAGATTTGTGTGAGTTTTTGTGTGGAAACCTGTGGCACCAGCTGAAATAGCCGTACTGGAAATTCATGGAGCTTTTCTGCCCAGGGAATCTCCTGGTCTGTGGGCAGTAAAAACTGCGAGAGGGGTGCAGTATCTCAACTGGAGTGCTGGAGAGGATGCAAAAGCCCCTGATGACCTCTGTTGGGTGATGGGGGGGTCTTCCCAGGATTGCATTTCCTGGGTGAGGCAGCCCCCCACCCTGCCTTGGCTCATCCTTCCTGGGCTACACCGACTGTGCCACCAGTCCCCTTGAGATGCACCTGGTACCTCATTTGGAAATGCAGAGATAACTCACCTCTGCTCAACTCTCACTGGGAACTGCAGTCCAGAGCTGTTCCTATTCAGTGCTCTTGCTCTGCCTCCTCTATATTGGGCATCTTTTTATATGCTTATTGGTCATCCATATATATATATTTTTGGTGAGATGTTTGTTCAGACCTTTTGGTAATTTTTTAATTGTGTTGTGTATTTTCATATTGTGTGAGTTTAAGAGTTCTTTTTAATTGTGGATACAAGTCTTGTATCAGATATGTGTTTTGCAAATATTTTCTTTCCATTAGTGACTTGTCTTTTTATTGTGTTGATGTGTTTCACAGAGGAGAAGTTTTCAATTTCAATGAGATCTAACTAATCATTATTTTCTTTCATGAATCATATTTTTGTAATTGTCCTATAGTTCTTGAATATTCTGTCCCATCTTTCTTTTTAGATCCCTGAGCATATTATAGCTATTTTAAATTTTCAGCCTGATAACACCAAAATCTCTAACATACTTTCTTTGTCTTTTTGTCTTTTAGTTTTTTCTTTTTAGCATGCTTTGTAATTTTTAGTTGAAAGACGTGTATATCATATGGGGTAAAAGAAACTGAATGAGGTAGACGTTTAGTATGACGTTTCATATTTATCTGGCCAGGAGTTAGGTTGTGCTTGCTGTTTGCTGTAATGATCTGTGCCATTTTAAATTTCCTCAAGTGTCCTTGTATTTGTATCTCCTGTTGTCTTTGTTTCTCTAGTGACTCTGTCTTAGAGTCCAAGCCTTGCAGTTATTTAAACTGTGATCCTTTGTTATTACACCTGAGTTCTATTGATGTGGTGGTAATGTGTCTGGAAAGTGGAAGTATTCCACAATCCTAGGATTGTGTCTCAGTCTTTTGGTGGGTGTGTTCCTCTGTTCTATAGCTCTCACAATGCTTCTTAGTTTCCTCCCCAACTCCCCTGGAATTGTACTTTCCATAGGTCAGTTAAGCTCTGGTAAAGCCCATGTTTGTTAGGCTCTGGTAAAATATTTTCTCTTCAGGGCAGGCTTTTGTTCAGAAGAACAGCATTCTCTGGGATATTTTCAGAATGGCCACTTCTTCCACCCCTAACCAGAAGCATGACTGGATTTTTCTCTTTTCTTCACCCTGAGAGCCTGGTGGGACTCCTGGAGCTAAAACTGATGAAAGTATGAGGGACCCCAAACCTTGTAAGGCTGGAACCTCAGTTGATTTTCTCTCTCAATCTAGTCCATACTCAGTCTTTTTTTCTGCAATTTCTCAATTATTCTTTAAGTATTCCCTCTGGTTGCTGGCTCTACTGCAAGCTTCTGCTCCTGGTAAGCTGTGATTCTCTGTATCTATCCTTCTGTCCCATTTAGGGGGCAGTGGTTTGTACTATGACCTCAATTCTTTGGTGGATTTAAGAAGAGTTACCAATTTTCAGTTTGCTCAGTGTTTTCCCTTGTTGTGAGGATGAGAAGGACAACTTACAAGCTTTTTGCATGTTGAACTGGAAATGAAAATTATTTCTTTAAGGTTGTTTTTATATTTAAAAAACACAAAAACTTGAAATATAGAAATAATGTATCCATCAAGAGTGAAGGGTAACTGTATTTACTTTCCAGTATAGTGAAGATAATACCTCCTTCTTGGGAAAAGTTCAGGCCCGATTTCTTCTAGCCTGTTATAAAAGATGCAGACTGTCTAAGGTTGGGTTTTCATAGCTGTAACACAGACCTGAAGCATACATAGCATCCACCTGGGCCTCACTGTATTACACCATGAAACTTGGAGGCCAGGGCAACACACATATGTGGATACTCATATCATGATGTTTACTGTGCTTTGAAGAATAGTCTTTTGTTTCTGACTCAGAACAAGTCTTTTTCTTTCTGACTCAGAACAAGTCTTTTTCTTTTAAGTTGTAATTTTTCATTTATTGGGGAAGAGAAAATTCCAATGAAATATGTGAATATTTGGTTCCATTCTCTTTTAAAAAAAAATTCCATAGGTTTTGGGGGAACAGATGACATTTGGCTATATGAGTAAGTTCTTCTGTGGTGATTTGTGAGACGTTGATGAACCCATCACCCAAACAATATACACTGAATCCAGTTTTTAGTCTTTTATCCCTCATCCATCTCCCACCATTTCCCGTGAGACCCCAAAGTCTGTTGTATCATTCTTATGCCTTTGCATCCTCATAGCTCAGCTCCCACTTATGAGTAAGAACATGGGACGTTCATTTTTCCATTCCTGAATTACTTCACTTAGAATAATAGTCTCCAGTTCCATCCAGGTTGCTGCAAATGCCATTCATTCATTCCTTTTCATGGCTGAGTAGTATTTCATCATATGTAGATATATATCCCACAGTTTCTTTATCCACTAGTTGATTGATGGGCATTTGGGCTGATTCTACATTTTTGCAATTGTAAATTGTGCTGCTATAATTTTCTGTCAGAATCCAGGAAACTATGCCAAGCTAACTTCTTTGCTTGTAAGTAGAGTAAAATCACAGACTGATCACAGTTCTTGATACGTCTATCCACCAAAAAGATTTACACAGAAAAACGTATTGTAGTTTTGTGCTTAATGGCATACATTGGGAAATAAACTATTCAAAAGCAGGTGATTTAATAAACAAATTTTTGTATTTCATATAATGGAATACTACTTAGCAATATAAATGAATTGTTTATATATATAATAACATCAATAAAAATCCCAAAATTATGCCGACAAAAATAAGGCAGACATAAAAGAGCACATGCTTTATGCCACCATTTATGTGAAATCCTTGCATTATCATGATTAATGCATGGTTATAGAAATCAGAACAGTGTTTGTTTCTATGCAGTAAAGATTGACTGCACAGTGCCGGAGATGATGGAGATCTTGATAGGGATGCAGCTGATATAGGTGCATTTTCAAAACAGATCATACTGTACATGCAAATTTTAAACTCAGTATTCATTTGAAAAAAGAATGCAAATAATTTGAAAGAAATTTTTTAAAGTTTCACTCTTAAAGAAATACCGCTAGTTGTTAATGGTATATGTGGACTAATTGAGCAATGCACAACTTCTTAAACTTTGAAATTGGATTAAACACTGCTACCTTCTCCTGTTTCACATCGATTATCCTGCGGTACTTTCTTTTTATCATCTCAACCTAGAAAATTCAATCAGTTTCACAAAGATATGATGTCACCAAAGGGAATTTAACATTATCTAGAGTTGAAACTGAAATGCCTTGAGCTAATAGTTCAAATAGTGTCTGACTGCTATCAGAAGTCAGTGTATTTCCTTTGAACAATTTGAAAATTTTCCTCTCCTCACTCTTGTGATTTTGTAACAGTAGACGAAGTATAATGGCCCCACAACATGGAAGACACAGGATCAGATGGTTTGCAGGGCTTTTTCAACTCTGAAATGCTGTAACTCTATGTTGAGAGGAGATTTTTGTAATAAGAAGATATTCTGTCTTTACCGCAATCATATTTAAGGGCACCACTACATTTTGAATTCTGTATTCTTCCTACCAAAAGGTATTGATATGCAACATAGATAGAAGTAAATGATTTGAAGCCAGACATATACAGATTTTGCATCCACTACTTACTATCTGGGGACCAGACAGTCAGTTAAAGTCTCTGAGCCTCAGTTTTGTCAAGTGCAAAATTAAAATAATGTCATAAATATCTCACTGCAGTGCATTGAAATGAAAGCAATACATGTAAACCTCTCAATAAAGTTCCTAGCACATTGCTCAACAAATGTCCTCTATTAAAAGGAGCATATTTATCATTCATTGAGTCCGAAGGAATCTTTTCAAGATAAACAGTTTATTCTAAACAAATCAAGAGCTCATAATGTCAAATATATCGCTATATTAAATTAGGAGAAGCAGACTAAAAGTAAAAATATATAAACCAGCTTAAGTAACTTTTAATCATTTTTTCTGATTATTTTATGTTTAACAACATATTAAATTTTAAAAATTAAGTATGCATTAATTCCATTTATTGTACATAAGTATAATCTAAAAATTATATTTATGTTTATAGATTTTTCTGGAGATTAGAAGATGGCATGATTCTAAGAAATTATTAACCACATTGGTAACTTATTTTCAACACTTAAAAAAACCCATTTATACAATTAATAAAATTATTTATATATGAGCTTATATTTAATAAAATTATATTTAATACTATTTTCTATTCAAAGGATAGAATCCTCTATTAAGGTGTTTATATTTTTCCTGCTTAAACTTCTGGCTAGTTTCTGAAGCCTTCCACCCTGCATCTGCCAAACAATTATTTTGCAATTTTAGCAAAATAGATCTTGAAAACTATGGCATCTCTACCTTCCCTTCTGAAAGCAGAACAGAACTTGGAAAAGGATGGAGGGAAGAAGGGAGAGAGGATGGAGAGAGAGAAAAAAAAATCAGCTTCATCAATATCACAGATATCTATTCAAAGGTAAAAGGGAAAACTTGTTATACTGGTTATTCTCATTCTTATCACTTTGCAAATCATTTGTGAGACTTGTGCCCTGTTCTAAGAATTGATTTACATATCAAATTTAGAAACTTCTTGAGTCAATTCATAACTACTAGATAAGCTTTAGATCTGACTGAAGAAGTAGAATTAATATCACCTTTAACTGCTTTTGCCATTGAGAGACATACGTTTACCACAGACTTAAGTATATGATATTTCTTGAGTAGTATTGTTCCTCTAAGCTCTGGCTTCACTGAACAGTAAGGGTAACAACAAAACGCTGGAGTATAGCCAGTCACTGGCATGATAGCAGGGTTGGGCAATAGCATTCGTGTGGGTCTGCTGTGGCAGTGATCATAGACTACCCAAGAAATTGTAGGGACAGGATTGCTTCAAATTTAGCAGGCAGAAGACACTGTGTAGGACTGAGTGAAATGAATCTATACACTTAAGCACAGGAAATTGAAAAACAATAGTAATGACCAGAGTAAACTAATATTCTTGACATTAAATTATTGGGATGAGATCACAGAAAAAGAAAACTACCTACTTACTCTAAAGGAAAGCAATAGTATCCCATAAGGAATCAATGAATTTCTCTCTAAAAACTTGAAGAATTTATTTACATGTTTATTATGCATTTTCCTCCACCTTTGCTCTCTCAATCGCCCTGTAAAAGGGGATTATCCTCCCTATTCCCTTGCCTCCATTGTGGGCCAACACAGAAGCAAAACTAATTACTCAGAGGAGCCATTAATGTAGAGAAAGAATATTATATACTCTTAACAGAGTCTCTTCTTACTTACAAAAACTATGATTTCAGTAACAGAAGAAGGCAGACAGAATTGAAAGAAAGGACTTAGTCAAGAAGTAAGAGAGAGAAGATATTGTCAGAAAGAGACTTAAAATTGAGCAGTCTAACAGTGGAGACATTCTCCGTAATCTATGTCTGTGTCCAACTTTCTTTCCAACAATTCTAGACTTTTGTGTAATCATTGGAATGAAGACGTATTTTAGGTGAGGATAAAGGAAAATTCACAATCATGGTGGAATTAAATAGGATCTGCTGGACATTTCTCTTTGAGTCTATACAATGGTAAACATACTGATGATTTTTTTAATTAATTAATTTATTTTTTTATATTTATTGCATTTTACGTTTTGGGGTACATGTGAAGAACATGCAAGATTGTTGCATAGGTACATACATGGCAGTGTGATTTGCTGCCTTCCTACCCCTCACCTATATCTGGCATTTCTCCCCATGCTATCTCTCCCCAACTCCCCACTCCCTGCTGTCCCTCCCTTATTTTCCCCCGACAGACTCAGTGTGTGATGCTCCCCTCCCTGTGTCAATGTGTTCTCATTGTTCAGCACACACCTATAAGTGAGAACATGTGGTGTTTGATTTTCTGCTCCTGTGTCAGTTTGCTGAGAATACTGGCTTCCAGGTTCATCCATGTCCCTACAAAGGACACGAACTCATCGTTTTTTATGGCTGCGTAATATTCCATGGTGTATAGGTGCCACATTTTCCTTGTCTGGTCTATCATCAGTGGACATTTGGGTTGGTTCCAGGTCTTTGCTATTGTAAACTGTGCTGCAATGAACATTCGTGTGCACGTGTCCTTATAGTAGAATGATTTATAATCCTTTGGGTATATACCCAGTAATGGGATTGCTGGGTCAAATCAAGACATACTGATGATTTTTAAATCCTCATATGAAGTCACTAGTTTGAAGCACCGCTAGGAGTTCTAGGAAATAGTGTAAAATTCTACAAAAAATGTTCAAAATATGATTTAAGTTCTGAGTAACATTTTTTAAATAGCAATTATGTAAATTAACATGATCTAGAGATTGATGGAATTTCTCTGAAGCCAGGATTGAAGCAAGAGCACAAGTCCAAGAAGTAATTGAACGTTGAAGCTCCTCACTGACCCAGATATACGATCTCTGGTAGCTTAGAGCTTTAGTTTTAATGATTGCTTAAGAGAGAGTCAAAGACAAAGACAGGACTATTATATAGTGAGGAATTTGGTTGGAGGCCTTTGTGAAAAAGCTCAGACTTAGAAAGACCTAAATCGAAAGGATTAAGTAAGAGATTCTCTGACTAGGATTCGCTTTGGGTGAAGGGAGAAGCAATAGTCTTTCCAAAATATTTTGGGCCATAGGTCTGTTCCTCAGTGGGCTTCTCTTTAATTCAAATTATATGCAATTAAATAATTTTAATTGAAAGAAGATCTGGGTTTGTAGCTTTCTAGGACATAAAGTAGGTAAGTTCCTTCTTGATAAACACACCCTGACATAAAACTTCAACAAATTCCCAGAGAGTTTTAATAAACATATGTTCACAATCAGAGATCATAAACCCTTCCCCCCAAAATAAATTAGGCATTGTGATTGAGCAACAACAGCAGGACTAATTGATAGCAGACACTGATGATATTCGAATTATTACAAATATAATCTGAGTATGACTAGTTTATATAAATAAAATATATAATAAAAACATGAGTAAAGACCAAGCATCTATCAAAGATGAATAAGCATAGTTAAGAAAGAGCAAAATTGACTCTTTAGAAATAAAAATATAGTTAGTGAATTGAAACTAAGTTTATAATTGAAACATAGCAGCTTGAAAGAGAACTAATGCTGCAGAAGATATAAATGCAAAAAGCATGCAATTGGTGCCCAGAGAGATAAAGGGATAGAAATGCATAAATATGAGGCTGAGCAACATGAAGATGTTGAGATAGTTCAGCATATATCTGTCAAAGTTCTGGAGAAAATAATACACTGAAGAGAGAAAATATTTAGAATTTCCCAGAACTAATTAAGTCAGGCTGAGGGATACTAACAAATCCCAAACAGAGTACATTTTCATACCTGGATATGAAACTAGAAAAGCTACAGAGCACCGAATAAAAGAGTAGCTGCTTAGAAAAAGCAGAGATAAAGGATGATTTACAAATAAAGTAATAACAGCTTGATTAATATTTGGCTGTTCAACCAATTTCTCAATGGAAGCCAGAAGTCACTAGAATTATATTTTCTAAATGCTGAAAGTTTATTTCAACCTAAAATAATATACCTTGCAAAAACAACTTTCAAGAAAGCCAAATTAACGACACTTTAATAAATCAAAGTTCTATCACCAGCTGATTCTCCCTGAAATAGCACCTAGAGAATATACTTTAGGAAAGAACATACTTTAGGAAGGATATAATTTAGAAAAATCCTAGAAAGAAGTTCTGAGATATATCAATACGTGAGAAGCTAAGGGAGGTAATTGCAAAGGGCTTGCAGGGAGTTTCAATGGCTTGGGAAATGTTCTATTTCATTGTATTGTTATTTACTATGTTATATATGTTTTTATATGCACCAAATGCTTCATAATTTTAAAAATAGATAAAAATTATCATCTAATCCCTGTGGAAAAAGATACATTTGTATAAGAGGAAGAGGAGAATATTATCCAGAATCTCCACAGTGAAAATCAAATTTCAGGGAATAACTTAGAAAAGGAAGCAAAGCAAACAAATATTATTGACAATTGTTTAAACAAACTGTGTTAGACAACTGTTTCCACCAAAGTGTTTAAAAAGGTGTTTTCAAGAAATACAAGTATCTGACATATGTAAAGAACAGGTCAAGGAGACAACATAATCAGCTAGGAAGTCATGGGTGTTGGGTAGAGGAAAAATTGACCAGTGAAATAGCAACAATAGAATGGGCCTTGCTAGAAAATTGATACAGAAAGTTGCATCTGTGAACTGAAAACAAATTTCAAAGGTCTTTTAGAATAAAGTGTAAAATAATAAGGTAAAGAAAATAATGAAAAGACAATAAGCATGAAAAACAGAACAGAACTACAAGTCAGAAGATTATAGATAGTGGCGTGGAAGGAAGCAGACGGAACATCCACAACATATTTATTGAGTGCCCTCTCTTTGTAGGTACTAGACTAATACAAGCATACACCATATCACTTACTACTATACTAATATGTAAGTTTACCATTATTTCTCCAATTATGGAAGAGGATATTAAGCCACAAAGAAGTAACTTGTTAAGATCACAGAGTTGGAATTTGAGCCTAGGTTTTTCTGATTCAAGTGTTTAAACTGTTTATCTTGTTAAATTGATATCAAGGAAGT
Source organism: Saimiri boliviensis (assembly GCF_048565385.1). Lineage (NCBI taxonomy): Eukaryota > Metazoa > Chordata > Mammalia > Primates > Cebidae > Saimiri > Saimiri boliviensis. The sequence goes on along the minus strand of NC_133451.1, from coordinate 147,614,923 downwards.
TAAACTTTTAGTTAATTTACTTTGGATTAGAGCAGAAGTCATTTTGTGTTCATAACAAACAAAATATGAGTTGATATAAAAATATTAAAACTTTGTGCTCCAAATAATACAGCATAAAATATTACACACATATATCTCATAACATATAGATCAAAGGAAAATGGATACGGAATATAATTTACGTGTGAATAAAAATGTCTAAAATAAAATCAGCAATTATTGATTTCATTAAATTTGCAAAAGAATAAGCCACAAAGTCAAGAAGATTTAAACAAAACTGTAGGTATAATTTGATATTAGAATATATAACATTATTTTTAAATGTTAAAGAAAAAATGTATTGTAATATATCATTTATATAAACTAGAGGAGTTCAATGACAATGCAATCTCAGTTGTACTATGAAAGCACTTCATAGCTAAAACCACTTAATAATAAAACATCTTATTAAATGAGAATATGCTGACTTCTTTCAGATAGTAAATAATATTTTTCTAACCAACAGCCAAAACTACATTTAAAGTTAAGATACCAGAATCATTCTCCAATCAAGAAACAAGTCACCAATATTATTTTAAAAAATTATTTTAAAATTGTATCCAATCAGTAAGTATTAAGAAAGTGGCTGAGGCACAGTGGCTCACACGTATAATCTCAGTTCTTTGGGAGGCTGAGGCAGGAGGATCACTTGAGCCCAGGAGCTGGAGACCACCCTGGGCAACATAGTGAGACCCCGTCTCTACGAAAAATCAAAGCAATTAGTTGGGTGTGGTAGCATATGCCTGTAATCCCAGTTACTTGGGTGGCTAAGACAGGAAGATCACATGAGCCCAAGAATTGAGGCTGTAGTAAGCTATGATTGCACACTGCACTCCAGCCTACACAACAGAGCAAGACCATCTCTAAAACAAAATAAAAAATAATCTTAAAACAGGAAGTGTTAAACATAGCTTTATAAAGTATGCTGACTTATGATAATATGCAGATTGTATAACTACCCATTATTTAAAAATGACTTCTAATTTAACTAATTAGAGTGTTTTGTATTTCTAAATATTGGCATGGTGTGGAGAAATGGGCACTCTCATATAGTGTTATATGTGTTAGTAATTTATTTTAAAAATTTATTAACATAAATTAGGAGATTTGTATTTGTTAACTACTTGGACTTTATCCTAAAAATTGCAAAATCTATGCAAGAAAATGTGTATACAAAGATGATTACCATATTGCTAATTATGTAATATTACAAAATTGGAATATTTCTAAATGTCCAATAATGAAGAATGCTTAATTAAAATATACTGTGCATTCATTAAATTTGAATTTGGAAAGATGTCAAATAATGTGGAATGCTACTATCTTAAGTGGAAAGGGTATATTTTGTTTTTTACTGTGAAAATATAATTTTAAAATAATTTTTCAAAAGACTATATCCAGTATGATCACCACAAAGGAAAAGGCTGATGCTATACTTAACATTTATTATCTTTTAGTGATATGATTACAGTAATTCCTATGTCTTTCTTTATGTATTTTTATATTCAATTCAAATAGAAAGGGGATTAGAGAGACAGAGAGAGAGAGAGAAGTTTCTCAGACCAAGACTATATTTGATTATCATCATTGCTTTAGAAAGAAACAGTGTATAAATCGGGGAAGGTGGCTTGGTAACAGAAGCAGCACACCCTGGTGGTGAGCTGCCCATTCATCTACTCTCTAGGGAAAAAGATATCTCGATAAAACAGTTATTTAACTGGGTTATTATCAGGACATTTGATATTATAAAATAATCTATTACACGTTCAAATTATATAACACAATCCTGGATGAAGCAACTAAACCATATTAAATTTTTTAAATTTAATGTGTAAAACAGGCAGACAGCTGGCTTCTCCTGGTGGCAGTCTGACTTCAACATGTTTACATCGATGAAAATGTTATCATGTAGATTATCATAAATGAATGCTCACAAAACTTAGAATGTATGGTATGTTTGTCATCATTTTATAAATTAGAAATTTAAGATATAAAATGGACTTTATGATCACAGAGAAATTAAATGGTAAACCCAGTGTTTGAACATAGATCTTTCTTTTCCCAAAGTCCCATATTTCTTACTGTATTGTGCACTCCTTAAGGATAGAACCATATTCTTATTGCCTATCATGTGCTATGCATTCATCTCTAATCCTAAAACTAACACCACAAGGTAGAGATTATTTTACAGCAAACACACACACACACACACACACACACACACACACACCCCTTTTCAACTTATTCCAGCTCTGAGACATTTGTGTGTTTGACTTCTGAGAGGCCAACCATCTCTAAGCTTGTACACTATCTAAATGAGGAAACAGATAACACCTGAAACTCCTTGAGAGCAAATGCAGCTGATCTTTGAACAATGCAAGCATTAGGTGCAGATTCCCTGCACAGTCAAAAATCTCATATAACTTTTGACTCCCCAAATACTTAACTACTAAGTATAGAAAGATCCATTTTGTAAGTCATCAAAAGCAGTCTTGAATCATTAGAACCCTTCTTCCAGACTGCCTAATGTCAATTTGTTTTCTGACACTGCTTCTTCTATGTCATCGTCCTCATCATCTGGCAGTGGTTTAAAAGGACTCACCTCCATCAAGTCTCTTCTTAATTTCTCTATTAGCTCTTGAATTTCTCCAACATCTGTATCTTCCACTCCACCTTTGTTTTTTGTTGTTGTTGCTGTTGTTGTTGTTGTTGTTTTTGGCATATCTACACATCTCTTTTGTGATTTCCTGGGTTGGCTTTGTCATAAATCCCATGAAGTCATGAAACATATCTTAACACAGTTTTCTCTAGCAGGAAGTTACTGTTTCAGGCCCAATGGCTTTCACAGCTTTTTCTCAATCTTCACTGACTTTCATGATGTTCTCTTTATCACGGTTCTCTTCCAAAGCATTGACAATCCTTTTTTGTGGTAGAGTAGTGTGTGTAATGAGCCACAAAGCCATAAAGGTCCTTATGACCCCCTGATCTAGAGGCTGAATTAGCTACATTGTATTTGGGGTCAAGTAGAATACACTGATGCCTTCAGTGTTGAACTCATGGGGTTCTGGGTAGCCAGAGCCATTGTCTCATCTCAATAGAACTTTAAAAGGCAGTTTCTTATTGCCAAGGTACTTCTTGACTTCAGGGACAAAGTATCAATGTATCCAATCCAGAAAAGAGATTTCCCTTGTCCAGGTCTCCCTGTACAAGCAAAGATTGGCAGCTGGTGGTTATCTTTTCCCTTCAAGGCTCAGGAATTAGCAGCTTTATAGATAAGGGCAATCCTAATAATAACCTCAACTACATTTACACAAAACAATAGAGTTAGCCTATGCCTTCCCGCCTTAATTCCTGGTACTTATCTCTTCTTGTCTAATAAATGTTCTTTGTGGCATTTTTTTTCCAGGATAGGACACTTGTCTACATTAAAAACCTGTTCAAGCAGGTATTCTTTCACCTTAATGACTTTATTACTGGTTTTGGGAACTAGTATGGTGCCTCTTGGTTGGCAAAAGCTGTTTCTCCTCTCGTCTTGACATTTTTAAGCTCAGTCTCTTTCTAAAATGTTTTCAAGAAATACAATTATCTGACACATGTACACAAGTATCTGATCTGATCAATCCATCCTTTGCTGGTCTTAAATTTTCCAGCTTAGAATCTTCACCTTCCTTTTGTTTTAAGTTGTTGTATAATGGCTTCACTTTTTCTTGAATCATATTCATGTCTATAGGTATGACTTTCTTATAGAAATCCAGCACCTACATAAAAGTCGCATTTTCAATATGGATAAAAAAGTATTTCATAAAATGTACAAGGTTTTTGTGTCTCTTGGTGCAGCACAACGGTCCTTAGGTTGAATTCATTTATCTTAAAATCACGGGAAACTGCAACTGCATACCTCAATCTGTGGTACGAAGCAAGCAATTCAACATTTTCTTGTAATATCATGACTTCTTTCTTTTCGTGGGGTAACACTTACAGCATCACTACTGGCACTTCCTATGGGTCCCATGGTTTTGTTCATGTTTAAAGTAGGGTGCTAAGCACTATGAAAAATACTGAAGAACTGTAAGAGACCATTTTTTTTACTTTGATTTTCAATTTATTGGATAGACAAAACTGCTCTCGTGGAGATAATTAGCATCACAGGGCTTTTTAAGGGGATACTCACCATACTGGAGCATACTGCAATAGCAGCAGCAGGTGACTCTAAAATTATTATAGGATTATAATATGTAATGAAGCTATTTTATGTAGTTACGGTTTAATAGTGCATTTTTATGTTTGTTAACATTTTTCTCATCTAAGAATGGCACCATGGATGGTCTGTGTTTTTGTATAAGTTGTGATAAATTTTAACATTTTATAACAGAATTTGTGTATATTTTAGTGGCAAATAATAAAATAGACTAGGCTTTGCATATATTTTTTGCATTCATGACATACCTAATCTTTTCTTAAATTTTTTAATATGTCTAGATACACAGTTTATCTGCAAAGTTTTTCAAATTGTCTCCAATTTCAAAAGTTTGTCCAACATATCAACTGAAAAACTTTGTACATGGATTTTTTTCCTTTGCAAATCAAAATAGCACTTTATTACCTATTGCTTTCTGTGTTAATTTAAAAATCTATCAAATAAAATCTATGTTTTATGGCTTATTTGGGGAAATTCTGTTAAAACTTCAGATGTAAACATAGCTTTTTCCTCAAATATTAAATACTGTTGAATTCAGACTATACAGACAATCAGATAGTTTAATGATAAGGCTGAATGCTCTTCAGGTTTCTGGAAAAAAAGTCAATGTACATTTTATATTACTTTGAAGTAATGTCATAGAATCATTTCAGTTGGCTGTTTTTTTCTATAGTTGCTTATTGGTTCAGCCCTTAAGAAAAATCTGTGAAAATCAGCCAAGCTCTGTGGTTCACGCCTGTAATCCTTGCACTTTGGTAGGCTGAGACAGGCTGATTGCCTGAACTCAGGAGTTTGAGACCAGCCTGGGCATTATGGTGAAATCTCATCTCTGCTAAAATAGAAAAAAATCAGTCAGGCGTGGTGGCAGGAGCCTGTAATCCCAGCTACTCAAGAAGCTGAAGCATGAGAATTGCTTGAACTCTGGAGGCTTTAAGCTGGGAGGCTGCAACCCGGTTGCAGTGAGCCAAGATGGTGATACAGCACATCTGCATGGGCAAAAATGTGAAACTCTGTCTCCACAACAAAAGAAAAAAAAAAACCTATGAAAATCTATGTGTGTGTCTTTGGTTGAGACATAAGATGAATTAAAGAAATATTATACTTTTTTTTTTTTTTTTTTTTTTTGAGACGGGGTTTCGCTCTTGTTACCCAGACTGGAGTGCAATGGCACGATCTCGGCTCACTGCAACCTCCGCCTCCTGGGTTCAGGCAATTCTCCTGCCTCAGCCTCCCTAGTAGCTGGGACTACAGGCGTGCGCCACCATGCCCAGCTAATTTTTTTTGTATTTTTAGTAGAGACGGGGTTTCACCATGTTGACCAGGATGGTCTCGATCTCTTGACCTTGTGATCCACCCGCCTCGGCCTCCCAAAGTGCTGGGATTGCAGGCTTGAGCCACCGCGCCCGGCCAATATTATACTATTTTTAATGTACATATTCATTAATTCATCCAACAATTTGATCACCGTTTATTCAATGTCATTATGTATATGGCACGATGATTGACATCAAAAATTTCTAAAAGAAAAGAAAAAGAGTTCTCTAGCTATATGTTCTTTGGCACATTACTTAACCTGTTTGAATCTTAGTTTTGTCATATGTAAACTGAAGATAACAATTTCTACCAGGTAAAGTTTAGATATAGGCTTAATGATGATGCATACGAAGCCTCAGTGCCATAGAGTTGGAATTAGCATATAACATTTGTTAATAATATATGAACCAATCCTCCATATATTAGAGAAGATGAAGATTTTCCGATAATTAGTGATGGGTTCAAATACTGAATGCAGCATCAGTTTCTGTATGATCCTAGTCAAGTTCATTTCTGATTCTCACTTTCTAAATTAATAAAGTACCCACATAGGCTAAATAGATTTAGGAATGGGCTCACATTAAAGTGTTTCACAATTTTATATTTATCACAGTATATCATGTTTAAAACATATCTGAGTAGATCCATGTAAACAAGTTTGTATGACTCATGGTACTTGCTTAAGTGGAGTAAAGTGTTTGGGTCTTTAATTAATGAAGATTCCTTTTTTTTTTCTCTAGCTTTTGACTACAGGAGAATTAGCACACATCTGGTGTGAAAATTTTCACAAGCATAGAAAAAAAGCTAGCCAATTAAAATAATATTCTTATATCACTTCAAAACCGTTGTGACAGAGAATACCTTTTGTGTAGGAAAGCTTTTTGCAAAGGACTATGTGCAAACCACTCTTTCCAGTTTTGTCCCACCTACAAAAATAATAACACATTATAAACTTCTTAGTAGTAGCAATTATGTCAGATGTTGTCCTTTTGGAAAGGAGGAATTATTGTATATCTTATGCTACTTCTATATAGTCTGTGGCATGTGGTAGATTCTGAATGCAGAGTTAATAAATCATAGTAAAAGGATGATTTGATAACATTAGTTTTGAGTCTGTCAAAGCCTATTTCTAATCCACAAATCTTTGCCTTCCTAAACTAAGCTAGGTATTATAAACCAAAAGATATCTGAGATAGGTCTCAATCAACTTAGAGGTTTATTTTGCCAAGGTTAAGTATCATGACACATGACACAACCTCAGAAGATCCTGAGAACATGTGCCCAGGGTGGTTGGGTTACAGCCTGATTTTATATATTTTGGGGAGACAGAAGTTGCAGGCAAAGACATAAATCAATCCAGCTAAGATATACGTTGGTTTGAAATAGAAAGACAGGATATGTTATAGAAAGGGGCTTCCAGATTATAGGTGGATTCAGAGATTCCTGACAGGCAACTGAGTGGAAGGGTAAAGCTCTGTCTGAAAAATTAAAGTGAGCTTGAGTTAAAGTGAGCGAGGGTGGTAGTTGGGGTGCTTGCAGAAGCCAGGGTTCTTGCCAGGTATATGAAGTCTCTATGTAGCTGGCTTCAGAGACAATAGAAGTGAGTATCACTCACTGGACCTTAAAAGGTTTCAGATTCTCTGGAAATAGCCAGGCAGGGAAATAGATTATCTAAAGAATGTAAATTTCACCCACAGGTGATAGTTTTTCAAGATCATTAAAAATACATCAAATAAATATGTTTTGAGATGAAATATTTTGATTTCCTTCAGGGACTGCTATTGGTCATGTGCCATTATACCAGAGTCAGGTTGGAGTAGGCATCTTATTGTTACAGTCTATACTGTCAGTCTTAAGATCTGCACTGTAATGTGAATGCTGGTCAATTCTATCTAAAATCCAAAAGAAAAATGACATAATGAAGCATGTCCAACCCCCATTCTCATCATGGACTGAACTAGTTTTTCAGATTTCTTTGGAATCCCCTACGTTGAGAGGGGGTTCCATTCAGTCAGTTAGGGGGCTTAGAATTTCATTTTTGATTTACGTCCACCCTATTCTGGTCAAGATTTGCCAAACGTAACATCAACAGCCAAACTTTTATTTTGTCCCATAGCATTGCTGGGGTGGTGTGGCACCTGCCCCGGGTTCATCCTGACCCTCAGTAGAACCCACGTGGTCAAGAGACTTAGAGCCAAAAGATTTATAGCTAATTTAAGTGTTCTAGGCGAGTTGGGAATGGAAGTGGGCAGGCATTCATCAATCCTCAGAATTCTTTGAACTATGTAAAACAGAAATGCAAAAGGCGAAGTTACAAATATGGCTTATCTATAACTTTTATGCATTGAGCTACCTTAAACTTGGTTTTAGCTACAGACTTGTACTGAACAGCTATACAAAACATAAGTGTTTTGGTAACACCAGCTAAGGAAATTAGAGATTTTGGTTATGCTACTGTGCTTTTGCAGTCTTTTTAGTAATTTGTCCTGAGGTGGCTGAAAACTTTTTTTTTATATGTACTTGCATAAATCTCATAACTGAGAGCGCTACGCCCAGGAGACTTTATTACCAGGTATCTGGATATCGTCTCAGTAATTTTCCTTTAAATTTAATGGGAAGCAGAAGATTATTTATAGTTGGGATGAATGGAAAAGGCCATAAAATGTCCCAGAAGGTAAAGTCCCTCATTTGCCAACCCTTTCAGCATCTGTTTTCCTGTCCTTGATTTCTTTCCCACAAAACCAGCCCTTATGATCTCACATGTCCACATTTTCCACAATAGTTCCTAGAGTTAGAAGGATGGATTTTAGCAGTAGGGTGCTAACAATGAAAACAGTTAAGGCCTAGTGGGATTTTAAATTTTTTAAAACATTTTGGAGATATCAAGTAATGAGGAAAAAAAGGTAATTTTTGTTGTATTACCCAATTTTGGAAGCTATACATAGGGTTAGCAACATTTCAAACAAAAAGGACATAAGCCCCACCTAAATATGACAATGACAGGAAAAGGAAATATACAGGTAGCTAAACATTTAAATGACCAAGTATTAAGGCCTAAACAAATTATGTTAATTTAGACAGAGGAAAAATTATTAAAGGAGTACTTATGTCTTTGCATGCATTTCTGACCCAATCTCATATGAAGGAAATCTATTTTGACTGCCGTCTTTTCCCAGGTTTGAACATGAGGCTTTTGTAAACTTGAATTTGACGTCAGATACTAGCATTGATGTTTAAGATTCCGTAAGAGTCAGTGCCCCCTTTTAGAGAAGATAGGTGTACCCAGGAATTAAAGCCCTGCAACTTAGCAGCACAAAGGTTAGTTAACAATTTTTAATAAAAGATCCTTTTTAATCGAGCTGGAGGGAGTTTCAACTGATAGCTAATCATCAGGCTGGAGGTGGTAATATTGGAGTTAATGACTTAATTGGAAGCTGTAGGAAGATTTTATAACCTTGAGGTGATTGATTTTTATAGTTTTGATAAGTCTCCAACAATAAGTCCAGATCAGAGACTTGATTTAGGATTTTATTTTGAGGATGTTTGTTAAAGATGTTAAAAAACCCAAAACAAATTTATTAAAATAGGTCATTGTAGAATACTAGCTAATCATTTAACTGAATAGATAATTAAAATACTTCCAAAGAGATACAGGAAGTTTACACGGATATAAAACTTTAATTCTTTTGAAGTTTAGCATTTTAAGTAATTTTTAAAAACCTAATGAAAACAATACAGAAATTATTTTGATAAAATGTGCAATATTTGTTTCTTAGGCCAGTTACAAACAAAAAAAGAAAACAAAGAAAAAATCTGCTGCCATGATTATTTTTCCTTATGGGAAGCCCATTTGGATAACCTGAAAGTCAAACCTGCTGAAAACTAGATAGGTGTGTACTTTAGTCTCTACATTTTAACTGGACCACTGAGCTCAGGGCAGAGCCCACGTAATTCTGGATCACCTAAAAGAGAAAATGCGATAAGACAAGACCATGTTATGTTTTTACAGTGTAATTCATTATAAAGGCATTTTTCTATGTGTTTTACACTGTACCCTTTTTTAAATTTTAAACCTGCAATCGATAGCCCCTATAGTAATAACTATTTAAGCAATTGTCATTAGCTGCCTCTAAAAGTATATTTCTTACCTAGTTATTACACACACCAAGGTTAAACATTTTTTCATAATCTCAAAGTAATTTCCAGTACTCTCAAAAGTTAAAAATATCAGATAATGCAGTATAAAAAGAGAGAAGAGGTTTTCTGTTGTTGTTTTTTGTTTTGCTTTTTCTATGATCTCGGTGGGAATCTGTTTGCTTATAACTCTTGGTGTCCCATGAGGAAAAACAGATTCCTCATATATAGAGGAATCTAGCTGCCCACTGTTCCTACCAGCTCCTTTCCTCCCCCGCCTCAAGGATCCTGGGCTGTTAGAAATTCCATTCTTCTTTTTAGGTCTCTCATGGGGTAGAGGTGGCAAGAGGAAGCAGAAACAGGCAGAAATAAAAGGAAGAAACAGAATGTAGTTGATTGAAAAGAAAAAAAAAATCCAAGGGGAGATAAAAAGCTTAAAGGCCTTTTACATGCACACACGCACACACACGCACACATGCACACACACGCACACATGCACACACACGTGCACACACACACACGTGCACACATACCTATGCATGCACACACACACACACACACGCACACACATTGGATATTTGCTTTTAATTAAGCTGACCTTTAACCCTAGAGCTCTTTAAAATAATTTTTTAATCTGTTATTATCATATCTTAGCTGGGACAAACAGCTGATACTTCAAAAGTACCACAGATATTAAACCAGCAAGGACTTGATGTAAGAAGCAAACCTAGGCTGCCAGGGTTTAAAGGGCAAATCTCAGCTACTGAACTACAACATGAGGTGGCTGCCATTGCTCTTTCACTTTAGGCGTGGCTAGCAAAGTTGGCCTTTTTGGGTAGATGAAGCCCCTCATGTAGTCAAATTTTTTAATTTTTCTTTTTGCTGAACTCCCACACATTTTTTGTAGCTGTGGGAATTTCAGCCAATTTAGAGGCTTTGTTCCCCATAATTTGAGACTTTCCTTCAGATTTGACCAATCCTGGTAGAGTTGGTCAAACCTAGTGAGAGAAGGACTGAAACAAGAAAAGGCAACCACAGAAACAGAAACTTATAAATAAAAAGTTAAACAAATGATCACACACTGTATACAATTACTGAGCACTCTAATGGTTGGGAAAAATTAAGACCCACTGATTGCCAACCTAAACCTTTGGTCGTTAAGGAGAATTTTCGAGCCCAAACCCCAACTCAGCAACTTATCTAAGAATGGACACAGGAAGGGGAGCATCACACACGGGTCTGTTGGGGGAAATAGGGGAGGGACAGTGGGGGTTGAGGAATTGGGGAGGGATAACATGGTGAGAAATGTCAGATATAGGTGATGGGGAGGAAGGCAGCAAACCACACTGCCATGTTTGTACCTATGGAACAATCTTATATGTTCTTCACGTGTACCCCAAAACCTAAAATGCAAAAAAAAAAGAAAATAATAATAATAATAAAGAAGAAGGGAGCACAGGCTGAAGACTCTTCTTTACAATCTTAGAAGCAGGAAAAAACCTCAACCGTACCTTCTTTGGTGGAAGCAAGCGGAAACTGCAGAAAAAGTTAAAGTGCTCTTCATTGTCATGGAAGCAAGAAAACTTACCTCCCTTATTGGACGAGAGCAAAACTCCAGAAAATGTTTATTTTATGTTTTTTTTTTTTTAGTATAGTAAAATGAAACTTAGATTTCACCCCACATCTGAGAGATTCTTTGGAATGGGGGAGCTCTTTCACCTCAGCAGATTTTCCTAATGGCTTGAGCACTAAAGAGCCCAAACTGGTAACAAGAGCTGATAGAAGATTTGTGAAAACTCAGGGCACCTCCATCCTGGGTCTTTCCCATTAATCACCAATTTGTAAACCAAAGGTATGTGAGACAGGTGTCAAGTTAGAGATTTTCTTTTGCCATGGTTAAGGATCATGACCTGTGACACAGTCTCAGAAGGTGGTTCAGTTACAGCTTGATTTCATGCATTTTAGGGAGTCTCCCAACTTGAATAGGCCTCTCGCAGCATAGGGTATTTCAAAGAAATCTGAAAAATTAGTTTAGACCATGATGGGAATTGATGTTGGACAGGCCTCATTATACCGTCTCCCTTTTGGAGTTTAGATAAAACTGACCAATGGTTATCATTACGATAGAGATCCTAAGCTTGCTTCCAAGACAGTGCAGAGCAGTTTAACTCCTTTCTGGAGTTTCCACTTCCATCAAGGAAGGCAAGTGTGAGATTTTTTTTCCTGCTTCTAAGATTATAGAGAGCAGTCTTCAGCCTGTGCCCCATTCCTAGATAAGTTGCTGAATTGGGGGTTGGGCTACTCCAATCTGACTCTGGTATAATATCCCATGACAGATAGTGAGCCCCGAAGAAAAATGAAGCATTTTTATCCCCAAATATATTTTCTCAACATATTTTTTAATAACCATGAAAAGCTATTTCTTGTGGGGGAAATTTACATTCTTTTTTTTTTTTTAATTTTTTTTTATTGTATTTTAGGTTTTGGGGTACATGTGATGAACATGCAAGATTGTTGCATAGGTACACACATGGCAGTGTGCTTTGCTGCCTTCCGTCCTCTCACCTGTATCTGTCATTTCTCCCCATGCTATCTCTTCCCACCTCCCCACCCCCCGGCCCCTCCCCCATTTCCCCCCAACGGACCCCAGTGTGTAGTGCTCCCCTCCCTGTGTCCATGTGTTCTCATTGTTCAACACCCGCCTATGAGCGAGAATATATGGTGTTTGATTTTCTGCTCTTGTGTCAGTTTGCTGAGAATGATGGTTTCCAGGTTCATCCATGTCCCTACAAAGGACGTGAACTCATCGTTTTTGATGGCTGCATAATATTCCATGGTGTATATGTACCACATTTTCCCTATCCAGTCTATCATCGTTGGGCATTTGGGTTGGTTCCAGGTCTTTGCTATTGTAGACAGTGCTGCAATGAACATTCGTGTGCACGTGTCCTTGTAGTAGAATGATTTATAATCCTTTGGATATATACCCAGTAATGGGATTGCTGGGTCAAATGGGATTTCTATTTTTAGGTCCTTGAGGAATCGCCACACTGTCTTCCACAATGGTTGAATTAATTTACATTCCCACCAACAGTGTAAAAGTGTTCCTATTTCTCCACATCCTCTCCAGCATCTGTTGTTTCCCGATTTTTTAATGATCGCCATTCTAATTGGTGTGAGATGGTATCTCAATGTGGTTTTGATTTGCATTTCTCTGATGACCATACATTCTTTAGAGAATCTTCTTCCTTAAAGAATTCTTTCCAAAGAGTATGATGTCTTTTAATGTCCACTAAAAGACATTCACATCTATCTCTTTGACACCTGCTACTTGGAAGACTCCAAGTAGCAGGTGTCAAAGAGATAGATGTGAAACATGACAATAACCTCAGCCTCCATAATCTCCTACTTACCTTAACTAAAACTAACTTCATTTCTTTATGAAGAGCTTGAGACTTCCAATGAAATGCCAGCCAAGAAATCTTTAAATCCACCTATGACCTGAAAGCTCTCTCCTTCAAAATGTCTCATCTTTCCAGGCCGAACCTATATATATCTCAGATTTACTGATATATGTCTTTGTCTGTAACATCTGTCCCCCTAAAACGTATAAAATCAAGCTGTAACCATACTGCTTTGGCCACATGTTCTCAGGTCTTCCTGAGATTTTGTCACAGGTCATGATCCTTAACCCTGGCAAAATAAACCTCTAAATTGATTAAGACAGGTCTCAGATAGCTTGTGGTTTACAATATAAATGTAAGCAAGGGTATATTTTAAAGGGAATACTTTGTATATGTGGTGAGATGTGCGAATAAAATACCAAGGCTTTCAACACAAATTATATACCTCATAGTTCATTATGTATGTATGAATGAAAGTATGTTCAAATACCATGCATGACCATTTCCAACACCTTTTCAATTTTCACTATGTTTGAGCATCAAAGAAAACTTTGGAAACACAAGATTTTCCTTGCTTGCTCACTAATCTCATTTCTTATTCATGTTTTAGATAGAACAAAACTGCCAAACCTTTCCTTTGAAAGCCGTTTTTCAGAGAAATTACCTTTCAATATTGTGTGAATATCTGACTTTTGCAATCAGTAATAAACTTTTAAAGGCTTTCTTGGAATATAACAAATTTTCTTGTTTTGGATAAGAACCCAAATATTATATTGCATTCACCTAAAATTTGCTTGGCTCTTTCAACTGCATGAGAATGGTTACTTCTGTGGTTTATTTTATTAGTATACTATTTGTTGACAACTCTTTCTTACATGGGACCAATGCTCGTTTTTGATTAGTTCATACTGAGGATATATTGAACCTTAATCTTTATTGTCTCTTTTAATTTAACATTGACTGCTGAGGAACTTTAGTGTTATCTCTGTCACTTGTCAAGGCATCTATTCTGCATTCTGCCATTACTTGGATTTTTCATCAGGTATGAATCACCTAGTTTCCCTATACTCCAGTTTCTCTCAAAACAAAGTGAAACAGAATGTTTCTTCATAGGACTTTTAGGACTAAGATCTTTTCTTGGCAATGCCTTTCAGACCACTTTATTGTGCGACCTAAGTTTAAATTTCAGATTCTCCAGTGGAATTTCATAAGAGGATATCTTGATGGGAATAAAAACTAAATAAAATTGTGAACACCTATTCATAGAGCAATAGCTAATTAAATTGTACTGCAATTACAGAATGCTGTTTTAAAATAATATTTATTGCTATTGAGAAATGTTTGTAACTCCCAAACATTAGCAGCATTATAGTAAAATGTAAGTGCATCAATCACAGCACATCCTGTGGCAAAAATAATTATTTGGCTGTTCTGATTCTTCTCCTTAAATTAACATTGATAATAAAGTTTATTCCAAAAGAGAAAAAAAAATGTATTCCATAGCATTTTGGAAGTGTGCTTTCTGTAATACAAATTCTGTAGAAGATTAATTAGTGTTCTACTGTTAAAGGGTTCTAAGGTGAACAAGTTTGGGAAACAAGTCAAATAATATTAAATAGGATTTTCTTTATTGCACTAGGTTCTGGGGTACATGTGCAGATCATGCAGGATTGTTCCATAGGTACATACATGGCAAGGTGGTTTGCTGCCTCCATCCCCCGACACCTATATCTGGCATTTCTCCCCATGTTATCCTTCCCTAACTTCCCCACCCCCCAGCTGTCCTTCCTTTAGCCGCCCTACCCAGGAAACCCCAGTGTGTGATGCTACCCTCCCTGTGTCCATGTGTTCTCATTGTTCAACAACCGCTTATGAGTGAAAACATGCAGTGTTTGATTTTCTGTTCTTGTGTCAGTTTGCTGAGAATGATGGTTTCCACATTCATCTATGTCCCTACAAAGGACACAAACTCATTATTTTTTATGGCTGCATAGTATTCCATAAGATATATGTGCCACATTTTCCTTGTCCAGTCTATCATTGATGGGCATTTGGGTTGGTTCTAGGTCTTTGCTATTGTAAACAGTGCGGCAATGAACATACGTGTACATGTGTCTTTATAATAGAATGATTTATAATCCTTTGGGTATATATCCAGTAAATTACAAGATACTCCAGAACTTTTTGTTTTTTGAGATGGAATTTCTCTCTTGTTGCCTAGGCTGGAGTGCAATGGCACAATGTTGGTTCACTGCAACCTCCACTCCCTGGGTTCAAGCAATTCTCCTGCCTCATCCTCCCAAGTATTACAGGTTGCCCCCTCACCATGCCTGGCTAATTTTTTGTATTTTTAGCAGAGACAGGGTTTCACCATATTGATTAGGCTGGTCTCGAACTCCAGATCTCAAGTAATCCACCTGCCTCGGCCTCCCAAAGTGCTGGGATTACAGGCATGGGCCACTGTGCCTGGCCTGATACATCAGAACTTTTAATGTTTTGGTAGTCATTTTGGACCTTAAAGAGGTGGAAATAGCTTATATTGTGATAAAATCCAATTACATCACCTTTTTTTCATCATTAGTACATTTTGTGTTCTGTCCAATAAATCTTTGCCTACCATAAGATTGTGAAGATTTTCTCCTATGCTTTTTTTTTTTTAGAGAATTTTTATCATTTTTAGCTTTTGTATTTAGGTCTCTGAACCATTTTGAGTTAACTTTAAGTATAATGTAAGTTGGAAAAAATTTAGAGTGTTTTTTCCATGAAAATATCCAGTTGTTTTTACATCAATTGTTGATAAGATTATTCTTTTACTCTCTTACCTAGGCACAATTGTCAAAATCAATTGGACTCTCTAGTGTGTTCTACTGATTTGTAAATCTTTATTCCATACATATACTACTTTGATTATTAAAGCTTTATATTAAGTATTGATATCTGGTAGGACAGGTCCTACAACTTTTGTTCTTTTTCAAATGTTTGCCTATGCTAGGTTGTTCATTTGCATTTCATTTTTAGTATCTGTTCATCAAGTTGTACAAGAAAGCCTGCGGAGATTGCATTGACTCTATAGATATCTTTGGGGAGAATTGACATCTTTACAGCATTAAATTTTCTAATTCATAGACATGGTGTATCTCTCCATGTCTCATTTATATGAGGGGTTGGCAAACATTTTCTGTAAAGAGCAAGGCAGTAAATATTTAAAGTTTTGCTAAATTATATGGTCTCTCTTGCAACTTCTCAACTGCAAAAGCAGTCATAGCCATATGTCAGCAATTGAGTATAGATGTATTCTAATACTATAGAATTATACTGTAGTCCAGTATATATTGAAGACCAAAGTTTACCAACCTCTAATTTATGTCATCTTCAGTTTCTCTCACCAATACCGTAGTAGTTCCTTTTTATCCGTGGAGCATTTATTCCAAGATCTCCAGTGGATGCCATAAACGGCAGATAGTACCAAACCCTATATATACTTTGTTTCTTTGTATATATACCTATCGATAATTAAAGCTTAATTTACAAATTAGGCATAATAAGAGCTTAACAATAAAAGCTAATAATAAAATAGCAAAATTACAACAATATGCTGCAATAAAAGTTATGTGAATGTGTTCTCTCTCAAAATATCTCATTGTATTGTACTCACTTATTTTAAACTGTGGTTCACCTCGAGTAACAGAAACCTTGAAAAGCAAAACTGCCAATAAGGCAGAGGACTACTGTATTTTATAGTTTCAGTGTATATGATGTTAACTTTATTATTAAGTATTCTATATTGGATGCTTTTGTAAATTGAAATTTTAATTTCTTATTATTAATGGCTTGAATAAGAAATTATCATTGATGTTTATATATTTATCTTCTATCTTGGGACACTAAATTCACTTATCATTCTGGAAATGTTTGGTAAGTTCCTCATAAATTTATTGTCTGCAAATAAAGACAGTTTACCTAATTCGTCCCAATATTGTTTGTTTATTTATTTATTTTTATTACACTGCATTGACTAGGATCACCAGTTCCAGGTGAGTAGTAGTGATGAGAGCAGACATTTTTGCTTAGAGGTAACTTTCAAGAAAGTATTAATCTCTCTCTACAAAATAAGGTATTAGCAGTAGACTTTATGTGGATGCCTTTTATCAGGTTGAGAGCATTTCTTTCTATATCTAGTTTGCTGAAATGTTCTGTTGTGGCTGAACACTAAAGTTTTCAGATGTTTTTCTCCTTTATTCAATTAATATGAAAAACTACGCTGACTGACTTTCACATGTTAAATTAGCTGTGTATTGCATGGAAGAGCTCTATCTGCTCTTATTCCTTATTATACATTTTTGGAATAGATTTACTAATACTTTGATAAGAAGTTTAGTGCAATGTTTAGAAAAGATGTAAATTTATCTGTAGATTTATTTTCATGCAATATCTTTGGTTTTGGCAGAATAACTCTGGCCTTCTACGGTAAGTGAGAAAGTGTTTTTCTCCTATATTTTCTTAAAGAGTTTGTGTAAGATTGGTATTATTAATATTTTTTCCTTAATTGTTTAATAAAATTTGCCAATGAAACCATCTGGGCATGGAGTTTCCTTTGTGGGAAGACTTTAATTATGAATTTAATTTCTAAAATAGATATAGATGAATTTAAACTTTTTTTATGTGAGCTTTCATGAATTGTGGCTTACAGGTTTGTCCTTTTTTATCAAGTTGTCAAATTTATTGCCATAAAGTTTTTTTTAATATTTCTTATTATTTTTTATGTGTACAGTGTATTAGTAATGTCTGCTCCTTCAAGGCTTATGTTGGTAATTTATATTTTCTCTCTTTTTTTGATCAATTAGCTAAAAACAGTTTAGCTAAAGATTTACCATTTGTATTGATCTTTTCAAATAAATAATTTGTTTTGTTTGCTTTTTTCTTCTATATCTGCTCTTACCTTGTTTCCTTCAATTTACTTTGTGTATATTTTTCTTTTTTATTTCTAATGGTAGAAGCTTATTCTATTGATTTTGATCTTTTTGTTTGTAATATGAGTATTCATAACTATAAATTTCTGAGAGCTGTTAGACGTATCACCAAAATATTGATATGTTTTACTTTCATTATCATTCAGTTCAAAGTATTTTGTAGTTTCTTCTGTGGTTTCTTCTTTGGTCTATTGCTTATTTAGATAAAAGCTTGTTATTTATCTTGGAAACTTATCAGACCACACCTTAAGAAATTATTAAGCATGATTCTTGCTTATGTTTAAGGTATAAGGCATGCTTGGAATATAAAGTATGAGGATAGAATTGACTCAGGATTGAGTCTGTGTATATGTACACGATCTGTATTGCCCCATAGGTTAGAGCAGATCTGATTTCATTTCAGAGAGTCATTGAGGTCCAAGATGGGGTCAGATCAGAGGGAGTGGCATAAGTGTGAAGGAGAAAATTTCAGTATCAGAGCAGACATGATGCTGCAGGTCAGGAGACCTTTTGGTCGAGGACATCAAGCTTGATGCAGAACAAAAACTTATAAAAGTGACAAAAAGCACATGTCTCAAATAAATAAGTTATCACAAGGAACTACTTTAATATGACTCTGCTATATAATTAGAGAATATTTAGCAAACAATTATAGGATGTGTGTTAAATGTAAACAATGCAAAAGTGAGTAGTTTATGTGGTATGGCAAAATTCATTAGATGTGTTAAATAGATGGTAAGTTTGTAACCTGAATGGCATGTTACAGGTAGAATAAATGAAATATATACTAAAAAGAACAAGAATATTACTTACAACAGAAAAAAAAAATAGGAAGTTGTAGTTATTATCATGCCCTTTTCATGCAGACATTTTTATATATAGTCTTTAAATTGGCCATTATTGATGACATTCAATATGGTCCCATTCTAACCCATTCACATGTTTTGTGTCCATGAGGTGTAGATAAAACCCATAGCTATTTCGGAAGCTTATTGAAAGAGAGTTTTGCTCCTATATTTCTCTGATATGGTTTGGCTTTTTGTCCCTTTTGAATCTCCTGTTGAAATGTAATCCCCAGTATTGGAGGTGGGTCCTGGTGGGAAGTCATGAAAGTCAAAGGGAAACCTTTGGGACATGTGGGCAGATCCCTCATGAATGGTTTGGTGCCCTCGCCATGGTAATAAGGGAGTTCTTCTGAGTTCCTGGGAGATCTGGTTGTCTAAAGAGCCTGGCACCTCCCCCTCCCGCACTCTTGGTTCTGCTCTCCCACCATGTGACATTCCTGCTCCCATTTCACCTTCTCCCATGAGTAAATGCTCCCTGAGGCCTCCCAAGAGCAAAGTAGAGGCCTTTGCCATGCTTCCTCTACAGCCTGCAGAACTGCAGAACTATGAGCCAATTAAACGTCCTTTCTTTATAAATTACGCAGTCTCAGTATTCCTTTATGGAAATGAAAACAGGCTATCACACTCTCTGGTAGAGTGTGTGGTTTGGCCCTAGGTGACTTCTGTCTGTGCATTCAGTTAAACTTCATTTCTTTATAAATTACCCAGTCTGCATCAGGCGTGGTGGCTCATGGCTGTAATCCCAGCACTTTGGGAGGTGGAGTTGGGCAGATCACAAAGTCAGGAGTTCAAGACCAGCCTGACCAACACGGTGAAACCCCATCTCTACTAAAAATACAAAGAGTAGGTGGACATGGTAGCACCTGCCTGTAACACCAGCTACTCAGGAGGCTGAGGCAGGAGAATCACTTGAACCTGGGAGGCGGAGGTTGCAGTGAGCCGAGATGGTGCATTGCACCCCAACCTGGGCGACAGAGCAAGACTCCATTTCAAAAAATAAATACAAAATTACCCTGTCTCAGGTATTTCTTTATGGAAGTGAAAATAGACTAACACACTCTCTGCTAGAGTGTGTGTTTTGGCCCTAGTTAACTTCCATCTCTGCATTCCTTTCTTACTCAAACCTCAGCCTTGGTCCCCGTCACCACAGCATCAGCAGAGAAGGTCGATTTGGTAGAGACTGAGAAAGATAAAGAGAGAGACAGGTGTATTCATGTAAAGATTATATAATTCAGGATTTGGGTAGTGAGATCCTTTCACACACTTCTACCCTACACTTTGTGTTAACCTGGTACCCCATTTCTTCTACATCTCATTGTGTGTTTTAAATTCATTTAATATACCATGTTATTTGGGCATCTTAATTTGGTCTGTAAGTCTTTCTATTCTGAGACTTCTAGGGTAGCACCTGGAGGCTATCATTTCATCAGGGTAATTTCCCACACAGCCATAATAACAAAATCAATGATATTTTAAACAGTGGTTAGAACCCTTTATTAATATTTTAACCAGTGATTAGAAATAATTTTGATATATATTATGAAAAAAATTTAGTTGAAAATTTAATAAAAAGTGATTGTAGGATTAAACACACATACACACCACAGAATGAAGTTGTACAAATATACAAATTATCAAATTATTTCATGAAATGGAAGGAGCTGTTTTACATACATACATGTGCACACATACATGCATGCACACACACAGACGTGTACACACATATATACACACATACATACATGTACACACATACATGCATGTACACACATACATATACACACATACGTACAGGTACACATACATGCATGCACATGCATATGTGTACACACATACATACATGTACACACACACATACACAAATATCTATACATTCCCAGATTTTGCTTCTAGCAACTTATGCAAACTATGAGACAAGAGGTGACTTTTTCAAGCAAGATAAATATAACAGATATTTATTGAAGGCCAACTATTTGCCAGCCCTGGAGTCAAAACCAATGCCAGTTTAACTTTGTTGACATAAACATATTATTGGCATTGACTTGGTTTACACTTTTAGTTAAGGTTATTATGTATTGTAAAAAATGCATGAATTTTAATCATAGAACAAATTCAAGAAATGCATATTTGCTATGTTTTAGCCAATATATGTGAAGAAATGTAAAATGCCTTTTACAACTTGTCATTGAAAGAAATGCTGACAAGATCCATTATATATGTTTATAATATACTCTCAGATTATAAATCTAAATAAGTTTATTAGTGTTTTGTAACTAGATTTTAATTGTTAAGGTCAACACTAAATGACTGTTGAGAATAATATTGCTAGCATATGAACTTGTTACTTGTTTCTACTTAAGCTTTTTTTCCTCCCATTAAGTACCAGTGCATTTAAGGTAACACGTATTTTTAAATATATTAAAAATAAAGTATGTTACTGTGATAGTTAAAATTGTGTGTCAACTTGATTGGATTGAAGGATGAAAAGTATCGTTCCTGGATGTGCCTGTGAAAGTGACAAAGGAGATTAACGTTTGAGTCAGGTGGACTGAGAGAGGCAGACCCATCCTCAGTCTAGGTAGGCACCATCTAAACAGCTGCCAGCACAACTAGAATAAAGCGGGCAGAAAAACGATCAAGGATTATACATGCTTAGTCTTCCAGCCTTCATCTTTCTCCCTTGCTTCCTGCCCTTGAACATCAGACTCCAAGTTCTTCAGCTTTTGGACTCTTGGACCTATGCAAGTGGTTTGCCAGGGGCTCTCAGGCCTTTGGCCACAGACTGAAGCCTGCACTACTGTTGGCTTCCCTACTTCTGAGGTTTTGGGACTTGGGCTGATCCATCACCGGTTTCCTTGCTCCTTAGCTTGCAGACGGCCTGTTGTGGAACTTTACCTTGTGATCATGAGTCAATTCTCCTTATTAAACTCCCTTTCATATATATATATATATATATATATATATATATATATATATATATAATATATATATATGTGTGTGTGTGTATATATATATACACACACACACACATATATATCTTATTAATTCTGTCTCCCTGAAGAACCCTGACTAATAAAGTTATTATTGTTCTTAATTCATCTCCAGCTTGAAATTAGACATCTTTTCTCCTTCTTTACCATAACTATGCTCTGACATTTCAGCTCAAAGTCACTCAACTCTATTAGAATCTGCCAGCTCCGAGTTCCACTGTTTCAAACCTGCAGCAATGTTCTTCCAGACTTTTGTCAGCCACTTTATTCAAATAACTTATGTTAGTAGCAGGGCTACAATACCTATTGCAGTTTCATTGCAGAAACATAGGACGAGAAAGCAGAGATTTAAAAAAAACTGCTAAGTTTCCTCCTTGGTGATGACTAAAATTACCCTAAGGCAAACAAAATTGGACCAAGACATACTGCCTGAGGGTCCATGGCTTCTTTCTTTATGAACTCTGTTTTACAAACATTGGAGAATGGTTGCCAATTTAAAGACACCAGAGGGTAAGGTGTGTATTGAAGATAGACTGAGTTCAAATCCTTGCTGGATCAGTCAGTTTCTATATGATCTTGGGCAAATCGCATAAAATTTTGGGCCTTGGCTTTTCCATTAGAAAAAGGGAGACAATAATAGTTTATATCTCATTGCATTGCTGTGAGAATTTAATGAGTTAACATTTGTGTTTAACATAGCACTGGAGAAATAGCAGATTGGAGAAAGGAGAGAAGTGCTAACAAATATTGCTGTGGTTCTGAAAAAGCAGCAACTTGAGGAGCTCTTGAAAACCTAAACAGTATTTAAGACCAAGAGTATTCATCTATTTTCAGGAGCAGCAGAAAAAAAAAAAAAAAAAAACGTGAGAAGCAACTTTGAAGTAATGCTGCATTTCAGCACACTTTACCGGAATGGAAATGTAAGTGACTCAGGCAGGCCATGTTTTCCTAAGAGCAAGGGATCAACTTGTTCTTGATGGGTGGTTTAAATCTTAAGAAAACCATAAGTAAGGCAACAGTCATGGACTTTGAACACTAAGTCAGATTAAATAAGTTGCAACTTCTTCCATGTAATTGCAAAAGCTAGAAAACTTTCAATAGTAATTTGTTTTAAAGACAATTGTCCAATTGACATTGTCTTTGAAAAAAATAGGTATTAAAAATTTATTAAACTATAATTTTATTGTTAATTATTTGAATTCAAGGAGATTGGTATGGTAATGTCTGTGAGGTTTAGTTAATTTTTACTTCTTTCTACATTGTAATTTTATTAGTTATCTTAAGGCAGTTTCAAATTATTTCATCAATCTTCATCTTTGCTTTTAATTTATGCAGGGGAATTTACTTGTTCATTGGTATGAGTAATTTTCAATATTTTGCCAAACAGCCTGTGGCAACTGAAAACACAAGTTGCATACATTAGACTTTTCTGTTTGAGCGCAATGCAAAAAAAACAACAAAAAAAGTCATGCTGCAAATCCAACTTCACTGGACTGCAGGCACTCATAACTAATTAAATATACTGTTAAAATATCTGTATTTATGAAAACAAATTTGACCTACATATTTGGGAGGCAAATAGTAGAGCAAAGCACATCTTATGACTATAATAATTTTTAATTGTACTTTGTTGTAATTTATGTTTTTTATCTCCCCAGTCTGACAAAATGCTTTATATATTTTTCAGTCTATGTTATTCTACAGCCTATTATATTTGAAACACAATAAATAGTTGTAGACCAATTTTCTTAATGTTATATACTCAGATTATGCTTTAACATTCACTCTACAAATAAACTTTCCATCAATTTCATTGTGTTGTGAAAACTCTCTAATAGCTCAGAACATTCTTGGTGGCCTCACCGTATTCAAAGTATGCAGTCAGATACTGATGTCCCTCAGTCCTGTGGACAGCTAACAAAGCTGAAGCCCACAGGCCAGTGAGCACCAGTTGAGAACAACTTTCTATAGACTTCGTGGGCAGCCCAAGAGAGAGAGGATCTCTCTGTGATGATTCTCCTCTGGCAGCAGTGATATCTGATATTGAGCTCTGTTAGGTGGTGCTAAGTGTGGCCTCTGAAGTTTCTTATTGTCTGAACACCTGCTTCCTTCACCAGCTGCAGAGAACAGTGTCCATAAAGGAGCCAAAGGAGGCGCTAGAGGAGTTTACATTGCAGGAGTCCAAGAAGCTCTGCAGTAGTCCAAAATGAGGCTGGGCGCATGATCCACATGTTGTTCAGTATTCTCTGTCTTCACACATATGCATATCAGTGCTTCTGTGGCTGCCGTATCTTTGTATGCAATCCAGTCCAGCAGCAGTCCTGCTCTTCCAATGCATGTTCATTTTGCAAATCAGAGCTTCAAATCAGTGCTATGAAAAGTCTGACTGGTCTTGAAATCCACTGACACTATCACAAGAAAATTCAACATTATAATGAACAGAAACGAATGATTGCTTCGTATTCTTAAATATAATTTCCAACTATGGCAAAATGTTGAATGGTTGTAAAAATTGTTTTTGCATGTTTATACCTCACTTCGTTTGTTGAAGGAGACTATCTAGAGTTTGAGGTAATTCTCATCAAGAAGTCCATCAGTAATTATTTCAAATATAAAAGTGATATCAAAAAATTGAGTTAATGAAAACAAACTCAAATTTTTCATAAAAATATGAAATGATATGTGGAAGTTTACGAACTTATAAATTGAATAATTTATTTTTCTATTTGATATTTTTATCATATTTATGTAATACGAAGAAAACATACTTAAATTTTAAACTAAATAAAACTGAGCACCACTACTCGGGAGGCTGAGGCAGGAGAATTGCTTGAACCTGGGAGGCGGAGGTTGCAGTGAGCCGAGATGGCGCCACTGCACTCCAGCCTGGCGCCTGCGACAGAGCAAGACTGTGTCTCAAAATAAATAAATAAATAAAAAACTTAGCCCCAGAAAGACATCTTTTTCTCTGAACCATGACTCTGAAAGTTTGGAAAGCACCGTACAGTAGGGATTTTCAGTGAGTCACAGAATGCAAGGTTCTCCAAAGTACTTTCAAAACTGAGCGTGAGGCCTTTGCTACTGGTTTTCTGGCATGCAGATCACTCAGCCTTGAAGAACTCAGTTCCCTCCTCCAATGTAAAAAGTACTGCAAGAACATTTCATGGGTCCATCAAATGGGACCATGTGTAATATTTTACACTGGACTACACAATAGACCGGAAAAGTGATCCGCAGAGAGGCTCACTGCTGTAAGTTCACTCCCTGTACCACCTGTCTCGCACAAAGCTGCCACCCTGTGTTTTCTTCCAACGTTTCCTCTGGGAGGACTTCAAAACTTCCTTCTTCCAGTCTGTGCAGGGGTCAGGGGTCCTGTCTAGAGCAGACGCCCAGCATCCGGCTCGGAGAACCTTTTCCCTTTCCTCTGGGAGACCTGAATAGGCGCCAGCCCAGCCCTGGTCTCCAGGCTCTGCTGCAGGAATTTCCCACCTGGTGCCCGCGCTTGGGATGCCGCCAATGGGCTCGGTCCAGTGTCCCTGTGCCTTCTCTGCAGGTGTCCCAGCAGGTAGAAAAGGAGGCCGGAGGCTTGTGTTCCTGCAAGGCGGGGCCGGTGCTCCTCGATGTGCCTGCGTTCGCCCTGCACGTTCTGCGCCCCAGGGCCTGGCAGGGACTGAAACAGGCCGGGGAGCAGCGACACCTGGGGCAGTCAGTCATCCAGAAGCCGCCGCCACCTGCCCCACCCCCAATCTCCTCGGGAGGTGTTTATTTTTGCCTGCGCTCCAGGCTCTTTCTCTTTCACTTTTCTTTTCGCCGGAGGTTGGGACTCCGGGTGGAAGGTGCCCGGGGGAATCCCAGCTGACGCGTTCACTGCCTTCGAAGTCCGGCGCCCTCGGGGAACTGGGTGTCCGCTCCCGCCCGGCTGCAGTGGCTGTCGTCCCCCCACCCTGCAGCCAGGACTCGATGGAGGTACAGAGCTCGGCTTCTCTGCTTTGGGAGGGGAGTGGTGGTGGTTAAAAGGACAATGGAATTTTCCCCGAAAGCCTACGCCCTGGGCCCCTCCCAGCTCCGGCGCTACCCTCTGGTCTACCCGACTGGCCCGGCCGCCCCGCCCTCTCATGGGGAAAACTTAGCTGCAACTTCAGTTTTTGATTTTTCCCCTAATGACACTTTACTCCTCTCCGAGACTCTCCTCGCCACCCTCCTGCTTCCGGAGGAGCGCAGATCGCCGGTCCCTTTGCCCCTGGCGTGCGGCTCCCCACTGCGCTGCACTCTTTCGGAGTTCCCGACTGCTGGCGAGCGCGAGGCAGGCCCGGCACCCTGCGCTTCGCTGGGAGGGTGAGGGACGCGCGTCAGGCTGTCCCAGCCAAACTGCCGGTTTCTGAGAAGACGCGGTCCCGCAGCCCTGAGGGCTGAGTTCTGCACCCAGTCAAGCTCAGAAACGCCGAGAAAAGGTACTTCAGCTCCCCACTTCCTATCTGTCCCCTCTCAAACTCCCTGTGGGCCGGCCGGTGCAGATGTCTGCGTGCGTGTCTATTCCTACCTTTGCAAAATCGAATTATCGCCCTCTTCTTTGCTTGCACACGTCTTCTGGAAGAAAAATTTGTAGGAATGATCACTGCTTGACAGTCAGGCCTGGGTCTGTATTGGTTCCAACTCTGGGCAAGCCAGTTATCTCTTAGAGAACCAGTAGGGTGTCTGGAATGCCAAAGCAACTTGGAAAAAATGCGAGCGAATTTCACTGAAATAAAATCATTTTTCAAGGTGGCTTTAAATGAAAATCCAGCCAGTTTTTTCAAGTGTTAGTAAGACTGCATGCTGCAAGGGCATACATGTAGTTCATTTGATTTTATGTAATTCCACGCATTAAAAACTATGTTGGCTTCAAAGTGTGTATAAATCAAACTAATTCTTAAATGATGCTTACAACAGATTCTTAAATAGGATGAGTCAGCAATTTCAAAATGAAGTAAAGTGGTGGTCACCAGCTAATTCCCACTGTATATCTTAAAACTACTTTATAATATTATGATACTGGTAGTGGCTAAGTGGTAGTCATCCTCATGTTGTCAGTGTGGCCAAAGAGGCCATATTAGCTAGACTGAATTCTTGCTCCAGTATTACGGAATAAACTGGTGATTATGCATCCTGCCATGTAGAGGCTGCAAAGTGAACCATTCAATTGAAAGCATCAAGATGCAATACACTTTTGGAAGGCTGAGACGAGAAGATAGCTTGAGACCGGGAATTCCAAGTTACAGTGAGCTATGATTTGTGACTGCACTCCAGCCTGTCAAATATATATATACACATATATGTGTATATATATGTGTATATATGTGTATATATGTATATATATATATGTGTGTGTATATATATATATATATATATATATATATATACAGGTTAAATTGTAAACTCCTGTTGTTTTTGTGTTAAACAATGTGGTCAACAGAGGAAGGAGATACAAAGGAAGGAACATGAAGACATATAAAGGGAAGAACTGAAAACACAGCACAAGCCATTTAGATTTAAAAGGTGAACAAAAAGCTAATTTACTTAAAGTTAAGACGTATCAGAGTTCTTAAGGTTTGTTTTGATTGTCTTCGTTTCGTGTCCGTGTTTCTGTTTTCTCACAGAATTTTAGTCAATCAGAAGAGCATCTCCTGAAGTATCACCTGCTTTGCAACAGTAACAGAGAAGAGTCAGTTGGCCATTGGTCTGGAACTTCTGATAGGCAGGGTGTTCCCATACTTTTAGTTTCACTGTCCCCTGCTGATTTGGAATGGCAACTCCAGAACATGACTGGAAGCTATAGTTCTGGTTGGAATTTTTCTACAGGCTACCAGTGATTAAAATGAGGCTCTGTTGTTTTAATCCATGAAATTAGTGTTGCAAATGCCAACTGCTATATTGCAAGATACGGTGTTTTCAATGAAATATATGTTTATAAATTTCTTTGGGGGATGGAGAAAAACAATGGTTTAAAGTTTATTGAAATAGAGTTTGGAAGTAGAAGGTTTTAAAGCTTAGAAGGTACTTCATCTCCTAGGCTTCATCTCAGATTTGGTGCCTCTGATGGATTTCAGGATAGCTAGAAAAGGAGCCCTGAAATGCTGGGTATATGTGGATGTTTCTCAGGAAAATATCCATAACTTTGATTAGGTTTTTAAATGGGTCTCTGACCCAAAACAATTTTTAACCTTTTAAAAATACTGACTACTGTCCTTTTCCTCCAACCTCTCCTGGAGTTTAATGTTGAGTTCTGCTCATTGTGTTAACTATTTTTCTGAAGGTTAGCTAATGATAATACAGAGTTCTGTCTTCATACCCATAACTGAAATTATGAGAAACAGTATGAATAATAACTAACATTGTTGAGTTCTTATTATGTATCAGACATTGTTCTAAGGATGTATTTTTAAAAATCATCATGAATAATAGCTAACATTGTTGAGTTCTTATTATGTATCAGACATTGTCCTAAGGATATGTTTTTAAAAATCATCATAATAAGCTTATGTGGTAGGGAATATATTTTACAGCTGAGGAAATTGAAGTAATTAGAGTAATTAAATAGCTTTCTCAAGGTCACAGAGCTAGAAAGTGGTAGAGCTGGAATTCCAACTCAGACAAGTTTAAGATTGCTGTTATTTAAGGAGGATGATACTATTTGCATAAAAAGTATTTCCTACGATTTGACAGTGATAATTAGTCTTTATTTATTTACAGGCAGTGTCGTAATGGCAGAATGTTGGTTTTAAAGAAATGTTTCTATGGTACTTGTGCAATTGACATTATTATGTATTTAAAGATTATCTTTATAATCAATATTCATTTGATTAGCTATATGTGTTTGGTTCATTGGAGAACTTTTTAATAGTCCCTGAATGAAAACATTTGTCTAAGTTGCATCACTTTCTGCTGGAAGAGCTTGACAATGTGGGTTGATCTGGATATCTGTCTCTGTCTATCTAGCTCTTCATCTATCCATACACCTAGAAGGCTGGGATTCATGGAAAGCTCAGAGAAGAGTTTCCCGTAATACCACAAGTAAAGATGATGTAGTGAACTAATTGGGATGTCCTCTTTTCAGAAGGTGTTATGGTAGAAGGGTTGGCAAGAAACCACTTCTTTAGCTCAGTATTAGCTCTTTGATCTGCTTACCCAGTGATTACAGTAACTGCATGAAAGTATTGACACTGAACAATACTTAAATACTTGCTGCTGTCCTGTAGGAATGGGTTGGATGGAAAAATTCCGTAGGGGAGTTGACGGAAAAATTGTGAGAACTGGAATGCATTAACTAACACCTATTTGATGGTGAATTTCACTAATTAAATACTATCAAGTATATGTCTGTATGTGTGTATAATGTATATATGTGTATACATACTGTATATGTGCATATATGTATGTGTGTGTATGTATATATTGTACTATTTGTTAACAGCTGTGGGCAGACATAAGGGTTACTTTTTACTCTGCTTCCAGACTGCATTGATTCCGTAAACATAAGAAATCTTGACAGAGAACCTGAATTACTGTTATTAGCAGTGCCATTCCAGTAGGAACCCAATGTGAATTTGAAAGTTACAAAAAGGAAGCCTCTGCTATGTTTCAGGAACCGTACTGGCACTTCATCTGTATGTCCCCATTGAATTTAAATAACTATTGCATTTTTATCCTGACTTCACAAAGAAAAAAAATGGCATGCAGTGTTTCACTTGCATTAGGACACAGCTAGGTAAGACAGACACTCTGCTGAGATTTATCTTGATTCCAATGTTAATGTTCTTTTTCAGATATCATATGTATTCTCTTCTAGGAAAACTCAGGTGCTCAGTGTAATGAAAAATAAAATGTTGCTATCCTGGCCTTGAAATAGATGCTGGTCACCATTTGGTGTGATTTAATACTATTTAGTACTTTGCCCATATCAAAGAATATTACCCTTAAAAAAAAAAGTTTATTGCTAGAATCAGAAAGAGGAGAAAAAGAAGCTCTTTGATCTCAGTTCAATTCAGTAATATTATTTGTACACATTTAACATCTAGAGCCAGGGTATTTGTATGCACTTGTTTCATGGTGTTTCATCCCACTCCAGGGGCAGAGGACTCAATGTATACCATATAAAAATGGATTTTTTAAAGAAGTCTGCTTGTAATACACACGTTTCTCCTCTAAATGCTAATGGTTCTTCCAAGTGCTGACAGGATGCAGACAAGATTAGGAAAGTGACAAATTACTTTGTGAAATGAGGGAATTGAAACTGAAAATGGTTCTAGAATAAGAAAATATGATGGCTGCAAGGTTTATGGAGGTGGTGGGTGGGGGTAAGCTCTGCTTATCATTGTGACACACAAAAGGAGCCCTGAGAGGTCTTGGGTCCCTTGTTATCACTGAATGATACTTCTGCTTCCTGGGTATTCTGCTCACGTGCCTTCTAATTGAAATTTGACAAAGTAGTCCGTGCATGCTGTTAGCACTGACCTTTAAAATTATCAAATGATTATTCCTTAATTGAACATTTTACAGTTAAATATTTCATATTTTGGAGTTATTTGCTCTCCTGACTCATCTGCAACAAAAGTAAGTACACAAAACTTGATTTTTTAATTGAGGGGTTTTTATTGTGAAAATTCTTGCTTATGTTATTTAAAATACTATCATTACATAACTAATCAAGGGAATCATTAGCTTTTGATAAGTGATTATTAAGCATACAAATAAAACAATACTGGAAATATATATCATGCAAGTAGATATGTCAATGCTTTTTAAAAAGATGTCTCTTATATAAAATTGCCCCTTTATTTGGCACCCTGGTGAGGCAAGGCGCATGCTAAGATTCTGGATGGAGAGACATAGGCATTTTTTTCCTAAAGTGAGAGAAGGGTAATTATGAAAGAGGAAGTGAGAAAGGAGAACTTGCCGGAAATCTGCTTGCTTTGGGCACATATCAGGCATATTTCTGGTAAAAAGGGGCTTCTCTGGAGGTAATGGATCTTGAAATTGGTTCCTTTAGAAACCTCTTATGCCCACAAACCCCCTGGAAAAGTTGTAGGGTACGCCAGAGGTGCATGTTGTTCAGTTGGGAGATGCAGTTCAGCCTTCTTTCCCACACCCTCCCTTTGGCTTCTGGATTACCATGGTTACTGTGTTAAAGCAAAGTACAGGGGGTGACATGGGGAGCAGCAAAGACCCTGGGCTGGCTTCTATAGAGATTTCCCACTGGGAACTGGTGGGAAATAAGCTCTAATAGGGCTTGGAAAGCCTCTGCAATGAAGTCTCCTCTTCCAGCCTCAGCTCCAGTCCTGCCTCAGTGTTCCAGACACACTTGCCATTCTTTGTCAGTCTTCATGGTCCTGCTCAAAATGCTAACCCTCCATAACTTTTTCTGTCCCCACCTACTGCCCAGGTAGAATTATTTTCTCCCTTACATGAATTAATTTGGTGCTGTCTACATTCTCCTGTAACAACTTTTATGCCTGTAAACTCATTTTACATGTGTCTGTCTCTATACATACATTGTAAGGACAATGTGCTTCATGTGCTTAGCAGAGGGTTGGTCAGAGACTATTTGTATGGACTTCAGTGAGAGTCAGTCGTCATTCAAATGTTTGACAGCTGAGCAGACAACGGTAAAAGAGGCAGGAGGTAAAAGTCATGTAGCAAAACAATGTTGGAATACTGTAATAAAAATAGTACTTTAGGGAAATTAGTTTGAGGTAGAATTTATTGAAGAAAAGACAAATTAGAGATAAGGAAACCAGCTAGAAATCCATCACAGTTAATTCAGGAGTATAGTTTCAGTCCCATTATCTACTCAAGGACATAACTCTAGTAATTCATTCTTTCTCTCCATCACCATTTTTTTCTCTGTCTCTTATGGGTCTTTCCCAATACCATGTAACCATCCTATAATTTCTGCCATTTAAAAAAAAAGACTCATATTTTTCTCCTTATGTTTCTCCTCACTTCTGTTTTTTCTGCCCATATTTTACAGGAAAACTTACAAAATTAACTCTGTTCTCTGTTTCCAATTGTCCTTTCTCCATATTCTCTTGAACCAGCCATTCTGTCATTCCCACTGCTCCACTAGAAATATACTTGTCAAAGGTGCTAATATCCCTGTTACTAAATCCAATGATTAGTTCTTGGGTCCCTTCCTATGTACCCTTTCAGCAGGACCTGAGAGTTCTTCCCCTGACTTCCAAGCCACCCCCTTTTCCTGATTTTCCTTTCACCCTGCCAATGACAGTTTCAGTCTCTTTGGCTGGTTCATTGTTTCCCTTAACGTAAATACAGGAGCCTCAGTCCTTAAGTCTTTTCCCAATCTGTACTCTCTGTCTTGGTGATCTCATCTAATGTTACGGTTATGCCTCTTCTTACATTGATGATGTGCAAATGTGCATGTGAATCTAGCCATGATCTCTCCCCGGAACTCCAGACTTATTCAGCAGTCTTCATCTGTTATTCATTCATCTTTGATTGGATGTCTAGTACTCACTGGATGCCTTTACTGCCATATCTGCTTGCCCACCCTCTTCCCCATCTTACTTGATGACAATTTTATTCTCTTAGTTCCAGAGATATCAAGTCATCTTCAATTTGTCCTTAACGTCTCTTTTTGTCATGACCCACATTAAATCTGCCACCAAATCATTTAGCTAGGCCTTCGAAATATACCTCACATTCTGTTTCTTCTCACCCTTTTCATTGCTGTTGCCTGGGTTCAAGTTGCTTTCATGCCTCACACCATTAGTGCAAAAGTATCTCTAATGTTTGTCCCTCCACCTCCACTCCAGCCTGTTCTCAACATAGCAGCCACAGTATTGCAGTTATCCGTCCCTGCATCAAAAGGATGAACGACCACAAAACAAGAACGAAACAAAACAACACCCCCAGAACTCAGTGACTTGAATAACAATGATTTGTTATTTGTCATGATCTTACAATCTGGGCTACTTTCAGCTGATTGACTCCTCCTAGGCTGCTGAGGATTAGACATCTAAGAGGGCATCTTCCTTCATGTGTTAGAACATCAGCTAGGATAGCTGGAAAGCTCATGGCTGGCCAGACATCCATCTCTCTTTATGAGACCTCTCTACATGGCTAACTTGGACTTTACATCACGTTAGTCTCAAGTAGTTTTACTTTTTAACTAATTATTGACTTTCAGCTTATCTCATTATGGCATCAAACTCAAACTTTAAGTCTCTAAATTGGATCTCCAGATGAGGATAATATTTCTCTGGTATAGTTTCTTGAGTGCATTTTTTTCCTAAAGTGGGAGAAGACCAATTATTTCTTGAGTGCAGAAACCTATAACTAAAAAGATTATCTGCTGCCACAAAGATAGGACAATTTCATTAAACAATACCATTGCAAAACAAGATAATAGAAGGCATATAGCTGTCACTAGTCAATAGCAAGTCTGAATACAGCCTCCATATGTCCCAAGTTCTTGCTCTGGAAGCAAGACATGTTCCTGATTCAGGTTTAAATTTGTTCCCCAGGAATGATTCGCTGTGGCTTTTAACTTTATCTTTTGCACTTTGGGCTCCTTTTCTCATTCCTTCTTTCTTTTTTATAAGAAATAATTTTTGCTATCCTTTGCAGTGGAGTAACCTGCTTCCTGCTGTTAGAGGGTTAATTATTCAGAGACCTTTTGTATACTCCCTTTTGTTTAACTGCTTTTTGTTTTTAAGTTCAGTAATCTTTAAAATTTGGGGGCTTCCTATGAATTTTATTGGGATCCGCTCACTCCACTAGATAAAAGACATAACCAGAAAATCCTTCAGGCAAGCTCTACTTTACTTTGTCAGAAAGTCAGGATGCTGTAGAAGCCCATAACGTTTTTAGAAGCCCCTTGACCAGTTGGCAAGGTCTATGAGGCACCACTTTAAATCTTTCAGAGTTCTTAATGAAGGGCCTTCCTGCCACACACTTGATTTGATCTTCAACCTGAGAGCACATGTAATAGTAGACCCTGGATTCCATCTTTTCCCTGAAACTACTTATTTCTTGGAGAATCTTTTGCTGCCTGGAAAGGCAAGAATGAGATTAGCTGTTATTTTCCAATCTGGCAAGTCTTGAGTTGAACGATTTTATCACTGCATTTCTGGCTTTCACTAACAATGTCCTTGCCTCTCTCCAGATGTCTACCTACCACTTGGTCTCATAGCAGTTTCAGTGTTGATAACTAATTTCCATATAATAAACTTCCCCAAAACTTGGGGATGTAAAATAAAAACCATTTTATTTTCTCAAGCCTAAAAATTAAGACAAGACACAAAGAGAATGACTTGTCTCTACACTGCAATGTATGTGACCTCAGCTGGGATGGTCCAAATGTTCAAGGGATGTCTGAGGTGGCTCAGACATTAGGTCCCATATACAGAGCCTCAGTTCTGGCTGTAGGCTGGGATCCTTGGCTCTCTTCCACTTGTCTTTCCACATGACTGATTTGGACTTTCTCACAGCGTGATAGTTTCAGGGTCAGACTCTTTACAACTTAGCCAACTTCTATAAGAGAGAAAGTTGGAGCTGTAAGCTCTTAAGGCTTCGATATGGAATTTCCAGACTGTAACATTTGTTTTATTCTTTTGGGAAAAGCAAGTCAGAAGGCCATCCAGAATTGAAAGGGAGAGGACAAAGATTCCACTTCTCCATGAGTAGTGTCAGGCATGTTCCTGGGGAAAGGCATTGATTGATGGCAGCTGTCTTTGGAGATTATCCACCACAAGTGGTAATCCCGTTAAAAAACTAACCAGGTTATGCCATTCCTCTGTTCCAAACCCTCCATGGTCTTCTCTTCTCACTTTCATAAAAGCCAAATTCTGTTACAGTGGACATTAAGAATCTAAGTGATTTGTACCCCTTATGTCTGTCATCTACTACTCCTACCTTAGCTCACCAAGTCAGTTACACTGGCATTTTTTCTATTCATCAACCATACTACTATATTCTTGTCTAAGAGTCTTTTATCTTGCCATTCTTTCTGCCTAGAATGCTTTTCTCTCAAATCTGACCCCTTCCCTTTACCTGCTTTGGGGTTTGGCTCAAATATCCCTGTTGCAATAAAGTAATTCTTGACTTATGTACTTCAAATTGTAGTCTCACCAACAGTGCATGTCCCAGCCCTGTTTGGGAATTCAGATTATTTTTCAGATTTTGGAAAGTAATATAGTGTGTTTACTATATATCATGTAATGATCAAGCTTATTCAGGTACTTCCTCAAAAGGGAATAAATGCAGCTTATACATAGGCTAATGTCCGTTCAGTTTGTGTTTTGTTAACCAGTGAATTAAGGAGAAAATTCCAGCTTTTAGAGCTTTTTTGATTTAATATTTTCATATAAGGAACTATGGAGTTGTATATGTTTTATTTATTTGATTATTAACACCTTTCTCCATTAGAAAATGAACCACGGGCGAACATGCAGTTATTTTATTTATTGCTATATTCCCATCACCTATTCATGCCAGGCATATGGTAGTCTCTCAATAAATATTTGCTGAATGAATAAGTGAACGAATGGATCAATGAATGCTAAGTAGTAGGGTATACTGCAAATCGAATGGAGAATAGAAAGACAAGCTATTTTCAACAAAGATTTGATTTATTCATGTTTTATTTATTCATTGAATTGATTTTGGCACTTCAGCAGTTAATAATTTTGAGTGCCTAATATAAGATGGGCACTGTTGTAAATAATTGACAGTTCTTGATTGAGTGGGAGGAGCGGAGTACAGGGAAGAGTCAGAGGACATCCAAGATTTTAACCACGAGAGACAGGAAAGATAGACGTGTTAGGAACAGATATAGATTACAGCTAACACACGGGGCAAGGTAGGGGAATGGAAGAACTTGATTTTGGAAATATGAATGAGCTAAAAGTGGAACAAGCTACTTAAAATGTCTTGTAAGTGATTAGAAGCACTGGACTGAAGATTGGATGAGCTATTTGTACAAGAGATTTTGGTTTGTGAGTTAGGTAAAGAATTATTGGTAAAACAAATGGTCAGAACATTTCCCCAAGAGGCAAATGTATATGTAGATGGTTTAGGGTCACATAAGAGAACCAGAGGAACTGTCACTGAGCTAAGCACTCTGAAAGAGGAGATGTTCAGGAAGGCCTTCGATGAGGGATTGGCCAGCTCCCAGGTCTTCAAAAGAGAAGACTAGGCTTTTTACACCTCCCAGCCCTTGCCTACCTGTCATACTTGCTCTGCCTGCTGCTCTCTAGAAGGATTTTAATCCCTCGTATGCTTATTCATACATATTCATCTTTAAAGACTCACTTTCTCTCTGATATTTTCCTGGTGAGACCCCATCTTTACCTCTGCCTTGCCTCACACCTTTCTTTTTTGTGTTCTCTACCAGGTAGATACTTCTCTCATAATATCTGCAGTGTTTCACTGTATTTACCTGTGTTCATAATGCCTCACCCACAGGTAAATGATAAAGGTCATAGAGGACAAGAATTGTGATGGTGGAGTTGGAAGGGCTGAAGTTGGAGAAAAACTGCTTTCTTATGTGTCTAACAACTTGCCTGGCACATAGTAGATCTATAATAATGTTATTCTTGGTGTTAGTGATCCAACATATATTTCTGGGTAACCCAGTTAGATAACATCCTGAGAAAAGGAAATTGACTATATTTGACTCATAGTATATTACTGGTGATCACATGGCTTTTGGGAAACTATTCCCAGATGATTTCTTATTGTCAGGGTCAGGAAGGGAAATAGGATTTTCTAAGTGTGTACATTGGGCCAGGTTATAAACAGAATTTTTACATTCCTTCTTAGGAGTATGAACTTTAGAGAACTGAAAACAAATAGGTTTGTTTAATATTTTGTGCCAGTTGTATTAAGGTGAGGATAATTTTATAAATTTGCAAAGTAAATGCTTCAGTAAAGGAAGGGAAATTGAAACAAGGCACACCCTATTCTCTAAATTCTTTCAAACAGAAATCCTTTCATTTTCTTAATTTTATTTGCTGAGTATTTTGAGAAATCATTTCAGGAGAACAAAAAAGATGAGGTAGCCGGGCGCGGTGGCTCAAGCCTGTAATCCCAGCACTTTGGGAGGCCGAGGCGGGTGGATCACGAGGTCGAGAGATCAAGACCATCCTGGTCAACATGGTGAAACCCCGTCTCTACTAAAAATACAAAAAATTAGCTGGGCGTGGTTGCACGTGCCTGTAATCCCAGCTACTCAGGAAGCTGAGGCAGGAGAATTGCCTGAACCCAGGAGGCGGAGGTTGCGGTGAGCCGAGATCGCGCCATTGCACTCCAGCCTGGGTAACAAGAGCGAAACTCCGTCTCAAAAAAAAAAAAAAAAAAAAAAAAAAAGATGAGGTAAATTGTGTGAAAATAATAGTATTGCTGAAATTTAATTTATTTAGTGTCTCTTCTCCTGAGAGTTTAAGAGAAGAAACATAGTTTCTTCCCTTGTTATGCCATTAAAAAAATTGCAGTTACTTCAAATATCAGATTAAAATCTGTATTTGGTTTCATTAGATTCTAACCCTGAAAAGCAAGAACATTGTAAACAACCTCTAAAACTGGAAAGATGTGGTTATGCTGATGGCTTATTTGGCTTGATATTGAGGCATTCATCTTCTAAACTTTGGCCTTTCTTAAGTCAGGCCATATTACTCTGAGCCGCTGCAGTTTATAAAGCATAGCTTCAAGGGTAAGGTGTTTAATGCAAAGAGGCTAACAGCACAGAAAAAATTCTAAACAATAGTGGATATTTATTGAACACTTTCTCTGTACATGGCTCCTTGCCAAGTGCTGTGGAGGATAAAAAGATGCAGCACACA
Organism: Saimiri boliviensis; assembly: GCF_048565385.1. NCBI lineage: Eukaryota > Metazoa > Chordata > Mammalia > Primates > Cebidae > Saimiri > Saimiri boliviensis. Next base: position 147,577,193 of record NC_133451.1, on the reverse strand, counting down.
TGATTCTCTTCAGAAATTTAGTAACTAGTGGAACAATTATTGTTTGCATGTAAAAGAGCTGGGTGTCCAGGATACTGAATTACCGTCTGCCCCCAAACACAACATGCTTTCTTTCATAGCCAAACATTTGGACATGTTTCTCTCATTGGAAATGCGCTACTTCATCCAGTATCTCTTCCATGCCCCCTTCTTCTGACTAGCCTGGTCCAGAAGGCTCAGTCTGAAAATGACATCCCTGGAAATATTTTTGTAAATGTCCAGAGTTGGGTTAGGTGTCTTTCATTCTTAACTTCATTCCATAAGTATTTCAAGAGTAAACATGTATTTTCATCCATTGTGCCAAGTATGTTAATGATGTAGCCTTCTCAAACCCATGAGATACTTTGCCTCCCATTTTTTTATGTAAGTAAACTGAAGCACCAGGCTGTAGAGTGACTGGTCCAGGGACTGCCATTAGGAAGCGGTGGAACTGGAGCTTGAACTCAGGTTTCTCTCTCAAGCATGCACACTTCCTCTAGAGGGTGCTGCCTTGCTGGTACAATTAATAAGAATTATAAAGATTAAAAGAGAAGAGATAAATTTTTATCATTTATAAATAAAAGCCATACACATTAGCAAGCTACTAAAATGAATGGGAGAGTTCAGTAAAGTTGCCAGATCAAAGATTTTTAAAACCCAATAACATTTTTCAATACTAAATAAAACATTAGCTAGCACACACAACAGTAAAACAAATGAGCAACACAACCTTCCCCAGCAGGAGCACACTTGCTACAATTAAATATGGTTTATTTGAGGATTGTCTTGATGGCTCAACGGCAGAAAATCTATCAAAATAATCTTAATAATACAGAAAAAGTTAATGTCAAGTTATGAGAGGAATAAAAATAGGTGAGATTTTCCAAAAGTGACTAAAGAATATCTATGAAAAATCTATAGTAAACATCAAATTTAATATAGAGCTCAGAGAAGCATTTTTCTTTTTTTTTAAAGTTTGGGAGATGAGGATGCATGTGTTGACACAACTATTCAGTAAAGTAATGATGACAAAAATAATAATGACCATTCATTTTTATTGAGTGTTTACCTATGTGCCAAGCAGTGTAAAAGCAAAAGTGTGGTGGATTAGCCATTGGTGCAAGGAGATGGTGAAATGCCCATCTTCCCACTCCTCCAAGGTAGACGTGATAATTGAACTACAGTGAGCCAGGATGAAACAGAGTTGTTGCAGAGCAATTGTAGATAGGATGTTTAATTTATTGTTCTGACCCAAAAAGTAGCGATCTGAACATAATGGAGTGGAGAAAATTACAATGTAGTAGAATTTAGGTGGCAGAAGTGATGGTATAGTGTAGTTAGATCTAAGGTATAAAATGAAAAAAATCCTTCAAAATCTACAAATAACTGCACTTTCCATATAGTCAGTACATATGCAATCATGTCATGTCAGTACATGCATTACATAGTCTGTACATATGCAATCCAAACATACTGCAATCATGGATTTTATGGATGAAGCAGAGCCCTTTTGAAATTGAAGTTAAGGTGGAGAAGTAACACAATGCTTAGAATATGCTTTGTGGTATGTTAACTGAATGAACTTCTGGTGAAAAATTAAAATGGGAATCCAAAACACATTGTTAAATCTCAGTTTTACCTCTTTGTGTAAAATTGTACCATACATTTAATTTATCTGCACTTATATTCTTTTCTGGAAAATTAAGATAATTAAACCAGATAAATTACCTTTGGTGTTAAATCTGGTGGTTCTGGGAACCAACATAACATAGTTGGATTCTATCATATGCTGAGACTTTCAACCTGTGATCTCTATAGATGTTACTTAGGCACTGGAAGGGACTTTACACACCTCAAATCTAATCTCCCTATTTTAAAGACAAGGTAACTAAGGCTTAAAGGCATAAAGTACCTTGCTAGTGTTACATAGCTGTTTAAAGACAGAATCAAGCCTAGAGTACAAGTCTCTAGACCCCAGTCCATTCCATGGTTCTGGTAAGACTAGGAAAGCTCCAAATGTCATCCAGAAGTTCTCAATCTCAATTTTACATGAACTATAGTTTTGGAAATTGTAATATGTTAATGATGAATAGATGGGAATGGTGGTAGTCTGTATGGAGTATAATGAAAAAATAGATGATGTACACTTCCACCATTGCTTACACAACACATCCAAAGAGAGATTTTATGGTGTGCTTGTGTATATATACACACCATGTATACATATACCCATACTATCTATCTATCTATCAACAAATATATATATATACACACACACACACACACACACACAATGGAATATACTATTCAATCATAAAAATAAGAAAGTCATGTCTTTTGCAGCAACATGGATGGAACTGGAGGCTATTATCTGAAGTGAAACAAATCAAAACAGAAAGTCAAATGTGGTATATTCTCACTTAGAAGTGGAAACTACGCGATGTGTACATATGGACATAGAATGTGGAATAATAGCTATTGGTGAATCCAAAAGGTTTGGAGGATGGAAAGAGGTTGAAGGATGAGAGATTACTTAATTTGAGTACAATGTACATTATTCTGGTGATGGTTACACTAAAAGCCCAGATTTTACCTCTATGCAATATAGCCATGCAGTAAAACTGCCCTTGTACTCCTTATATGTAGTTATTTTTTCAAAGGATGAGTGTTTGTGATTCTACCACATGGACCACATTTAATGTTAGTTGCCTAGATTTTATATATATATTTTATGTTTTATATATATTATATATATTTTATATGTGTGTGTGTGTGTGTGTGTGTGTGTGTGTATTCTGTAAGACTTTTCAATTTTTTTTGTTCTCACTCTGTTTGTCAAATAATGTTTTTATTAGTAATTTGGTCATGTAGGTTAATAGTGCAGGCTTAGTGACTCAGGGATTGCTCTGATTAAAGAAAAAAAATTACTCACTTTTACCTTCTATACCCCTTCACGCTTCATTCTCCCACTGCCAAGAAAACCCTCAAAAGAAATCTGATATCCTAGACTACAGAAATGCAACCATTGGGAAACCTGTAACAAGTACACCCAGCAGAAAGGTTGAAAATCTTAAAGATTGTAACAAATATGTAATCCCATAGAATCCATGAGGCTTGCCAAAGTGTTTGATGATGTCTATAAAATCCGCTTTTCTTAGACAAAAGCTAAAAGGCATAGAAATAATATAAAACAGAGACAAATTAAAAGCAAAAATTAGAAAGTAGATAAGAATGGCAATCTATAATAATAATTTTGATAACTACCATTTAGGAAATAATATTTAATGAGGCCAGTGAAAGAGGAGATAAAGTACTAAAACTGACCATTCTCCTACCATGAGGACAGGAGCTCTGTTAGCTCTGTCTTAGGTAATTTGTACAGCCCAAGAGGAGAAGAAAGAACCAGCAATGCGATAAAATATAAGTTCTGCTTTCCAATCTAGGGAGAGAAAAGAACCCACATTGACCACAGGAGTAAACACTGCCGGTTGCCAAATAAACTTTATTAATAGAGACAACCTGCCCCTTAGCAGTTTTATAAGCACTACTGCTATGTTATATAGGCTTGAGAAGGTTAGTTTACTTGTCAGGAAGAAGCCCGGCAAGCAATGTTTTAGAAACAAGACGTTTGGGACTGCTGCAGAGATCCAGTGTTAGGCTAAATCACTTGATACGTTTCATATGAAGCCAAGTATTTGGAACAGGAGATGCCAGAGGTCTAATCAGTCAGAAAAATAAACAATTAGAAGGATGACACCCAAGTCTAGCGAAACTGTCTGGAGAAAAGGTACTGGAGGATTTACGGTCTAAGGTGCATTTGTGCTTAGCAAAAGATAAGCTGTTCCTAGATTTCCAAGTTTAATTTTAAGTGTTATTCCTGAGGATTACGGTAATCACATCGATTTGCTTCTGTAAGGGATTGGTGAGAAGCAATAGTAATGTTTAAATCCCGTTATTTGTGAGTGGCAGATGTGCTGTATCATTAGGTGCCATTTTCACTGACTAGGTTATTATCAGCGGGTAATAAGAAATGTGCATGATTACAAATTCTCATATGGTTTTTTGTGCTAAAACATGAGGTATGTCTTCTGTGGCAGCACTGAGTGATCACATACAGACTGTTGTCAAATGGCTGTTAGTATAAATAACAGGATACATTTTAATAGTTAATTATCTAAAGAGGCAGCACTGGAAATTGTTTAGTAATAATTGGCTGATTTTTATGATGAAGTATAATTCTATTTATTATTATTATGTTCTGGGGTACATGTGCAGAATGTGCAGGCTTGTTACTTAGGTATACAGGTGCTGTGGTGGTTTGCTGCAGCCATCACTCCGTCATCTGCATTAGGTATTTCTCCTAATGCTATCCCTCCCCTAGTTCCTCGTCCCCAAACAGGCCCCAGTATGTGATATTCCCCTCCCTGTGCCCATGTGTTTTGATTGTTCAACACCCACTTATGAGTGAGAACATGCCTTGTTTTGTTTTCTGTTCTTGTTTCAGTTTGCTGAGAATGATGATTTCCAGCTTCATTCATGTCCCTGCAAAGGACATTAACTCATTCATTTTTATGGCTGCATAGTATTCCATGGTGTGTATGTGCCACATTTCCTTTATCCAGTCTCTTATTGATGAGCATTGGAGCTGGTTTCAAGTCTTTACTGTTGTAAACAGTGCTGCAATGAACATATCTGTGCGTGTGTCTTTATAATAGAATAATTTATAATCCTTTGGGTGTATACTCAATAATGGTATTGTTGGGTCAAATGATATTTCTAGTTCTAGATCCTTGAGGAATTGCCACACTATCTTCTACAATATTTGAACTAATTTACACTCCCACTAAGAGTGTAAAAGCATTCCTGTAACTCCAGCATCTGTTGTCTTCTGAATTTTTAATGATAGCCATTCTAACTAGTGTGAGATGGTATCTCAATGTGGTTTTGATTTGCATTTCTCTAATGACCAAAAACGATGTGCTTTTTTCATATGGGTGTTGGCTGCATAAATGTCTTCTTTTTTTGCATGTGTCTTTATAGTAGAATGATTTATAATCCTTTGGGTATATATACAGTTGTGGGATTGCAGAGTCAAATGATATTTTTAGTTATAGATTCTTGAGGAACCTCCACACTGTCTTCCACAATGGTTGAACTAATTTGCACTCCCACCAACAATGTATAAGTATTCCTATTTCTCCACATCCTCCTCAGCTTCTGTCGTTTCCTGACTTTTAATGATCAGCTTTCTAACTGGTGTGAGATGGTATCTCAAAATGGTTTTGATTTGCATTTCTCTAATGATCAGTGATAATGAGCTTTTTATCATGTGTTTGTTGGCTGCATAAATGTCTTCAATTGAGAAGTGACTGTTAATATCCTTTGCACACTTTTCGATGGGATTATTTGCTTTCTTCTTGTAAATTTGTTTAAGTTCTTTGTAGATTCTGGATATTAGCCCTTGTCAGTTGAGTAGATTGCAAAACTTTTCTCCTATTCTGTAGGTTACTATCATCATCACTCTGATGATAGTTTCTCGTGCTGTCCAGAAGCTCTTTAGTTTAACTAGATCCCATTTGTCAATTTTGGCTTTTGTTGCCATTGCTTTTGGTGTTTTAGTCATGAAGTCTTTTCCCATACCTATGTCCTGAATGATATTGCATAGGTTTTCTTCTGGGGTTTTTATGGTTTTAGGTGTTATGTTTAAGTCTTTAATCCATATTGAGTTAATTTTTGCATAAGGTGTAAGGAAGGGATCCAGTTTTAGCTTTCTGCATATGGCTAACCTGTTTTCCCAGCACCATGTATTGAATAGGGAATCCTTTCTGTATTGCTTGTTTTTGTCAGGTTTGTCGAAGATCAGATTGTTGTAGATGTGTGGTGTTATTTCTGAAGTCTCTCTTCTGTTCCATTGGTCGGTATATCTGTTTTGGTACCAGTACCATGCTGTTTTGACTACCATGACCTTGTAGTATAGTTTGAAGTCAGGTAGCGTGATGCCTCCATCTTTCTTTTTGCTTAGGATTGTCTTGGCTATATGGGCTCTTTTTTGGTTCCATGTGAAATTTCAAGTAGTGTTTTCCAATTCTGTGAAGAAAGTCAATGGTAGCTTGATGGGAATAGCATTGAATCTATAAATTACTTTGGGGCAGTAAGGCCATTTTCACGATATTGATTCTTCCTATCCATGAGCATGGAATGTTTTTCCATGTGTTTGTGTCTTCTCTTATTTCCTTGAGCAGTGGTTTGTAGTTCTTGAATAGGTCCTTCATATCCCTTGTAAGTGCATTCTTAGGTATTTTGTTCTCTTTGTAGCAATTGTGAATGGGAGTTCACTCATGATTTGGTTCTCTGTTTGTCTTTCATTGGGGTGTAGGGATTCTTGTGATTTTTGCACATTGATTTTGTATCCGGAGACTTTGCTGACATTGCTTATTACCTAAGCAAATTTTGGGCTGAGACGATGGGGTCTTCTAAATGTATAATCATGTCATCTACAGAGATAATTTGACTTCCTCTTTTCTTAATTGAATACCCTTTATTTCTTTGTCTTTCCTGATTGTCCTGGCCAGAGTTTCCTCTATGTTGAATAGGAGTGGTGAGAGAAGGCATCAATCAAGGATAATTCTTACACAAATCTTTTTATATAAATACCTGAAGAACTGAAGAACATTCATTTTAAATGCACATCTGCGAACTTTCTGTTTTCTTGCCTTATTTATCTTTAACTGGTAATGCTGGAACTGTGCAGAAAACCATTGAAATAACTTTCTTTATATATTTTTGGAGTTTAAAAGTATGGCATACATATATATGTCATATATATAATTAATGCATATATAAGATATAAATAAAATATAACTTCTACTATACAGTAGGGGTATTGGGGAGGCTAAAATTGGCCACTACTAAATTCAGGCCTAACAAATTCTGTTGTTGGAAGCTACAGGTTAAAAGGAATAGCTTGGCCTATGGAATGAAAGGAAAATCTTTTGTTAATTTTGAAGAGTTAAAGCTATAAGACTTTTTTCCTTTCCTACACGTTTCTTTCTCTTGGTATTATTCCTTTATCATTCTTCTTCACTTATCTTTTCTCATCATGGTTTCTATATTTTCAAAACTTCGCTCAAGTTTACCCACTGTAGAAACCTCACGTTGACTATCCCAGTTTGTCTCTGACCCTTTAATGATGCTGTACTAGGCTTTTCTCCTTTCATGGCAAAATATGAAGCCTTCCTTTTTGTGAAAGTTTTCAAATCATATCAAGGAGTTTGTCTTCCCAGCAAGACCACTATAATCCAAATAGAAAAATGTTTGTTCCTAGTATTTGGCCTGATAAAGAGCTTACACCAGAATATAAACTAGTCACATCACTGACACAGGTTTAGTTCATGTAACTTTTTTTCTCATAGCAAGACTTTCCTGAAAAAGAAATCAGTGCAAGATTTATAAATTGCAAACTGGCACTTTAATGAATTAGACTATAAGGATGCTAGTGGATACTTTTCATCTTCCAATGAGAAGGGTAAATAGGATAGTTGTGATGGATGACATGACTGACTGGTGGAGAGCTGTGACATTCACAGTGGTGGATAATTGCTAATAAGGGGTAACATTTTTGAGTGTGAAGGCCTGTTCTATGCAGCTTTTATGAATGAGTTCACTGATACCTCACAATGACACTCTGGGGTAGGTATTACCATTTTCCCCATTCTACACATGAAAAAAGTAAGGCCCTATAAGACTAAGTACGGTGGCTCATGGCTGTAATCCCAGGACTTTAGGAGGCCAAGGCGGCTGTATCACTTGAGGTCAGGAGTTTGAGACCAGCCTAGCCAACGCTGTGAAACCTCCTCTCTACTAAAAATACAAAAATTTTCTGGACGTGGTGGCACATGCATGCCTGTAATCCTAGCTACTCGGGAGGCTGAGGCATGAGAATCGCTTGAACCTGGGAGGTGGAGGTTGCATTGAACAGAAATTGTGCTAATATACTCTAGCCTGGGTTACAGAGTAAAACTCCTTCTCAAAAACAAACAAAAAATGAGGCCCTGAGAAATTAACTTGTCCCAAACCTTACAGTTAGGAAGAGGCTAATTCAGATTTCAAACCCACATCTGTCTGAAACCAGTCTATACCTGGATATATTCTTTCCCACAGAGGTTTCTGTAGTGAAAATATTCTATGTCTTCTGTTTTCAACGTGGTAGCCATTTACCACATGTGGTTTTCAAATACTTGCAGTGTATCTGGCTCAAGTAAGAAAGTGAATTTCTAGTTTTATTTTAATTAATTTACAGTTAAATTTAAATAGCCACATGTGGTTAATGGCTACTATGATCAACAACATAGGTCTGGAGACTTTTACAATGTTACTAACTACAGGCTAATAACAGGAAGCCTAGTCCAGGAAAGTATATTCATGTAAGATCTAGTTTTCCTCCGTTTCTAGAGTTTCTCAGACATTGTAAAAACAACAACAACGACAACAACAACAACAACAACAGCAGGAATGCTATCTTAAATTGCTTGGGTATTGGAAGTAATAGGATTCAGTTAAGTAAATTATTTACCACTTCCTTGGATTGAGAAACTGTGCCATGCTTTGGGCATTCTAAATGAATTTTGTCTTCAAGGAGTTCCTCTTCTAAGTAGCTTTATATAGTGTTGTAGTTTTTTTCCCAGATTTTCCTCATATATGATTAGACAGTATTTAAATATGTGCTATGTAACATTTTGTCATGTTTTGATTTTAATTTTATGACTAGATAATGTATTCCCATGGTTTAAACCACAAAAGGTTCAAGCGCTTTCTAATTTCCTTCAATAGATGCAACCAGTGTTGTCATTTTCTAGTGTATGTCCTTACAAATGTTTTGTGCAGACACAAAAAAATGCTCATATATATTTAAACATCCCCCTTTCTGAAAACAAATATACACTGTTGAGTAACCTTGTTCTTTTTACTTAAAAAATATACCTTGGATACATTTTCATGCTAGTATTTTTAAAAGTCTCATTTTTTTTCTACTGATGTATAATATTACATTGTACGGTTGTATTACAATTTACTTACACAGTCCCCTTCTGATGGACATTTATGTTGTTTTCATTCTTTTGCTATTCCAGGAAATATTGACATGGGTAATTTCAGCACTTATATTCTAACATGAGCTGGAATGACTGCATTTCTGTTTCCCAGACCATATTCCACAGAACACAAGTCTCATGATATGTTCAATACGCAAAAGGGTTCTATAGGTAAATAACTTTGGTTAACTATGGGTTATAGTGCACACTGATGTTGATGTTTCATAGTGCACACTGTCATATTAAAAGAAGTCTTGCAATAATCTGCTTCTATGTAATCCAAGTGTTTTCCAACCTCACATTTTCTCAAGTAACAGAATACACTATTATTTCAGGTCGGGTTTCTGGGAAGCAGAGTCTGAGATAGAAATGTACATATGAGAGGCTTACTGGGGCATCTTCTAAAGAACAACACCTGATGATGGAAGTGAGGGGATCAAAATAGGGTGGGCAGAGGACGAAGCTGGACTATGATGAAGTTGCAACAGTGGCCTCACTGGATCCCTTGGGAGTCCTCTAGAGGCAGGATGGTGCTTTGGAGATGTTCCAACTCTGGAAATAGGCCAGATTCCTGGAAGAAAAGGCCATTACCTGACAAAGAAAGCTAGATAGCTTTCTTCCATTGACAGCATTTCTCGGGAGGGGCTCAGCTATGACCTGTCACCTGGAACAATGAATTTCATTGTTCACTACAACTCTGTATAGCATCTTCACATTTTTAAAGGAAATGCTTATCAGATCCTAGATAGTCTTTCTGGTCAGAGCAAGTCACTTGGTCTCCTGGGACTCAGTTTCTTACTGCATGAAGTATGAATGCTGAGCTGAAAGTTCTTTAGAGTTTATAACATTCTTTGCATCTATTTCCATTTCAGTATGTGCTAATTAAATTCCAAGGTCAGACATAAGTTTTTCCAAACACATACTTGGTCATATAGAGGCCAATGATATGGATAGATAAGCCCTAATTTTTAATATTATGGCTATGAAGTTATGGAAAAAAGTGGATTGTTATAGGACTTTCAAGTATATGTTACTTAACCTGGGGCAGCTTCTTGGGGAGAAATTGCATAAGAGCTGAATTAGAGCTTTTTATTTTTTAAGTATTTTGGTTACTTCTTGCTAGGTGTTTGCTGAAGAAGCTAACTATCTTTCTAGGAACATTGGCCCATATTGATAAAATTGAAGGAATATAGTGGTGTGCAATGTAAAAAAGAGAGGAGCATAACTGGCTTTAAAGCACATTCTTAGGAGCTCTTATTTATTTTCCTTTTAGAAGCTCAGGAAGCAAACAGGCGTAGATAAACAGGCATAGCAATTTCTCAGGGACCTTCCATTTGTGAATCAGATGGGTCTAAATGCCCATCCTATGTCTTTGAGGATATTTGCGAATTTCATTCTCATGTGCCTGCAGAATTCACTTGTGGTTGATATTGGTGGAAGCTTGTTTCCTGGTAGGAGGGGGAAAAGGGCTCAGGGAATGGGCCTCTCTTAAGTGTGCCTGGTAGAAATGATGAAAGTTCATAAGAAGGATGGAAAATATATCCAAGAAAAAGAAAATGTTCTTTTAAGATAATGAAATAAGAAGTGAAATCAAATTTAAGGTGGTGGGTATTATACAAACATGATGCAGAGAAGAAAGCAAACGGAAGAAACAAGTCTAAGGTTGATGGCGGTATGGGTCTATGATTAACATTTAAATTGAATGTAAGTTTTTCTCAAAAACCTTAATCTTTTCCTTCAACACAAAGCTTCATAAGGATTCTTGGATCACATTGAAATTTGGTTAATATGTTTCTTAATTCATTTTATAAAATAAAAATTATACTATTTTAATTTTTTTTTGAGATAGAGTCTCACACTGTCACCCCAGCTCCCGTGTTCAAGTGATTCTCCTGCCTTAGCCTCCATAGTAGCTGGGATTACAGGTGCCCATTACCATGCCTGGCTAACTTTTTTTTTTTTTTTTTTTTTTTTGTATTTTTATTAGAGATGGGGTTTCACTATGTTGGTTAGGCTGCTCTCGAACTCCTGACCTCATGATCTACCTGCCTTGGCCTCTCAAAGTGCTGGGGTTACAGATGTGAGCTAATGAACCTGGCCGCTACTTTACTTTTCTAAATGGCATAATAAGTTGGACTATCTTTATAAAAAACATAGAAGTTATATTATTTTTAGGTTTTCCAATCATATAATCTGTTCACATATTTATACCTCATCAAAATTACATATACCTTAAAATATTATACTATATTATGATGTTGTGTTTGACTACTTCATATTTGACTGGAAACATTGCCATTTCACTTTTAGAATAGATGTTTACAACTTATTTTCTACACCTTCTTCAGACTTGGTCAATAACTTGATATCAAACACGCAAATACATTTGACATCACATGTGTTTTGTGCTATTTCATGGCAAAGGGAAAGACGTTTTACTAGAGAGCTATATGAAACATTATAGGCTTTAAAAAATGATATATGATAATTTTTTCTCCAAAATGGAGTAGCTCTAGATAGGAAGGACATGAGTTAAATTATGGGGGACTCTGAGGATTATGGAAAAGATTTCTCCAAGAAGTTCAGTCTTGACTTACAGAGTTTTCTCCATACAAGTCTTCCCGTTTCTTTTTATAGCATGATCAGGTATGTAGGTAACTATAAATCTGAGGAAGGGAGGATTTCTCAATACATAATTATTAATCCTCTTATCCCTACCTTTGACTCTTACAGAATCCATTCCAATATATGGCTACGTGGCTCTTTGGAGCAATGTTCCATCATGTTCCATGCTGGTGACATCACACGGAGCACAGAAATCAATGTTAGCAGATAGCCAGCCCATACAAGATCGTGTAAGTAAAGGTTCTTGTTTGTTTGTTTGTTTAAGATGAAGTGTCACTCTATCACCCAGGCTGGAATGCAGAGGTGCAATCTCAGCTCACTGCAACCTGTGCCTCCCGGGTTCAAGCAGTTCTCTGCCTCAGCCTCCCAAGAGGCTGGGATTACAGGCATGCACCACCACGCCCACCTAATGTTCTGTATTTTTAGTAGTGATAAGGTTTCACCATCTTGGCCAGGCTGGTCTTGAACTCCTGACCTTGTGATCCACCCGTCTTGGCCTCCCAAAGTGCTGAGATTACAGGTGTGAACCACCATGCCTGGATGTGAGTAAAATTTTAAAAATTGTATCATATAATGTAGACATTTTTATGTAATAGTGTAATTACTAATAAGGAAGATGTGGCAACACAGGTGAAGTTATATATACTCAGAATTTTTTAAATGAGCATCTTGGTTTAAAAAATATACAATTTGTTATTGCATGCTTAAAACATATATTTGAGCACACAGAATATTGCACATAATTTTTTTTCTGAAAAGAGACACTTAGTAAATATTATGGACTTTGTGAGTCAGATGATCACTGTCCTTACTAGTCATCTCTGCCCTATTGCTTAAGAAGAGCCATCAGTGTGTATAGGCATGGCTGCATCTCAACAGAACTATTTACAAAAACAGGTAGCAGATGACGGTTGGCCTCTGAGTCATAGTTTGTCAATATAGAAAATGAAAGAATTGTGCATCTCATTTTCTGCATATTACTGGGTTAATTTAGAAAGAACTTGGGTGCTTAAATAATAGGCCGGGCGCGGTGGCTCAAGCCTGTAATCCCAGCACTTTGGGAGGCCAAGGTAGGTAGATCACGAGGTCAAGAGATCAAGACCATCCTGGCCAACATGGTGAAATGCTGTCTCTGCTAAAAATACAAAAATTAGCTGGGCGTGGTGATGCGTCCCAGCTACTCAGGAGGCTGAGACAGGAAAATTGCTTGAACCCGGGAGGCAGAGATTGCAGTGAGCCAAGATCACGCTACTGCACTCCAACCTGGGTAACGAGCGAAACTCCATCTCAAAAAAAAAAAAAAAAAAAAAATTAAATAATAAATTCAATCAAACTAATTTCTAAATGAATTTACTAATCTAAGTATATGAGAAGATAATGCAGATTAGATTTTTTAAATGACTGAGACTTTTGAGAAGTATTTTAAAACAATGTAAGGTCAAGTTCAGTCTCCATAACTAAACAAAATATAGTAAGGTATAACTTAATGATTGAGATATGTTCTAAGAAATATATCGTTAGACAATTCTGTTGTGGGGACATCCTGGGCTGTACTGACACAAACTGAGATGGTATATGGCCTATACCTGCCTAGTCTATATGGTATAGCCAGTTGGTCCTAAGCTACAAACCTGTACAGCATGTTACTGTACTGAATGCTGTAGGCAATTATAACACAGTTATAAGTATTTGTGTATCTAAACATAGAAAAGATACAGTAAAAATGCAGTATAAAAGATAAAAAGTGATATATCGGCATAGGACACTTAGGGTGAATAAAGTTTACAATATTAGAAGTTTCTCTGGTTGATTCAGTGAGTGAGTGGTGGGTGAATGTGAAAACCTTGGACATTACATTATACTACTGTGGACTTTATAAACACTGTACAGTTAGGTCATGCTAAATTTATTAAAATATTTTTTTCAATAATAAATTAACCTTAGATTACTGTAACTTTTTAAATTTAAGAAACATTTTCTTTAACTTTTTGACTTTTTTTAATAACACAACATAAAACCAAACATATTGTACAGCTGTACAAAAATGTTTTTCTTTACCTCCTTATTCTATAAGATTTTTTTCTATTTTTAAAAATGTTTAGTTTTTGCGTTTTAAACGTTTTTGTAATCAAACACTGCATGTTCTTACTCATAGGTGGGTGCTGGACAGTGAGAACACATGGACACAGGAAGGGGAGCATCACACACTGGGGTCTGTTCGGAGGAACTAGGGGAGGGACAGTGAGGGGTGGGGAGTTGGGGAGGGATAACATGGTGAGAAATGCCAGATATAGGTGATGGGGAGGAAGGCAGCAAACCACATTGCCATGTATGTACCTATGCAACAATCTTGAATGTTCTTCACATGTACCTCAGAACGTAAAATGCAATAAAATAAAATAAAATAAAATAAAAAACTAAGACATAAACACACACATTAGCCTAGGTCTACACAGAGTCAGGATCATCAACATCACTGTTTTCCTCCTCCACATCTTGTCTCCCTGGAATGTGTCCAGGGGCAGTAACACACATGAAGCTGTTATCTCCTGTGATGTCAATGTCTGCTTCTGGAATATCTCCAGAAGGACCTGCCTAAGGCTGTTTTACAATTAACTCCTAAGAAAATATAAGTAAAAGGAGTACATCATAAACTAATGATTTAAAAAGTATAGTATAATAAATAAATCAGTAACATAGTTATTATCAAGTATTATGTACTGTGCATAATTTTATGTTATACTTTTATATGACTAGCAGTGCAGTAAGTTTCCACTAGCATTACCATAAACATGTGAGCAATGCATTGTGTTACAACATTAAGGCATTGATATGGTTTGGATTTGTGTCTCCACTGTTGGTGGAGGGGCCTGGTGGGAGGTAATTGGCTCATAGGGACAAAGTTTCCCCTTGCTGTTCTCCTGATAGTGAGTTCTCATGAGATTTGGTTGTTTAAAAGTGTGTAGCGCCTCCTGCTGCTCTCTCTTCTTTCTGCTCTGACCATGTAAGACATGCCTGCTTCCCCTTCACCTTCTGCCATGATTTTGTTTCCTGAGGCCTCCCCAGCCATGCTTCCTGTATAGCCTGCAGAATTGTGAGTCAGTTAGACATTTTTTTTTTTAAATAAATTACCCAGTCTCAGGTAGTTTTTTTTATAACAATGCAAGAATGGAATATACAGACATCTACAAAGTCACCAGGTGCTAGGAAATTTTTCAGCTTCGTTATAACTTTATGGGACAACTCTCATTGTATATGTGGTCTGTCATTGACTGAAACTTTGTTATGGGACATGTGACTTTAAAGCCACAGAAATAAATCCAAGCATCTGGCTTCTTATGGTAAAGTGAATATATACATTTCATTTTCACTTTCAGTTATAATTTCTAATTAACACCCTCAAATATAATTCTAATTAACACCCTCAGATATACCTCAGATAGCATGTATAATAGATCAAGATGAACAGTGGAATAAGTAAAGAAGTTTAAGGAAATTGAAACATTTTATAAGAACTCTAAAGAGGAAAAAGGCAGTTTCCTTATTTTTCCATCATTTTTGGTATGAGAAAATAAAATATAAATTGAAAGAAAAAAACATGGAGAGCATGTTCTTTGACAGTAATTATCTATAAACTGAAACTTACCCCTTAACTTCATAAACTTCCTTGAAATTACTGTTTCTTAGAATTTTTATTAAGAATTATCCAAACCCAAGAACAAGTTTACCGGTGTCTTTTTTTTTTTTTTTTTTTTTTTTTTTTTTTTTTTTTTTTTTTTTTTTTTTCGAGACAGAATCTTGCTCTGTCACCCAGGCTGGAGTTCAATGGCCCAATCTTGACTCAATGCAACCTCCGCCGCCTGGGTTCAAGCAATTCTTCTGCCTCAGCTTCCTGAGTAGCTGAGCAGTCACCATGCCTGGCTACTTTTTGTATTTTTAGTGGAGAAGGGGTTTTACCATGTCAGTCAGGCTTGTCTCAAACTCCTGAACTCATGATCCACCCGCCTCGGCCTCCTAAAGTGCTAGGATTACAAGCATGAGCCACCGCACCCAGCTGGTGTCTTACTGATACACACCAATTAGGTATTGCTACCATTAAGAGATTGAAGAAGATGCAGGGGGAAATTTTGGATATAATGTGATAATATTTGAAACATTTTTAGTAATAGCAATGTAGTTTGGAGTGTCTTGTCGCTAAGACATTGAGGGAAACGAATACACGTGATTTCTTAAAAAATTATGAGCAATTCTGGGGAAAATAAGCTATGGCAGGGGAATTTTGCTTAAATGAAATCATGCTTGAAATATGCAAGAGATTTAAACAGGAATCTCCCCTAGTATGTGAGTAGTAAATACGCGTTTTGAAGTCATAAGAAGAGTGTCATGTGCTTTCTGCTTTTCTTTTTATGAATTCTCTTTGATTCCTACATTTTTAGGTTCAGCTTCCTTTGTTGATACTTAAATATCGGGGCATTCTGATTGGTTATTTTTTGGTGGCCAGTGATAGGTATTCCTGTCAGGATTTAGGCTAGGTGGAATTAAAGACCTCAAGTATCTCTTTCAATTTGCATAGTAAAAGAGGCAAGTAAGTGTAATTTGTTCCTCGGTGAGCTCTGCTGTTGCTGTAACAAGAACCTAGAAAGGCACTATTTGTATAGGTTAATCCTTTGGAGGTAGCTTTTATTTTGGATAGTGGTTTTGGGAGTGTAATAGGCTCCATGCTAAAGAAACCTTCGCTGTGATGACATTTCTGCCAACCGAATCTCACTTGTAGTCTTTAACATGATTTATTTGCTATAATTTTTACATTTTGAAAATAAATGCATTTATAAAACAGAATTTGGGTATAAGCTAAGTTAAGAATCTCACCAGTGCATGCTTTCACTCAAGACCCCTTCTCTTTTATTTTAGCTAGGGATGTAGCTTACAAGCTTGGGTGGCTTGAGTCACCACTTTTAACTCAATTTAGTTAAAGCTTTTAATTTTATTTTTTATTATCTTTTTAATGATCAGGGTAATACATGCTCATTGTAGAAGAGTGAAAAATACAGAAAAGTTTAAAGTGGGAAAAATATCACCAGTTGCCATAATTACTAGGAGGCAACTAAACGCATGACTGTTAACAAGGTTACTTTGTTTACGTGGTTGTTATAAAAAAGACTGAAAAGTTTCATTGTGGTTTTGTTTGTTTAACAGCAAATTGTGACGTTTCTTTGTGACATTACATAAGTAAACATTATTTTAATGTGTATATAATACTCTAATAAAAAATAGGTTCCAACCCATCATGCCTTTCCCTAATTTTTGATTATTATAAATAATATTTAAGTGAATATATTTTCAAATACATTTTGTCCAAGTTTCTGATAATTTCATTAGGTACATTTCCTAAGAAGGGAACTAAAATGTCTAAAGTAATAAGTATTTTAACAGTGCTCAGCTCTTATCCCAAAAATTATGTACAAATTTATAACTTTGTCATCCCTACACCTTCATCATTTCTATGTGAGCCTTGGTGATATTGCATCCTCACCAGTGCTGGTGTTTCACAATACATTCTGGTTCCGTGAAGAATAGGGCAGGAGTTTATGCCAAATGTAATTCTCCCCTTGAAACCGCAGAGAAAATTAGGAGAATGGAATTGAAGGGAGTCCCACAAACTAAGTCTAATAAAACCCAGAGACAGTGAGTAACCGTTAAATCCAGAGCATGTTATTGAAGACAGACAAAAACAAGTGAAGTTAGCAGAATTTGTGCAGAAAACATTGCCAGGAGGAATGAGAGTGTGGAGTGGCCACAGTAATAGCAGAAGTTGATGGCTGCCAGCAGGTAAGTATTCCAGGCAGGAAGGACCCCTGTTCTGAGTGGGAGGTACACTCAAATAGGGAGTCATTCCTGGGAGAACTAGAGAAAGATGCTTTTTTCCCATAAGAGGCAGATCTCAGAAAGCACATCTTTTAAAAAGGAGAGAAATGCATTGAAAGGAAGGGACTGCATTCCTTAGTGGCAGCTTCTATTGAAAAAGCTAGAGGAGCTCAGACCTGGTGCAGGTACCATTCCTTGTAAGTTCCAATGGACTTCAAAAGGCGCTTAATGACAGGTTCCTGCTGCATTGTACACTTAGTGCCTGGGATTTTTCTCCTTGTATGGAGATGTGGCTAAGTTAAGAGGCTGTAAGGCTCATCTTTTACCAATGGGATACAGAAGTTAGCAAACGTTCTTCCCCTTTTCTCTGCCTGGGTGTGACCTCTTAAAGTACAGTTTGTGTACTGCTGTGCACTTAGAAATGGCAAACTCTGTTGCACTCCCTTATAACAGCTCCATTCACCCTCTGTTTCTGTTCTTTTTTTCTTGTTATTGTTTTTTCTCCTTCTTTTCACTTCTTTCTGCTTTCTTGCAATCATACTCCTCAATAAAATAATTTTTTCTGTGTCTAATGATGATTTCATACCTGCATTATTTTCATACCTTTATTGTTTTTCTGATTTTTATTGGGATTTCTTCTCTGTTACATGGATTATTTAAAACTGTATGCTTAATATTCAACCAGTTGAAGATTCCCTAGTTGCCTTTTTTGTCTGCAGATTTCACAGCCGGATTTCTTTCAGAGAATAAAACACTGAATACTTTTAGTCCTTTTGGCTTTGTCATGACTTGCTTTAGGCCCAACATATGGTTATTTTTGGTAAATGTTCCAAGAGGAGCTAACAAAACTGAATTTTGCCATTGAGTACAGGGCACCTTAGAGAACAGATAAGTCAAGTTTATTATTTTTTTCCATATTTACTCTGTCCCTGTTGACTTTTTTGTTTACTGTTTATTCTACCAGCTTTTGAAAGAGATGTTTTAAAATTACTAACAATGACGGTGAATTTGTCTGTAAGATTTAAAGCTGTGATTTTATAAGACTATAGATGGGAATATGATACCTCCCTGGTAGTTTGACATTTTCATAGTTAAGATATGCACACCATCATCTTTGTATTAAGGCTACCTGCCTTAACATCTGCTTCATTATTAATAAAGCTACCTCAGCTTATTTCATTTAATAGTGCATGCATGATATCTTTTTTCTCATCCATTTACTTTCAGCCTTTTTTATCTCTATGTTATATACGTGCATCTCGTGTAAACAGCATCTAGCTGTGTTTTATGTTATTGTGTTGAATGCTTAGTCTTTTACAGAGTATTTAGTTCATTTTTACTTAATATAATTACTGATATATTTGTGTTTTTATTCACCTATTTTTTTGTTTGACTCAGCTTTTATGTAGCTTTTTCTTCCTTCATTGTTATTACAACATGCATCCTTAGATATTACAACATGTATCTTTTGCATATTATAACATGTACCCTTTGCATATTATAGTCTATCTAACGATTTGTTTTAAGAAGAGATAATTGCAGTTTGATTTAAACCCTTAAAGAGGAATAAAAACTTCAAATTGTTTTCATGAAGTCAAAATGCCACTCATGTCTAAGCCTGATAAAAATTTCACAAGAAAACTATTTCCCAATTTTATTTATGAATATCAGTGTAAAACTCTCCATATTATTAGTGGAAAAATTCCAGCAACTCATTAAAAAAGTAACATATCATGACCAAGGAGGGTTCATTCTAGGAATGAAAGATTATGAACTCTATTAAAATAATTTATCATATTAATTGGTCTAAAATCATATGCTTATTTCAATAGATGCTGCATATTTAGTTAACAAAATTCGACAGCCATTGTGAATATTTTTTTAAAAAGACAACTCAATAAGTAAGAGTTATAACATTTTACAGTCATGGCAAGCTAACAAATTATATATGCTGTAGAGGCAGAAATGGGGTGATCCCTTTCTTCCCCATTGTAAAAGTCACAGCCTATGCCCTTATAACAAAAGACAGATTAACAAGAGAAATGAATGTTTATTTGATCACAGTTTTATGTGACACAGAAGCCTTAAAAAAGGCAGACCCAAAGACTCGGGGGGAACTATCCATTTTCTTACCTGTCTTTTTGGAACATTTTGGGAGACTTCACTGTCTAGGCATGATTGATACATAAACAGCCATGTAGAACTGTGCTTGGACAAAAAGGGTATGATCTAATAATGCTAATAGACTTGGTGAGGAAATCTCAACAAGGCCTGTTCGGATTCTTCTTGCCCTAACTAGGCAGCATTCCTTCCTCCCAGGTATGAGTGATGGCCCCTCTGGAATGACAGTCTTAATTTCTTTTTGGCCAACTGTTACACGGAAAGGTGAGGGATGTTTAGAATAATATTTTTGGGCTTTATGCCCGGCCTTCATGAAAAAGGGTTCTGGCTCCCATGACCCTCCTGGAGAAGACGGCTTCTAGTTTCTGTAACTCTCTGTGGGGAAGAATGAGGCTGAGAGACGAGTGTAGGAGATCAAAGAGAAACTTGCTTCTGAGGCTGCTTCTGAGGACTTCATTTTGAAATATTATTTTTTGAGCCCCACAAATGCACACATACAAGCACAAACACACCATGCACACAAACACGCAATCTTGTCTCAAAGCTGTTATTGTAATTAATAGCAAAACACTGGAGACATTTCTGATTATTCTGTTAAAAGTATATATCAGAAAATGATGCACAATTCTCAACCCTACTACTGATGCTGTACCAGAGATTTGAGCTAACAAAGCAGATAAAAGACGAATTAAGTCTAAAGCTCTAAGACCTAAGCAGGTGGAAGTAAAACTTGTATGTTTTTGTGACTTAATATTTAGAAAACCCCGAAATAATCTGTGAAAGTTTCTAACCATTACTCAATTCCAGCATGTAAAATAGGAAAAACAGAGATAAATTTGACTCATTAAAAAAATCCTTTGGTTGGAAAAAAAAAAAAAAACCCTCAAGGGAAATTCAAAAGAATAATAAACTGGGAAAAATATTTACTTCTCCAATCACTGAGCATTTTCCCCCTAATATATTAAGACCTTTTAGAAACTGGGGGATGTGGGGAAGTACAAGCTATAGAACTGTCAGCAAAGGACATAAATGATTCATAAACCGTTTATATGAAAAGAATTGCAAATATCATTTCAACTCAGAAAAAGGTATTCGGCCTCACATAAGATGCGAGTTGTTATTTGATTTTATTTAAGAAGTGAGAGAATATAAGTATGCATTTCTAAATTTGCTTTCATTACATAAAGAAACTTTCAAGGAAGGAAGGACAAGAATTGGTTGCTTAGAAAGACCAGAGTGGAGGGACAAGAGAGTGAACGGGACAGAAATTGAAGCCTAATTCTTACATAAATACTGTCTCGTGTTAGCCATGTGAACATATTAAGTTTATAAAAAAAAATACAAATTTCCAATTCCTTTTGATTACCATGTAAGTTGAATTCTTTAAAGTGTTCACGTGCTATTTGTATTTTTATTTCTTAAAATTTTCTGTTCAAAATCTTTATATTTAGAAATATTTTTTAACCAAACTTTATAATTCTTTAATATATTAAGGAACCAGTACATTTTAACATATTTATTTCACCTTTTAAAAGTCTGCTTACTCTATCATTTTGTTTAGTATACATTAACTTACAGAAATTAATAATTCTTATTTTGTCATATCTATCAATCTTTCAGTGTTGACTTTTCAATAAATATAAAGTTATTTTATTTTTGAAATGACACCCAAATGCTAAATGTTTAATAAGAATCATATCAACTTTAAGGAAATTGATTATCTCTGGCTGACCTTTCACTTCAAACTGCCCTATTTTTAATAAATGCATAAAACATTTCAACAGGATCATGATAGTATATTTTATTTTATAGCCTTTAATTCTCTTCATGAAAACCTTCATTTTGATGAATGACCAAAGGAGAAAATATAGAAATGATTCTGGGTATTTTAGTGATGCCTCTTTGCATGAACTATGAGCCATAGTTACCAGTGCTATGAAATTGGAGTTGCTTGTCCATTGGAGATTCTTACAGTGATTAGGAAACAAAAACTAACTGTGAAATGAGATTTGTTGTTTTGGAGATCTGGAAACATCAGATGAAACTGAAGTTCTCCCACATGAACAAAACATTCTTATTTTTAAGGCTAATCAGGACATCTGTAATTACTATTTGCTTTCCTGAAGGAAAGTATATTAGGTTACAAACACTAAGGGGGAGATAGGTAGACATGTTACTTAATCTTAGGTAGAATTTAAAGACTACAAAGATCTGAATGCTTGCATGTTGGAAGATGGAGGAACAGGGAAGAAATAAAGTTTAGATCATCTGAGACTTTAACAAACAAAAGCTTAGGTTTTTCCAAGCACTATACTTACCTATGTTCCAAGTGCTCAGATTGCATAAGACATCATTCTCAGATTTCATGTAATAAAGCGATCATTTATTATGCTCATAAATTCTGCAGATAAAGAATTTAGACAGGGTACAACAGATATGGTTGTTTCTGCTCCAGATGCACAGGGCCTCAATGGAAAACTTAAAGGTTGGGAGGCAGGAAGCAGAACATTTTTCTGTAAAGAGCCAAAGTGTTCTTTGCTGTGCAGGATTTAAATATGGTCTCTGTCATGACTACATAGTTCTGCTGTTTCTGGGTAGTAGAAGCTATTGATAGTATGTAAATGAATGAACATGGGTTCCAATAAACTATATTTGCAAAAACAGGTAACTGATTGGGTTTGACTCCTTGAGGTACCTGAAAGGTAATTTATTTGCATGTCAAGTTGATGAGAAGTGTCACATGGAGGTCTCCATTCTTCTTTATGTAGAGCACTCCATGTAGGCTCATTCCCTTTGGGATAGTTTGGGCTTCCTGTCATCATGGAGGCTGGGATCCAACCATGTGAGTCTTCAGAAAGAAGCAATTAATACATACCCCAAATCATCCACCAAATCCTCCTAAGAATCTCCTTAATGTATATGTGATACTTCCTCTTCTTAGTAAGCAATGGAAAGATGAATGAATGGAACTTAAGACATTGCTTCAAATGGTTCATCCTTGCCCATTCAAGACTCACATACCTCTCCCACCTGATGTGTCAAGTTGAGACACATGATATCAGGTGATCTCTTGAATGATATCAGGTGATCTCTTTGCCACTGTAGTTAAGGTGGGTTTCTGCTGTCACTGACAAGTTCAAGAAATATTAGAGCTCATCTAGAAATTACATAAATATTTACTTTTTTTCTAGATGTCTTTTTTTTAAAGCTAGAATTTGTCATAAGATGTGAGATGAGAATATAAATCTTTTAAAGACTTAAACAAATGCTTCACAAAACACTTGTTCAGTAATAACTTGTTCCTTACCTGCTGCTTCAAGATTAAGACAGTAATTCATTGAGTCATTTGTCAACACTTCAGTGTTGATAGACTAAACTTGTTTTTATTTTGTGGTAAATTTTAACATCTACTGGTCTAGTTCCTCGTTATTCCTTCTCTATTTAAAATTTTCACCAGTAGATGTTTTTAGATGAACTTAAGGATCATAGTGTCAAGTTTACTTCTCGTGTCAGTTCTTATACATCATTTTCACTTCTAAATTTATTTCTTATGAAATTATTGGGAAAAGTTATATCTGTAATATATAGTTTTCATCTAGGAATAAAGTATGCTTCTCAAGTTATTTAACTGTTCTTTTTGCCTTTTAGTCTAGTTTTATTGATTTCTTCATATAGCACCATACCTTATCATATTCATTCCTAACTCTTGCATAATTTTGTTGCTAACATGGATTAGGTAATTTCCCCTACATATTGCTGAAGTAGGGGATGATTAATATGAGAGTTGTTGATATTATGATGTATATATTTTGGTTTCTCTCCATGGTTTCTGTTTCATAACTCTCATAGAGCTTGTTATTTCCTAGGTGACTAAAACAATAGGTATATCTTTTGTTAAAGTATTTAGTGTTTTGTTCTTGGTTTCTGAAGCAGCTTCCAAACAGCTTTAGAGTAACAAAGGTGAAAGTCTTTTGTCGTAATGTTGGGGCTCTTTAGGGCTCAGAAGCAGGACTCAGAAAACAGAATCTCTCTCTGACCTTCTCCTGCTGCTCCCCTCCTTTTAATTTAAAAATTTCAATTTTATTAGACAGGGTCTCACTCTATCAGCCAGCCTTGAGTGCAATGGCACAATCTTAGCCCACTGCAGCCTTGACCTTCAGGACCCAGGTGATTCTTCCATGTCAGCTTCCCAAGTAGCTGAAGCTACAGCTGTGCACCACTCTGCTTGGCTAATTTTTTTATACTCTTTTGCAGAGATTGGGTTTTGCCATGTTAACTATTCCATTCTCAAGGTATCTATCTGTCTCAGCCTCCCTGAGTGCTGGGATTACAGGTGTGACCTACTGTACCTGGCCCTCCTTTCCCCCTGCTTTTTTTAAACTGACTTCTTTTTCTCCCCAAGGAAGGCCATGGAAACTAAAAATGTACTCTCATCTTCTCTCCCTTTGTGTTTTGGAGCTGGCCGTAAAGAAATGGTCTGAATGTAAGTCATAAGATCCCCATTTAGAAGGAATCCTGCACCATACCCAGGAAGAATGAATGCCGCACTGAGAGGCCAAGAAAAATCTATAAACAGTCGCTACTGGGTTGCCCCACTCAGTCTATTCATATTAGGTCATACTCTTTTTGCCTAATCATATTTTTACATCATTGTCCATGCTTCAATAATTCCTATCCAATGAATTTTCTGTAAAAGGCCCAGAAAGATAGAGAACGGGGAGCTTCTGAATAGCTGAACTTGTGGAAGCTTGCAGAAAGGTGAAGAATAACTCATCCACGTGTGGGTGGGTGGCACATCCCAGTTCCACAGGAATGGAAGCTCCTGTGCTGAGGAGCCTTGTAGACCTGGCCTTACCTATCTCTTCATCTCAGCGTTTATTTGTGTCTTTTAAAATATCCTTTATAATAAAGTTGTCAATGTGTTTCTCTGAGTTATGTGAGCCAGTCTAACAAGTTAATCAAATCCAAGAACTGGGCTATGGGAACTCTGATTTATAACTGGTGGGTTAGAAGCCCAGGTAAAATAACCTGGCACTTGTAGAGACTGAGCCTTCAACTTCTGTGATCTGATGCTGTCTCCAGGTAGATAGTGTTAGGATGCTGTTTCCACTGCAATTGGGTGATCACTGCAGAACTGATTCCTTGCTTGTTGGTTGGGAGAAATCCTCTCATCCTTGGTCACAGAAGTTTTCTGTGTTGATTGCCATGGTATGAGAGTAGAGAGAAAACTGTTTTCTACCCAGCACCTATGGTTTAATTCATACCTTCTTTTTTCACTCTGTATGCCATTTACTCATAAAAAAAGTGAGTGTTTTATCTAGCAAGCAAGATTAAGAAATAAGTTTGTCTTCTGCTTTTTAGGGATCTGTTTATTCTGGTATAGGAAGGAAGGGTAGAGTTGAATCAAATAGTAAGTCTTAAGGCATCTTTTTAAAAAAATTCTGTTATAATTTATGCTAGTGTAGGTTGCATTTATTTTTGCTTTGGTATCCTAATGTATATGACACTTAGACAGTTGTCAAAACCCTCTAGGAATCAGTCATAAAAAACATAAATAAATAAGCATGAGCCTCACCGTCATCATCTACCATTAGTGAGCTTATTTATTTAATTCTTTCTCTTATTTCAATTTTCTGGTACAATAGGTTATGTTAATATTCTGTGAAAACCAACCTGGCATTGTTAACCTTTTCATGCGACATTAAACTTTGACTGCTGTCACAGTTAGTAAAGCTCACTTTACAGAAATTTAATGTGTGCATTAAAAATGTATATATACAATTAACTTTTATTAACACATATTTTACAGTTGTGGTTAAATCACTTTAAAATTTTATTAAAACATATGAAATGATTGATTTTGAGACAGAGATAATACCTAGGGCCACATATGGTGGGAAATACATGCACGTCCTTGTTGAGAGGTGGTTTTTTTTTTTTTTTTTTTTTTTTTTTTTTTTTTTTTTTAAGATGGAAGGCCTTTTGAGCGAAGTGCTGTGGCTTCCCCATGCCTCAATCTACCTCTCTGGGCCAGGCATTTAAGCTGTCTCTGATGTGGTGGGTTCAGCTTCCTTTATGCCACTCAGCCCCTGCCTCTTTAGTGCGAGCCTCTGATTCTTTCCTCAGCTATCTTCCATGCTCTCTGTGGGTTATGACAGAAACTTCTGGATTCCTTCCAGAGAAGAAGCTTAGATGAGTTAACTCAGTCTTTCTCTCTGCCTACCTAGTTTTCACTTTTGTTACTCTGTCACATTTGGCTGACTCTTGAGTGGGACTACCCTTCATGTTGGTATCTGTTGGGAATTTGGCTGGGTGTGGGGACTAAGCATGCCACCAAATCCACTCTCAATCCCTCACCGGTGTCAGTACTGGATGAGAATTCAGCTCACATAGATCTTCTTCGTTTCTCTTTGTCTTCCCACCCACTGGTTGAAATGACAACTTACATCAGGTCTTTTTTTCCCCTAAGGGCAACCTCTGGTTTAGCCTCCATGGACAGATCATGTTTCCACTCTCTACGATGTTTGAAACTCAATTTAGACCAACTTTCATTTTCAAGATTGAAGCGGTAGGGATTTACAAACAGGAGGTGGCACTGGTTTATTCTAAGAGGAGCTTAACCTCGCACTAAAAACACGGATGCAAGCAAGGCTGCCTAGTTTTCTCTTCTGAGCTGTCACTTACTAGATGTGTAACTTTAGGTAAGTAATGTTAATTCCTTTATTCCCCAGATTTATCATCTTAATGACAATTTGTTACAACAACTTTATAAGAAAGGGACCATTATTATCATCATTTTAAATGACATTTCCACCCAGCACCTATGGTTTTATTCATACCTTCCTTTTTCATTCTGTATGCTACTTACTCTTAAAAAAAAAGTGAGTGTCCCTCCCTTTGCCCCCCGCCAACTGACCCCAGTGTGTGATGCTCCTCTCCCTGAGTCCACGTGTTCTCATTGTTCAACACCTGCCTATGAGTGAGAACATGAGGTGTTTGGTTTTCTGTTCGTGTGTCAGTTTGCTGAGAATGATGGTTTCCAGATTCATCCAAGTCCCTACAAAGGACCGGAACTCATTGTTTTCAGCATGGGGGTAGGGAAGGGTGGGGAGGCATAATGTGGGGAGAAATGCTGGATATAGATGAAGGGGAAATGAAGGCAGCAAACCACCTGGTTATGTGTGCACCTATGCAATAACTCTGCATGATCTGCACATGTACCCCAGAACCTAAAGTACAATTTCAAAAAAAGAGAGAGAGAGAAAAAAATGCGAGTGTCTTGTCTAGCCAGCAAGATGAAGAAATAAGTTTGTCTTCTGCTTTTTGGGGCAGAAGAATGTCATCATTTTGCATATCATTTAAAATGATGATAATAATAGTCCCTTTTTTATAAAGTTGTTATAACAAAAATTAGTAACTTAAAATAGTAACTGAGAAGTAGTAAATATTTGGTATGTGTTAGCTAATACCAAATATTAAGGGGCTAAATGAAAAACGTAAAGTTGGAAATACAGATGCCTAATTAAGTGAGACTTTGAAAGTGCTGGAATAGACATACAATAGCAAGCAACAAGAAGCCTTGAAACAATTTGAGTGGTTGTGTGATGAAAGCAGTGTTGTTGATTTAAATTAGCTCATTAGAAGCACATGGTATATTAAGAGTGAGGCAGGGATTGTATTTACAGGACTTAAGCCTTAAAGTGAGGAAGGTCTAGACTAAGTTGTTGAAATAGCAGTGGTGACAAAAGAAAACAGAAAAGATGATCAGGGATCAGAGAGAGGCTTGGGTCCAGGGTGTTTCTGAGCCAAGGATTATGGTTGCATCATGTTGAATTTAGCAGAAATAGAGAGTTAAAAGACGAGAATGTTGTCTGGGTAGAAAAACTTTGATTTTAGATTTATTAAGTTTGAGGCAATAGTAGGCTATTCCAGTGGAAGTATCTCAGAGGACAGGGATTGGCAAACTTTCTCTGTAAAAGGCGAGATGCTAAATAGCATTTGACTTTTTCTGTCTGGGTCTTGATATTTCAAAAGTTCAGTCAAAGTTGATATTAAAATGGTAGATTTGCAGAAGTTTCAGGTAACTCTTCAGTTGATCTTTATTGAAATAATAAACCACAGCCTACATCCCTTGTGCTTTTGTATACTTACTATGATTTCATAATTTTTTAAGGATATCTAGTTGTAAATTTTGGAATGTAGGGTTTGATTTTTGTTTTTTTGTTCTCAGCTGAAGTGTAGCCTATATGGGATGCAAATACAGATCAACCAGATTGAATTTTACATGTGCTTTGTGGAGTCATTTGATTATTTTTGTGGTATTTCATATGAGACTGAAATTTAATTTAAACAGACCTCTAACTCTGTTCAACACACAAGGAAACCCAGGTAGAAGTAATACCCTAACAGTTTTGCAGAGAATTTCAGAAATATAAAATGTGTCAGAAATCTCTGAAGTTTCATAAAATAAAGTATTTAAAGGTACAGTTACTGCATATTAATGTATTACTGCATGCTAAGTGGTGTGCAAGGCACACTGAATACAAGATTATGTATGCAATATGTTTGCAATGTGACTCCTAAAAATTGTTTATGAATTATATTATTATCTCTGTTTTTCAGCAGCTCTAGAAGTTAAATAAATTCCCTTATGCATTAGTTTTCTATTACTGTGTAACAAATCACCACAAACTTAGAGAATTACAATAACACCATTACTTATATCATGGTTCTGTAGCTCAGAAGGCCAAGCAGGCTGGACTGAATGTTCTACTTAGAGCCTCTGAAGGTAGAAATCAAGGTGTCAGCCAGGCTGGACTCTTAATGGCGGCTGGAAAGAATTTATTATCAAGCTCATTCAGGTTGTTGACAAAATTAAGTTACAGTTGAATCTTGAACAACATGAGTTTCAGCTGCAGAAGTTCACTTATACCCATATTTTTTGAATAATTATATTGGAATTCTTTTGGATATTTGAGACAATTTGGAAAAAAAAAAAGGTGAACAGTATAGCCTAGAAATACTGGGAAAAAAAAAATTAGGAAGAAATTAGGTGTGACACTAGTCTGGAGTTACTAGTCTATTTTATCGTTAACTACCATAAAATATACACGAATCTATTATTAAAAGTTAAAATGTATCAGAACTTACACACATAAGCACTTAGAGTTGACAAAAATGTAAACAAATAATAATGAGGCATAAAATTAATTGCAGTACATACTGAACTACTGTAAGAATTTTGTAACCGCTGCTTGTTGGTATTGAGGTGAACTCCAGTGCTGCGATCTCTGCATAAGATGCCCTGTGATGCTAATCATCTCTGTATGAGCAGCTCATCTCCAGTAAATTGCATACTGAAGTAAAAAGTGATCTCTTGCAGTTCTCGAGTATTTGTTACAGTGTTTAGTGTACTACCATAAACCTTGAATAACACCCTACGGCCCACAGGAAGTGTCACTAGTGACTCTGGAAATGCTTCCAAGAAACATAAAAGTCATGACATTACAAGAAAAAGTTGAATTGCCTGATATGTACCATAAAACAAGGACTGCCACTTTGATTGCCCATCATTTCAAGATAAATGAATCCAGCCTAGGGAATGGGAATTCCTGAAGCTGAGCTGCAGCTACAACAGCAGGTGTAAAAACCTTGCACATTTTGTGAAGTACCTTTTTATCTCATATTGCAAATGTAGTTATATGTGAGTACAGGATTGTTATGAGAAAGTTATACCTATAGACCAAGAGACAGCATACTAGTTCCTAGACATTATTAAAAAATCATTAAATAGAAAGAATATCTTCCTGAACAGGTTTTTAATTCAGACAAGAGTTTCTACTCTGGAAAAGAAAAAAGCCACAAAGGACACTTATTAGTAAAAAATAGAAGCCAGCACCAGGAATTAAGGCAGGAAGGAATGAGCTAACTCTCCCGTTTTGTACAAATGCAGTTAGGTTTATGATCAACAGTGCCCTCATCTAAAAAGCTGCTAATCCAAGAGCCTTGAAGGGAAAAGTTAAACAACAGAAGCCAGTCTTTTGCTTTTACAAGAAGACCTGGATAATGAGAAGCCCTTTTCTGAATTTGTTTTATCATTGTTTTGTCCCTGAAATCAAGTAAAGTTATTTTGATTTTGGACAATGCCCTTGGCCACCCAGAACTCCATGAGTTTGACATCAAAGGTGTCTAAGTTGTGTACTTGCTCCCAAACAGAACTTCTCTAATTCAGCCTCTAGGTCAAGGGGTTATAAGGACTTTAAGCTCATGACACATGGCACTTCCTGGAAGGGGTTGTCAGTGACATGAAGGAGAACCCTGATAGAAAGGACATCATGAAAGTCTGGAAGGATTACACGATTGAAAATGTCATTGTTATTAAACAAGCTATGAAGGCTATCAAGTCCAAAGCAATAAAATCCTACTGGAAAAAACTGGCCAGGTGTTGTGCATGACTTCACAGGATTTATAACAGAGCCAATCAAGGAAGTTATGGATGACATTGTAGTTACAGCAGAAAAAAAAAAAAAAAAAAAAAAGAAAAAGAAAGAAAGAAAGAAAAAGAAAAAGAAAAAAGAAAAAAATATATAGGTGTAAAGGATTTCAGGTTATGGATGTTGGGGAAATTCAAGGCTGACAGAAACCACACCAGAGGAATTAAGAGAGGACAACTTAATAGAAATGAATGCTTTCGTACCAGTGCCACACTGTGAAGAAGAAGACATGCTATAGAAGCTGTGCCAGAAAACAAATCGACATTAGACAATATGGCAGAAGGGTTCTTGTTATTCAAGGCTGCTTTTGATTTCTTTTGCAACATGGACACTTCTATGATACAGGCACTGAAACTAAAGCAAACAGTGGAAGAAATATGCTATCATATAGAAAGATTTTTAAAGAAATGAAGAAGCAAAAGAGTCCAAAGTTCTAGTGTATTTCCTCAGTCAGACTAAGTGTGCCTGCCTCCCCTTTCTTTCCTTCTGCCCTCTCCAATTCTTCTGCCTCCGCCACCTGAGACACAAGACCAACCTCTCCTTTTCCTCCCCCTCAGCTTACTCAATTTGAAGACAATAGACAATGAGAATGAAGACCTTTATGATGATCCACCTCCATTTAATGAATAGTAAATATGTTTTCTCTTCCTTACGATTTTCTTAATAACATTTTTTCTCTGGCTTGCTTTATTGTAAGAATACAGTATCTACTGTATATGAAATGCATTCAAAATATGTGTTAATTGACTGTTATCAGTAAGGCTTCTGGTCAACAGTAGGCTATTAGTTTTGAGGGAGTCAAAATTTATAGGTAGACTTTTGACTTTGCCAGGGATCAGTGCCCCAACCTCTGAGTTGTTCAAAGATCAGCTGTACCTGCAGTTGTAGGAGTGAGGTCCCTGTTTTCTTGCTGGCTGTCAACAGGGGCTTCTCACCACTCCTGTAAGCTACCTGTATGCCTTCTCATGTGGCTCATCCAATTTCAAACCAGCAATGGCATGTTGAAACCTTCTTATGATTTGGGTCTTTCTAGCTTCCCCTTCTCCTACCTGCTAGATAAAGTTCTCTGCTTTTAAGGGCTTATATGATTAGATGAGTCACCCTTTCTATGTAAAATCTCTCTCTATGTTAATGTTAACTGTGCCATGTAACATGAAACAATCACAGGAGTGATACATCATCATATGCATGGTTAGTGTGGAATATTTTGCGGAGAAAGGACATAATTCTGCTTAACATATCAGATTGATCAAAACAATAATTGGCAGAGTTAGAAGTCCAGCCTGGGTTTCATTGAACTCCAGAGCTTTATCTCTTTACTACATTCATCAGAGGACCTAATTTTATCTGCAGTGATGGTGCAAACCAGTCTTAGTCCTATACAGCCTGGCTGTGTTAGTCGCATATACTGCTGCAAATGTATTGCCTCAGAGGTCTCCAGCAGTTTTACATGCACACTGGTCCTGTAAAATAGGAGATCCAGATGGTCAGAAATGCATACCTTAGGTTTTGTTATGCCCTACATAGTTCTGTGATTTGCACCTGTGTTTGTTAGTATAGTCTGCCCTATTTTATTACAAGCTTTGATTTCTACTTTATACCCTTTTTCCCTTCTGCATATCTTATGAACACACATTAAAAACTTGATGAACTAAGAGTCATGCTTATTGCAGTTACTTTTGGAAATTTGTGGTCATAATTTTTTTTCTGCTTAGTTAAATCCTTTTCAGAGAGAATTGAGTTGAGTGACCATAATGCACTAAGGGAATTGCAAAATACACAAAGTCAATAAAAAATCCCTTCCTTGATCACATAAAACCTCCATTTAACTAGGGACCGATGCCATGGGTTTTTATGAAGGAGAATATTTGATCTCGTGCACACAATTAAGAAAAAACAAATGTGTTATTTCGTTGATTTTAAATAACATAAACAAATATATGCCATATAGTTCTTAGGCTGTTAAGTGTAACAACTATTCATTTCTTTGTTAACTTTTGAATCTTGTTTGCTGCCTCCATTAAGAAAGTGACAACAGTCTTCTTTTTCCTCATGACGCACCAGGCCAGAGACAGCCTCCCAGATTATACTTAGCTCAGTGGTATTAGAAGCAATGTGGATTGTGTTTGATACAAAGTCCAACTTTTATTTACTCAGTGACTAAGTAATTTGGAACAAGTCATTAGATACATCTGGATCCCATTATTCTCAATTATAAAAATAAGCAAGCAGTTCCACAATTCTATTGTTTTAAATGACATCTGCTATGATATACTTGGCTTAGCATCCAAGTGGCTGGAAATATTTAATTTATTTTAGTCTGACTGCTAAGAAATTTGTTCTCTGGATCTCATAAAGACATAGAAAAATTTTACAGGTGAATGTGTGTACATATTATAGTAAAATTAATTTGAATATGCATGGAGCTTGTCATACTTGATCAGGTTATAAGATTATTTTTCCTTCTTTACACAATAAAATTCTTTCTTTGGTTTCAATTTTTTGTATTACTCTTGTATTCTCAAAGGTGTACCTTTTATTCTCTTTCTTATATTAAACCAGAAATATCTTTTACTTTGAATGTTTAATTTATGCATGATTGTGCTTACTTTAAAAGACACATGATTATTTCTGCTGTCTAGGATATGTTACAAAATTATTTAAAAAACAGACATGTGTCAGTTTGCTGAGGATGATGGTTTCCAGCTTCATCCATGTCCCTGCAAAGGACATGAACTCATTCTTTTTTATGGCTGTATAGAATTCCATGGTGTATATGTGCCACATTTTCTTTATCCAGTCTATCATTGATGGGCATTTGGGTTGGTTCCAAGTCTTTGCTATTGTGCAACTGACCCAAGAACAGAAAACCAAACACCACATGTTCTCACTTATAAGTGGATGTTGAACAATGAGAACACATGGACACAAGGAGGGGAACATCACACACTGGGGCCTGTTGGGGGTGGAGGAGCTAGGGGAGGGTTATCAGGGGGTGTAGGGATTGGGGAGGGATAACATTAGGAGAAATACCTAACACAGATGATGGGGGGATGGATGCAGCAAACCACCATGGCATGTGCATACCTATGTAACAATCCTGCACCATCTGCACATGTACCCCAGAACTTAAAGTATAATATAAAAGATTTCCATTTAAAAAAAACAAAAAAAGCAAAATAAATGGACATGATGATTGCAGACTGCAGCCAACATGGCTACACAATGTCTTAGAAAAGTTAGTTTTGCCTTTCTTCGTGAAATATATTGTATGAAACACTGATGTTATCATTTTGATGGATTCTCCCCAAAACTGATGGCCGGTTTTGACAAGTCAAAGCATCCACATGGTATTTTAAACTGTTAAAGAAAATTAAATGAACAGTTAAATTAGAAATGGAGGATAAGCTATAACTCCTCTTCCTAGAAGGGAAGACATTATGAGCAATGTGCACATAGGGAATGATTTTTCTGATAATAAAATTTGGAAAATAACAACCAAAACAGAACAAAACTATTCATGTTGTCATTCAGCATATAGAGAACAGAACAAAAAGAGTTTCTGCTATACAAGGACCTATACTACTATCTATATGCAATGATGCTTTAATGCAGGGGAAAACAGCTGTTTATCTGTTTTTCTTTTGGTTTTATTTTCTTTTTACATTGCCATCCTGTCAGTACGTGGCTTCATAAAACTGTAGGATTCTGATAGGGAAACTACCAATTCTCTGTGCTTTGGAAGCCAATGTGCTGATTATCTAACTTGATAGCAGTATTTTATTATAGCTGGAGGGAAAGTGTGACTATGTTTGTTAGAGGTAGGAAGGCAAATGCCACCAATACTGTGTCCAGAAGTGAGCTATCCCCTGTGTTTTATGCGCTTCATTCTACTGAATGAATATTGTATCACTGTTTTCAGTTTTTTGTTTGAATATCAGAAACTTTTCCAATGGTTCTGTTTCTGTCGAACACATGATGGAAAGCCCTGTTGTAAAGCTTCCTTCATGGAGACAGCTTTATGTCTTGGCTATAAAGTTCCATAAAATTTGATCAGAAATTGTCTTTATGGGTTGCCATCCTGTGTGCTATTCAAAGCTCAGAACCTGGGTGTTAGTTTTAACTCAGAGATGCACTTGCCTTTTGAATTTGGGAAGTTCAGTTCTCAGTTAAAACAGACATTGTTTTTCATTTTACCACTTTCTTCCTACAGAACATCTCTCCTGCCAGCCTCCCCTTCAGGGCTCAATAGTCTTACTCAATCCATCCTTACTGTACACTAGAACCAAGTTCATTGGGTGTTTTCCTCAGATATTTGCAACATTAAGAACAAAATATTCTTTACGTTCAACAATTCACCTCTTCATTACCCTAGGTATAGCTCCTAAGAAGTACTGCACACCAAGGAGTCCTCAATAAATATTAATTATACATTTTGGAGAGATTTGTATTGCAGTGAGCATGCTTCACTGCCAGTTCTTCCTTATTAAAATTTCTTCTTCTCCACTTACATTTTGTGGCCATGTCAGCCTGGCTTTGTACCCTTACTAGCTGACATCTATATACTGAGCTCAGCCAGCATGCATTTACATTCTCTCTGTAGTTCTGAGACTTATTAATGGTCCTCTTTTACCTTAATTGAGTACAGTCTGAGAGAGTGCCTGTCTTTCATTATTGTACATTTTTCTTCTCACAGAATGCCTTTTAATTCTTGCTCTGATCTCTTATATGAGATGGACTGTGAAACACAATTTCTTTCCTTCTTTTTTTTTTTTCTCTTATGAGTTGGCATGTTAAATTAACCCGTGTAAAAAAATAAAAAGAAGAAGAGAAGACATTTTTAAAAAGGGGTAATAGAAGTCATAGTAATCTTTTGCTTTGCCTGAAAACAGCTTTCTCAGTGTCCAAAGGGGCTTTAAACTATGCATGTATTTCTTCACGTGCATTATTTATTTAAAAATAAGTAAATGAAAGGTTAAGTGTCAGTCCAGACAGGCTTCTTCATTGTGTCCTGATGCCTCGTGGTAGCACAGCTGCTAGAATGCTATGAGTGGAAAAAAAAAATTCTGTCATCTTATCTGATAATGTTGTTTGCATCATGTAAATATTTGGTTCTAGCTTGATAATGGGTACCTAAGGGAATTTAAGGTGAAGTAACAGGCTTGCTAATATATTTTTCATTCCCATATAATTTATGTTTCATATATTTCTGCTGGAAACTGAGAAAACATTTTTCCCAAAGGCAATTATCTTGCAAGGCCTTTTTACCCTATTAGAAGATTTCTTTTCGTCTAATAACCCACAGTATCTCTTCAGATGCTCACGTCCAATCATTAATTGGTTTGACTAAGTGGTTGTTGGTGCAGAAAGCTTATTCTTTCCATTGGTTGTATATAAATCACAGACATTAAATGACTCATTTAGTAGTTCCTGAGAAAAAGAATCATAATTTTGTTTTGGCTTTATACTGTAAACCTCTAATTCAGGAACTTATAGATTGAAGTAATCTCTGCTCAGAAGTGATTTTTCTAAACAATTGTTAAATTCTTTTGATTAGGAGTAAACATTAGATGCAACTTTTAAACTAGTACACTCTACTATAGAGATCCTTAATGTAAGGTTTTGTTCTTGTAGTGTACCTGTCTCCCTTCGAAAGTTGTTTATTCTAAACTGTGATTTTTTTCTGAATATTTGTTTAGAGTTAACAACAAAGTATAGCCATTAAGTTTGCATATAAATGATTCATACACCAATATTCAGCTTTCTTCTCTGCACAAATATCTCCCTCTCCTTGAATTAAAATTTGTATTTGTTGAAAGAAAATTTGAATACTAGGAAAATTTTACTTAATGATGTCTAACTGTGAATTTGCTGAAAGTAACCTTGGGAGATATTGATAATTGAATCTCATAAATAAAATTAACTTTACCTAGAGTTACATAAACCTTTTGATCATAATTATTTTTGATCAAAAAATAATTTTTGCCTAGAGTACTAGCTAGAACATATCTGTCAGAAAGTCGCTACTATTTATCTCTGTGTGTCCATAACACACACAGCAATCTATATAGTCACATTAAAAAATGTGTCAACTCAGTAAGAACAGAGACTGTTTTCTCTTTTGACCTCTCAGTGGCACATGTACTCATGTAAGTGCATGTGTACACATACACACACGATGGAAAGCCAACACTGGAACCTTCTCTGGGCAGCTGGGGAAAGACGAGAGATAATGTGGTATAATAAAAAAAAAAATAGGGGCCAGGTGCAGTGGCTCACACCTGTAATCCCAGTACTTTGGGAGACCACAGTGGGCAGATCACGAGGTCAAGAGATTGATATCATTTTGGCCAACATGGTGAAACTCTGTCTCTAATAAAAATACAAAAATTAGCTGGATGTGGTGGTATGTGCCTGTAGTGCCAGCTACTCAGGAGGCTGAGGCAGGAGAATTGCTTGAACTCGGGAGATGGAGGTTGCAGTGACCCGAGATCACGCCACTGCACTCCATCCTGATGACAGAGTGAGACTCTGTCTCAAACAAATCAAACAAACCACAACAACAACAACAAAAAGAGGCCAGACACAGAGGCTCATGCCTGTAATCTTATCACTTTGGGAGGCTGAGGCGGGTGGATTGTCTGAACTCAGGAGTTCTAGACCAGCCTGGGCAACACAGTGAAATATAAAAAATACTAAAATACAAAAAATTAACCAGGTGTGGTGGCATGTCCCTGCAGTCCCAGCTATTTGAGAGGATGAGGTAGGATAATTGCTTGAAGCCAGGAAGCAGAGGTTGCAGTGAGCCAAGATCATGCTACTGCATTCCAGCGCTATTTATTCCTGGGCCATGGAAATAAACAATAGTAAACTGTTTCTTCTCTTGGTTGTTCTAACTGCACTGTGGGAACTTGGAACAAGTCATTTAATAACTTTTGGCTCACTTTTATATTGTCCATATATTAGGAAAACATTCTCAAGTGTAATTTCACATTAATTATCAGAATAACAGTTATCTGAAGATGGAGAACATGATGTTAAAGGTGCAGAAGAGAGATTTAGGTCAGATGTTCTGGGGACAAAAGGCATTGCTCACATCTACTTTTATCTACAGCAAGAGTTCCAAAACATATAGTGAATGGATTTGGAGAGAGATTAGGTAATGACTAGTAGACAGGCTGAAATGTAGAAACAATATGAATACTTGATACATAGCAGGGTTTTCTTCCCAAAAAAATACACTTACGGAAGCAACAGTAACAAAGAGTGCTACAATGCAGGTGAGAGCTCCTGTTGGGCATATGTATTGGTGAAACTGGGAGATTTCCTGCTATGACCTCAACTAATTATGACACAGCCTGTTACCCAGATAGCTAAAAATTAACACAGAAGTTTAGCATGTAATCAACTATAAATTTTCACTCTTTAGTATTCCATAGTCTTCTTCTTCTGTTAAAGGAATGACCACTGATGACCAGGAATTATAAACTAATTTATTCAAGTAGAAAGGTTATTTATCAGATCAGGCTCTTAGTTTATCTAATAGGTAAATGACTGGTCTGAGTTTTTATACAAGCTGATGTTAAAAAATAATGTGCAGAGTTATGCATTTAATTACTGACTAATTCCTGTCAAGTACAATTGTTAGGTAGCATCACTGTCTAAGAATCTAAAGTGATATACCATTGCCGAGCAAATCATATCAGATTCCTGTTTGGCTTTGAAGGGCTCATACAATCTGGCTTCGACCTGCCTATCCACATGTATTTCCTTTGACTTCCTTCAATACTTTTCAGTCAGTGGCACCTCTTAGGTTTCCTCATACTTGGTAGTATTATTTATGCTGGGTCTATGTGAGCTTGGAATATCCTCGTTCTTTCTATTCAAACTTTATCCACTCTTCAAAACTAACTTCAATTACCACCCATTCCAAGGCCTTCTCCATTTACAACAGTGTTTATTCAGTATTATTTATTACTCACTTTTTCAGGTATTCACAATAACTCAACAAATATTGAGTGTCTTCTATGTTACAGATACTGTTCTCACCTAAACATGTATTTTTATTGCATGTAGAGTCATAATCAAGTAGCAAAATGAGTTTTTAATTTAATTTTTACCATATTTCCACTGTAAAAGTCAGCTTACAGTGGCAGTGATTATGGTGATTATGTATTTTTTTTTCTTTAACAAATAGGTCATGAAACAGTGTAAGACAAGACAAGTAGGGAGTTAAAACCAGTTCGTATTATCTCTTGGCTACTACTTACTCACTGGATAATTCAAATCAATGAACACATATTAAGCTTCTATCAGTAGATTGCAATGTTACACACTATTGGAGATATACAGACAAATTCTTTAATGGAGTCAGTATTCCAAAAGAGAGAGCCTCTACCTGGGGTCCTAAGACCCTCTACAGAAATCAATGTTTTAACTTCAGAGGATTTTATCTAAAGTTTGGATATGTGCTTTTATGCATATTTCTGAGGAGAGGGTGCATAGCTTTTAGATGTTAAAGATGTAATTGATAATTGTTTAAAAGGTTAAAAACTCATGATTTCAGTTATGTATAAAACAGGTACACAACTAAAGGCAAGAGTCATAAAAGAACAACAAACCCGAAGCTGTGTCTAGAAAATGGGAAAATGACGTCTGACTGTGGTCATTTATGGAAAAACTTCATGAAAGAGATGATTTTTGGAAGATATGCCATGCATTTTTTTGCCTTCAGCTCCCTCGGGGGAAAAAAAAGTAGATTATAAAATCTCTGCATTTTTTCCAGATATAAATTTATTTCTTGATTCAATCACCAAATGCTCTTCAGAATGCCAGTGACATCATAGGAACTCAGAAAACATCTGTTAATTGGTAAATCCTGAAATGAAACTTTAAAAATTTATAGCCCCAAATGTATCTATTGAGTTGAAACTTTAAAATATTATTACATTAACTTCCTAATGTTCCATGAATGAAAGGAAGATTTATCAGATGTTTATATACCATTAATCACAATCTTCCACTTGGCAAATCAGAATGTTTAATTCATTATTTCTCCTTCATTTCTTCATAACATCTAAAAATGTCTTTGTATTTTGTTATTCTTATTGTTACAGCCATTTGGGTCTCCTCATTAGTCTTTGTGTTTTGGAGGATTAGGAACTCTCTTAAACCTGTTTGATATTATTCAGAACCTAGCACATCTCCCTAATCAAAAAGAGGCACAGTAGGCTGGGTGTGGCAGCTCATGCCTATAATCCCAGCACTTTGGGAGGCTGAGGTGGCGGATCACAGGTCAGGAGTTCGAGACCAGCTTGGCCAATATGGTGAAACTTCATCTCTACTAAAATCACAAAAATTAGCCGGGCTTGGTGGTGGGAACCTGTAATCCTAACTACCTGGGATGCTGAGGTAGGAGAATTGCTTGAACCCCGGAGGTGGAGGTTGCAGTGAGCCAAGATCGTGCCATTGCACTCCAGGCTGGTTAACAGAGCAAGACTCCATCTCAAAAAGAAAAAAATGGAGCGTGGGGTCGGTGGGGGTGGGGGTGGAGGGTGGAGGGGCACAGCAAATAATGAATGACAAATGAAAAGCAGCATATCAAGGGTGCATCAAAATAATAAATTTCCTATTTTGTTATCGCCCAGAATGTAAAGAGCGTGAGCCCAGGAGTGAGACCACATGTTCAAATCCTGACACTGCCTGTCCTCTGTGAGTCACCTTTGACAAGTTCTTTAAATTCGTCATTCTCAGCTTTCTCATATGTGAAGCACGGTAAAGACAGTGTCTACCTCATAGGGTTACTGAGAGCATCAAATTTAGTGCTTGGCAAAGTGCCTAACACATTATACGCAGGAGAGAATCCAGGTTTGTAGGGCCTCAAGCTTTTACAGTGTCTCAGCTCTCTTTGAGAAAATGAATCACAAACTATGAATACAAAATTAGTTAATTAGAACATTTCAAAGGTATTTCTCTAGAGTGGGAAAAAAAGATCACAAATTATAGACAGCAGAGATCTAAAAAATAACCCACTTAAAAATATTATTGTTACTAATAATTTCCTGGCTCGTTATAATACTTTATTTCTTATAAAGTTTTATATACATATACTTGGATTTCCTTTTTCAAATAATGATTTTAAATATGTTCCATAAGTAGGATAGACAGAAAATTCATTCTTTTCTCTAGCAAAGTGGACTGCAATTTATTTATTTTTTATTGCTGCTGGTTTAGGAAGTATTCATTTACTTAATTTGTAACTTATTATTAGAAATGCCGCATTTCTTACTTCCTCCGTGGCTTCTTGCCCAGGAAGTTCTTGTTTGGAAGGAGACCTCAGAGAAGTTCAGCTTTTGGGCCTCATTTGGCATGGTCTCAGACAGGCCAGTGCCTTGGCAGCAGCTCCATCCTGGCAGCCTCCTCTTGACTCCCCATCTTTATCCTTGTGAACAGGTCTTTCTGTGAGAGATGAGGAGAGGAAATAGAAAGTAGCCAAGAGCCTGGGAGATAGTAGCCACAAGGCTTTGCATTTACGTTATTAGGGTCACAGGTGAATTCCAAAATCTCCCTGAAGTCCACTGGGGTTACGTTGTCATTGAAGCGTAGATAGCTTGAACGAAATGCTGGCGGCCTGCCTGCTGACAGCATCTGCTGCAAACCCAGGCTGATTTTTAGAAGGCAGAAGAGTGGCTGAGGCCACTCTCCACACCTCCACTACAGGCCTGAAGTTATTTCTTCCTCACTATAGGCAATGCAGGTGAGGAGCTCTTAAGCCTCAACTCCACTAACTCCATGGTAAATGTTCTTCTTACACTTAAGTGCTCAGTAAATTAACACTTACCCAAATTATTTTACTCTTTCATTGACAAATTATTTTTCATTAAAACCCTAGAACTTTTGCAGTGAATATCTTTTTCACACCTATTTTATTTTATTTTTTAAATTTCAGGAATAATTATGTTTCTCCACTTTATTCCAAACACGACTGGATTCTAAATAACCCAAACTTTTACTAAAGTGAATTTGAAATGAGTTGTGATAGCACAAATTTGTTTAATACCTCATGATCATGTTAAGATCTAATCATATTGAGAAAAAATGCCATATTCATTTTATTCTTAAATACCATTTGTAGTGGATACCATTCTATGTCATTGATCCTTTCAGGAATGAAGAATTTGTTATCCAAGTTGCTAGGAGTGCTGCTTCCTAGTTTCCAAGAAGACAGTCCTCTCTGGGACAAACTCTTTTGTCCAATATCACAGCCACTCCCCAAGGGCAGCCTACACTCAGTATTCCCTGGGTTGGAGTGGGGGAAGCTTGTTTACAAAAGCCCTGGTCTAATTCCCCCAACTTGGTACAATTCTGAAGGAACAGCTCTAGCTTCAGAGCTCCAAGGTCTGGTTACTGACTGCATAGTGACCTTACTTTTCCTCCCTCCGACCAATTTACTTATCCCCCTTTCCCCAACATGTAGCGGCCATGAAAACATTTTCCAGTATACCTTGTCTACATAAATCAGTATCAGAGTCTCATTCTTAAAGACCACTACTTTCAAAATTTTCAAGAGGCATAATGTGTTAAATAATAGCTTCTCTGGGAATGAGGGTGGAAATCATTTTAAAAATGTGATCTAGTCCAGAAATACTCAAATTGAAAAAATCTTCTTACATTCAAGAAAGTGTGCTCTCAGAGCATATGAGAGTGCTGTAATTACTTGCTGTATGTTAGATGTGACCAACAACCTAAAGCAATTAGAAGCCTTTTGTTGAAGCCATTATCTATAGAAAGGTTAAAGATTGTTGTTCTTTCCTTTTCTCACTGCAATTTTCTCTTGATGGACTCTCTTGGCTTGATCTCTGAACTCATGGTTTTAGACTATCGCATTATATCTCTAGTTCTGCCATCTCTTGAGCTTCCAATTTACACATTCATCTGTCTGCCAGGGCCCTCGTGTTGATATTCCGCCGGCCTCCCAAACTTAACGTGTCCAACACTGAGTGAGTTAACTTACCCTCAAATCAGCCCTGTCATGTTTACAGTTTCAATTAGTGGCTCCACTGCCCTGACATTCCAAATGATAAAACCAATTAGTTATCCTAGACTCTTTCTCCTCTCTTTTCCTATATAACCAGATAGCCAGTAAGACCTGCCAAATTTCCTGTGAAGTATTGTTCCAATCATTTTGCTCTTCGCAATTTCTATTGCGACTTTCTCAGTTTAGGTTCTTTTGCAGACTGCTACAATCATAATTGACTGTTTGCCTACCCTAAGCTTTATTTCCTTTAAATAAGCCTTCTGGATAGTGGTCCGGATGCTCTATATCAAATACAAACTTGATCATGCCATTCCACTCATGAACACAATGAACAGGAACTTCTCCTGTCAAGAAAGGCTCTCCATGACATACTCCTATTTTTTCACTTTCCATATTATAATCACTCCCTTTATCGAACTTTTTGTGCTAATAGAATTGAACTGCTTGGAGTCTACTGGTGTGCTTCCTGTTGTTTCATGCCCCTGTGCTATTGCCCATTATTTTCCCTCCACCTGGAAAGCCCTTTTCTTTCTTTTTTTTTTTTTTTTTTGAGACGGAGTTTCGCTCTTGTTACCCAGGCTGGAGTGCAATGGCGCGATCTCGGCTCACCGCAACCTCCGCCTCCTGGGTTCAGGCAATTCTCCTGCCTCAGCCTCCTGAGTAGCTGGGATTACAGGCACGCACCACCATGCCCAGCTATTTTTTTTGTATTTTTAGTAGAGACGGGGTTTCACCATGTTGACCAGGATGGTCTCGATCTCTTGACCTTGTGATCCATCCGCCTCGGCCTCCCAAAGTGCTGGGATTACAGGCTTGAGCCACCGCGCCCGGCCAGCCCTTTTCTTTTTTACTAGATTAAGGACCTTTAGTCATTCTTTAAGATGATTTATTTTTATAATCACTAGGATGTTTCTTGCACCTAAAAATCCTATAATACTGTATTAATCTGTTTTCCCATTGCTATAAAGATACACCGGAGATTGGGTAATTTATAAACGTAACAGGTTTAATTGACTTGCAGCTCTGTGTGACTGGGGAGGCTTCAGGAAACTTACAATCATGGTAGAAGGTGAAGGGGAAGCAGACACCGTCTTCACAAAGTGACAGGCGAGAGAGAAAACACAGGAGAAACTGCCAAGTTTAAACCATTGTATCTCATGAGAACTCCCTCACTAACATGAGAACAGCATGGGGGAAACTGCCCTCATGATTCAATCACCTCACACCAAGTCCCTCCCTCAACATGTGGAGATTACAATTCAAGATGAGATTTCGGTGGGGACACAGAGCCAACTAATAGCATCCCACCCCTGGCATCTCCCAGAACTCATGTCCTTTTCCATTTCAAAACCAATCACTTTTCCCAACAGTCCCCCAAAGTCTGAACTCATTCTGGCATTAATCCAAAAGTCCAAATCCAAAGTCTCATCTGAGACAAGGTAAGTCCCTTCTGCCTATGAGGCTGTAAAATAAAAAATGAGTTAGTTATTTTCAAGATAAAATGGGAGTTCAGGCATTGGGTAAATGTTTCCATTCCAAATGGGGGAAACTGGACAAAACAAAGGGGCCACTGGTTCCATGCAAGTCCAAAATCAAACAGGGTTATCATTAAATCTTAAAGCTCCAAAATGATCTCCTTTGACTCCATTTCTCACATCCAGGGCACACCGATGCAAGGTTTGGGCTCCCAAGGCCTTGGGCAGCTCTACTCCTATGGATCTGCAGGGTACAATCCCTTTAGCCACTTTCATGAGCTGGCATTGAGTGCCTGTGGCTTTTTCAGGACCGTGGTACAAGCTATCAGTAGATCTACCTTTCTAGGGTCTGGAGGACAGTGGCTGTCTTCCCACAGCTCCTCTAGGCAGTACCTCAGAGGG
Organism: Saimiri boliviensis; assembly: GCF_048565385.1. Lineage (NCBI taxonomy): Eukaryota > Metazoa > Chordata > Mammalia > Primates > Cebidae > Saimiri > Saimiri boliviensis. The sequence goes on along the minus strand of NC_133451.1, from coordinate 147,533,068 downwards.
AACTCTGTGCAGGGGCTCCAACCCCACAATTCCCCTCCACACTGCTCCAGCAGAAGTTCTGCAGGAGTTTTGCCCTGCAGAAGACTTCTGCCTGGACATCTAGGCATTTCCATACATCCTCTGAAATCTAGGCAGAGGCTCTCAAAGCTCACCTCTTGTCTTCCACACACCTGCAAGCCAAATACCGTGTGGAAACCACCATGGCTTGGGGTTTGTACCCTCCGAAGCATGGCCCAAACTGTGCCTTGGCCCCTTTTAGCCCGAGGTGGAGCTGGAGTGGCTGGAACACAGAGTGCCATGTCCTGAGACTGCACAGAGCAGCTGGGCCCTGGGCCTGGCCAACAAAACAGTTTTTATTTTGCTAGGCCTCCAGGCCTTTAAGGGGAGCGCTTGTCTTGAAGATCTCTGAAATGCCCTGGAGACATTTCCTCATTGTCTTGGCAATTAACTTTTGGCTCTTTGTTACTTATGCAAATTTCTTTAGGGCTTGAATTTCTCCACGGGTTTTTCTTTTCTACCAAATGATCAGGTTGCAAATTTTCTAAACTTTGATGCTCTGTTTCCCCTTTAAACATAAGTTCAATTTCAAACTTTGAGAGCACTTACAAACAATTTTAGGAAAAGCCATGTCACCTCTTGAATGTTTTGCTGTTTGGATATTTCTTCTGCCAGATACACTAAATCAACCCCGTCAAGTTCAAAGTTCCACAGATCTTTTAGGTCAGGGGAAAAATGCCACCAGTTTTTTTTTTTTTTGCTAAAGCATAGCAAAAGTGACCTTTACTTCAGTTCCCAGCAAGTTCCTCATCTCCATCTAAGCCTCCTCAGTCTGGACTTTATTGTCCTTATCACTATCAGCATTTTAATCAAAATTATACAAGTCTCTAGGAATTTCCAAACATTTGTACATCTGCCTGTCTTCTTCTGAGCCTTCAAACTGTTCCAACCTCTGCCTATTACCCAGTTTGAAAGTCACTTCCGCATTTTCCGATTATCTTTGTAGCAGAACCCCACTCTGCCAATTCTCTGTATTATTCCATTTTTATACTTCTATAAAGATACTACCTGAGACTGGGCAATTTATAAAAGAGGTTTAACTTACTTACAGTTCTGTATGGCAGAAGGGGCCTCAGGAAACTTAGAGTCATGGAAGAAGGTGAAGGGGAAGCAGACACCTTCTTCACAAGGCAGTAATAGAGAGTGTGCAGGAGAAACTGCCACTTTTGAACCATCAGATCTCATGAGAGCTCCCTCACTATCCCAAGAACAGCCTGGGGGAAACTGCCTTCCTAGTCCAATCACCACCCATTGGGTCCCTCCCTTGACACATGGGGATTAGAGTTTGAGATGAGATTTGGGTGGGAACACAGAGCCAAATCATATCAAATACTATTACAAAAGTATGTGTTGTTTTTCTGTAAATTCCTAAAGGACAAGAACCATGTTCATTCACCCTTGCAACCATAGTATCTGACACATAGGGGATACTCAGTAAATGCCTGCTGAACAGAACTGAATAGTTAACATTAACAGGCCCCTAGATCTTTTTGCACTTACCAACTTCTTACTTGGTATATTACCAATTTTTCCATGATTATTTCTTGAAATATTAATGAATTTGTGATTTATTTATACAGTAAATATTCATTGAGTGGCATTTATATGAAAGATACTTTTAGACAGTGGGAAAACAAGAGTAAATTAGTGTTAAATGATTTAGATACATATTATATTTATTGGATAAATAAGACAATCTCATTAGTCATTTGAAGCAAAACTATTAGTGAGCATATACTATGTTCCAGGCACTCTTCTGGAAGGAAGAAAATTCCAGGAGGAGAGGAAAGAGGTAGCTCATATAGACTATTTTTAAGACTATTTTGATTATACTGAAGAAAAAAAGCTTAGGCAATAGTTGGAGGAATTTGTGATGTCAAGAGTTTTTCTACAGGAGATAAATAATAGTATACAGATATTACTGATATGAATGATCCAGCAGTGTCAGTAAAACTGGTGATGTGAGAGACAGTAGATTCAATTAATGGAACAATGGTGTTGAGAAAGTTTTAAAAGGCAAGTATTTACTGCACCAGTGGATGGTTTTACCTTAGGTAGTGGCACAGTTTATCTGTGGTTGTAAAAGGGAAACAGAGCAGATGGGCACAGATACAAGGAAATGGAAGATGTGGAAGTCCTCTGTTGAGTCTTGTTTTCTAGGTGAAATAAGCAAGTGATCATCTACGTGTAAACGTGGAGAGGATACTGGCTTAAGGGAAAAAGAGAAGCAGAGCAATAGTCACCTGAGAAAATTGATAGACTATTAAAAGTAATAAAATAGTTGGGCTACATTTTATTACATATAAATAGTTTAGAGATTATGAATTGAAAGTGAGTTTCATCATTCAATGTATGGTAGTTCTCCAGGCAGTCTGTTGCAGGGGTAAGGTCATAGCAGGCAGAGAGGTGAACTTAACCAGGTCAGATACTTTATTAAGTAATTTCAATGAAGGAAAAAAGAGGCAGTGCTGTTGAATCTGGTTGCAATGGAGGTGGTATAAGCTTATATGTAAGATCATGGAATGCCTGCAAAAGAAAGAACTGGGGAAGCCCAGGGCTCAATTCTTAGACCCTCTTCTTCTTCCTTTGCTAGATGATCTTATCCAGCCTTGAGGCCCTGCAAATCAGCAATAGACTGGTATATTCCAAATTTATATTTCCAGCCTGGCCCTCTATCCTGAAATACAACTTCCTTCTCAACGTCTTGATAACACTGGACATTTAAGAGGCATGAAACTTTCAAAACCTGGGGACTTTTCCCATAAACCTACTCCTTCCATAGTTTCACCCATCTTAACAGACGGCAGCCCTGTTCTTTTTGTTTCTCAAGCCAAAACCTTCAGAGCCATTCTTGAGATTTCCATTTCAAATGTAATGTCCAATTCATCAGAAAATCCTACACCATCAGAATATACACCTGCGTCCATTAGTATTTACTATGGATTACTGTAGCACCTTCCAATTTGTCTCCCTGTGCCCATGCTTGTCCACACAAATAATTCCTCAATATGGTAGCCCTAGTGAGCTTTTTAAAATTTAATCCAATTTATGTTCTCCCCATGCTCAACATGCTTCAAATGGGCTTCCCAATTAAGTCACAGGTTCTTAGCTGATGGCATACCTCCTCCCACGTCTATCTAATTTTAACTTTATATTCTGTAACCAACTTCTCCCAATCCTTCTGAACCCTTCTTTTCCCTAGTCTCCCTTTTGCTCTGTTTCTATAATACCATTTTTTTTTAAGATTCCACATATGAGTGAGATTCCATATATGAGTCTTTCTGTGTCTGGTTTATTTCATTTAACATGATGTCCTACAGTTTCACATGTTCTTATAAATGACAACACTTCATTCTTTTTCTTACTGAATAGTATTCCATTGTGAATATATGATACATTTATATTTATCTATTCTTTTGTTGTTGAAGACATAGGTTGTTTTCACATTTGGGGTCTTGGAAATAGTTCCAACAATAAACATGGGACTTTAGGTATCTGTTTGATGTATTTATTTCATTTTCTTTGGATGTATATCCATTAGTCGGATTGCTGGATCCTATGGTAGTTCTGTTTTAAATTATTTGAGGAACCTCTAAACTGTTTTCTGTAATGGCTGTTCTAGTTAATAATCCAACCAACAGTGCATAAGTTGTGACCTCTCTTCACATCCTCACTAACACTGTTTCCTTTTGTCTTTTTGATAATTAGAGGCTTTTGCCCATTTTTCCAATTGTGTTGTTTCCTTAAAGTCGAATCATTTAAATTCATTATATATTCAGGATATGAACCCCCTGTCAGATGGATAGTTACAAATACTAATATTTTCTCCTATTCTGTATGTTATCTCTTCATTCTGTTGTTTCCTTTGCTGTTCAAAAGCTTTTTAGTTTGATATACTCTCATTTTTCTGTTTTTGCTTTTGCTGCGTATGATTTTGAAGTTATTTTAAAAATATCTTTGCCAAGCCAAATGTCATGAAACATGTCCCCTATATTTTCTTCTAGGAGTTTCATAGTTTTAGATTTTACATTTAAGTTTTTAATTCATTTTGGTTTGATTTTGCATATAGTCTAGTCTTACTTCTCTGCATGTGGTGATGCAATTTTCAGCACCATTTATCGAGTCTGTCTTCTACCCACTATATGTTCTTGGCACCCTTGTGTTTGGGTTACTCTAACTTTTTAGCATATTTCAGGTAGTATGATGCCTCCTACATTGTTCTTTATGCTCTGAATTTCTTTGGCTATTTGAGGTGTTTAGCAGTTGCACATGAATTTTAGAATTTCTTTTTCATTTATGTGAAAATTCTCATTGATATTTTGATAGATATTCAATTAAATCTGTAGATTGCTTTGGGTAGTATGGTTATTTTAACAATACAAATTCTTCTCCTTTATGAACACTGCTTAGCTTTCCATTTTTTGATGTCTTCACATTCATTCAGAAAAGGTTTATAGTTCTTAGTGTATGAAATTTTGTTACTTTTTACTTTTATTTCAGTAGATTTAGGGCAACTGTGGTTTTGGTTACATGGATAAGTTTCATTAATGATGATTTCTGAGATTTTAGTGCACCCATTACCCAAGCAGTGTACACTGTACTCGATATGCAGTCTTTAATCTCTCACTCCCCTCCCAACTTTTCTCCCTGAGTCCCCAAAGTCGATTATATCATTTTTATGCCTTTACATCCTCATAGCTTAGCTCCCATTTACAAGAGAGAACAGGCAATATTTGGTTTTCCATTCTTGAGTTAGATCACTTAAAATAATGGTCTCCAGCTCCATCCAAATTGCTGCAAAATACATTATTTCATTTCTTTTTATGCATAAGTAGTATTCTATGGTGTATATGTATAAGATTTTCTTTATCCACTCAATTGATGGACATATAGGTTGGTGCCATACCTTTGCAACTGTGAATTGTGCTGCTGTAAACATTGTGTGTGTCTGTGTGTCATTTTCATATAATGACTTCTTTTCTTTTCGGTAGATACCCAGTAGTGGGATTGCTGGATCAAGTGGTAGTTTTACTCTTAGTTCTTTAAGGGTTCTCTGTACTGCTTTCCATAGTGGTTGTACTAGCTTACATTCCCACCAGTAGTGTAAAAGTGTTCCCTTTTCACCGTGTCCACACCAGCATCTATCGTTTCTTGACTTTTTAATTACGGCCATTCTTGCAGGAGTAAGGTGGTATCTCATTGTAGTTTTAATTTGCATTTTCCTGATGATTAGTGATATGACCCTTTGTATATCTTCTTTTGAGAATTATTTATTTATGTCCTTTCCCCACTTTTTGATGTGATTATTTGTTTTTTTCTTGCTGATTTGTTTGAGGTCCTTGTAGATTATGGATATTAGTGTTTTGTCAGATACATAGTTTGCAAATATTTTCTCCCTGTTTGTGGGTTGTCCATTTACTCTGCCAATTCTTTCTTTTGCTGTGTAGAAGCTTTTCAGTTTAGTGAGGTTCCATTTATTTATTTTTGTTTTTGTTGCATTTGCTCTGCAGGTCTTAGTCAGAAATTCTTTGCTTAAGCTAATGTTTAGAAGAGTTTTCTCAATGTTATTTTCTAGAATTTTTGTGGCTTAATCTCTTAGATTTAAGTATTTAATCCATCTTGAGTTAATTTTTGTGTAAGGTGAGAGATGATGATCTAGTTTCATCCTTCTAGACGTGGTTTGCCAGTTTTCCCAACACCATTTATTGAGCAGGATGTTATTTCCCCAATTTATGTTTTTGTATACTTTGACAAAGATCAGTTGACTGTAACTATTTGGCTTTATTTCTGGGATCTCTATTTTGTTCCATTGTTCTATATGTCTATTTTCATACCAGTACTATGCTGTTTTGGTAACTATGTCCTTGAAGTATAATTTGAAGTCAGATAATGTGATGCTTCCAGATTCGTTCTTTTTTGCTTAGTCTTCTTTTCACTATGTAGGTTCTTTTTTGGTTCCATATGAATTTTAGGATTGGTTTCCTAGTTCTGTGAAGAATGATGATGATATTTTGATGAGAACTGCATTGAATTTGTACATTGCTTTTGGCAGTATTGTCATTTTCACAATATTGATTTTACCCATCCATGGGCATGGGATGTGTTTCCATTTATTTATATCATCTATGATTTCTTTCAGCAGTGTTTTGTAGTTTTTCTTGTAGAGGTCTTTCACCTCCTTAGTTAGGCATATTCTTTTTTTTTTTTTTTTTTTTTTTTTTTTTGCAGCTATTATAAAAGAGGTTGAATGACAGTTTAATTTCCTCTTTACCAATTTGGATGCCTTTATTTCTTTCTCTTTTCTGATTGCTCTGGCCAGGACTTGAGTACTGTGTTGAATGGAAGTGGTGAAAGTGAGCATCCTTGTCTTGTTCTAGTTCTCTCAAGGAATGCTCTCAACTTTTATCCATTCAGTATTATGTTTCCTGTGGGTTTGCCATATATGGCTTTTATTACTTTGAAGACAGGAGGTTTGATGATAGGGCTCCAATTGCTTCTGACTTGCAAGATTTCTGATGAGATGCCTGCTGTTAGTCTTATAGGTTTGTATTCATAGGTTGCCTGATGCATTTCTCCCGCAGGTCTTAAGATTCTTTCATTTGTCTTGACTTATTTAGATAGATTGATGACAATGTGCCTTGGTGATGGTCTTTGTACAATGAATTTCCCAGGAATTTTTTAAAGCTTCCTGTATTTGGATGTCTAGATCTCCAACAAGGCCAGGGAAGTTTTCTTCAATTATTTCCTCACATAAGTTTTCCAAATGTTAAGATTTCTCTTCTCTATCAGGAACACTAATTATTCTTAGGTTTGGCCATTTTACATAATCTCATATTTCTTGGCAAGTTTGTTCATGAAAAAAATTTGTTTTTATCTTTGTCTTACTGGGTTAATTTGAAAGCCTTTTCTTTCAACTCTGAAATTTATTCTTCTACTTGTTCTAGTTTATTGTGGAAACATTCCACTGCATTTTGTATTTCCATAAACATGTCTTTCATTTCCAAAAGTTCTGATTTTTTTTTATTACAGAAATATCTATTTCTGTAGGAAAATTTTCATCCATATTCTGGATTATTTTTAAATTTCTTTTAAGTTGCTTTTCACATTCTCTGGTATCTCCTTGAGTAACTGAATAGTCAATCTTCTGAATTCTTTATCTGGCATTTCAGAGATTTCTTTTTGGTTTGGATTCATTGCTCGGGAGCTAATGTGATCTTTTGGGGGTGTTATATAACTTGGTTTTGTCATATTACCAGAATTACTTTCTAGTTCCTTCTCATTTGCCCCCTCTCATACTCTGGGAACTTTCTTTTTTTTTTTTTTTTTTTTGCCTATCTTATGGAGTAGGCTGCAGCCTGCACCCCCCCTTTTTTTTTTTTAAAGATATATGGATTCTTTCAGTTTTTCTGGTAAGTTCCTGCAGTGATTCCTGGGGGAGAATGAAAAAAAATCACAGTGTAAATCTCTACCTACTATTTCTGTCCTTCCAAGTGGCAGAGGCCTGCTAACACTGCCTCCTATCTTTTGTCTTGAAAAAAGAAAAAAAGGATGTATAGTTTTTGTCACTTCCTCGGTTAAGTTTATTTCTATGTTTTATATATATATATATATATATATATATATATATATAGAGAGAGAGAGAGAGAGAGAGAGAGAGAGAGAGAGAAAGAGAGAGTAGCTATTGTAAATAGGATCACTTTTTGATTTCATTTAGCTAATTCATTACTGGTTTATAGAAATGCTAGTGATTTTTATATGTTGATTTTCTATCCTGCAACTTTACTGAATTTATTAGTTCTAAAAATTTTTTGGTGAAGTCTTCAGGGTTTTTAACGTATAAAGTTATGTCATCTGCAAACTAGGACAATTTGACTTCCTCCTTTCCAATCTCTATGTCTTTTATTTATCTGACCTAATTGTTCTGGGTTAAGATTTCCAGTACTATGTTGAATAGAAATGGTGAATAGGCATCTTTTTCTTGTCTTTCATCTTAGAAGGACAGATTTCAGTGCTTTCTTGTTCAGTATGATGTTAGTTGTTGTTTTGTCATAATGACCTTTACTAAGATACATTCCTTCTAAGTCTAGTTTTTTGTGAGTTCTTAAAAAAGGAATGTTGAATTTTGTCAAATGCTTTTCTGCACCCACCAAAATCATCATATTGATTTTGTCTTTCTTCCTGTTAATGTGTTGTATCATATTTATTGATTAGCTTGTTATACCATGCTTGCATCTCTGGAATGAATCCCACTTAGTCATACTAAATGATCTTTTCAATATGTGGTTGGGTTCAGTTTGCTACTGTCTTGTTAAGAATCTTGTGTTTATGTTCATCAGCAATATTGACCTATAGTTTTCTGTTTTTGTTGTTTCCTTGTATGGTTTTGGAATCAGATTAATGCAAACATTGTAAAATAAGTTTAAAAGCATTCTCCCATATTCAATTTTCTTCAGTAGTTTGAGGAGAATTGCTATTAGTTCTTTAAATATTTGGTGGAATTCAGCAGTGAAACTTTCTGGATCAGGGCTTTTCTTTGCTGGAATACTTTTCATTACTGATAATAATAAATTAACAATTTTATTAATTATTAATTTATGTACTAATTATAAGTCCATTCAGGTTTCCTATTTCTTTGTAGATTTTCTATTTTAATTTTGGTAGGTTGTATGTGTCCAGAAATTTATTCTTTTCTTCCATGTCATCAATTATTTTTGTGCATACCTGTTCATGATAGTCTCCCATGATCCTTCGTATTTTTGTACTGTCAGTCGTTATGTCTCATTTTTCATCTCATTTTATTTATTTGAATCTTTTCTCTTATTTTTTAGTTAGTTTAGATAAAGATTTGTTGATTTTTATCTTTTCAAACTTTGTTTTGGTTTCTATATGAATTTTTTTTTTAGTCTCTATTTGTTTATGTTTTGAATTTTATTGTTTTTATCCTTCCTTCTACCAATTTTGGGTTTAGTTTGTTCTTGTTATTTTTAGTTTCTTGAGGTGAATCTTTGAATTGCTTACTCGAAGTCTTTCTTCTTTTTTGGTGTAGGCATTTACTATTATAAACTTCCCTCTCAGAGCTGCTTTTATTATGTCTCATACGTTTTGATATGATGTGCTTCCATTCTTGTTTGTCTGAAGGAAATTTTTTATTTCACTTTTAATTTCTTCATTAACCCATTGGTTATTTAAGAACAAGTTATTTAATTTCTATGTTTTTTTTTTAAATTTTCTGAAGTTTTTATTTTAGTGTCAATTTCTAGTTTAACTGCATTGTAGTTCGAAAAGATACTTGATATGATCTCTATCTTCTTAAAATTTTTAAAACTTGTTTTGTGGCCTAACATGTAATCTATCCTAAAAAAAATGTTTCATATGTAACTGAGAAGAATGTGTACTCTGCAGCTGTTGTAGGGATGCAGTGTTCTGTAAATGTCTGTCAGGGCCATTTGGTCTGTGGTATAATTTAAGTCCAATGTTTCATTGAGGATTTTTGTGTAGATTATCTGTTCATTTTTGAAAATAGTATATTGAAGTCCTCTACTATTATTGTATTGCCCTCTATTTCTCCCGTTAGGTTTAATAATATTCACTTTAGATATCTGTGTGCTCTTGCTTTGGGTGCATAAACATTAATAATTGTTACATCCTCTTATTGAATTGTTGTCTTTTATTTTTACATAATGACTTTATCTCTTTTTACAGTTTTTGGCTTGAAGCCTATTTTATCTGATATAAGAATGGCTATTTCTGCTTGCTTTTTGTTTCTGTTTGCATGGATATCCTCTTCTAACCCTCCACTTTCAGTCTGTGTTATGTTTGTTGGCAGCATATTGTTGATTTTTTAAAAAAATTCATTCAGCCACTCTGTATTCTTTCTTCCTTTCTTACTGTTTATCTCTCTGGTTTGGTGGTTTTCTGTGGTACTAAGCTTCGTTGCTTTTCTCCTACTTGTTTGTATATGTGTTATAATAACTTATCATGAGAATAGAGTCTTATAATTTATTTAAACTTCTTGTTTGTATATGTGTTATAATATCTTTCTCTCTGCTTATCATGAGAATAAAGTCTTATAGTTTATGTAAATGTGATAGCAACTTAATTTTAGTCTCATAAAAATACTCCAGATGTCTTATCTTTTCTTCACTAGTTATATATGATTCCTTAATTTATTTCTTTACTCATTAAGTAGCTGTTGTAATTTTTTGGCCATTTTTACTTTAAACTTTCATACTAGAGGATTGGAAGATTTATACAACATTAGAGTGCTATGGTATTCTGAGTTTGATTTATGAATTTACCTATACTGGTGAGTTTTATATTTATATTTTATGAATTTACCTATACTGCTGAGTTTGATGATTATAGTAATAATCATCCTTTCATTTCCAATGTAGCACTTCTTTAAGCATTTCTTGTGAGACCAGTTGAGTGGTGATAAATCACGTCAGTGTTTTTTGTCTGGGAATGTCTTCATTTTCCTGAATATAGTATTATTGGCTGATTTTTTTTTTTCATTTTCAGCACTTTGAATATATCATACCATTCTCTTCTAGCCTGCAAGATTTCTGCTGAAAAATCTGATAGTCTAATAGAGATGCTTTTGTATGTGAGTTGACACATTTGTCTTGCAGCTTTTAGAATTCTTTTTGTCTTTGACTTTTGATTATAATGTGCCTCAGAAAACATTTCTTGGGGATCAATATAATTATGGATTTTTCAGTTTTCTGAATCTAGATGTTTATATCTCTCTTAATACTTGGAAAGTTTAAAGCTGTTATTTCATTAAACAAGTTTTCTATGCCATTCAAAAAAATTTCTTCTCCCTCTGGCATTCCGATAACATGAATATTTGTTTGACTAATTGTATCCTATATATCCCATAGCCTTTCTTCATTCTATTTTGTTCTTATTTCTGTGTTTTTCCTTTATTTCAAAGACCTGTTTGCTAGTTTAGAAATTATTTCATGAAAGATGTAGTCTATTGTTGAAAACTTCACTTGATTTTTTAAATTTTTATTTATTAAATTCTTCAGCTCCCAGATTTCTATCTGGTTCTTTTAAAATTATATTTATATATTATGAATTTTTCATTCTAATTATTGTTTGTGTTCCATTGTATCTCACTGAATTTTTAAAGATCATAATTTATAATTCTTTTTATGCATTTTATAAATATCATTTTACTTCGGGTCTTCTACTAGGACTTATTGTGTTCCTTTGGGGGTATCATGTTTTCTTGCTTATATTATGTTTCTTTTGTCTTTGTATTGATATCTGTTAATATAGTAGAATAGTTGTTGCTTCCAATTTTATGGAGTAGCTTATCTACATTTCTGTAGATAAGTCCTAGGGTGTAAGTTTAGTATGGTGAATTGGCTTTGGTTCTGGGTGTACTCAGTAGTAGGGTATCTGTGCAATTTCTTTGGCTATAATATTCATCAGTGATGCCAGATTGCTTCAGTGGTCTATGCTGTGACAGCTTTTGAGGTATTAGCATAGTTTTCTTGGGGTGGGAGCACTGGGTTGGTTTTCAGGTTGGGCATTTGTGAGCACAGATTGCTGACAAGCTGTCTGGATACCACTTCAGAGTGTCAATTGCCATTGCTCTGCTGGCTGTTGGGCCAGGCTTGAACTTATAGAGATGCAACCAGCAAAGTGACTGTATGGCTTTCTCTCTAGGGAGGCAGGGCTTCCACCAAACTAGATGCCATACTGGGCATGTATGAGCACAGAAATGCCAAGCATCTCTGTGGCATTCTGTTGGAGAGACAGAGCTGCTGCAGGACTGGATGTCAGGCTGCATGTGAGTGTCTGTAGGTGGACTAAGGCCAGACAACTCTGCAGTGGTCTTTCAGGGGCGGTGGGTTGCCAAAGGACCACTTTCCAGGCTGGGTGCAGGCACATACATGCTCAGTGTGCTTTCTGGTTGTGTAGCACAGTTATGTGTTTCTAATGTGGCTAGTGGCTATTTGGAAGCTTCCCTTCTGTGCATATCTGCCTGTTCCCTGAGACTGTGGTGTGTCATGTGAGTTTGGACACCAGGGTCTTAGTCAGTATAACATGCCTATGCTCCAGGTTGCTGAGGTTGTGGTCTTACAGGCATTCATGTGAACATAGCGGAATGAGAGCAGGGCCTCAGGGATGGAGACAGTCAGTTGCTACTGACCCCTAATAGTGGATCTGGTTTCAAAAAACCATTGAGCTATATCATCTTAGGTCTTAAGGGTGGGAGGTGTTCAAGGTGGGCTCCTATTCTAAGGCAGTGTAGCTGTGCAAACTTCTGGCTAATCTCCAAACTGGATTCAAAACCTGTAAGGACCAGGAGACTCTCCTATAGCAAGGATTTCTGGCATGTGTGATGACAATTGGGACTGCTGGAGCTTTCCAGCTTATCTTTACCCATAAGAAGAAGTCTTCCTGCCTTTGAGCTAATTCTGGTGAAGGTGAAGGAGACATGTGGCAGAAATGGATTACTTGCTCTCTTCTCTATGGTGCTATTCTGGCCTTCTGTGCTTCACAGGGATGTTGCCACTTCCCTGGTGCTCTGCAGGATACTTCCTCAGTCACTCCAGTTAAATTATAGATGTTTATTCATTGTTTTGATCTGTTTTAGTTGGGGGAACAAGCACCAGGTAAGTATAGTCAGTTATCTTTCTGACTTCACCTGGACAGGTATTTTAATTAAATGCAATTCCCATATTGACTTCCTCTTTTATTCAGGATTACTTTAAATGATAATTTCACATTTATAAGTGGACGGAATTTTTATTTGCTATCTTTTATTATTAATTTGTAATTCAATGCCACTGAAATTTATATTATTCAATATTATTCAATTTAATGGTTCAATATTAATTTTTTGGATTTGTGATCATATAATGTAACAAGTATGAATTATGGTTTCTGTAATGGTTGAGACTTTATTTTAGGTCTAGGACATAAACACTTTAGGTCTGGGTCATAGACGACCTTTTATGAATATGCTATATGTTTATTTTTAATGTGCTATCACTGTAGTGTAGGATGTCATGTATGTAATCTGTTTAATCAAATGTACAGATATACTACATAAAAAGGTTGATCATTGTGGTTTTTTTTTTTTTTTTTTTGAGACCGAGTTTTTGCTCGTTACCCAGGCTGGAGTGCAATGGCGCAATCTCGGCTCACCACAATCTCCGCCTCCTGGGTTCAGGCAATTCTCCTGCCTCAGCCTCCTGAGTAGCTGGGATTACAGGCACGCGCCACCATGCCCAGCTAATTTTTTGTATTTTGAGTAGAGACGGGGTTTCACCATGTTGACCAGGATGGTCTCGATCTCTTGACCTCGTGATCCACCCGCCTCGGCCTCCCAAAGTGCTGGGATTACAGGCTTGAGCCACCGCGCCCGGCGATCATTGTGTTTTAAAAATTTACTATAGGCATTGGTTTGCTGGAGCCAACTCTAATTTGCTCATTAGAGCCAATGGTTAAACAGGATTTTTATGAGCCAGCTTTTAAACCATCGGTATTTTGAAGTCAGTATAGTGAAGTTTTTATACAACAAAAATTGGCAAATGCTACAAAGAAACGATTTTTTTTTTTTTTTTTTTTTGAGCTGGTTCACTGGCTAGGCTTGCTGATTTTTTGTATGTTTAAATTTCTGAAAAGTATGTTTAAATCTTTTATAGCTTTTTTTTCTATTTATTTTTCTCTGTATAATTTGAAGCTATACTGTTATGTACAGAAATGTTCATAATTATTATATCTTCTCAGAGAGTTTTATTTATTTATTTTAGGTTCAGGGGTATACATGCAAGTTGGTTACATGGATAAATTGTGTGTTGCTGAAGTTTGGTATATGAATGATGCTATCACCCAGGTAGTGAGCACAGTAATCAATGGATAGTTTTTCAACCCTTTTTCTCCTCCCACCCTCCCCACCCCCAGTAACTGAGTGCCCAGTGTCTATTTACCCCAACTTATAAGTGAGCAGATGCAGTATTTGGTTTTCCATTCCTCCATTATTTTGCCTAGGATAATGGCTTCCAGCTGCATCCATGTTGCTACAAAGAATATGATTTCCTTCTTTTTATGACTGCATAGTATTCTAAGGTGTACATGTACGACATTTTTAAAAATTCAGTCCACTGTTAATGTGGAATGACAGCAGGGCCCCAGGGTTGGAGACAGTTAGTTGCTATTGGCCCCTGGAGCAGGAGGACCCACTCTATTCGTGGGTCTGATGTCAAGAAGCGATTGAGCTGTATCATCTTAGGTCTTAAGGGTGGGAGGTGTTCAAGAACCAGTGTTAATGGGCATTCTTAGAGAGTTTTAACTTTTATCCACGTGTATGATCCGTTATATTGTTTAATACTTCTCACTTTAATTATACTTTTTCTGTTTTATTATTATGAGAGTCACATTTACTTGATATACCTTTTTCTATAATTTTCAAGCATTTTTTATTATTTTATTTTTCTTTCATTTCTTACAAAATCATATTTTAAAATTTATCTCTGTGCCTACTTTTTAAACTAATCTTAGTGTCTGTCTTTTAGTAAGCAAATATAGTTTATTCACATATTTGCTTATGTGTGTGAATAATTACTGGTATGTTTAGACTTACTACTGTCACATTGCTTTTTATGTATATTTTTCCTTTCTTTTTTTCTTCTCTCTTTCTGCCCATCTCCACTACCTCTACTACTACCATCACCTTCTGTTACATTCTTTGAGTTTTCTTTGCTCATTTTATTTTATTTTAGTTTGGAAATTATGCATGTCTGACTGGGGTTTTTTTCATAGTTAAATTTTCTCTTGACTTTTTGCAATTAATTAGCATAAATGTATTTCAAATTTCACAAATAAAATAATCATCATAGCATAAGTTTACTTCCTCTTCATTTTCCTACACCATTTTTTTCCCCATGGAGATTACCCATGATTTTCCCTGCACATTGCTACTTGGAAAAGTACATGGCTAAATCAGTAGTTGCCTAACATTGCAACTGATGATAGAGTGACTGAAAAGGAAGATGAGAGAATGTTTTGATAATTATAAATATTTTCTATATCATGGTTGTGGTAGTGATTTAATGAGCATATATTGTCATCAGACCTGCATACTGTAGGTTTAAAACAAGTGTATATTTTATTATCTGGAAATTGTATCTCAATAAAGTTGATTTAAAAGTATCCTACGGAATGTCAGAGAGAACACAAAATAATTAACAAGACATAGAGAAAGTCCATTACAAGTTACATCTCATGAAATTACAATGGCATGGTTTTTCCAGAAATACTTAGCAGTTTGGAACTTGAAATTGGCAAGATAAATGTAGCAGAAAGATGAAATGTGTGGAAAGTTGGTGTACTATTTAAGATAGTATTTATTACAGTAACTGGCTGGGCCACCTGCTGGTTAGGGAAGCTAGTGCAGCTAAGATGCTGATAGTTGTGAGCATGGGGACAATCTATAATATAAACAAATTAAAAATCAAATCCAATGAATATGTCATATGCACTTATTATATGCTTAGCATGCTTATAGGTGTTGGAGGTATAGTAATGAGTAAGATAAAAGACGTTTCTGACCATAAGAATTCCACATTTTTGGAAAATGAATGATGTAAAAAAATGTGATGAATTGTCATTATTTAGACTCCAGCATAAATGTTACTAGTTTTGTGCTGCATTCTTTTTTATGTCCCATATGTTTTTTGGATAACTTTCTAATTTACCTGGAATGAATGTTTTACATAATTATTTCATGGACATTCTGTGGGGGTCTTATATTTTCTAATATGTGTTGTTAAAGAATATTTTCGTCCTCTTTTTCAAATACTAACAGCCTTCTAGTTTCAAACTCATTCTCCCTTAGAACCTTGAAGATGAATTTTCTTGCCTTGTAAGTACCATGATCAGATTCATTCTGATTTTTGACTTAAATAACTTTCTGTTACCATGTGTTTGTTTTCCTGGAATTAGGAAATTCAATTTAAAATTGCTATATTTTTCAATTATCACTTTTATGGCCCTTCAGTGTGAAAGCTTATGTTCTACTTCAGCTCTGTAAACTTCTCTTTTACAACTTTTATTATTATTTTATTCTCTCTGTTGTCTCTTTGCTGTCTGTTTATGGAACTCCTTTTGTATGTTGAAATTTCTAGACCTATCTATCTCATAATTTCCAAATTTTCATTCTTTTGTACTATAGTTTGGGATAATTTCTTTACCTTTAATTAAGTGTTTGAATGAAGTGCTTTTGGAAATTGACAGGAAGAACAGATATCATTGATTGTTTCTGGACAGTAGGTTAAATATCTTTGCTGCCCTGAGGAAACTGTCCATCATTACACTAGCTAGAGAATTATACTAGCTAGGAGATTTCAAAAACATTTATACAAACATATTCAAAAACATTTGCACCAAATGACAATAAAAAAGCACAAGAACATATTGCTACAGAAAACTATGATCAGAGAGTGATAATCTACCATATACACTCTCCAGCTATGTAAATGAACAGCCCTTGTTTGCCTTAAATAATAAACTACCTGAGGTGTTTCTGTATTTATATTGCATTTTTCTATATATAAATATGTTGTTTAAATATAGTGTTTCTATATTTAAATACTGTCTGTTTACTTAATGTTTTTTGGTAGTGATTGACACTGATATCCAAATCTTATTGCTACCTCTGTCCCTGGCAGTTCAAAGAATATTTATACAGATTATTGTTTGCTTTGAAAACATTTCAACATAATTAAGCAATTTGTCTTATTTTAAGCATTCCAAAGAACTAAAAGGTGTTTCATGAAAAAAGATATATATGTATATACCTTTGTATGAAGTAGTTACCTATTCATTTATTTTTGTTATTTTGATAAACTGAAATTTATAGGCCCTATAAACATATTAGGTAACCTTATAAAAGAATTAATACCAACTTTAGGTCTTATATTTGTATGAATAAATTTTTAAAAATCATAATATTAACCCAAGTTATTATAGTTTGTTTTGGAGTTTATTTAGCCTTGATATTAAACACAGATTATGTTTGAGGAAATTTTTTATTTGAAAATCTCATATTGGTATCTATTTAAAACACCTTGAGGTTGGGCGCAGTGGTTCACACTTGTAACCCCAGCACTTTGGGAGGCCAAGGGGAATGGATCACCTGAGATCAGGAGTTTGAGACCAGCCTGGCCAACATGGTGAAACCCCGTCTCTACTAAAAATACAAAAATTAGCCAGGCGTGGTGGTAGGTGCCTGTAGTCCCTGCTACTCCAGAGGCTAAGGCAGGAAAGTGAGCCAAGATCGTGCCACTGACTTCCAACTTCCAGCCTGCTGAGCGACAGAGGGAGACTCCCTCTCAAAAAAAAAAAAAAAAAAAAAAAAAAAAAAAAAAGGCAGCTTGCAAGCAATTACTGAAAATGTCTTAGTACAATTAATGATAGGAAGATTGGAGACATTTAAATATATCACTTTCTCAGTTGTACTTAAGTTAGGACTGATTAAGAGATCTATAGGGGTCAAGAGTTGGCAAACCAACTGTTTATCAAAATCAACTACTTATTTGTCAAAGCAGGTGGTTGGTGAGTCAAATCTGTCAACCACCTGTTTTTATAAAGTTGTATTGGAACATAGCCATATCCATTTGTTTATGTGTTGTTTGTAGCTGCTCTTACGCTAGAGTGGATGAGTTAATCATTGGCAACAAGGTCCTCAATATTTGCAAAGCATGAAACATTATCTGGCCTTCTATGAAAGTGTTAACCAATTGCTGCTTTAAACAATGGTGACACTTTTGTGGAGACTTAGTGACCACTACTTTCGCACTGTTAAGAAAGTGGTTCACAGTCATCGCAAGCACACTATACTTGTTTGCATATGACCTTGCTTGGGTTCTGCCTTCCGCCTCAGTGTTGTTTCTCTCCTTTCACTCATGCCTAAAATATATCCGACCTTCAAGGTATGATTCAATTAACACTGACTTTATGAAGTCCTATAATAAAGAAATGAAGTTAAATTTCCTGGACGAATCTTCAAATTGCTTCCTTACATATAATCCGAAATCCCTTGCCCCTCTCTTGCTTGTACTTGCTTGGTATACACACAACAGGTTTAAATTCAGTTCTCTACATATTCCAGGCTTTCTTTCCCTCTCGGCTTACTGTGGCTAGAGAAAACACATACGACCCTAATGACTAGTCGTACTCTACAACCATTCACAACACTGATCCTTCAATAGGTCAGGCTCCCATACTATTCTCCTAGTTACCTAAACAGCTATTCTGTGTATCTTCTTCCCTGTCATCCTCCGCTTGTCCCCATCCTCCTCCAGTCCTCACTTTCTGCTCATGACGTTTTATCTTAATTCACTGAGAAAATGGAAGTAATAGTAGAGAACTTACAGCTACCTGCCAGCCCCGCCCCCTTATAACTCAACATTCTTTGCTGTGACAGTAGATGACTCACCCCTCACCCCTACTTGTAGGTGAGCTAACATCCCCACCCTCATTTGCTTATTAGAGAACAAGGCTCTGGCACTTCCCACCCCCTCCAACATCCTTAATTCCCCCTCTCTAATGTCAGTCCCAACAGCATGCGAACATGTTGTTATTTCCACCACCTTCTGCCACCTGCTACCACCCCCTTTCCTTCCTCCCTTTTGGAGCAGGATTCTTAAAAACATTCCCTGCACTAGCAGTTTACAAATCTTTTCTTGCCACTTTCTCGTCAACCATCTCAGGCAGGCTTCCCCCTCCATCAGACCCCTAAAAACGCTCTTGTCACAGTCACCCATGACCTCTGGGTTGCCAAGCCCACTGGTCAGTACTGAAACTGTGTTTTGCTTGGCCTGTCAGTGCATTTGATGTGTCCATCATTTCCCTTTGCTAGCTATACCTTCCTTGATTAACTTCTAGAATATCATACTCTTCATTGTCCCCCTCTTCACTGGTCATTCCTTTTGATTTTTCTTTCTTGGTCCTTCTTTTTCATCTTTGACCTAATTAATACTGAAGCATCCCAGGCTCAGTCCTTTTCTCTACCTACACCACTCCCTCATGAGCACTCTCATGAGACACATATCTCTTTTCAGTTTGGGCACATTCCTGAACTCAAGATTTATGTATCCAAGTGCGTATTTGACATTTCCACATTCATCTCTAATGAGCCTTTCCAACTCAGCATGTCTAGAACTGAAACCCCTGACCTGTCCCTTCTCCTCAATGCATCAGCTCTGCCCAGTTGATGGCAGCTCCATCTTCTTAGGTGTTCAGAGCAAAAGACCCAGAGTCATTCTCAATCTCTTGTTTCCTCCTGTACCCTTCAATCTCTCAGGAAATTCTATTAGTCCTGTCATAAAAAATGTTTCCATACTCTAACTGCATGTCTCTATCGCCACTGCTACTTTATTACAGTCTGTATTACCTCTCACATGGATTACTGTCGCCTTTCCTAACAGGACTCCCTCCTTTCATCCTAGCCCTACCCTACTGTCTGTCCTTAGCACAGGAGCCAAAAGAATTCTTTAAAAAGTCATTCAGGTTATGTCATTTATCTGCTTAAAATATGGCAGTGGTCTCTTATTTCAACTCATTACAGTGGCTGAAACAACCCAAGCAGATTCCTCCCCTCTTCCACCTTTCTGACCTCATCTTAGACTGCTCTCTCTTTTACTCACGGCTCTGGCTTCCTTTCTGTCCCTTAGACTCATAGCAGCACAGCTGCCTCTGACCTAGCTACTGCCTCTGCTTCAACTGTTCTTCACTCAGATACCATCGGCGCTCACGCCCTTGCTGTCTTTACCCCGACTACCCAAAAATTGTAACCCCACCTTCTTACCTTTTTTCCTTTTCCCTATATAATTTGTCACTCTCTAATAAAATATAAAATTATAAGAATTTATTTGTGCATTTTCTATATGATCTGTCTTTCTGAAATCAAGATCATGTTCTGCCATCATTGATGTATTCTAAGTTCGTAAAAAATGCCTAGCTCATAGTAAATGTTCAGTAAATATTTACTAAATGAATCAAGGAAAGTGATGCTGTCTTATAATCTCTACATTCTATTCAATCTTGGCTTGTCTTCTCTAGTGGTTTGAGTGAATGGATGATGTATTTAACCGAATAAACCAATACTTGTTAAACTTTTCATTCTTGTGTGTCTAATTTTAAATGTGTGATTAGACAAGTAAATAAACAGAATGAAACAAAACATCCAGTGTGTTAGATCGTCTTTCTTCACTGGGAAGAACTATAAAGAATGTGAGATGCTTACATTTATTTTCACAAGCAATTATTTGCTTGTTAAATAGCAAGGGTGTGAGCCCCGACAATATCTGAGCGAAGAATATTTGAAGCAGATAGAAGAGCTAGAGCAGAGGCAACTGTGTGACTGTGAGTCTAAGGGACGGTTTTCACTCCAGAATGAAAACTGTAGAGCTGTCTGGCTTTGTTAATTTGCTCACGTCAAGATGTATTTTCCCTGGGCAATACCATTCTGCTAGTGCTGCCATGAGTCACCAGTCACAAGATTCCAAACAGTTCCTACCCTGTGAGCTCCTCGAGGACAAGGCTGGGATTTACTCTTTTATTTCCAGATCTAGGCACACAGGTGAATGCAAGACAAAGAGGCTTGTTGTGAGGGCAGTTCATGACCATTTATAATTAATATGCTAGGTTTAAACACTGCTTCCACAGAGCTCCAAAAATGTGACAGAAATGGAAGTCGAAAGTTTATTTCCTGGCTATATTTGCCTTTTCAGGAGGTAATCTGGTATCAGCCATTTCTCTTTTATGTAAATTTTGTAGGAGTCCAATGAATAAATATATGTGAAAGAACTTGGGTTCTATTGTATATCGAAAGTTTTTAAACCTGTTTTTAAACTCTCAGAGAGTAGCAGCCTTTGACCATTCTTATGATGTGAGTTAATACTTCCCAGAGTAGTAGTCTACGCTTTTCAACAACAGAGTTTGTGAAATTTCTTACATACCCCGTCTCCTTGTCCATCTGGGGTTGTAAGGTAAAATTTTGATGGCTTATATGCATGACGTGTACTTGAAGCAAATCTTAAATTCTTAAATTCTCAGAGCCTCAATTTCTTTATTGTTAAATAAGAGTACTATCTCTTTTAATATAAAGATATTATCGGTAATATAAACATATTTCTAATATTTGAACGTGATGATCTACATGAAACAATTTTGTAAACCTTAAAGCACTACATAAACATTTATTTAAATTAAAACAATCATTAATTACTTTAATAGTATATCTTAATATATAATATCTAACCCTGCCCAAAGAGAAAGGAATATTTTACCTTTTCAGGTTTTTTTGACACACAGGGATTACACACACACACACACACACACACGCCTGAATGTCTAGTAGAATTTTTGGTCCACATAACTGCAGCATGTATCAGGATGACTACTTTAAAAGCTGCTAGAGAAAGCTGGATTCTTTGCTATCAGCCCAAAAATCCATGCTAAGTTCTTTTGCCAAATGACATTTGCTGTGGTTTGAATGTCTCCACCAAAACTCATGTTAGGAGGTATTAGGTCACGAGGGATCTACCTTCAGATAGATTAATGTAATTATCATGAGAGTGGGTAGTTATAGCAGGGGTGAGCTCTTGATAATAAAAATATAAGTTTGGCAGAATTCTCTGTTCATTTCTAGTGCTTGCTTCCATCTTTTGTCTTTATACCATGGGATGACCCTTGCCAGATGTCAATGCTCTTGGAATTCCCACTTCCAGAATCATGAGCCACACTTTTTCTCTTTTTAATAAGTTATACAGTCTGTGACATTCTGTTATAATAGCAGAAAACAGATTAACATAGAAAATTGATACTGAGAAGTAGAACTATTACTATTTTTTAAATATCTGAAAATGTGGAAGTAGTATTGGAACTGGGTAGTGGACAGAGGCTGGGAGAATTTAGAGAAGCAGGCTACAAAATGTCTGTATCGTCCGGAATGAAGCATTAAGGGTGATTCTGGTGAGTGCTCAGAAGAAGGCAGCCGTAGGAAATGTCGGAATCTTCTTTGAGATTACTTAAATGGTCATGACCAGAAAGTTGGTAGAAATATGGACAGTAAAGACCGTTTCGATGAAATCTCAGACAAAAATGAAGAACCAGGGATTGGAAACTAGAGGAGAGATCATCCTTATTATACAGTAGCAAAGACCTTGGCTGCATTGTGTCCATGTCCTAGGACTTTATGGAAGGAAGAACTTAAGAACAGTGCACTAGAAATTAGTGGAAGAAATACCTAGTCAGCAAAAGTTGAAGTTGATGCATAGCTACTACCTTTAACTTCATACAGTGAGATGTGAAAGGAGAGGAATGACCTAAAATTGGAATTTATAATTAAAAGACAAACTGAACAGGCCACCTTTTGTTAGAGGTTAATGTGGATAGCAAGGTACCGTTCAGCAGGAAAATAGGAGAAAGACCCTGAAGGCATTTGAAAGACCCTTGAGGCTGCCCCTGCTGTCCCAGCCCCAGAGTTCTAGGATTTTAGACTGGTTTTGGGTGCCAGACCCTGCCTGGTTGCTCTCCATGGACTTACTGCCCAGGGCTGCCTTGGGACTTGGCTACCTACGTTCTGGCGCGGCACTCTTCAGCCACCCCAACTATGGCTTAAGTGGTCCCAGGTGCAGCTTAACTCACTGTTTCACAAGATACAGGTGGTAAGCTTGGTGAAATTCATATGGTGTTAAGTCTGCAGTCACAGAATACAACAGCTCTGGCAGCATGGCTTCATCCATCTTGATTTCAAAAGACGATGCTTACTTCTTTGGGGCACAGGCAGAGACTTTGCACAGGGGCAGAACCACCACAGAGAGCCCCCAACAGGGCAGTGCCTAGTGAAGCCAAGGAAACGGGGTTGCCAATGAAACCCTAGAATTATAGTTAACAATGTACAACTGCAGTCTGGAAAATCTTAAGGCCTGAGATTCCAACCCATAAGAGCTGAAGCATAGGCTGAGCCTAGGAAAGCTATGGGAGCTGAGCTGCCTGAGGCTTTGGGGTCCAACCCCAACCCAGTGTTCCCAGGATGGAGAATATGGAATGAAAGGAAATTATTCTTCAGCTTTAAGATTTAATATTATTCTTCCTGTTGGGTTTTGGACTTGCTTCAAATTAGTTATCCATCTTTTCTTGCCTATTTCCCCATTTTAGAATGGGAATGTCTATTCTATGCCTTCGCACATTGTATTTTGGAAGCAGATACCTCATTTGGATTTCTCAGGCTTGTGGTTGCAGAATATTTGCCTTCAGGATGAAGTCTCACCCATATTTGATTTAGATAAGACTCTGGATTTTGAGTTAATACTAGAGTGACTTTTAAGCCTACTAGGATGGAATGAATATATTTTGCATTGTATGAAGGACATGAATTTGGCAGAGAGGGGAGGGGAGAGGCAGAATGCTATGGTTTGAATGTCTCACCAAAATTCATGTTGACATTTAATTGTGATTGTAACCATGTTAAGAAATGGGATATTTAACAGGTAATTAGGCACCTCTTAGGCTCTTTCATTAGACAGAGCCCTCATGAATGAATTAATGCAGCTATAGAAGAAGTAAACTGGTTATTGCAAGAGTGGGCTCCTTATAGGTGATTTGGGCTCAATTTTCTCTCTGTCTTGTGTGACCCTTAGCAGAGATCAGTGCCATGTTCATGTACTTCCCAGTCTCCACTGAGTCAAATGAACTTGTTTCCTTTATAAATTAAGTCTTTGGTATACTCTAGCAGCAGAAAATGGATTCAGGCAACAAAGAGAGCTATAAAATTCTTCTTTTCAGCTCCACTGGCTTTCATTATCATTATTTGGTTAGATGCTTTTGAGGACATTTTCTGTTGCATTCTTCCATGTTTGGCAACCACACTCTATTGTGGAGTATTCTGGCTAAGCACTTAGTCTTCTTTCACTTACACCAGCAGAATGTAGTTGAGCCGGGGAGTGAAAATCCACTGTGACATTGCAAAGACTCACTGCTGTAAAAGGCCAGGAGTGAAATTCTCATTGTTTATAAATGTAGCTTCATAAGTCCAAATCAAAAATTATATCACCCTCAACATTACTCAATCCCAAGTCAATATTACTGCTTTTGAAAAATGTGGATTTGGGGATACCACAACTAAAAGGGATGTAGGAAATTTAAGAGGCTTTGGATGAAATGATGAACGTAACTCTAAACTTTTATTAAAAAAAAAAAAAAACTGAAGTGTTGAGATAATATAGAAAAGGGGAATAATTAGAAAGTGAGAATAAAAAGGAAGGTTTGATTTAAATAAACCAATCAACTAGTGATTTAGATCATATGTAACAGGAAGATTAGATCTGATATGTTCTTGTGGACAAAAAGGTATTCCTATTGAATATACTTTTATATCTTGCTGAATACCTAAATAAGTGTTAGTTTGTTCTTTTTATGAGTTATACATAATATATTTTGAAGCAGCCATTTTCATATTTTAGAAACATCTGATAAATGTAATAATTTAATTCTTTGAGTTTATGGAACTTAATTCAGTGAATATTTATGTCATAGCTTGTGGCAGATTTTGATTTTTTGTGGAAGAGGTCAACACATACATACTATTTTAAAAGGCAGCAAAAATAATTGCGTTTTTGTATTTTTTGGTTATAAATTGCTTTTGATTTCATGGATTTCAATTTAGGAATGTTTAATCTTCACATTTTTCACTTCATTTGAGTGAGAAAAATAAAATTTTCTTGGTTATGAAATTCTCAAGTGATTAGCAATGATTTCTTTAAAAGACTGAAGATGCATATTCAGTGGTGGTAGAAATGGTAGAAATGGCTACTGCTGTTGTAAACTAGATTAACAATCAGTGCTTCTACAAATAAGTATTCGTTTTTACTTTTTACTACTATGACTCTGCAACTTTTCAATTCAGAGACATAATAAAATAGAAAAGTTTTGCAAAGGCTTTGTAATCAGACAAACCTGGTCTCAAATCCTGGCTATCATGTACTTGCTATGGGCCTGGAGCAGCTTACCCAAATGCTACTAACCTACCTCTATAGGATTATTGTAAAGATTAAATGTGATACATCTGTTCAGTAACTAATAGAGTGCCTATTAAAAGGTAGATGTTCCATAAATATTAATTCCCTTCTTTTATTTTTCTCACTAGTCCACTTGTGTTTTTAATGGATCATCATTTACCCTGGAGTGTATTGTAGGAGGCATCGTGGATGGATGGGTGTTGGAAACCCCTTACCATAGCCAGCTCTTCTTCAATACTTACAGATTTACCGTGGTTTTGAGTAATGAGAATTTCGGTAAGAAAAAAATAAATTAAAATAGCATATGGAATTTCCCTAAAAGGTTGTTTGCATCTCACATTCTTTGCAATAAGTTACAGGGTTATTCTCTAAAGATCTTGGGATATCATAGATGTCTGTACACATTTGGATTGTTCTTATTTTGAAAATAAAACAGGTTTTTAAAAACTGTTTGATGATCTTGATAGGCGCTTCTTATCATTATAAATGTGTTATTTCACTTATCCCACTCTTTTGTGTTCTCTAAATGTCTTTGTACCCACTAAATTGTGTAGTCTTAGAGGGCAGGGTCTGGGTATCATTCATTTTTTCAGTGTAAACTAAAAGAAGCATGAACGCTTAGTGGTTAAGGTGGCAGTTAACACTGCTTTCTGAAACTATAAAAACTTTGACAACACAAAAGATGCAGGTAAAAGTATAAAACTCTGGTAAGTTCTAGCATAAATGATTTTCTTAAATCACCAAGAAAAAATATTATATATAGTCACTCTCAAGATAGAATGGAGTATCTGTAGTTGGTTATATTTTATCCAATTTTTTTGCCAAATAAAAATAATTCATTTTCATATATTTACATTAAGTTAATATAACTAGTGCATCTCTGTTAGTAATGCCTGTTACTAACCTGTGCTGTATACAATATTATGTCCCATTAAAAAAGAGAGAAGGATGAGGAGGAGGTCAAAGATAATATAAAAACATTAAGCAGTGACATTGGCATATATATAAATGAACAAATATGTCAACTTTGTTAAATTATCTTTGACATGCATCTGC
This sequence comes from Saimiri boliviensis, assembly GCF_048565385.1. NCBI lineage: Eukaryota > Metazoa > Chordata > Mammalia > Primates > Cebidae > Saimiri > Saimiri boliviensis. The sequence goes on along the minus strand of NC_133451.1, from coordinate 147,506,909 downwards.
AGAAATATCTGTTAAAGAATTTTGTGCATAAGGGGCAGAGCTGGAGGTAGGAGAGAAAGCAAAAAAAGATAAATTCTAGTTTTGTTATTTTTGATAAGGAGGATTAATTTTGTATGACAAACATACATCTTTAGACCTAAACATATGTTGACATGTTATTTTAAACCTCACTTTTTAACTAAAAACTTTAACCATTTGTTTATGATTATGTTTTTCAGAAACCACATTTGAGAAGTATTTCCATTCAGTGCTACTTGTGTTTACTTCTAAACAGTCATTTTCTAACTGAGGCTGGCATTCATGTCTTCATTTTGGGGTAATTTTATCTTTAGGCATAAATAATATGTTCATGATCAGGACGATTGTCCTTGGATATCTTACTCATTAAGTTAGTTTATGTTCAGTTTGCTTATATCTCTAGGTACTCAGTATCTGGGAGATAGAAGGCAGACTGTAGATATTCAGAGGAAGTTTAGTAAACACCTAACTGAGCATTTCTATGTTGTTGTAATTGTCCAAAAGAGCATTATAGCCCTCAGATCAATTGGGCCTTGTGTTGTTTAACTGAATGTGGAAGTAAATCACTCACTGATAGACTACATGTTTTCTATGGTAATTAATAGTAGATAATTACAATTTGCTTATGTTACATTTTTATCTGTCCCTGACACTGACTCCTCCTATCCCTTGATCCTTATCCTAGTTCAGTTTAAAACATTCCTTTCGTTTTTTTCCTTCTAATAAAATTCATATGTTTCCATGATTATTAACTTTTTTCTTCTCTCTTAGATGCAGCTAATATACCCAGTTGGCCCAAAGCACCTAACCTATAGTTATATAATCTGACTCTCAGTTCAGTTTTACTCTACTAATGCCTTCATGGTATTGGGAACCATAGATTTGTGCAGGTAATTCTTCATCATAAGACAGATTAGTCTGACTATCATGCTTCTGTGTAAGGTCTATCAGGAAGTGAGTGATTATTTTTCCTCAAGTTCTAAGAATCATTCCAATGTTACTTGGTCAGAGTAAGTGTATTTTGCCTGGATATAAATTTTATTTATTTATTTATTTATTTAAATATATATTTTATTGCACTTTAGGTTCTGAGGTACATGTGCAGAACATGCAAGACTGTTGCATAGGTACATACATGGCAATGTGTTTTGCTGCTGCCATCCCTCCGTCACCTATATCTAGCATTTCTCCCTATTTTATCCCTCCCCAAACTCCCCACCCCCAGCTGTACCTTCCCTTGTCTCCCCACAATTGACCCCAGTGTGTGATGCTGCCATTCCTGTGTCCATGTGTTCTCATTGTTCAATGCCCACCTATGAGTGAGAACATGTGATATTTGATTTTCTGTTCTTGTGTCAGTTTGCTGAGAATGGTGGTTTCCAGATTCATCTATGTCCCTACAAAGGACACAAACTCATCATTTTTTATGGCTGAATACTATCCCATGGTGTGTATGTACCACATTTTCCTTGTCCAGTCTATCATTGATAGGTATTTAGGTTGGTACCAGGTCTTTGCTATTGTAAACAGTGCTGTGATGAACATACATGTGCATGGGTCTTTATAATGAAACGATTTATAATCCTTTGGATACATACCCAGTAATGGGATTGCTGGGTCAAATGGAATTTCTATTTATAGGTCCTTGAGGAATCGCCACACTGTCTTCCACAATGGTTGAACTAATTTACACACCCGCAAACAGTGTAAAAGTGTTCCTATTTCTCCACAACCTCTCCAGCATCTATTGTCTCCAGATTTTTTAATGATTGACATTCTAAGTGGCATGAGATGGTATCTCAATGTGGTTTTGATTTGCATTTCTCTAATGACCAGTGATGATGAGAATTTTTTCATATGTTTATTGGCCTCATAAATGTCTTCTTTTGAAAAGTGTCTGTTTATGTCCTTCTCCCACTTTTGAATGGGTTTGTTTCTTTTTGTAAATCTGTTTTAGTTCTTTGTACAGATTCTGGATATTAGCCCTTTGTGAGATGAGCAGATTGCAAATTTTTTTCCCATTCTGTTGATTGCCAGTTCACTCTAATGATTGTTTCTTTGGCTGTGCAGAAGCTCTGGAGTTTAATTAGATCCCATTTGTCTATTTTGGCTTTTGTTGCCAGTGCTTTTGGTATTTTAGTCATGAAGTTCTTGCCTATGCCTATGTCCTTAATGGTTTTGCCTAGGTTTTCTTCTAGAGTTTTTATGGTATTAGGTCTTATGTTTAAGTCTTTAATTGATCTGGAATTAATTTTAGTGTAAGGTGTCAGGAAGGGGTCCAGTTTCTGCTTTCTGCACATGACTAGCTAGTTTTCCCCACACTATTTATTAAACAGGGAATCCTTTCCCCATTGCTTATTTTTGTCAGGTTGGTAAAAGATCAGATGGTTGTAGATGTGCGGCATTGCTATGAGGCCTCTGATCTGTTCCATTGTTCTATTATCTCTGTTTTGGTACCAGTACCATGCTGTTTTGATTACTGTAGCCTTGTAATATAGTTTGATGTCATGTAGCATGATGCCTCCAGCTTTGTTCTTTTTGCTTAGAATTGTCTTGGCGAGGCAGGCTCTCTTTTGGTTCCATATGAAGTTTAAGGTGGTTTTTTTTCCAGTTCTGTGAAGAACGTCATAGGTAGCTTGATGGGGATAACATTGACTCTATAAATTACTTTGGGCAGTATGACCATTTTCACAATACTGATTCTTTCTAACTATGAAAACAGAATGTTTTTCCATCTGTTTGTGTTCTCTCTTACTTCCTTGAGCAGTGGTTTGTAGTTCTCCTTGAAGAGGTCCTTCACATCCTTTGTTAGTTGTATTCCTAGATATTTTATTCTCTTTATAGCAATTGTGAATGGCAGTTCGTTCTTGATTTGGCTCTCTTTAAGTCTATTATTGGTGTGCAGGAATGCTTGTGATTTCTGCACATTAATTTTGTATCCTGAGACTTTGCTGAAGTTACTTATCGGTTTACAGAGATTTTGGGCTGAGGTGATGGAGTCTTCTAAATATACAATCATGTTATCTGCAGATAGAAACAATTTGACTTCCTCCTTTCTTAATTGAATACCTTTTATTTCCTTTTCTTGCCTGACTGCTCTGGCTAGAACTTCCAATACTATATTGAATACGAGTGGTGAGAGAGGACATCCTTGTTTAGTGCCAGATTTGAAAGAGAATGCTTCCACTTTTTGCCCACTCAGTATGATATTTGCTGTGGGTTTTCTGTAAATAACTTTTATTATGTTGAGAAACATTCTGTGAATACTTAGTTTATTGAGAGCTTTTAGCATAAAGAAAGGTCTGTTGAATTTTGTCAAAGGCCTTCTCTGCCTCTATTGAGAAAATCATGTGATTTTTGTCTTTGGGTCTGTTTATGTGGTGGATTAAGTTTATAGACTTGCATATGTTGAACCAGCCTTGCATCTCTGGGATGAAGCTTACTTGATCATGATGCATAAGCTTTTTGATGTGCTGTTGCAGTCAGTTTATCAGTATTTTATTGAAGATTTTTGCGTCTATGTTCATCATGGATTTTGGCCTTTTTTTGTTGAGTCTCTGCCAGGTTTTGGTATCAGGATAATGTTAGGCTCATAAAATGATTTAGGAAGGATTCCTTCTTTTTGGATTGTTTGAAATAGTTTCAGAAGGAGTGGTACCAGCTGCTCTTTGTATGTCTGGTAGGATTCGGCTGTGAACCCATCTGGACCTAGGCTTTTTTTGGTTGGTAGGCTCTTAATTGCTGCCTCAACTTCAGACCTTGTTATTAGTCTATTCAGGGTTTCAGCTTCTTTCTGGTTTAGGCTTGGGTGGGTTCAAGTGTCCAGGACTTTATCCATTTCTTCTATGTCTACTGGTTTATGTGCATAGAGTTGCTTGTAATAATTTCTGATGTTGGTTTGTATTTCCGTGGAATCAGTGGTGATATCTCCTTTATCATTTTTTATTGCATCTATTTGATTCTTCTCTCTTTTCTTTTTTATTAATCTGGCTTGTAGTCTGTCTATTTTGTTGATCTTTTAAAAAAAAACCAGTTCCTGGATTTATTGTGTGTGTGTGTGTTTTTTTTTTTTTTGAAGGGTTTTTGTGTCTCTGTCTCCTTCAGTTCTGCTCTGACCTTAGATATTTCTTGTCTTCTTCTAGCTTTTGAGTTTTATTTATTTTATTATTATTATTATTATTTTTTGATCTTGCTCTTCTAGCTCTTTCAATTTTGATGATAGGGTGTCAATTTTAGATATTTCCTGATTTCTCGTGTGGGCATTTATTGATATAAATTTCCCTTTAAACACTGCTTTAAGTGTGTCCCATAGATTCTGGTACGTTGTGTCTTTGTTCTCATTGGTTTCGAAGAATATCTTTATTTCTGCCTTCATTTCACTGTTTATCCAGTCAACATTCAAGAGCCAGTTGTTCGGTTTCCATGAAGTTGTGTGGTTCTGAGTTAGTTTCTTAATGAAAATGACTAAGTGTATGATCAGCCTACACTGGGCTGATTCTGTATTGTTTACGGAGAAAGCTACTGCAAGCATAATAAGAGTGTGAGCAACATGAAAGGGGCATGTTTAATATATTGCAAAAAAAATAATTTACTGTCAAAATCATTACATGAAAATAATGATTACCTATTTTAAGAATTTTACCTAATTATTAGACTTAAAAGTCTGATAAAATCTCTACCTAAAGGAAACTAGTAATTCATTCAAATGCCCACCAACAATAGACTGGATGAAAAAAATGTGGCACATATAAGCCATGGAATACTCTGCAGCCATAAAATGTGATGAATTTGTGTCCTTTGTAGGGCATGGATGAATCTGGAAACCATCATTCTCAACAAACTAACACAAGAACAGAAAATCAAACACTGCATGTTCTCACTCATAGGCAGGTGTTGAACAACGAGAACACATGGACACAGGGAGGGGAGCATCACACACTGGGGTTAATTGTGGGGAGACAAGGGGAGGGACAGCTGGGGGTGAGGAGTTTGGGGAGGGATTACGTGGGGAGAAATGCCAGATATAGGTGATGGGGGGATGGATGCAGCAAACCACATTGCCATGTGTGTACCTATGCAACAGACCTGCATGTTCTGCACATGTACCCCAGAACCTAAAGTACAATTTTAAAATATATACATATATATGTATGTATATGTATATATGCATATATGTATATATATGTGTGTATATATGTATATATGTGTGTGTGTGTGTTTATATATATATATATATATATATATATATATATATATAAATAATCACTTATTGAGCATTGCCACACATTTGTCACTGTTTCTATGTCATTGTGGTAAATTGACCTAGTTTATTTTAAAGTATGCCTCCAATTAGGCTTTTTTTCTAATTCAGGTTTGTCAAGCCTCAAGTTACCATAAAATCTCAAAATTGTACTATATGCTCAGTGTGTATGTTCAGCTACAAGGCTGTTGAATGCACAGAGGCAAGGATAACAATGATTTTATTCACTGGTCAGAGTAAAAAATTATTGATTGCTCTTTTGCTTATAGTATTCATCAAGATGAATAAGCTCCTTCAATATACTTTGCTCTATGGTTATTCTTTCAGCTGTTTCAGTGTAGGGCTTCCTAAAACAGAAGCCAACTGGGTGGATGTAATAAGTGATTTGAGAAGAATTCAAGATCTTATTCAAGTGAGTACTCATTTTTTCCATAAAATAGCTGGTATAATCGCTATGGAGTATGTCTCTCTTTGTGTTTTTCTGTCAGTCTCAAGGAAACCACACTTGAAACAGTAATATTTTTGTAGAATTTATGATCTTATGAAGCATGAAAAGAATCTTTTTCCTTACTGTTTTAGAATCTAATTATCTTTAAAAACATAATTTATAAGAGACCCAGCCTAATAAGTTCTAGTCTGCACAAGTGAGGGATTCTCTTCCTCTTTCTGGAGAAATCAGACATCTTGGTGGCACCTGCAGGGGGAATGACTTGACTCAGGGAAGAGCTGTTGCTTGTATACTAAAAACCCTCTTCTACCTAGAGAAAACAGGTGACCCGACCTAAGGATGTGTTCTTACCATAGCAGGTAATACCAGCTTCAGTGGAAGTCTCAATGGCACCAAGCATACTAAAATAGCAGCACAAAGTTTTGAAAACTAAATTGTCATTGGAATCGCAGCATTATAAAGTAGGTTAGAACTTGCATGCTAAATTCAAACGGGCTGACTGCACATTAAAACAGAAGATTTAAATAGGACCAGAGTGTTCTAATATAATAGACACAAAGCCAAGATACAATTGAAAATTATCCATTGTATCAAGAAGTAGAAAAGTTACAATTTGAATGAGAAAATATAATCAACAGACTACAAAATTGAAATGGATCAGATGTTGGAATTGTCTGACATGGATTTGAAAGCAGACATTATAAAAAGTGCTTCAAAAAGCAATTACAAATGCCCTTGAAGTAAATGAAAAAAGAAATGCCTTAACAAAGAAATAGAAGATATGAAAGGAACCATGTAGAAATTATAGAACTGAAAATATAACTGATATACAAAACAAACTGTAAAGGCTCATTAACAGACTGAATAACAGAGGAATAACAGTTAATTTGACAACAGAACACTAGAGAGACAACTGACTTAAAAAAAAATAAATAAAAAAGCATCAGTGATCTGGAGAACACTAACAAAAGATCCAGCATTCCTATGGTCAACATCGTAGAAGATTATGATAATACACCAAGTAAGAGAGAGAGATTGGCTAAGTTGACAACAAAACAAAACCCATTTATGCTATCTGTAAGCAGTTCACATCTAATATAATGACATATATAAGCTGAAATTTAAAAAAACAGATAAAGATATATACCATACTATAATGGGTTGAATAGTGCCCCCCAAATTCCACATCCACTTGAAACCTTAAGATGTGATCTTATTTTGAAATAATGTCTTTGCAAATATGATTAATGAAATTAAGATGAGATCATACTAGAGTGAGGTGGGGCCTAAATCCAATGACTAGTGCCTTTATTAGAAAAGGAAAGGACACAGAGGAACTCACTGGAAAGAAAGCCATGTGAAGACAGGGGAAGAGATCAGAGTGATGCAACTATAAGCCAAGGAAAGCCAGGGATTGACAGGATCCTTTATAACGTTGGGAAAGTCAAGAAAGTCTTCTTCTCTAGAGCCCTCAGAGAGAACGTGGCCCTACCAACACCTTGACTTCAGACTTCCAGTCTCCAAAACTCTAAATGAATAAATGTATGTTGTTTTAAACCACTCACTTTGTGGTAGTTTGTTACAGCAGCTCTAGACTGATATACATGCATACATTAATTTTAAAAAGCAGAAGTGGTTATATTAACATCAGATAAAGTAGACTTCACAGAAAATAAAGTTACTAGAATCAAGAAGGCCATTACATAATGATAAAAAATAAATCCGTGAGGAAAACATAAAGTTCTTAAATGTATACACATCAAACAACAAAGCCTCAAATTTTGTGAAGCAAAAAAATAATAGGACTAAAGGAGAAATAGACAAATCCACGATTATACTTGAGAACTTTACCATCTCCCCCTCAGTAACTAATAGAAATACTAGATGAAAAATCAGAAAGGGTATAAACATATAGCATAACCAACCAACAGGATTGAATTTAATACTTAGAGCAGTACACACAACAACAGCAGAACATACTTTTTTTTTTAATCAAGACTGAATATATACTGAGCCATAAATCAAACTTTAAAATGTTTTTCAAAACTTAAACCATGCAGAATTTGTTCTCAAACCAAAATGGAATCTAACAAGAAATCAAGAAATTAAATACAATGGACAAATTTCCAAATGCTTGGAAATTAAATACTATACCTCTGTATAATCCATGGGTCAAAGAATAAATCTCAAAACATATTCAAAATACATAGAATGAAAAAAATTAAATACAGCATATCAAGATATGTGCAATGCAGCTAAAGCAATACTAATAGGGACATTTTTAAAATCAAATGATTACATTAGAAAAAAAGGAGAATTATCAAATTAAAAATCTAAGTTACCACTTCAAGAAACTAGAAGAAGTAGAGCAAATTAAATTCAACACAAGCAGCACAAATAAAATGTTAAATATAAGAGCAGAAGTTAATGAAATTGAAATCAAGAATACAATAGAAAAAATAATGAAACATAAAACCAGTTATTTGAAAAACAAATGATATTTTTATATCCTTAATAAAGACTGACAAAAACAAAAAGAGAAAAGACACAAATCTAAGGAATAAAATTTGGGGCTATCAGTACAGAATCTGCAGTCATTCAAAGGATAATAAAAACTATGAGCAATTTTATGCTCACAGATCTGACAACTTAAAAGAAATGGACCAATTCTTCAGAAACCACAAACCACCAAAACATAATGAAGATAAAATAGACAATCTAAACACTCCTATAATTACTAAATACATTGAATTCATCATACACAGGCTCCCAAACAGGAATCCCCAAGCCTGCTGGTTACACTAAAACATTCTACCAAATATTTAGAGAAACATTAACAATTATAGTCTCTTCTAGAAAACAGAAGAGGAAGGAAAATTTTCCAGTTGGTTTTAGGAGGCCAGTATGACTCTGATGCTAAACCCAAATAAAGGCATTACAAAAAAGTACTACAAAAAATATCTCCCATTAACTTAGATATTAAAATCCTCAATAAAATATTAACAAATGAAATTCAACACTGTGTAAAAAGAATTATACACCATGACTGAGTGAGATTTATTTCAGGCATGCAAGTCTTGCTCAATTATTTGAAAATCAACCAGTGTAATCTACCATATCAACAGGCTAAAGAAGAAAATCATACGTAGAAAAGGTAACTGATAAAATGCCTCTTATGGGCTTAACCATGTCCCTCCCTATGCCCCTGGATTTAATGTTATGGTACTAATTGCCAGTATCTCCAAATGTGACTGTATTTTGAGGTAAGGTCAGTTAAAATGAGGTCATTAGGGCAGGTTCTAATCCAATATGACTGGTATCTTTAGAAAAACAGATAAGGGGCCAGGTGCGGTGGCTCAAGCCTGTAATCCCAGCACTTTGGGAGGCCGAGGCGGGTGGATCACGAGGTTGAGAGATCGAGACCATCCTGGTCAACATGGTGAAACCCCGTCTTTACTAAAAATACAAAAAATTAGCTGGGCATGGTGGCTCGTGCCTGTAATCCCAGCTACTCAGGAGGCTGAGGCAGGAGAATTGCCTGAACCCAGGAGGCGGAGGTTGCGGTGAGCCGAGATCGTGCCATTGCACTCCAGCCTGGGTAACAAGAGCGAAACTCCGTCTCAAAAAAAAAAAAAAAAAAAAAAAAAAAAAAAAAAAGGGAAAAAAAAAAAAAAGAAAAACAGATAAAGGATATAGATACACAGAGATGGAAAACCACGTGAAGACACTGGGAGAAAATGGCCATCTGTAAGCCAAGGAGAGAGCACGCCAGAGAAACCAAACCTGCTGGTCCCCTGATTTCAGACCTCTAGCCTCCTGAATTGTGAGAAAATAAAGTTATATTATTTGTGTTACTCAGTCTGTGGTACTTCTTATGGCAGCCCTACCATACTGATATAATGCCTATTGAAGATAAAATTTCTTAGCAAAGTAGGTGTGGAGAACTGCCTCAAGTTGATTCAAAACATGTACAAAAAACCTAGAGCTACCATACTTAATGGTGAGTGCAAGACTGAATGCTTTCCTAGTAGGACTGGACACTAGACAAGGATGTCTTTTCTCACCACTTTCACTCACCATAATTGTCTTAGTATTTTTGTTGCTTATAACAGAATACCTGAAATGGGTAATTTATAGGAAAGGAATTTATGTCTTATGGTTATGAGACTGAAAAGTGCAAGGTTGAGGAGCCACATCTAGTGAGGGCCTTCCTGCTGATGGGGGCTCTTTGGAGTCGAGCGGTGACACAGAACATCACATGGTGAGGGGCTGAGTGTGATAATGTGCTAGCTCAGGTATCTCTTCCTCTTCTTATAAAACTACCAGTTCCCCTTCTTTGATAACCCATTGATAGTTTAATCCATGAGTGGACTAATCTGTTGAAAAGAGCAGAGCCCTTGTGATTTAATAGCCTTTTAAAGCCCCACATGTCGATACTGCCGCATTGGGGATTAAGTTTCAACATGAATTTTGGAGGGGACATTCAAACCATGAAAATAATATTGGAAGTTTGGCCAAATTATGAAACAGGAGAGAAAAAAGTATATGAGGAGAAAACAAAGAAATAAAAGGCATGCAGATTGGAAAGGAAAATTATACATCACCCCAAATTTTTTGGAGAGAAAGTACTACAAATGGGTATATTTTGTTTAAAAAATAATGCAAATTAAAACCACAATGACATATTATTACATGCAGCTATAAGCATGTACAAAATAAAAGGATAATGATGATGCTAAGTAAATATGAATACACAAGGGTGATAACGCTGGCAAGGATGTGGAGAATCGGGATCCTTTCTGCATTGCTGGCGATGATGTAAAATGATACAACCACTCTATAAAATAGTTTGGCAGAATCCTATAAAACAAAACATGATTTGCCATGCAATACACATATTGTACTCTTAGACATTCATCCTAGACAAATGAAAACTTTTGTGCACTCAAATATGTACATGAATGTTCATAGAGGTTTTTTCATAACTGCCAAAAACAAGAAACAAATTTGCTTCAGTTGGTAAAAACTGTGGTGTATCATGTCAGGGAACACAATAGAGCAGTAAAAAGATGCAAACTCGTGATACCCACAAGTTGGGTGGATCTCCAGGGTATTGATGCGTGAAAAAAGCCAATCTTCATAAACAAACTGTGATACATCCATAAAATAGAATATTATCCAGTGATAGAAAGAAATAAGCTATCAAGCCATGAAAAGAAATGGAGAAACCTTCAAAGCCATATTGTTAAGTGAAAGATGTGGACACTGATCTGAAAAAGCTTCAAACTATATGATCCCAACTATGACATTTTGAAAAAGGCTAAACTATGGAGACAATAAAAAGATCAGTGGTTGCCAGGGGTTCAGAGGGAGGGAGAGATGGCTAGGCAATGCACAGGTAACTTTTAGAGCAGTGAAAATATTAATATATAATGAGGGATGACATTATATGTGCAACACAAATAATGAGCCCTAATTATCTTATACACTTAAGACCATAGACTTCATAATAATGTACCAATAGTGACTCATCAATTACAACAAACACACCACACTAAGACAAGATATTAACAATAGGGGAAACTGGGGTTGAGGGCAAAGGGGTGTGTAAGTCTCTGTAGTTTCTGCTAGTTTTTCTGTAAACCTAAATAGCTCATAAGAACATCTATCAATTCTTTGAAAAGCTAATTTCAGAAGGTTACATACTATTCGAGTCCATTTACGTAATATTCTTGAAATGACAAAATTATAGGAATGGAGAACAGAGAAGTGGTTGCCAGAAGTTAGAGAGATTGGTGGGTGATGAGGTATGTATGGGGAGAAAGGTGAGTTTGGTTATGAACGAATAGCTGGAGAATCCTTGTGGTGATGGAACTATTTTGTATCTTAACTGTGGTGGTGGTGATGTGAATCTATGCAAGTGATAAAATTGCATAAAACTTCACACATATGCCTGCACACAAACCGTGGCACTTAAAACTTGTGAAATCTGAACAAGGTGAGTGCATTGTATTCACATCAATTTTTTTATTCTAATACTGTACTGTGGTTATGCAAGATATCACCACTGGGGGAAGCTTGTTGAAGGGTACACAAGATCTCTCTGTATTTACTCTTACAATTTCAGTAGGTTGTTCTCATTATATTTAAAGCAGGGAATAGTTTTTAATATTGTCTAATTTCGTTTCCTTTCAGTCTATACATATTGATGCTACTTTATATACGGAAAGTGATGTTCATGTGAGTATACTTTTTTTCAAAGTTGCTATTTGTCTAATTATCAAAGTTTTTTAAAGTATATTTTTGTAATAACTAAAATGTGTAGTTTTAAAATCTAACTTTTGGTGTGTTTCTATGATATATTATCAATGAGTTTTATTAGTGATTGTTGAGGTGGTACTTGAGAACAGAGAATTACGTAAATGCTATTTTTGTAATGATGCCAAATCAAAATATTTTAAGTCTTTTCTATCAATGTCAAACAAGATACATTATACGTTTTTGTGATGCAATTAGATGCAAAAATCAGGTTAACTGATTCAAGAATAGCTGACCTATCAGTTATTTACAGTGCTGGAATTTATCACTATCTGCAATCATATTTTCTATAAATTGCTTAAAGTCATCTATGTTCTGCATTTTACATGGTTATCTACATTTGTCAGAAAAAGATTCTGACTGATTACTCTCTTTGTGAGAAAAGAAACATAATCCATGAAACTTATCAGAATTCAAACGTGATCTTGACCTTGTCTTATTAATACAGTGACGTTCCCTAAGGCATGTAGGATTTGTCATGCTGGTAGTGGTCGTTCCTTTGGGATTGTTGCTTAAACCAGGAAATGAATCCCCAGCTTCACCTCAGGGAAAACAAACTCTATTTCCTCTCTCCACTATTCCTCAATTACAACTTCTCTTACATAGATGACTTTCTAAGCATTGGAAAGAAGCAACAGTCAGAAACTAGAAAAAAGTTATTCACCAACCGATTGGGTCATGCTGCTGCACAAAGAAACTGTCTCCCTCCTCTCACTTCCGCGTGTTTTCTGTTTTCCTTTGCATTTTTTTTTTTTTTTGTAAAATAGAAAGTAGTCAATTAACCACCAAATTCAGCATCCTGAGATTGCTTTTTTGCAAGAAGATAACTTTGCAACCCATGGGTGATTCAAATTTAGATTTTAAAACGGACTCCACCACTTTTTCCTTGTGTTACCTTGGAAATTACTAAACATTTCTGAAGCTCAGTTTTATTATTGCTGATATAATGACAGTATTTGCCTTTCAACCCTAAGCAGTGGCTGTTGGGGTTGAGGAATATTTCAAGTGCTGAGCACATGGTTGTATTCCTTCATTTATTCATCCATTCAGTGAGCATTTGTGAAGTGCCTGCAGGCTCCCAGGCACTGTGCAAGGCATTGGGGACGCAAAGTCAAATAATGGTCAAATCCCCAGATATACCTTAAGTGTTTCCTTTCTTTTAAGTTCTTGTTAAAGTAAATCTTGTGGAAAATGTATTTTTGTGGTTCCTAAGAGATCCTTTTCTGATTTGGTCACCCTATGTGTGGACACCAGTCCTGCTTTGATTTTTCTAATAAATTTATTGGAATTACTTTTCTCCCTGCGGGAACTTTGGAACTTGATAGAATAGTGTAATTAGCAGCTACCACTATTTAAAATGTTAACAACACAATTTGTTTCTAAAGATTCTTGCAAATGCACTGTCTATATTGATGCTTTCAGAGTCTAAGGCCAGTATTATTACCCTTTCCACAGGGGAAATCTGCTCAGTGAGAAAAATTGGCCACAATTTCCACATTTTCTGGTTTCATATTGCCATCCTTCTTCATTGTGTCTTGGTTTGTTTTGGTTTTGATTTTAAAGCCAAAAGAAAAAAAAAGTTGCCTCTAATGTAAAATTTCTTAAGGATATTGTATATCTTCATGAAATATTTGGATTGACTTTTTAAAAACCGAAATTACATCAGTGTGAAAATGAATAGTCAGAAAAAAATTAATTATTCTTTATAACTTTTATTTTTAGCCCAGGTGCAAAGTAACAGCAATGAAGTGCTTTCTCTTGGAGTTACAAGTTATTTCACTTGAGTCCAACAATACAAATATTAATGATACCATAGAAAATCTTCTCATCCTAGCAAACAGAAGTTTATCTTCTAATGGGGTGAGTTTTCCAATAGTTGCTTAGAGTTGCATCTTATATTTTGGGCCTGATTTGGTAAAGTCAGTCATGGACAAGAAGATCCCCCTAAGGGGCACTCAGGAGAAGGAGCTCTGTTTCAGTGGAGTGGCATCCAAAAGTGGCACCATCTCCAGCATGCACACAATGCTAAACTGTTCAATGATTTATTCAGTAGACAGACATTTACAGAATAATGCCAGGTAGTGTGCTTCAGTGCTAGAATTGTCACTGTGAGCCAGACAAACAGGTGATTGACCTCAAGGTGTTTATTTTCAGGTGCAGTGGATAGACATTAATCTCATTACATACTCAAGTGTCTAACATTGATAATCCTAACTTACATTTATTGGGTTATTACTGTGTGCCAGACACTATTCTTTGAGCTTTAAATTGATAATTCATTTAATCCTCATGACAAATCTGTGAGATAGTTATCTTTATTTTTATTTGAATGTTGAAGAAATTGTAGCACTGAGAGCTTGGATCACTCACTCCAGTTCATGTACCTAGCAAAATGGGGGGGGGGTCACAATTCTTACCCAAGTAGTCTGTCTGCAGAGTCTGTAATCTCATGAGAAGATAAATGCTTTAAAAGGATAACAATGAAAATATTAACAATTCGAGTACAATCTGGGACATCCCAGGCAACTTGAGCAGTAGAGGGTTCCAGGAGAGCAAATTCAGGTACTCCTATAAAAGTCTGGGGAAGAGCTGTGCAAAGGCCCTGAAGTGCAAAGAATTATGGCTTTTGTGACAAAACACCAGTGGTCAAAGCAAGGTAGAGAGAATGCAGTTTTGCAACAAAGAAGGCATAATCAAATTAGTTCATTGCAAAAATACTTTTTAGCCCTCAAGAGACAGTATGAAAAAATACCCATAATCCCTGCTGTTAAAGAGGGAAGAAACAGAAGTAAACCAATCACTCAGCACATGAGTAATAAGTTAGTTAGTTATTAAGTCCAGTGATGAAAAAGGAGTCAGGGTAGGAGGACTAGGGTTCCAATTTAAGGTAGGCTCAACTAATAAGCTGCCATTTGACAAAGATGTGAGGAATGAGCCTTAAGGGTATCTAAGGACATATGTTCAGGCAGAGACAACTGAAAATGCAAAGACCGTGAGCTTGTGTGAGTGAACTCCATGACTTTTCTCTAAAAATACAAGGCTGCTTTAGGTCTTTGCTTCAGGGTCACCTTCTCAGTGATGTTACCTATTTACAGGTGCAATCTCTTCCCTATTTGAGCACTCCCTGGCCCTTTCTCTGCATGTCCCATATCTGGCACATGATATATTTTACCTAATGGGCATTGTCTGTTTTTCCCTACTAGAATGTCAGCTTAAAAGGGACAGGTGTCTTTGTTTTTTATTAGTACTGGATTCAAATTCCCAGAACAGTGTCTCAAATATTTTTAATACTTTATGTATTTATGAAATGAACTCATTAAGGTTTATAATACTCTTATGCTGTTATCTCCATCTTATTGATGGAGAGAGTGGGCCATGCAACAAATAATTCATGACAAAATAAATGATGAGCTCCTTAATATGAATGTTGATATTCACCCTCATCATGACAGAGCGTGACATACGTGCTGGAACCTGTGGGCAGGACTGCACAGTCAGAAGACGTGAATGTGAAGAATTTCAGTTGATTATGTCAGTTGAGATGAGTCAATATCTCTGTCTTCCTATCTGACATGATTATTTTCAGGATCAAATAGGACAGCATTTTATGAAATGTGACAGTGCTTGGCATAGAGGATGTGCTTGATAAATGTTGGTGATTCTGAATTCCAAATAGTTAATGGATATAAAATCTAGTTTTTATTTTTGATGGCACAGCCTTCATGGTTCAGATGACCTCTAAAAACGTTATTCTTAGTTGCTGTATTTGGAGTATTCTAGTAACCATTTGTAGTATTCACCTAAATGGCTCAATTCCACCAGTGGGTGATTACAATGTGTCAGCCCTGTGTTAAATGTTAGGGAAACAAACATACTGTCTTTGCACTTCTGGTACACAGCTTAGGGAATAGTATTACAATATAAAAAGAGTAAAAGTTCACAATTTGAATAGAATACATGAGATGCTGTGAGCGAGGTCTGAACAAGGGGTTCTGAGATGTAAAGATGGGATGTTGAGTCCAGCCCTGGGAGCTCAGGACTTCAGAGAAGCCTCCCTAAAAGAATACCTGAGTAATCTTAAGTGCAAGTAGCAGCAGCTAAAATAGGAAAGAAGGTAACAGAGAGAAAAGCAAAGGCAGAGATACATCTAATAGCATGCTGTACCTGGCAAAGAAAGCCAGGCACTCACTCAGTATTCCTAGAGCATAACATTGAGGCATTGGGGATACGTGAAATAAATAGGTAAGGAGCAGTTCATGAAGAGCCTGTGTGCTATGCAGAGAGGCATGGACTTTATGCTAGAAGCAGATGCTAAGAAACCATTGATGGGCTTTAAGCAGGAAGCAGGAAGTTCATGGTCTGATAGACACAGCTTATTTTTCTCAATGCCCTTAACCCATTATTGGAAAAATAAACTCATATCAAATCTCCCCGTTCTTTTTTCTCATAGTTCTTCCTAATATACTATTAATTTGCTGACGTTTTCATATCTCAAGAACTTACCATATGGTTCAAACGGTATGATATTCCCATGAACATATATTTAATTTAATTATAAATTGCCAATTTAATCCTTTCTTTATATTTTACAGAATATTACAGAATCTGGATGCAAAGAATGTGAGGAATTGGAGGAAAAAAATATTAAAGAATTTTTGCAGAGTTTTGTACATATTGTACAAATGTTCATCTACACTTCTTGATTGCAACTGATTCTTTTTAAAGTGTCTGTTATTAACAAACATCACCCTGCTGCTTAGACATAACAAAACAGCATTTCAAATGTGCTAAAAACAAGATTTTTTTGTCAAGAAGATGATCGGATCTTGGATCAGATGAAGTCTTAGAAATGAAGGCATAAAAATGTCATTCAGTAATATATAGTAACTATGAACTTCTCTCAGATGTACTTTACTCATTTGTTTTTAATTTATTATTGAAATTGTACATATTTGTGGAATAATGTAAAAATGTTGAATAAAAATGTATACAGGTGTTGTCATTTGAAGTTGCACTGATATTTTTTCCTCTTATAGCAAAATAGAGAGCATTTGCTTAAGGGTGATAGTCGAATTATGTATTGGTGGGGCTGGGTGCCAATGCTGCAGGTCAATGGCTATGTTGTTGTGTTCCTGCCAGTGTGGCACCACTGACTGCCAGCTCTCATTGACTTTCTTACAAAGCAAAGCAACCAGAGGAAGAATTTGCTATCAATAAGCAAAAGAAGAACTATATGTGAACCCTCTTCTTTACACTGTAATTTAGGTATTGATATATAAAGCAACTGTTATGGAATAAATTGCAATGCCCAGCATATAATGTGCATCAGTAAATCTTGGTGGTGATTGGAATAATAAACTTCTACTGATGGGTAGAACGGTGTGCAAACTTGTCCAACCCACGGATTGCGGGCTGCATGCAACCAACACAATTTTGTAAACTTTCGTAAATCTAATTTTTAGCTCCTCAGCTATCATTAGTGATAGTGTATTTAAAGTATGGCCCAAGACAATTCTTCTTCCAGTGTGGCTCAGGGAAATCAAAAGATTGTATAACCCTGATATCGAAAACTAATGGTGACAGTGTTTATATTTCATGCTTTCCCAAGTACAGGTATTTTATATTTTATTTTCACATTCTTTTTGCCATTTAATAGCGTAAAAAATTTTTGTTGATTTTTTGGAGCCATTGTTATCTGACAGAAAATAATTTTTTATATTTTTTCACTATGCTGTTTAAAATTAGCAAGATTTCTTCTAAAGGAACTGTCAGGAAGATGAAATGTTTTTGTTTTATATAAATTTATTTCACCCTGATACACTTCTGGTAATACTCACTGAGTGACTGTGGGGTAGGAAATGATCTCTTAAGAATTCAATTTCTCTACATTCCACAGTATAAACTGGTTCTCTGTTGAAACATTCTTCTATCATCTTAGTGCCCTATCCATGTACATGTGTCTTATTGCTCTAGTCCAACTGTGTTTATAAATATCTTTCAAGACAGTTTTGGAGAAATCTATATCCTATCTGACTTTCAATGATCATGTATTGGCTCTCAGATTCTTACCTAATCTCAGTCCAGAAAAATAATATTTGGCAACCAGTCTTTAAAGTGTGTGGGTTGTGGATTGCGGCAATTTCGTTTTTTAATTTCAACTGAGATTGAATTTTTTAATGTACTTGTATTTTTGTTTTGTTTTATGTAGCTTTTCTATTAGGGAGAATAGGAAAAATGTACCATTTTCACCTCTAAGTTTCCAGTCCAGTCTTTAGAGGAATGTTAGTCTTCCTTTAGTGTTTGTTGAGACAGGGAAAGAAAAATCATAATATCAGTCATATTATAAATGATATTTTATAGTGGTCAATTGTTCATTTTGGTTATATAGGCACAGAAGTGGGCTTCAAACTTGGAATTTACCAGGGCTCAAAATTAGAATTCCTACATTAGTTGCTCAATATGGATCATTGCAATTGATCTTAGGAAATTCAAGGCATAGATCTGCAACTTCTTTAAAATACTGTTAGTTAACTGAAGAAACAAAATAATAGTTAACAATTTGTATTCTGTTTTTCATTCTTACACTGTTATCAAAATCAGTCTTCCCTTTGTGATTTAAAATCTGCCTGTTTTACACTGTTGGTGGGAATGTAAATTAATTCAACCACTGTGGAAGACAGTGTGGCGATTCCTCAAGGACCTAAAAATAGAAATCCCATTTGACCCAGCAATCCCATTACTGGGTATATATCCAAAGGATTATAAATCATTCTACTACAAGGACACGTGCACACGAATGTTCATTGCAGCACTGTTTACAATAGCAAAGACCTGGAACCAACCCAAATGCCCAACGATGATAGACTGGATAGGGAAAATGTGGTACATATACACCATGGAATATTATGCAGCCATCAAAAACGATGAGCTCACGTCCTTTATAGGGACATGGATGAACCTGGAAACCATCATTCTCAGCAAACTGACACAAGAGCAGAAAATCAAACACCGTATATTCTCGCTCATAGGCAGGTGTTGAACAATGAGAACACATGGACACAGGGAGGGGAGCACTACACACTGGGGTCTGTTGGGGGGAAATGGGGGAGGGGCGGGGGGTGGGGAGGTGGGAAGAGATAGCATGGGGAGAAATGACAGATACAGGTGAGGGGACGGAAGGCAGCAAAGCACACTGCCATGTGTGTACCTATGCAACAATCTTGCATGTTCATCACATGTACCCCAAAACCTAAAATGCAATAAAAAAAGAAAAAATAAATAAATTAAAAAAAAAAAAAATCTGCCTGTTTGAACCATCTTCCTTAATTAACCAACTCAACGTCATTTTCCTAGAGGATCCTTTACTGCCTTAAATGCTGAAAATACCTTCCATATAGTACATATAATAAAGAAAGCACAGACACATATACTTAGAAACTCAAATAGTAAAGATAACAATATAACATATAGTCCAAAGTCATATTGTTGAATTTTGTTTTTATCTTTTCTTAGTATCAGGAAAGAAAAAGATGCATGAGAGAATATTATCTCTACATTCTCCCTGGCAGTGAACAAAAAGGGCTAGAAGGCAGAGGACACAGAAATGTAAACAGAACCAATATATAATTGTTGAGCCCAGAGAATTTTAAAACCTAATCACAAAAGTAGTATTATATACTCTCATTTTTTTATCTTAGAAGAGAAAGTCATAGAATCTTTTTTTTTTTTCTTTTGCTGCTGTTGTTGTAAAAGGGGATTACCTGTTTTGATGTGCTACTTTTTATGGCCATCAAATTCAATAACTCATAAGGTCAACCAACATATACAATATGAAAATCAAGAAGTGCTGTTGTTCCCTCCTTTCTCCCCCAACTTAACACAAAAATACTAGAGAATACATTTGAGTTCCTTCATCTGTGTTATGTCAGGCTTAGTGTAAGCTCTTTGCATTTCTTTATAAGCCATGATTAATGTATGTATGCCATATTTAAATATTTTACACCCTGGAAAATCTTATTTCCATAGAGATTTGGTTCAACGTTTCTGAATGTGTCTGATGACTGAATTGTGTCCTTAGTAAAGAATCAATTATCGAAGGTAAACTTTAGCTTCATTAAACAGTATGCTAATTGTAATTGTATAATATATCTGATGACACACAGAAGAAAAATCAATGAATTATTAATAAGGACTAATGATTTTATTCTATATTTTACTTCTTCAATCCTGTGCTTCCAAATGACAATTATAGGAATTGAAGAGGAAATTATTAGTCAAGCAGAATTGAAAATTCTATATGTAGTTTGTACAAAGGTGTCAACACTTTCAGAATATTGTCACCACAGAGAATCCAGGATCAACCAACAGGTTATCAGTCTTCATCACCATCATCACTGTTTTTTTGTCATTAACAAATTCTGTCCTTTAGTGGTATTGAAAGTGTCATTAAAAAAAAAAAAAAAAACTTTCAAAAAATTAGATATGGAAGGAATGCACCTCAACACAATAAACACCAAATATGACAAATCTACATTTAATATTATACTAAATGTTTTTCTCTAAGTCTAGAAATAAGAAATGGAATCCCAACCTGCCTCTTCTAGTCAACATAGCACTGGAAATCCTAGCCAGAGTAATTAGGCCAGAGAAAGAGATAAAAGGCATCCAAATTGAAAAGAAAGAAGTTAAATTATCTGTTCTTGTAGAAGATGTAATTTTATATGTAGAAAACTCTAAAAATTCCTCCAAAAAACTATTACAGCTAATAAACAAATTCAGTAATATTGCAGGATACAAAATCAACATGCAAAATGATTAACATTTTAAACAAGAAAGCAAACTATCTGAAAAAGAAATCAGTCTCATTTACAATGGATAAAACATAAAAATGAAATGCTTAGAAATAACTTCAACAAAATAAATGAAAGTGCTATACTAAAAGATAGAAAACATTGATAAAAGAAATTGAAGAAGACAAAAATAAATGGAAAGATATCCCAGGTTCATGGAGTAAAAGAATCAATATAGTTAAAATGTCCATACCATCCAAAGTGATCTACAGATTTAATGCAATCTCTATCGAAACAGAGAAGTTATTCTTCACAGAAATAGAAAAAACATCCCAAAATTCATAAGGAATCCCAAAAGACCTTCAATAGCCATAGAAGTCTTGTACAAAAAGAACAAAGTTGGAGGCATTATACTACCTGTCTGCAAAATACCCTAAAAAGCTCTAATAGTACAAAATACAATAACTGGTAAAGTACAGCTTCTGAAAGTACCAAAACAGCATGGTAATGTCAACAAACAAACCAACAAACAAAAAACAGACACAGGGATCAATGGAACACAATCTAAAGCTCACAAAAAATTCAAGCATTTACAGCCAACTAATTTTTATCAATAGTGCCACAAACACACAATGGGGAAGGATGATCTTTTTCATAAATGGTGTTGAGAAAATGACTACACACATACAAAAAGTAAACTAGAATTTTATCTCACACCATATCAAAAAATCATCTCAAAATGGATTACAGACTTAAATGTGAGAATCAAAACTATAAAACTAATGAAAGAAAACAGAGTGAAAACTCCATGACATTTGGTCTGGAAAATTATTTTCTGGATATGATCTCAAAAAGCACAGGCAACAAAAGAAAAAGTAGACAAATCAAATTTAAAAACTGTATAGCAAAACAATCAACAGAGTTAGAGAAAACCTACAAAATAGAAGAAATTATTTGCAAACTATACATCTGATAAGAGAATATCCAAAATATATAGGAAACTCAACTCAATCACAAGAATTCAAGTAACCCAATTAATAAATGAACAAAAGACCTGAACAGAGATCTATTTCTTAATGGAAGACATGCATGTGACCCAGAGATATATGAAAAATTGCTCAACATCACTATTCTAAACATCACCGAGTTATAACCTCTGGCCTGTTAGAATGGTTATTATTTTTAAAAAAAGATAACAAAAGTTGCAAAGATGTGGAAAAAAGGGAACTCTGCCACTCTATAGATAAGAATGTAAATTAGTATAATCATTATGTAAAACTTTATGGAGATTTCTCAGAAAATTAAAAATAGAGCTACCATTTGATAGAACAATCCCATTGCTTTGAGTATATACCCAAAGAAAATAAAATCAGTGAAAGAACTGTCTGCCCTCTGATGTGTATCACAGTATTACTCATAATAGCCAAGATATGGAATCAAACAGTCCCTTAATAGATGAATTGATAAAGAAATGTGGTGTACATACACAAGGCAACACTATTTAGCCATAATAAAGAATTTCTTGTCATTCGCTACAACATGGATAAAACTGCAAGACATTAGGTTAAATGAAATAATCCAGGCACAAAAAGGCAAATACTGCATGATTTCATTCATATGTGGGGTATCAGTAAGTTGAGCTCAAGAAGTAGTTAATAGAGGGATGGTTACCAGAGTCTGGGGTGTTTGTCTGGGGAGGGAGGGTTGGAAGATGTTTGTCAAAGGATATGTATTTATAGTTAGGTGGGAGGGATAATTTCAAGACATTTATTATACCACATGGTGACTATGGTTAAGGCAACATATTATACTCTTGACAAATACTAAGAGAGTGATTATTAGGTGTTCCCATCACAGAAATGATACCCAAGTAAGATAATCTATTTGTTAATTACCTAGATTTAATTAACATTCCACAATGTATATATACACACATATATATATATGATGTGTGTGTATATATATATATATATATGATGTGTGTACATATATATATGTACACACATAGCATATTGTACACAATAAATACATAAAATTTAATATGTCAATTTAAATAAATTTTTTAAAATAAATAAATCCAGGATTGAGTTCTGAAGACTGACAAAATTGATCTGTCATCAAAATCTTAACATAGGGATAGCTTTTTGAAAAAAGGACTTTCTAGATAACTTTTCAGTGGTAACTAGTTTTTTGATATTTTTTAATTGACAAATAAAATTATATACATTTATCATGCACAACATGACATTTCAAAACACATCTGTCAGAATGGCCAAACCAAACCAACCAACATATACATTTTTCACATAGTTGTGGTGAGAACACATAAAATGTACTCTTATTATTTTTCAAGAATATAATGTAACACTATGGTCTCCATGTTTTACAATCTATCTTCTGAATTCGTTTTTCATATTTAATTGAAATTTTGTAATGTTTAACCAACATCTCCCTAATCTGCCCTCCCACCACCATCTTATGTCCTGATGATCATCATTTTACTTTCTACTTCTTAAGATCAATTGTTTTTATTACATATATAAATGGGATCATGAAGTATTTGTCTTTACATGCCTGGCTTATTTCACATATAATGTCTTCCAGGTTAATCCATGTTATTTCAAATGACAAAATCTTTTTTTTTTAATGTTTGAATAATGTTCTATTGTTTACATAAATCATATTTTCCTTATCAATTTGTCTGTTAATGGACTGTTTGGTTGATTTCATATCTGGGTTGTTGTGAATAATACTGCAATAAACATAGGGGTGCAGATATCTCTTTGACATGCTGATTTCACTTTAAAATATATACCCAAAACTGGGAAATTGGGATGGCTAGATCATGTGGTAGTTTTTTTGTTTGTTTGTTTGTTTGTTTCTTTCTTTCTTTCTTTCTTTTTTTTTTTTTTTTCCATTTCCAGAATGTTTTCCATAATGGTTATACTAATTTACATTCTCACCAAAAATGTAAATTTTCTCTGCATCCTCTCCAACCAATTCTTGTTATCTTTTCTTTTTCACTATGGTTTAATTTGTATTTCCCTGAGTATTAGTGATGTTGGACATTTTCTCATATATTTGTTTTGCAACTGTATTTTCATTTTAAAAATATCTATCCAGGTTCTTTGCCCATTTTATAATCAGGCTATTGGTTTACTTGCTATTGAGTTGTCTGAGTTTTTACATATTTTTCATATTACTTCCTTATCATATATGTGGTGTTCAAATATTTCTTCCCTTCTGGAAGTTGTCTCTTTACTCTGACGATTGATTTTTGTTTGTTCATTTTTTAGTTCATGTTGTCTCATTTGTCTATTTTTGCTTTTCTTGCTGTTGGGATCACAGCCAGAAAATCATTGCCCAGTACAACACAGAGCTTTTCTCCATTTTTTTTCTTGTAGTTTTATAGCTTCAAACTTTACATTGAAGTCTTTAATTCATTTTAAGTTGATTTTTGTATACAGTGTGAAAAAAGAGCTTAATATCATTCTTGTGTTTATGGATATACAGTTTTCTCAACATGACATATTGAAGAAATTGTCATGTATTCATTTTGTTTTCTAAACTCCTTTGTCAAAATTCAGTTAATATAAATGTGTGGGTTTATTTCTGGGCACATAATTCTGCTACATTTGTCTGTATGTTTGTTTCTGTACAAGTATCATATTGTTTTAATTACTTTAGCTTTGTAGCATATTTTGAAGTCAAGTAATATGATACCTTCAGCTTTGTTCTTTTTGCTCAAGATTGCTTTGACTGAGAGTTTTGGTGAAAACTTTTTGCATAAGAGGAGCTAATTATTCTCAGTAAGAAAAACGAGGTAGAGGAAGTCACAGGAGCATGCTGATAGTGCTTTGCTGAGTGATGACACAGTACAGTTAAAATATGGGAAGTGAATAGAGGCAAGGTAGGTGTGGCTGGATAGAGAAAGAGAAGGTTTTTGAGGCATAATTATATTACATATAATCAGGGACTCGGAAAGTTTGGCTATACATTGGCTTAGAAGAGATAAAAGTTGGTATGCTTAAAGGGAGGAGAAGAAAGTAGCAATATTTTTGAATAAGTGACAGCTAAGAGCCTAATGGCAAGGCTAGAATGTCAATGTGATGGTTGCACATGACAAGCATCATCTTTTTGAGAATTTTAAAGATCATGATCATCAGCCACATTCAATTTTTAACAAAGGCAAAGCCCTCAATGTGTGTATGAATTCTGATAAGGACACACCAGGTTGATGGTAATAACAATAATCATCTTATATGGTTTTTAAGGTACAAAGTACTTTTATCTACATTATTTTATTTGGTAAGGGTTTCTGTCCCTCATGAGTAAAGACAAAATGAAATGCAGATCCTGGGAAACATTTTTTCATTTCACTGACATATAAAAATTTTTCAAAAGACACCACCTAAAATTTTATCCAAGCTCAGCTATTTTTCTATGCCTTATTGCCTTTTATATTTCTTTTCAAGTGAGCATAATACTTATTGTGGAAAATTATTTGTTGTTCAAGAAATCAAAATAAAGTTGAGCATGTATTTTTATTTCACATTTTGATTATTTTTTCTTCACAAAATTCTACACTGGTGTTTTGTTTGCTTTGCCCAGATGGCAAATGTAGCATTAAGTTTATCCAGTCTGAATTAATTATCTTTTTATAGTAGAAGAAAATCGTTTCCTTTTGACAAGTAAGATGTTTGTGCTCTATTTATTAATAAATAAAGGCAGCTGTTATACACAGCATTATTAATAGCAATGTTTTAAACATCTCATCTGAAAAGAAATCCACTCTTCCATATAATGTAAGCTCTTGGTGTTCCAGACTTCATTAAGCAAATGAAAATCATGGACTTGTTATCCATGCTACAGCAAAATAAGAAAAAAATCATGCTTTCTACGAGACACTCAATTCGAAATAGCAAACATAAGGCAATACTCTATTGTCTTTGCTCGTCATTTGTTCCTGATTTTTCAATACTTCCCAAATTAAGAGTCTGCAGACCAGCAACGCCTCTCTCCCTGGAAACAGAAAGTTAACATTCAGCCACAGACTTCATCTAAATGGCCACAATGAAGCCACTCTCTGCTTTTCCATTGAATGTCTTTTTTGATAGATGATATGGCCATTATAAAAGGGACTTTTTTTTTTCTTTAGTAACAAAGAGTATGGGCCAGGTGTGGTGGCTCATGCCTGTAATCCAAGCACTTTGGGAGGCTGAGGTGGTAGGATCACCTGAGGTCAGGAGTTCGAGACCAGCCTAGTCAATGTGATGAAACCCTATCTCTACTAAAAAATACAAAAATTAGCTGGATGTGGTGGTGGGTACCTGTAATCCCAGCTACTCTGGAAGCTGAGACAGGAGAATCACTTGAACCCTGGAGGCAGAGGTTGCAGAGAGCCGAGATTGTGCCATTGCACTCCAGCCTGAGTAACAAGAGTGAAACTTCATCTCAGAAAAAGAAAAAAGAGAGGATGTTTGCAAAGCAGAGGTACCCTTTTCCCTCACTAAGCCAGAAAAGGCAAGATGAAGCATAATCCCTTGTCACCATGACGAGATTACAATTATCTGGAGTGTATCATTGGGCTTCAGAGGTTTCCCATTTGAGGGAACTTTGTTTCTCTTATATAAGGCCACTGTTTCTCAACAGTGCTAACTTGTTTTTAAAGATTTATTCTTCTTTTTAGTAATCTATAACTTTACTTAAAATAACAAAGATAAAATACATTCAAAGGAATACATATTTACAAGTGTTGGCACCAACGTCCAGCAGTGGAACTCCCAGATGCAGGCTTCAAAGAAATGCATTGTTTGTACAGAATTTAGAAGCAATAATGAAACTGACTAAATGTCTGTCTGCCTTTATGAAGACTATGTCAGCAATTACTATGTATAAACAATATCCATGGTAAAACACTCTTCTCTAAAAAAATTTCTTTGGTCTAAATTTTAAACAATTGCTCAGGTTTCAGTTGTTCTTAATAGCATACATATAATCTTCTAACTAGCACATATTTATTATGTTTCCTTTAAGAAACATTGTACTCTACATGGGTGTTATTTTACAGACCTTGGTTACACAGGTAGCTCATCAACTGTAGTGGACTCAATTGAGAGTGACTTCTAGAGTTCAGATTCCTTCACACCAGCTTTGGGCACAGATGGAACTATTTTGACTGGTCTGGTTCTACATAGCCTTGTGGTTAAACAGGCTGAAATAAGCAATGATGGCCTAGTGATGGTAAAGATGAAGAAACTGACCGTTACTTCGATTTTGTTATTCTCTGTGACTGCTTGGGATTTTGATTTGTGTGTCACATGTGAAATGGTGAGAAAGAGAGAGCAAACTGAGATGTAATGTTTAGCATAATCAAACTTTATTTTACAAAAAAACTAGTTTGTTGAATGTAATTAGTATCTTTAACTTTGAAGTTTGTTCTTTTTAAATTGTTGCTTGTTTTAAAATTAAAAAAAGAAAGAATATAAAATATTACATCAGTGGTATAACTCAGTAGTTGTCTAAATTGCACCTTTTGCAGATATTTTAGTGTTACTAAATTTGTTTACAAGTTACTAGTAAGTTATTTACATAAAATATTACTTTGTCAGATTCCTACTAAAGGATACAAGTCCAAACTGTTATGTTGATATAAATAATTTAAATAGTTGTGCTTTCTGTTCTCCATACACTTGTAAGAACTTAAAATTTTTGCACTAATAGTACAACTAGTTCATAATTATTCTGAATTTGGTAAAGAAATTTACATGGGGAATCCAGATCATCATGCAACTATATTGATGGTGAGGAAAAGAGGAGGAAGAGGAAGTGTTAGCAACATTAGGAATCATAAATTCCTGTACACATACATTCTTCCAAGTCTGAACCAAAAAGGAATTGAATCCCTGAACAGACCAAAAACGAGCTACAAATTTGAACTAATAGCCTACCAACCAAAAACAACAACAACAACAACAACAACAACAACAACAACAACAAACCAGTACCAGACAGATTCACAGCTGAATTCTATCAGATGCACAAAGAAGAGCTGATGCCATTCTTACTGAAGCTATTCTGAAAAACGGACGGAGTCCTCCCCAAATCATTCTATGAGGCCAGCATCATCCTGATACTAAAATCTAGCAATGACTCAACAAAAAAAGGAAACTTCAGGTCAGTATCCTTAATGAACACGGGTGTAAAAATCCTCAACAAAATAGTAGGAAGCCAAATCTAGCAGCACATCAAAAAGCTAATCCATCACAATCAAGTAGGCTTTACTCCTCGAATGTAAGGTTGGTTCAACGTAAGCAAATCAATAAATATGATTTCTCACATAAACAGAACTACAGATAAAACCACACAATTATCTCAATCGATGCAGAAAAGTCTTTCGATAAAATTCAACATCTCTTCACGTTAAAGACTCTCAATACACTAGACATTGAGGAACATACTTCAAATAATAAGAGCTATCTATGACAAACTCACAGCCAACAACACACTGAATGAGCAAAAGATAAAAGCATTTCCCTTGAAAACTGGAACAAGACAAGGATATCTACTCTCAACACTCTTATTCAACATAGTATTGGAAGTCTTGGCCAGAGCAAACAGGCAAGGGAAAGAAATGAAAGGAATACTAATGGGAAGAGAGGAAGTAAAAGTATCCCTGTTTGCAGATGACATGATTCTATATCTAGAAAATCCCATAGTCTCTGCCCAAAAGTTCCTGGAACTGGTAAACAAATTCAACAAATTGTCAGAATACAAAATTAATGTACAAAAATCTGTAGCATTCCTATGTGTTAATAGCACCCAAGCTGAGAGTCAAATCAAGAATGCAGTCCCATTCATAATTGCCATGAAAAGAATAAAATACCTAGGCACACTAGCCAAGATGTGAAAGATCCCTACAAAGAAAATTACAAAACATTGTTCAAAGAAATCAGAGATGACATGAACAAATGGGAGAACATTCTATTCTCATGAATAGGAAGAATCAATATCATTAAAATGACCATATTTCCCAAAGCAATTTAGAGACTCAATGCTATTCCTATCAAAAAACCGATGACATCCTTCACAGAGCCAAAAGACAAAAAAAAACTCTTCTAAAATTCATAATATACAACCTGAATAGCCAAGGCAATCCTAAGCAAAGAGGAGGAATCACATTGCCTGACCTCAAACTGTACTACGACACTACAGTAAGCAAAACAGCTTGGTACTGGCAAAAAAGCAGACACATAGACACATAGACACATAGACCAATAGAACAGAACAGAGAGCCCAGAAATAAAGCCACACACCTACAACCACCTGATCTTTTTATTATCATTACTATACTTTATGTTCTGGGGTACCTGTGCAGAACATGCAGGTCTGTTGCATAGGTACACACATGCTGGTGGTTTGCTGCATTCATCACCCATTCATCTACATTAACTATTTCTCCTAATGATATCCCACTCCTATTCCTCACCCCCTGATAGGCCTCAGTCTGTGATGCTCGGCTTCCTGTGTCCATGTGCTCTCATTGTTCAACTCCCACTTATAATTGGAACATGTGGTGTTTCAACCATCTGGTCTTTAACAAAGCTGACAAAAACAAGAATGGAGAAAGGACTCTCTATTCAATAAATGGTGATGGAATAACTGGCTACCCATATGCCCAAGATTGAAACTGGACTTCTTTCTTATACCATATACAAAATTTAACTTCAGATAGATTAAAGATTTAAAGGTAAAACCTGAAACTACAAAAACCTTCTAATGTAACCTAGGAAATAGTAATACAATTTTGGACTGGCAACAATTTCATGATGAAAATGTCAAAAGCAATTGCAAGAAAAGCAAAAATTTGGACTAACGGAATCTAATTAAACTAAAGAGCTTCTGCACAGCCAAAAACAAACAAATAACAACAACAACAACAACAACAAACTCTATCAACAAACAGGCAACCTATAGAATGAGAGAAAATATTTGCCAACTATACATCTGACAAAGGTTGAAGATCCAGAATCTACAAGGAACTTAAACAAATTTATAAGAAAAAAACAAATAATCCCATTAAAAAGTGAGCAAAGCACATGAAGAGACACTTTTCAAAAGAAGACATACATGCTGCCAACAAGCATGTGAAAAAATGCTCAGCATCAGTAATCATTACAGAAATGCAAACCAAAACCACAGTGAGATAACATCTCACACCAGTCAGAATGGCTATTATTATAACCTCAAAAAATAACACATTCTGGCAAAGTTGTAGAGAAAAGGGAACACTTAGATACTGTAGGTGGGAGTTGAACCATTGTAAAAAGCAGTATGATGAATTCTCAAAGAGCTAAAAGCAGAACTACCATTGAACCCAGAAATTCTACTACTAGGTATATATGCCTAGAGGAATATAAATCATTCTACCATGAAGACACATGCACATATATATTCATTGTGGAACTATCTGAAATATCAAAGATGTGTTAGTCACCTTAAATGCCTGTCAGCAGTATACTAGTTAAAGAAAATGTGATACATATATACCATGGAATACTATGCAGCCATAAAGATGAATAAGGTCATGTCCTTTGCAGGAACATGGATAGAGCTGGAAGCCATCTTCATTGGCAAACTGAAGCAGGAACAGAAAACCAAATACTGCCTGTTCTCACTGAGAAGTGAGCTAAATAATGAGAACACGTGGACAGTAAGAAGGGAATAACAAACACTGAGGCTTACGTGAGGGTGTAGAGTGGGAGAAGAAAGAGATTCAGAAAAAAAATAGTAACTGTTGGGTTGTAGTGTTAGTACCCAGGTGACAAAATAATCTGTACGTCAGACCCATGAGTCACACATTTACCTATATAACAAACCTTCTCATGTACCCCTGAATCTATAAAGGTTAATATATGACACAAGAACAGAAAACAAAACACTGCATGTTCTTACTCATAAGTGGGTGGTGAACAATGAGAACACAGGGACACAGGAAGGGGATTATTACACACCGGGGCCCGGGGGATGCCGGGGTAGGAGAGGAATAGCAGGGGATGGGGGGATTGGGAACGGATAGCATCAGGAGAAATATCTAATGTAAATGACGGGGTGATGATTACAGCAAACCACCACCATGGCACATGTATACCTATGTAACAAACCTGCACGATTTGCTCATGTACCCCAGAACTTAAAGTATAATAAAAAAATAGAAATAAAAATAAATAAAATAAAATAAAATAGCTCTGGACTTGGCAAGAACAAAAAAAAATAGAAATAAAAATAAATTTTTAAAAAGAAATCAAGATTTTTGAAATAATGGAAAAGAGAAAGACACTACTAAAGACCAAGCAGGATTAGACCAATGCACTGATAGACTTGGGCAATACCGAGATTCCATTAAAGAAGAGAAGATGATGACAATTTAATCTATTTTTCTATCACTAATTGTCCACAACTGCTTCCAGGTGACTTGAGAATTAATCTGGTTAGGAAAGAAAAGAGTCTCTTCCCAATATGATAGACCTCCCTTCAAAGTCCAAGGGGAAGGAAAAAGGGACAAAGCAAGCAGTCAATATTAATGATGTTATCACCTTAAAAAATTGTTACAAGTTTGATGTCAACTGTGGTTCTTGGTACAGAGTAGGTACTAAACTGTTTTTCCATTTTCAATATCTGAAGCACTTTCTGGTTTTCTTTTCCTCTAGTGAGGTGATTATTTAGGAGTTACAATCAGCATGACTGAGGATACCTCAGGTTGAAAATGAGTACAGTATGACATATGTCAAGAGTTTCCTTAGGAAAGTTGTTGCCGCTTAATATCTCCTGCTTCCAAGCAGAATTAGAGTTCTAGACTTTTCTGTCCATCAGATTTTACCAGTAGTCTGCCAAGACAAGTTGGCTATTGACTGTTCTTTCTGGTTTAGCTGTTGGTTGTTTTGGGAAACGCTGACTTTAAGCTAATATGACAATGGCACTCTCTCACTCTTACTCCGACTTCAACACTTACTTGTACCAGTTATATTGATTGTCATCTTCAATAGCGAATACTGCAATATTCCCATATTTCTATTTTCTCTCCCCAACTAATTTTCAAGCAATTTTGACTGCCAGATTTCACTTAGCTCACTACAACAAAACTTCAATGTTGACCTAATTACCACTGCTGAATGTAACTCCTTAAATTATTTATATTAATGATTGATTTGAAGTATGACCTTTGTTGCTCATCTTCTCACTTTGTCCTTCTCAGATTTGTCAAGAATCAAATATGTATAGATTACATTGCATTACAACACTCAAGTGCCAGATAGAACTGGGGGTTTAAATGCTGTGGAACATGGATATTTCTTCTGGTAGTCTAGGTCACTGCTGTTGCTAATGAATGGTTTTATGTTCTCATCATTAAGCTACAAAGGCAGAACAATTTGGTCACTACTTTATTTTATTAGAAAAGTACCAAGGTCGTGATTAACATGGAACTTATATTAATGTGACCTACTAACAGATTTTCATCATTGAGAAAGACTCTAAGCAGATGGTAGTAAACAAATGTGGTGGAAAACAAAGGTACTGATTGATGATTTTTCAGTTCTTGAGGTGGTCACTTGTGTGAATAGATCACGGAATAGAAAATGGAGGGGAAAAAAAGACTGTTGTGTATACTTGAAGACTATTAGACTCAAGGTTACCAGCCAAGCATAATTCTTGTTTAATTCTCCCATTATCATCTAATCTTGTTTATGTCAGGAGCAACTTCAATAGAATGTCACTGGAAATCACTGAAATACAGACAGGTTCTGTAATTTACATTAGCTACAAAATGAATACCCTTTCCACAAGGACCCTTGAGTTAACAAGTGCATCAGGGACAATGTATGTTGCCTCTGAACTCTCCGGAAGCCATGGCCATTACATGGTGGATATCATCTAAGAGGAAAGTGACATTTTTTTTGGAGACATCAATTAAAGTGTTCTTCTTTCCCTTTCTGAAGGGAGTTTTGGGTGCTGATCAAGGAAATAAAATGTTTCTACTTTCTGACACTATAATGTATCTGTCTGAAAAGGAAGGAGTAGACTTATCTACTCAATGTCTAAGTTTTAGTTCTGCCTGCAGGGTGTTCTGATGTCTGACAAGGCCTATGGCTGCCTTCTGGTGCAGTGTGTTCCCCATGAGAAGAGCTCCCCAAATGCTTAACTCCTTAGTTATAATTGAAGAAATCTGCATTACTCTGGACCGAATATATTTGGATATTGGCAGCTACAGAAAAGAAAGTACAACAGAATTAAAGTCATTGACAGGATTTCAAAATGACATTTTGAAGAACAAATTCCTAGGGATACAACTCCCTATAGAAAAATTTTTAGCATTTTTAGTAACTCAATTATTTGATAAAGCAATAATATAAATGTTGACTATGCCATTCAATGACAAGAATGAACCTGATGATTGCTAATTAGCCATAAATTGGGGCTATGGAATAGTCTTTAATTTTAGAAGTAACTGAGGTTTATGGAAACTACTGCTGGGATGACTAATAGGATTTGCTGCATTGCCAGCAAATTTCCATACCAAATTTACTGTCTATAGGTAATCTGCCATTGAGAACACTTTGCAAATGCAAAACTACGGCAGCCGTTTAGTGTCATGATGCAATTTTCCACTTTTCAGAGCTCAGGGGAGGACAGGATAGGGGGGTGGGTAAGGAGGCAGAGTCACATTTCAAGGGCTTACCTGATAAAGAGACTGAGGACTCTGACAGTAGTCAGGCTTTTTTCTACTCCCTTTAGGCATCATACCCTGATCTTGGCTACCTCCTTTACATGATTCCCTTTGTCTATTGCAGTGGCTCTCAAACTTTACATGCATTCAGTTCACTTGGAGGACTTATTAGAAAACAGATTGCCAGATCACAAGCCCAGAATTTCTGCTTTGGAGTCTGTGAAGTAGGGAGAGGAGCAATGATTAGCTGTTCTAACAAAATGATGTTGATACTGCTACTGAGAACTACTATTCTATGTCTCCTCTGGAACCCTTTCCTTTTGAGCAGTCATTACTTTGTTGTCATATCTGCCCTGCTCAATATTCTTCCTCCTTGCCCAATTAGAACTTCCACTTCAAGAGAACAAAACCCCAATCTCTCCAAGGTCATTTGTATTAAGTGGCAAGTTAAGAATTTAAACTAAAGTCTATCTCTAACCTAAGAGAACACTAAATGGAAGTACACCTTTAGGTCTGCTCTTGGGAGTGTTATAGGATCTGATTCTTGGACGGAGCCTGGTAGAGGTTAAAGAATGTTTCTTGAAGGAAGTGAGAAGGTGAAACCAAAAGTTTAAAGGATGAATAGAAGTTTATTCAAAAAATGTACATGGAAAAGAATACTTTCATACCTTTACTCTGACTGCTGGAATTTCTCCTGTTGCCACTTTGTCCTCATTACTTTCACCTCTCGGATGCTGTCTCTGCCCCTGTGACTGTCTCAATCATCCTCCCTCTTATAGAGCAGTGGAAAAAGTCAAGCACCCTGTTCAGTGTATAAATCTATCATTCTGAACTCACATTGAAGTAAAGGTTTTTATTTTTTATTTTTTACCTTAAGTGCTGCACAGATTGTTCTCTGTTAGAGCAAAGACGAAATTATTTTTCATTTTCTTCTCATCATCACTTTTCTCAAGGACTAATAATTTGATCTTTTCTGTACAGCTGTTTCCCTAAATAACTTAAGAACAAAATTGTTACTCCAGATGATTTTGCTTTAATGTCTTAGCAATCACACACAGGAAAATTAATCAAACAGAAAGGATGATTGGTATTTGAAAAAGAAGGCAGAGTCCACAAAGAGACCAGTTTTGAGCAATCTGCCAGGGAATTCTGCTGCTTCACTCCACCTGGAGGCTGCTATACTCTAGGAAGAATTATCAAGATGCATGATCCCTAGCTTTTCTGGTAGTCTTTAAAAGTGACTTGGAATCTTTTGTGTTTGTGACAGTTTTGGACATTTCTTAGAGATTCTGATGACTTTCTGAGGTCACTTTGTGGTTCTATAAAATACTCAGCTTAGCCCAGTGTTTCTTATCAATGGGACAGGCCTTCTGTAGTCACAGGCTTCACCACACCAGCCTGGTTTTCACATTTGTGTAACTCCCCGGTTTCTGCAACCATTTTATTGCCAACTGCTGAAAGGCCATGCCACTTAAATTTTTCATTAAGGAGTTATCTCAGAAACCCTGGATTTAGAGCACAAATCCTAGCTGCAAGTGCCACTTCATCCAGAGTGGTTTCTAAGAAAGATATGTGTACAAAAGAAGAGAGTAGACAGAGGTACTTGCATAAACATAAGTAGCTATCACTGGCTTGGATTTTGAAACCTCCAAGCCTCAGCAGGTAATCCTTGTGAGCTATGCTGGATGATAGCACTATGGTCCCTCTTGTTTTTTATGCTTTAAGCGTATTCTTTGAATCCCAATGCTGAACTCCAAGGTCAACAGGATAAGAAAACACATTAGCAGAGAAAAATAAAGAATGGAACATTTCATTGCTCCTTAGATAGAGGAAAGTTAACTTCACTATGCCGCCCAAGCATTTTTAAGGTTGCTTATATCACCAACTCCAGGAGAAGAGGAAAGCCCCAAGAAAAAACGAGAGTCAACTCTGCCCAACACACACACACACACACACAAACACACACACACTCTCTCTCTCTCTCTCTCTCTCTCTGTCTCTCTCTCTGTCTCTCTGTCTCTCTCTCTCTCTCACTCACTCTGACCTAGACCTCTAATCCCTTCCCCATCACATAAACCTACTAGCCCTTTTTAGTATAAGAATCCAAAAGCACATCTTTAGCTTAACCATGCTGCATCTTAGAGGTTACAGGGTGTTTCTGTGACACCACTGCACAGCTCTAACCAGTGGTCCCGGAGTGGGTCATGTTTGGGGATGAGATTACCTGGAAGTGGTAAAATTTAAAAAGAAGCAGCCTTGACCTCCCTTAGTCCCCAACAATGAGCTCCACAGAAAAAAACTCACAGGAGAATTATAAAGACTTGGATTATGAAACAAGTTCCAAAAAAATTTCTTATTGTCTTCGAAATCAAATAATCACCTCCTTAGTCTGGATTCTAAAACTTTTCATCAAATGACCACACTTTAATTTTCCAACCTCATCTCTCTCCATTTTTCTGAAACTTTCTCCTCTCCTAACCTTGTCAGCTGTGCCAGTCATATCTTTTTTGAAAAGCAAACACCATTTACCCAGTAAGTCTAGGGGTAAGTCACACCTTCTCCAAAAATCTCTTTACTATGGAACTCTAGGTCATTCAAATCTGTTCCACTCCTTCCAGTCCTCAGCAAATATCTATGCATTATGCCATGTTAGAATATTATCTTGCAAGTGTAATCAAGTTATTTCAAAAAGGTATGATTTGTTTCCCAAAATAGGCATTAAGTTTGCAGCAAATTTGTCTCAGGAGAAATTAGTTTTCTTTTTTGTCTCCCCAGGACGCTAGTAAATCATATATTCATTCCACTTGCAATGTTTGTGACTGGATGAATAGATATGTGAATGTATGGATCTCCAAAAGCAGATCATTTAAAGGTGATAGTGAATAATGTAGGGTCAAAAAAGAAAAGGTAAAGCCAGATAACATTTACTTCCGAATAAACTCATTTTTGAGAGCCCAAAATAATATCTAATAAGAGGCAGCCCAAAAAAAGCCCACTGAGCCAGTTATGGAGTTGCAGGGAAGTGGTTCCTGTATAATCCAGGTACTTATATTATATGTTATATAGGTATATATTATATATTATATAATATATAGGTATATAATATATATAGGTATATAATATATTACCTATACAGGTATACATTATATAATATTGTATATTATATATTATATCTGACAGAGATGTGCCTTTCATCAAAATTGGCCCAATCGTTTTCTTTCATTAATGATTTTGCTTAATTTATGTAAATCTTACATGTTTTTATAGACAAATTGGATAATTCAGATTTTAATAATAAAAAAACACATACAGTGCTACCATTTAGAGGGAACTGTTTTTAATAACCTTCTATTCTTTTGTATGCACATTTATATATATATATAAGAAAGTATTTATATTGTATATACTATTTTATAAGTTTTTACCTAACTTACCATGAACCTCATTTTAATGACCATATAGCAGTCTATCATATTAATATAATACAGTATCTAAGTCTTTTTTTCTCTATTGTCGCACTTCAGTCATTTTATATTTCCATTGTTAGAAACTCTCTTCAGTGAATATCCTTGAGATAAATCATTTTACATATGTCCAATTAATCCTGTAAGATAGATGCCTCTCAGTCAAAGAACATGGGTATTTTTAAGGACACGTTACTGTTGAGTGGCTCTTTCATCCCCTCTCACATTTCTGCTTCACCCACAGGAAAGACTGAACACATCCCAAGCCTCCACATGTAGGGAAGTGTTGGAGGAGATACATCTGACTTTTCTACATCCCATTCTCTACCCTATTCTAGGAGAAGTGGCTAATTGAAGTGGCCAGGGAGCACAGTAGCAGGGCTTCTGTTTATTAGTAGTTAAGGTCTTTAATTTAAAAGTTGGATCTGAGTGCATCCTGGCCTCCTGCTGTGTCTTATACTTCCAGTGTTCTGTATTTCAGTCTGACCTAACTCAGAAGGCTAGCCTTCTATTTAGCTTTCTCCAGACTAGCCATACTCCTAGCATTATTTGTTCTGGTTGTGATGGAGTGCGTAAGTTGAAAGCACAAATCTGTGTCTCTTGGCTCCAAGTCCTTGTGGTTGAGTGGGTAAGCCAACTCATGTTCAAAGGTTAGAGAATAGGAGATAAGAACTCTTACCTAAGACTTCTGGCCTATTCTCAGCCTGGCTCCAGTGTGTCAGTATTTATGTAGAAGGATAGAGGCAGGAAGGATATTAAGCACTGGACAATATTAAATAAACCAGCATTTTACTTTTATATTTTTTATTATTTCTTTTGTGCATCTTTTCTTAGCCTGTGAAACCTAGAGTAGAGGATGGATGAATTTAACATGTGCATGTGTGTATATGTACACACACACACACACACACACACACACACATATACACAGCTACTTCCTTCAAAAAGGGCTGTGAACATGAAATTGACTCAGAGCATGTTATCAAGTACATTTGTCATGTTTTGATAAGAAGATTTTTAATGCCCATGCAGTAGTGGTGGTCAAATTTGTCAAATGTTTTATTTATGGTTCCAGCCCCTGACATCTTACTTGGAAAGGTTATTCTCAGCCTAAATTTAAATTTAAATTCAGATATTTTTCCTCCAGGTAGGTTTTTGGTTTCATTTTGGGTTTTGAAATAATTTGACTCATTACTTTGGTTTGAGATATGAAGCAGGGGATTTCATTTTATTTTTCCCCCAAAGGTAAAGCAATTCTATTTTATTATGTAATTATTTTTCCACATACATACTTAGATACCTTCCTGGACTCTCTCTGTTCTCTTTTGATGTTTTGATTTGCTTGTTATTCTTGTTATTTGAGCAGATCAAGAGCATTCTGCTGTTATTAGCCATACTCACAAGTAAATATGTGGACAAGTATTATTAAATATTAGATTGGGATGAAAATTTAAGGAGAAAGTGTTATTCTGCATAAAATGGTGAATTAGGGTTTTGTGGAAGTATTTTGGAAGAGTTTAATATAACAAAAACATGTGTCAGTGATAAGAATCCTTGATACTGAATGGCAAAAAGACAAAGGAGAGTTAGGGAAGCAAGCAAACTTCAGGAAAGCTCATGCATTTGCTCTCTGGAAAAAGGTCCTTTAGCAGAAGATTTGAATTGTTCATGCCAAAAATGGCTATCTTCCTTTCATAGAGACACATACATTAGCCTCTCAGAGCCTGAACCTGATGAACCGTTTGAATTTTACTCGCTCCCTTTGCTCTGACGCTGTTCATCAAGCAAGTCTCCAAATAAATGCAGGATTCTTACTTGCCTACAGGGAGAGAAGGTGCTTGCCTGAGGATGCCTGGCCTTTTGGCAGTTAAAAATCTTGTAAATTCTTAAACTGTATCCTCCTGTCAGCTTGCTTATGCTGGAGTCACTGAGATTTGTGTCTATGCTTATAGAAGAAGCACAATGACTCTAACATGCTTTTTCTCTGAGCAGAGCTAACAGCATTTAGGTAAGAATCAGACATCAAACTTTGTCTCAAGTGAACCAAACAATCTAGATACCTAAAAGCACACTTTCTCTACATCTGTAGATTAGACTTTCTTTTCTTTTGTTTTCTTTTTTATTCTTGTATTTTAAAGATGACAAGGACAGGATATCTGGGACCTGCATTTAATAATGCCAACTGATTTTAAGCAAGATTTGAGGTACAAGCTTATATATATTTAGTATTTATCTCCAGGAAAGCATGCTTGTTAGAAATGTATTAGCCTCTCTTACAAAAAAATTCCAAGAAAATTTATGTAAATATGGCTATAGGAATTGTAGCAACTTCAAGAGCTCCTCACATTTAAGTAGAAATTAGTGGACCACTCAGACAAAGCAACATTGGAGTTGATACGTGGAAAAATCCTATTTAATTTGTTTTTCGAATCTTGAAAAATCAACAAGTGAATTTAATTGCTTAGCAGTTCTCTATCCATCAAGTCAGAGGAAGTGAGAAAAAAGGAAACTTTATTGCAAATCTGTTCTTTTCTTCTTGAAACAATCTAGTTTAAAGTGATGGTTCAGTAAGTATTTGACTTACTCTCAAATACTTTTCTCAAGTTTATACTTTGCTAAGTTTATCCTGCTATTTCTTGATTTTTCATCTCTAGACATTACCTACAGA
This sequence comes from Saimiri boliviensis, assembly GCF_048565385.1. NCBI lineage: Eukaryota > Metazoa > Chordata > Mammalia > Primates > Cebidae > Saimiri > Saimiri boliviensis. The sequence continues at coordinate 147,467,220 of NC_133451.1, read as the reverse complement.
CTCTCCTCTCTGACAGATGAGAATTTTATAATTTCATTTACACTGGTTCCCACCATATACTTGGCTTCATGTCAATATATCAAAATCAAAATTCCTGGTTACATTGATATTCAACATTTAATTATTGTGACTAATTCTGCTCACTGCCAAGCCAATTGTGCAATTTATTCTGCTAAAGATTATGTTGTTTTTGTTTTGATATTAATTATCTCAAATAACATCAACAACAGTGGAAACATGAGTACAACTCAGAAGTCATATTTTCTACAACATTTTTCATGATATGTCAATATTTTGAGGTCATCAAAGACAAGTGATTTTACAATCATAAGAAAGCCTTAGCAATATATATATGTAGATTACAAAACTGCTGAAAATCCCATAAAATGCCTTTCTTTAGAGCAAGAAGTTTCTGGTTTAGAGACTGTAAGAACCGCTAAAATCTCTGCTGTCTTAAATCTTTTGGAAAAGTGAAGACATCTCCTCTGACATTAAAACATTTGTTGATAGAGAAGACTATTCCTATCACAGTTTTAATTTTTGTGAAATCAGCCACTCACAAAATAAGAACAATCTAGATAATCTAAAAGAATATTTAAAACCCATCAGATACTTAAAGTCTTAAAGTAACATAAGGAATTAAAACATGAGAAATGCCCAGTCCTCTTAGGAGCTACAGAAGTCATGGATGTTTTCATCTTTGGTAGAGTGGCAGAAGAGGAAACTTCCATAGACACAGCAGGAAGAAAACAGGGAAACCTTTAAGGATTTTTAAAGGCTGAGTACAGGCTGGTGTAAGAGTTTAGGGACTTTGAGGGTCCTGTAGACAAGCAGAAACTACAATGCCTACCAACTCTTTAACACAGGACTTTACTGAGCAGTCATCAGCAAAATAGCTGGCAAGGAAGGAGAACTGAGACCCTTCCAAAGTGCAAGTGCTGCCAGCCTGCTGCAGTCTGAGGGCAGAGCAAAGAGCTAAGAGAAAGCCTCCCATACCCCAGGCCTTATGCTACTATCAGATAGCAGCAATCTGTGACTGAAGATGAGGCAGGACCTTTCTGAGGAATACACCATGAGGCCTGCCTAAGTATGATGGTAAGAAGGTGAACTGAGAGAAACTTCACAGGAACTCCAAGCTTTACCTTGATCCTAAGTGATAGGAGTCAGGCAACAAAGGAGGACCAGGAAAGCTGAGAGAAAGTGCCCATGTAGGTGCAGAGATAAGAAAAGAAAAAAAAAAAAAAAGAAACCTGAAGAAATCCCTTACAGGCAACCAGGCTGATACTGCAGACCAGGCAATGGTTTTCTACCACCTAAAGAGTACGGAAATAGACTTTAACATATAAAATTGAATGGCTGCAAACAAGGATACCAAAGCAATTCAGTGGAGAAATCAAAATCTTTTCAACAGATAGTCCTTGGAGAATTAGATATTCATACAGAAAAAAAAAAAAAAAAATCTAATGTTGTAAATGAAAAGTAATGTGAGATGGATTACAGACTTAGAATTAAAGCCAAAACTATAAAACTTCTAGAACAGCTGTCCTCAACCTTTTTGCCACCAGGGACCAGTTTTGTGGAAGACAATTTTTCCACAGATGCTGGGTCCAGGTGGCCGGGGATGGATGAAACATGCAGCCTAGATCCCTCACGTGCACAGTTCAAAATAGGGTTCATGCTCCTATGAGAATCTAATGCTGAGGCTTATCTGACAGGAGGCAGAGCTCAGGCACTAATGAGAGTGATGAGGAATGGCTGTAAATACACATGAGGCTGGGATTACAGGCATGAGCCTCCGAGGCCAAGGTGGGTGGATCACCCGAGACAAGGAGTTCAAGACCAGCCTGGCCAATATGGCAAAAACCCATCTCTACTAAAAATACAAAAAATTAGCTGGGCATGGTGGCAGATGTCTGTAATTCCAGCGACCTGGGAGGCTGAGGCAGGAGAATTGCTTGAGCTAGGGAGACGGAGGCTGCAGTAATCAGAAATTGTGCCACTGCGCTCTGGCCTGGGCAACAAGAGCAAAACTGCCTCAAAAAAACCAAACCAAACCAAACCATGAAGCTTTGCTTGCTTGCCCGCCACTCACCTCCTGCTCTGACGTCTGGTTCCTAACAGGCCACGGACCAATACCCGAGCGAGTTGGGGACCCCTGTTCTGCAAGATAACATAGGAGAATCTTCACTATATTGGTTTAAGCAAAGATTTCTTAGAGCAGAGTCGGACAACATTAACCAGAAGAGAACATCATTGATAAACAACTTTATCAAAACTAAAACTTCCACTCACAAAATTTCATCATTAAGAAAAGAAAGAGGTGAGGCTCCAACTAGAGAAAATATTCTTAACACAAATATCTGATAATTACAACTTAATAATAAAAAGACAAACAATCTAGTGGCCGAATATTTGACAGGTACTTGTGAAGATACACAAGTAACCAATTGACATATTAAAAGGTGTCGAATATCATTAGCCATCAGGAAAATGCAAATCAAAACCATTGCAAGAACCTACTGTACACCATCTAGAATGGTTACAATAACAGATTTATAACACCAAATGTTGGAAGAGATATGGAGCAACTAGAATTCTTATTCATTGATTTGGGGTGCATCAAATAGTAGAACAAGTTTGGGAAAGATTTTGGCAATTTCTTATGAAGTTAAGCATATAATTACCATACAACTCAGCAAACTTCCTTTTAGATACAATGATTTTTTAAAAATTTATTTTATTCTATTACTTTTTTAACTTTTGGTTTCAAGGGCACATGTATAGGTTTGTGATGGGCAAACTCATGTCACGGGGGTTTGTTGTACAGATTATTCCATCATCCAGGTACTAAGCCTAGTACCTGATTGTTATTTTTTCTAATCCTCTCCCTCCTCCTGCTCTTCATCCTCCAATAGGCCCCAGTGTCTGTTGTTCTCATCTTTGTATCCATATGTCTTCATCATTTAGTTCACACTTATAAGTGAGAAAATGTGATATTTGGTTTTCTGTTCCTGTGCTAGTTTGCTAAGGATGATCGCCTCCAGCTTCATCCATGTTTCTGCAAAGAACATGATCTCATTCTTTTTCGTGGCTGCATAGTATTCCATGGTGTGTATGTACCATATTTTCTTTTTCTAGTCTACCATTAATGGACATTTAGGCTGATTTCGTATTTTTCATATCATGAATAGTGCTGCAATGAACATATGCATGTATGTGTCTTTATGGAAGAACAATTTGAAAAAAAGCTGAATATCACTAATCATTAGAGAAATGCAAATCAAAAACACAGTAAGATACCATCTCACACCAGTCAAAGTGACTATTACCAAAAAGACAAAAATAAAATAAACAGATGATGGTGAGGTTGACAAGAAAAGGGCATGCTTATACACTGGTGGAGAGAGTGTAAATGAGGTCAACCATTGTGGAAAGTGGTGTGGCAATTCCTCAAAGAGTTAAAAACAGAACTACCCTTCGACTCAGCAATCCCATTGCTGGGTATACAGGTACAATAATTTTTTTATAGCCACTTTATTTATAATTACCCCAAACTAGAAACATCCCAGCTGTCCAACAAGAGAACAGATTAACAAAATGTGGCATAGTAACACAATCAAATACTCATCAGTAGTAAAAAGGAAAAAAAAAAAAAGGTGGGTGAATTTTGAAATCTTCTCTTACAAAACAAAACCTCTAAGCTAAGTGAAAGTAAAGAGAAACAACAAAGTGTTTATTGTAATATTCCATTTATATGAATTTCTAGAATAAGCATAACACACCTAGGATGTTTGCTTTAGGTGGGATTTTAACTGTGGAAGGGTATGATGAAAATTTCTGTGGTGATAAACATATTCTAGGCTGGGCACAGTGGCTCACACCTGTAATCCAAGTACATTGGGAGGCCAAGGTGGGCAGATCACTTGAGGTCAGGAGTTCGAGATCAGCCTGGCGAACATGGTGAAACCCTGTCTCTATGAAAAATACAAAAATCAGCTGGGCATGGTGGTGGGTACCTGTAATCCCTGCTACTCGGGAGGCTGAGGCAGGAGAATGGCTTGACCCTGGGTGACAGAGTGAGACTCCATCTCAAAAAAAAAAAAAAAAAAACACAAACAAAAAAGAATTCTGAAATGTGATAGAGATGAAGATTATACTAATGTATGTATTTGTTAAAATTTTTGACATATACACTTCAGATGTCTGTATTTCACAGTATGTAAATTATATTCAACAAAAATATGTTTTAAAGTTTTCTAGATTTTTTTTTTTTTTAATCAAAGAGTCATGACCTGCCAAGTTTCCCTGTCCATAGCATTAGCTTAATGTAGCCGGATTTTAGATATCTTTGAAAGAATTTTTAAAGAATCTCTTTTCCACCAAAGTCATTGGGGGTTTAAATAATTCATGTTTTCAGATACAAACCCTAAATTTAAATTGAACTAAGCAAACTCAGTAAATGCAGTTCATTCACTAGCAGGTGTAAAGCAGTAAAGCAGCTGTTTAGCTGGGAAGTGTCTCAACATTACAAGAAGCCTGACAGCGGAACATGATTTTACAGACTGTAAATGTGTTAAACTGGTTAAGCCAGGGAACTTAAACCCTGTTTTGTTATGGTCCCTTAAACAATGAGAATATTCCAAAATATTTGGTCAATGTACAATTATTATGAACTCACAGAGCGCTACTCAGAGATGCTTTCCAAACACCCCAGAATATTGAGACTAATTTGTTAACAACTGTATTCAATGTTGTTTATATAAATAAGCATTGACCTTGGAAGTTCTTAGAACTAGTCTTGTACTTAAGTGATATGCTTTTTGCATAAAACCCTCAGAGCTAATTTTAAACTTTAAATGAAATAATATTTATTACAGGTTTTTAAAATATTGGTTTACTCTTTATCCAAAAATACTTCCAAATTACATTATTTTTAAAAATTTACCTTTAAAAGTTGATGATTTACTACCGCTGAGAAAGTTAAGAACTTCATCTGTAAGTATTTATATTTTTCAAACAACTGCATCTTTAATTTGGTTGAAAAGTATTAAAGGAGAATTTTTAAAGTAACTAACACTATGATGGGTGCAGGAGGATCATGCGAAAAATATGTAACTTCTGCTCACTTCCGTAGATTGCTTTCTGACTATAGGCCCCTGAGGTTTCTTTTCTTATAACATTTACTTTAGAAAATTATTAATGACAAATTCTTTCTCTGCCAATTTGGGATGAATGTGAATCTCCTTAAAAGTCTATTGCCAGTTTACAACCCAGGGCATGTCTTCCTTAAGGACCTTGGAGTCCTCTCTTTGAAGTGTAATCATCCAAAAAGATAGCACCCCTCTCTCTCAGTCTCCATGGTAAGGTAGAAGCTTAGCTTCGGTGGCTCCTTGCTCAAACAAGATAAAGCTTTCTTTCCCTGTATGTTAGGCCAATTAGCAAACACAGATGACATAGAATTCCCCCTCCTCCCAGCTCTTAAAAACTTTCTGTGCCTTTGTTTCCATGGATTTGAGTTTAGTCTTTTTTCCCTATTGCAACTGTCTTGAATAAACAATAGTCTGATTCGTCTTAAATAGCCATCAATGAATAGAATTTATTAAAGTTTAAAGTGTTTTTAGTTTTGTCCAGTGCAACTTTTTACATTGACAACCATTTGGACAACGATTTTACAGATAATATATAAAAGGGAGGGGCACTGGGTACAGAGGATTAATTATGAATCTATTGCTATAATGCAGGCAGAGCTATTGAGAATAAATTAAGAACTTAGTGCAGGAAGAGGCAGAAATAAGATATATCAAGAGGGTAGAATCTATGGGACTTGGTGATCACGGATTTTTAAATATAAGAATGTAGAATGATATTTAGGTTTTTGGCAAGAATCAAGCCTTTTGACTGGATGAATGGTGGTAAAACTCCTGATAAGGTGAATACAAAATTATTGAATGAAAATGGTGAGGTGAGTGAGTATATATATATTTTTTTTATTCCAACTCTCTGGGTTGATATTTGAAGGTCTCTACAAACTAGATACCTCAGGCAAGATTCCTCTACATGTATTGAAGGTATCGTTTGCAGAGAAGACAATGTGGTAGTAAGTAATGCTGGCAGACCTCATCTTGAGAAAAATGGAAGTCCTCTCACATAGCTCTTTCTTTCAGTGCCCACCATGAATTCTTGTAAATAAATTACTGGGGGCTGAGGAGTATTAGAGGATAAGCACCTTGCACCTGACCTCCATATTGATCAAGGCAATCTCAACACATTTATTATTTGATTAAACTTAATTCTGGAACCAAGAGTCCATTTGAAAGATATTCGCAAATAATAGCCTTGAAAGAATTCGTGTTTTCTGCATTTTTCAATCAGAATATAAAACTCTCTTATCTCCAGGGCCATTCTCTTTATTTTATCAACAGATGATGTCACAGTCGATTGCTGCGCTCTTGTACCGACATATAAAATCTGAAGCAGCCATCCAAGGGTGCATTAAATATAAAATGGCTGAGTCATTCTGTCTTACACAGAAACATATGGGAACCTTTGCTTCCTAATAAAGAAAACAATGGGGTGGAGGCAGCCACCACGGGATTAATCTGAATCACAAAGCTTCCAGACTCACCAAACAGCTTGAAATGTGCAACAGTTTTAGGCTGTTAACTTTCAAATATAATGAACATTTGGAAAGGCAAGTTTATTTCACAAAAATTTTCAATAAACTTCACTCTTCATTGACCCTCCAAAAGCCCATATGAGCTCCCCAGCTTAATATTAAGCCTTCTTTGACCACTCTTACTAATTATGTTCAGTATACATTTTCTTTCCCTGAATGCTAATCTTATTTCCAAATTTTAGCCATCTCCCATGATGACTAAAATGAAATTCAAAATGAATTAAATTTCATGAAAATGAGTGAAATGTATTGATCTCATCTTCCCAACTGAATCTTAATTGTCAGCCTAATGTGGATGAGGTCATTTTGGCTCTCTAACTCACTGAACTAAACTGAAGGATAAGGGAAGATGTACAAGAATAGAGAGCAAGTTGTTTGGAACTGGGATGGTTTTTAAATTCCAGAAGTTTTGTCTTTGCCTTAGGACAACTGAAACGAGTGTCTTCATATTCCATGGGACTGGATTTGAGCAGTTGCATGATGACCTACCCTACTCCAACTTGAGACAGCAGAGGAGAGAGAAAAAAGTTTGTTCTTTAAGATGCAAACTTACAGAAACTTATTATCTGAGAAGTTATACAAGCTCAATAATAAAACCATGGGTTAGATAATGGAGCTGTCTTGACTGTGTATACCTTCCTTCCTCTGCTTTCCACCTGTCCTCTCGTTTTTTTTCATCCTTCCTTCATTCCTTCCTGCCTTTCTTCCTTCCTTTTCTCCCTCCCTCCCTTTTTCCCTTTCTCCCTTCCTCCCTCCCTCCCTTCTTTTCTTTTATCTATCAGTCCTTTTGTCTGTGCTTCCTTCCTGAGTGGTTAGAGACCATTAAAGTGTTCTACTTTCACTTGACACTTGGCAAATCTTTGAGGCTTGAGGCCTTTAGAAAATCTCCAAGCTAATAATCTAAAAATTCAATTTCTCATGAAAAAAAAAAAAAAACAAAAAAACAAGATAAATCTCAACCCTTTAAGGCTTCTAGTAGAAATCCCCATCTTTGAAGGTCTAGACATAAATCATATCAATGCCATTATTTACTACGTTCTAGTTCCAAAGTACTGAGAAGTAGTTTATTTTTATGTCAGTTGTCATATAACCAGTGCCCTCTAATGAAATAGAAAATTCTTCCTCCTTTATTCACTGTTCAGTATCATAATTCAAAATAATAGGACCCCAAACAACTGGGGCTCAGGAACATATTTAAGTAGAAAGAATGTGCAATTCTATGTTGGAGAGTGGAAAATGTTGGCTAAAACTGAAATGGTCACAAAACACTATTTAATTATGACAAGTACTTAGGAATGAACTGACAGCAGACAGTTTTATTTTCCCTGAGAACATATACCCTACATTCTACACACCCATCAACCACTCGCATTTTTCAGGTCATCCACACCAGTCCTTGAAGGAATAACAGCATGGTTCAGTTCTGCTTATGAAAATTCAGTGGATGGCAGCACAAGAAGTTCAAGCCATAAATAATGAAAGAGAGAGAGAGAGAGAGAGAGAGAGAGAGAGAGAGAGAGAGAGAGAGAAACTCTGCATACAATAGAGTTTCCTGGCCTGAGTCTGATGCATATTGCTGATCTAACAAATAGTTTTATTTTCCGCTTGTGAGGTTACTATCCAGTTATCAAAGTAGGCTTTTCTCTTAACTTCAGGCAGGTAAATGCCACGGTACCCTCTTGATGCAGGACATATAAATGGTTAGTCTCTTGTGAATGACTTTAAAGAAGTAAAATATATTAGGTTGGTGAAAAACTGTGTTTTTTGGCAAAAACCGCAATTACATTTGCACTAACCTAATATATATTTCACAGCTTTCTTGGGCAGGTTAAGCCATCAAGAGAGCAAACAGATTGATCTGATAATTACTGGACTTTAGCAAAGTGCCAGGTCCATCTGCTTGATGGTCAGACATGCCTGCTCAGGAGTGTAGAATAAAATGCTTTATGTCTAAATTAATATTATGATAAGATACTTTAATCATTTGCACTATAAACCAATCACAAATCAACGCTTAGTAACTTGTGCATCTCAGTTGCTATAAGAAATGTAAAAATTACCAGAGCATATTTTCTCAGAAATTTTTGTTTCTAAAAAGTGCAGAAAATTCCAATAAATTGTGAATTCTAAGAAAAGGAATATTTGTACTTACTGAGTTTCATTCATTTGTCTCCATGTATGTAAGTCATATTTTTCTGGGAAGGGCAATGAAATAGAGAGAGATAATAAACTAACCAGTAGTTTCAAGATAGCATATATATATTTGAACTCCTACAAGGCTGTGAGTGTTTTATTTTTATGCAAAGTATCTTATGTTAAAAAATATTAAATTCCACATGTAGAGGGCCCAATCAGGGCTCACATCTTGAAAGGGCTACCACAGTAACACTAATATTCCTATTATTGCCAGGGTAGATTTTTCAATTATTACTATGGATAGGGAATGCAATGTTTTCTGTTTAAAAATGTGAGTTTCATTTAAATGAGCATTTTAAAGTCATGCTCTAAATATTACCGAGATTTTCTAATTCTAGAATCTTTAACAAAGTCTTCTAGGTCAAAAGGGAGATTACGAAAATGTTTCAAGGTACTGTCAATGCTGGTAAGGGGAGAACTGAACGTGTAAACAAGCATGAAATGCAAACTGGAGCAGTAAGTTCACATATGAGGCAGAAAAGAAACTTAAAATCAAACAAAAAGGTGATTTGTTTACAGGAAGAATGAAACAGAAAATTGTGCGATTGTAAACAGGAAGTCACGTGGTTTTCCACAGTATAAAAATGTAGACATGTCACATGGTAAGGATGTTTTTCTCCTTAATGCTGAGGACCAAAACAGAAGGGAGAGTATGACTGAAAAAGCATACGGAATAGAAGGTATCTTTCTTTTGCAAGCTTTCTAAAAGGACTGAAACAGACATAGTTGAGTCTTCAATTTTCCCCTCATCTCCTTTTGTTTTTAATTTTCTCTTTGTTTTTTTTTCTTGTTTTTTTGTTTTGTTTTGTTTGTTTGCCACCTTCATACACTGCTCCCTCACCACCGTCCCCCCAACACACACACATTTGACTAATCGATAAACCACAGGCTTGCAAGAACCGCTCTTGGAAATTACCCTTATGACAGGAATGGGGTTGGAATTGCACAAACAATTCTGCATGAAAGGCACACAAAAAGACAGAAAAAAACCTCCAATTGAGAGTTTCACAGCAGTCAAAGATGAAAACTGCCACTTGAGCCAAGACTCTCCTCACCTTCTAAAACTCCAACCTGCTTTTGTTCAGAGAAGTACCTGTCTTCAGGTGCTGCCGGCGCTTCTCAGCTGAATAAAGACTTAATCTTCATTTGAGTAGTGCATACTATTTGTTAAAACAACTGTTAATATCTACGAGGTATTTTAGTTTATTTGTGCCACCGATAAATGTGATTCAATGAAAAATTATAAAGACACTACCTGAGAGAAATGTGATCCTGGGACTGCTCTGAAGTAACAAAGAAAGATGTAAGGATACATATGTTTTTAAAGTTTTGATAACACACTAAAAAATTTAGGGGGTGTGGTTTTTCTCAAGCATAGGGGCATACGTTAAGTCAATGTGCTCTCTAACTGTCAAATAAGCACATCCTAATAATCACACTTGTCCTAACTTAAACAGTATTAAATATATGGGTTTTTTTTTTAAAGGAAATAATTATTGAGTGAAATAAAATGCAGTAGTATTTTCTAATCAGATGAACATTCCTAGGGGAACCTAATTCAAGTAAGACAGCACTGCTGAACATCTGACAGGTAACTCTGTTTAGAGGCAATAAACCTGGCAATATATAAAGGCCATTGTGAAACCACACATATATTTTCTCCATTGTTGATTGAGTAGAAAACTTTCTAGATCATTTTATTATCAAATCATTTCAAGCTTTTAAAAAAGATATATAGTTGTCTAAAATCATAACACCATGACACCAGCACGTTTATACTCTTACAGCCTTCAATTCCATGGATAGATGAAACTCAAGAGATTGTGAAGAGCTTGGGCATATTTAGGGTAAATATTTCATTTGAAATAAATCCTCTACTCCTCAAAAGAAAATGTGTCTGTACATTTTACATACTTAGATCTACTTCTAATCAGTTTAATTGATACTACCTAGAGAAATCAAAAAGAAAATTACATGATACACTGAGGTATATATACTTAGGAATTTATTTAGAAAGTAGCTGTGATAATGAGGTTTTTCTACGCATTTGGTTGTAAGTCAACATTGATTAAGCAATTCCAAATGGCTACTTACAATTAAGGATTCCAACTTGGCAATATTCTAAGAGGTCCTGAGAAGTAAATAGGAAATAAATATACTTTATTAAGGGTGTGGATTTTTTTCAATTTGCAGGTTTATACTTTGTTGTAGGAAATTAAAGTTTTAATCTGATTTAGCCAAGTTAAGATAATCAACTACAGAGAACTAATAGAGATATATTGGTGATTCACTATAGATTTTGGAAAAATATTGGACTTTTCAACTCTAGTCACTTGTTTGACAATGGAAGGATTAAATATCTTGACATACGGATTCCAGATCTATTTTTGTTTTAGTTAGCTGACATTTATGTATGTAATTACAATAAGAAAAATTACCTCTCCTCCAATTATTTCTTATGTGAAACCCATAAGAGGTAGTTGGATTTTGAGGAGATCCTCCTAAGGATGACTAGGTCAGACTCCTTTTGTCTTACTGCTTTACTGCCTTTAGCATTTGCTTCCAAGGTGTCCCTTAGATGCTTCAAGATGGCAGGAGGGGAAGGAGCACAAGAGGATTTTAGGTGCCAAGCTTGGAAGAGGTGCACACAAGTTCTTTTCACATTCTCTTGGCTAGAAATCATTTCATAGCAACATTTAACTGCAGGGGATCTGAAAATGTCATCTAGCTGTGCTCCCAGGAATAAGAGAAAACAGGTTAATTGAACAGCAAGTGAGTCTCTGACATACCTTTAGAGTTAGCAAAGATAAATTTTCTACATGACTTAAGATGAAGTGTTATTATAGAAATGGTGCCATAGAGACATGAAATGTCAACAAAGACAAAGAATGCTTGAGAGGGAAGAGAACACAATACTGGAATCAGAAAGACTGAGCTTTAGTCTGGGATCTGCAATATATGGGCTACAGCATCTCTCCAGATCTAAACGGTCAAATGGAAATAATAACACCTATCCTCTACAGAATTGTTGTAAAAAGAGAATGTATGTGAAGAAATCTGATTTTAAAAAATTCCCGAAATATGTACCTACTTTTTAAAACCTATCTATAATCCTCATTGCCAATAGGAAATCATCACAAGTCAAGAATTGAGGTTTGGAAACCTCTTCATAGATTTCAGAGGATGTATGGAAATGCCTGGATGTCCAAGCAGGAGTCTGCTGTAGGGGCAGAGCCCTCATTGAGAACCTTTGCTAGGGCAGTGCAGAAGAGAAATGTGGGGCTAGAAAACCCACACGGAATCCTCAGTGGGGTATGTTCTACTGGTCCTATGAGAAGAGGGTCACCATCTGCAAGACCTCAGAATCAACAGCTTGCACCATGCACCTGGAAAAGCTGCAGACACTCAACACTAACCCATGAAAGCAGTCAGGAGTGGGGTGGTACCCTGTAAAGTCACAGAGGTGGAGCTGTTCAAGGCTGTGGGAGCCTACCTTTTGCATCAGTGTGATCTGGATATGAGACATGGAGTCAAAGGAGATCATTTTGGAACTTTAAAGTTTAATGAGTGCCCTATTGGCTTTTGGACTTGCATGAGGCCCATAACTCCTTTATTTTGGCCAATTTCTCCCATTTGGAATGGGCTTACGTACCCAATTCCTGGACACACATTGTATCTAGGAAGTAACTTGCTTTTGGTTTTACAGGCTCATAGATGGAAGAAACTTGCCTTGTTTCAGATGAGACTTTGGACTTGGATTTTTGAATTAATGTTTTAATTACTATGTTAAGACTTTGAAGGACTGTTGAAAGAGCTTGGTTGTGTTTTGAAATGTGAGGACATAAAAATTGGGAGGGGCCAGAGGCAGAATGATGTGATTTGGTTGTGACCTCACCCAAATCTTATCTTGTATTGTAGCTCCCATAATCCTCACATGTTGTAGGAGTGATCCAGTGAGGGGTAATATAACTATAGGGGTGGTAACCCCCATGCTGTTCTTGTAATAGTGAGTGAGTTTTCATGAGATCTAATGGTTTTATAAGGGGCTTTGCCTCCTTTAGGTACTTCTTCCTGCCTCCATGTGGAGAAGGACATATTTGCTTCCCCTTCTGCTGTGATTGTAAGTTTCTTGAGGTCTCCCCAGCCATTTGGAACTGTGAGTAAATTAAACCTGTTTCCTTCATAAATTACTGAATCTTGGGTATGTATTTATTAGCAGCATGAGAACAGACTATTGCAGTGTTCAAAGAATGAACAATTGTATAAACCCAGCATTTCCTCCATAAGTAAAGTGTTTTTAGAAGGAGCTAAAACTCCTGGAATCCCCAGGGTGCCTCATCTTCAGAGGATGTCGTTTAAAATAGATCATCTGTATTACAGATGTAAATTGTGTGACAGATATGATTGTCTGGATCTTCCATTCTCTTCAGGTGGTACTTATTTTTCTTTCCTTACTTCCAATTGCATCAAGAAAAGGGAATATTGCTTGTTTAAGTGAGTGGATGCACACAGGTGGGCCAGGGCCCATGGCCGTCAATTTAAGGGTACACTTTCATTTTCAATGTAATTAACTGTCTAATTGAGCATCCAAATTTAGCAGTGCATTTGCATGTGCAATTAATTATGATTTAAAAGCACTCTACATTAATGGTTTCTTTTCCATTATCTACAAACATAATTACTGAAGGATGGATTGAGTTTGAAAATCATTTGGGGAAACATTTTTCTGCATCCCTGGAGCCTAATGCTGTAAGAGGTAACAGTGAAATGAGAAGACCACACCCAGAATTATAAGGCTGAAAAGTGAGTTGTTCTGGATGGAAGGGCTATAGGAGAGAGCTAGATTTGCCAGTTTCAATATATAGTAATCTTTTTCTTGCTTACTAGAATTAATTTAAATTATAGTCACAATGCTTTCACTCAGGACAGATATAAACCCTAGTCTTACAGAAGTATATTTCAGAGGTAAACTCACATTTTTAAATACAGTTTTAAAAGAAGATGGTATTCTTAGTAATTTTCCATTAATCACAAAATTAGTACGTAGTTCAGCCTAAGATAATTTGCATACTTTTCCTGATTAAAGAAAAGACCTTAAAAGAAAAGATAAAGATATGAACTTACAATCTGAGGCCAGGTGTGGTGGTCCAAGCCTGTAATCATAGCACCTTGGTAGTCTGAGGTGGGAAGATTGTTTGAAGTCAAGAGTTTGAGACCAGCCTGGACAAAATGGCAAAATCTCATATCTAATCCCATTTATTTACAAAAAAATAAAAATTAGTAGCCTGTGGTCTCAGCTACTCAGAAGGCTGAGGAGGGAGGATTGCTTGACCTCGACCAAGAGGTCGAGGCTGTAGTGAGCCATGATCAAACCATTGTACTCCAGCCTCTAGCCTGGGTAACAGAGAAAGACTCTGAATATATATATATATATATATATATATATATATATATATATATATCAGTAGTAACATGTAATAATTAACAAAGATTAGACTGAAAACATACTCACTGGAAGAAAAAGGAAAATTTTGAATAAGTAGACTCTGTCCTCTCAATTGTCTGAACAATTGAAAAATTGTACTATTATTTTCTGAGAAAAAAACATTAAGCTTTTGAGAACCAGAGATTTCTATAAATATAACACTCATAGTTTTGCTGTGGAAGAAGGAAGTTAACTGCCACTGACTCCAAGCTCTTCTACTTCTGTCCACCAGGAGTACAAAGGCACTGAACAATGGTAGGATACCAGCTTAAGGTTACCTGCATAGGCCTGTTGAGTAGAAAGTGTGACTTAGAGGCACTTCAGAAATAAAGTAAATAAAGCTTAGGAAGATGGTGTGAAAGAAAAATGATCACTTGATTACTATTTTATTAATGTAATAATTGTTTAAAATAAATGGTTTAAAGTAAAATACATTTATTTTAAAGTTGTATTTAAAATTATGTATTATTATTAAACTATGTGTTTCAAAATTAAACAAAAACAAATTGTTTAAAAATAAAACATGGACTGACATAATGACTTATGCCTGTAATCTCAGCACTTTAGCAGGCTGAGGTGAGAGGATTGCCAAGAGTTTGAGACCAGCCTGGGCAACATTGGAAGAACCTGTCTCCACAAAAAAAGTAAAATTTTAGAATCAGCTTGCACAGTGGCAGCCCCTTTTAAACACAACCAGAGGTGAAGCAGCTGGGACTCAGGGCACCATGTACCCAGGCTGCATAGAGCAGAGAGGGTCCTGGGCCCAATCCAGGAAACCATGTTTCCCTCCCAGGCATCCAGGCCTGTGATAGGATGAGATGCCCTGAAGGTTCCTGACATGCCCTGGAGACATGTTCCCCATTGTCTTGGTGGGTAACATTTAGTAGCTTGTTACTTATGCAAATTTCTGCAACCGGCTTGAATTTCTCCCCAGAAAATGGGATTTTATTTTCCATTTCATAGTCAGGCTGCCAATTTTTCAAACTTTTATGCTCTGCTTTCTCTTAAATGATTTTCCACTTAGAAATTTCTTCTGCCAGATACCCTAAATCATCTCTCTCAAGTTCAAAGTTTCACAGATCTCTAGGGCAGGGGCAAAATGCCACCAGTCTCTTCACTAAAGCATAGCAAAAATCACCTTTATTCCAGTTCCCAACAAGTTCCTCATCTCCATCTGAGACCACCTTAGCCTGGACTTACTTCATTGTACATATCACTATCAGCATTTTGGTCAAATCCATTCAACAAATCTCTGGGAAGTTCCAAGCTTTCCCACATCTTCCTTTTTTCTGAGCCTACCAAGTCTCTAGAAAGTTCCAAACTTTCCCACATTTTCCTTTCTTCTTTAGAGCCCTCTAAACTATTTCAATCTCTGCCTGTTACCCAGTTCCAAAGTCACTTCCACATTTTTGGGTATCTTTACAGCAGCACCCCACTCTTGGTACCAATTTACTACATTAGTCTGTTCTCATGCTGCTAATAAAGACATACCCAAGACTGTGTAATTTATAAAGGAAACAGGTTTAATTGACTCACAGTTCCTCATGGCTGGAGAGGCCTCAGGAAACTTATAGAGGCAGAAAAGGAAGGAAGTAAGTCCTTTTTTACATGGCAGCAGCAAGGAGAAGTGACCTGAGCCCTTTACAAAGCCATCAGATCTCATGAGAACTCACTCATTCTCATGAGAACAGCATGAGGGTAACTGGCCCTATGATTAAATTATCTCCCACTATATCGTTCCCAGTACATATGAAAATTATGAGAACTACAATTCAAGATGAGATTTGGGTGGGGACACAGCCAAACCATATCAAAAACATAGGAAACATTTTTCTATGAGCCTTTAACTTCTGTCACATTTAACAGCTGGAAGCTCTGACACAAGAAGCTTGTAGTTAAATTGAGAATATTTTAATTGTTATTATCAATATTATTATTAATAGATACATTGCCTTATATTTATATAGTAATGACAACAATTTAGTATATATTTGTTTATTTCATCATTCTTATGTGACAACTCCATGACACAAGTAAGAAATGTAAAATTACCCTCATGTTAGGAGTGAGGAACTATGATTCCCGAAATGTGAATGATTTGTCCCAGAAATTCAATAACAGGAAATAGACTATAGTCTCCATTTTAAAACTCAATCTGGCGGTCGTTCATCAAATCAGTGGTAAGCACTGAAAAAAATACCCTTTGTGAAAAAGTGAGACTAAAGTCTCTAGCACTCCAAGAAAAGTTTTTGAATTTTGTGATTATTTTGTAAATTAAATAACAAGCCATCTCAAAAGCAGAAGTAGCATGTTAGGCAGAATAAGGCTCCTACCCTAAAGATGCCAATATTGGAATTCCAGAACCTCTAAATATTTAGGATACATAGCACAAGGAAGTTAATGGTTGCAGGTGGAATTAAGTTGCTAATCAGATTACCCTGAAATAGGACCTAGATTACATGGGTAAGCCCAGCGTAATTCCAAGAGTCCTTAAAAGTGGAAGAGGGGAGCTGAAGAGGAGGCTATTGTAAAATGTAGCTACAGAAAAAGGGCAGAGATGAAATCCAATATTGCTGACTTTGAAGATGGAGAGATAAATTTCTGAGTGAAGAAAAGTGGGACCCCTAGGAGCAGCAAAGGGCAAGGAAATCATTCTCCCCTGAAGCCACCCAAAAGAAACAACCCTGCAAAACACTTCAATTTTAACCCAATGAGATTTGTGTCAGAATTCTGATTTCCAGAAATTATAAGATAATACGTATGTGTTTTAAGCCACTTAGCTTATAATTAATTATAGCAGCAAATAGGAAACTAATACAAGGTGTATCTAAAATATACGAAGCTGAACAGCAAACAACTGCTTGTAGAATAAATGAAAGATGTCTACTAAATGTTTGTGACTATGCCAGGGTGATATAACCACACATGATGTTACCTCTTGACCCATCTCATTTCATTAGATCTCAGAAGCCATTTCTGATCTTTTTCTGGGAGTTTACTCACTGTCACTGAAATTGCTGGTCCAAGGAGATTCGCAGGCCCTTGCTTTGCAAAGACAATTGTTTCTATTTTACAGTTTACCCTAATAAGGCTTGTCAGCCTCTGCCAGTTGAGATCTACTGCATATTAATATAAGCTACGTGGATGGATGACTAACTCTTTTTTGGACATCAGGCTTAGTATTTTGGATTGATTTCTCACTTACTCTTGAGTGATCCCAAACATAATTTGACTAAAAGTTGCTTGAGGCTATAAGTAAGGTAAAAGAAGCCTGACTTGATTTTAGCTAGATTGATTCACACTTTGAAATTTTACTAGAATGTGTCCAGACAACCACTGCTGGAGTAAAATTGGACAATGATAGAATTTCATTGATTCCAAGACATTTAGATTTCTATACTTCAACAAATTGGAAATTAGCATTTGTTACAGAAACAATGACATTTTACAATCATTCCCAGCCAGCTGGGTGTCCACGACTTGATCAAAACTGTACTTACTTGTCATCACTTCCATTAACTTACTGATACGTACATTGTACCTATTATGCAGGTAAAAATGAATTGGCCTTTGGAAAGCTGAGACAGGTGGATAGCTTGAGCCCAGGAGTGCAAGAGCAGCTTGAGCAACATGGTGGAATCCTATCTCTACTAAAAATACTGAAATTAGCACAGTGTAGTGGCATGTGCTTGTAGTCTCAGTTACTTGGGAGGCTGAGGTGGGAGGATAGTTTGAGTCTGGAAGGTCAAGGCTTTATCAGGCCTGCAATTAGTTATGATCTCACTACTGCAATCCAGCCTGGGGAACAGAGTGAGACCCTACCTCAAAATAAAAACAAACAAACAACAATAACAAAAACAAAAACAGAGAACAGAAAAGAAGAAGAAAAAAATCTAATTTGATATTGAATGAAAAGTTGGTGTGTAAGCAAAAAGGAACAGAAGCGGTCAGTGAAGCTGGGCATAAATTTGCTCTTAGCAAAGTAAGTATTTATTGCTGGAAGAATAACTAAAATTCTTCCTCCTCCTTCTCCTTCTCATCTTCCGCCTCCTTTCTTCTTCTTTTTGGCAAAGCATTGGCCAAAGGTTTAAGAGAGAAAATAGTGGCATGTAAATAGTGAAGCTATATTACGTTTTGTTATTGGGATATGTGAAAAGCATTGCCTTTTAGACTCTAAGCAATGTAACTGAAGGCAAGAGAAATTGACAAGATTTTCATAGTAGATAAAAGAAATTCCAAGGCAAGGAGAGCTGAATACAGGCCAAGCCCAGGAAGGCATGCCACAGTGAGAAAAGTAACCCAACTGGTAAAGTCTCCCTTATCTTTAACCACCCCAACACACACAAGGCCAGGACTGGAGGCCATACCCTCATAGGAAACAAACGGGGATATGACAGTTTCTGTGCCATCCACTGAGGTAGTGTTAAATTGATAATCTGGGGGTGATAAAACTTGTTGGTATAATGCCGTGATTTTAAGTGATAACTTTATGACTACTAGGTTCATATAATATATATCCAGGTATAAACTCCACTTTAAAAATGCAAGCTACTTTATCAGCATCAAAACTGAGGTCCTCTGCACCAACAGTAAGAGATACAGAAATCACTTCTGTCATAGAAATGTAGTTAAAATTAAAGCTTAATGTCAAGATCAGAAGAGATACAAAGTACAGATTTCCTTTTCTTTCATTGTGCTCCATCTAACCTCACTACTTTCAGGTTGGGTAAGATGTACACAAAATCCGTGGTCCTGAAGCCCAAAGTAATTCTCTACAATTTGACCATTCCTGGTAGATACTGATGACTCATTGTTGCTCAGACACATGGCTTTTTTCTATGAAAGTTTTATATAGGGTAACATCTGCATTAAACTATGCATCAATTAATATAAATATTACTAGAATGTTATTGAAAGAGGGAGGGAGAGGGGAAATAAATTTTCTTTTGTTGAGGTACTCTGCCAAGTTTGAAAGTAACTTGATCCCAAGTGTATCAGTTTCTGTTCCCTGAGAATAAGACACTGTAGGCAATTAGAAGCACAAGATATTAATTGGGAAAACACCTCTGAAGACTGTAGAATGGAGAGAGAGAGGAAGCAGAAGCAGGCAGCAGGAACCTTCAGATCACACTCAGGAATGTCACTTATGAAAAGAGAGATGAAGGGACAGGGGACTGAGTAAGAAGAGTAAGGCAGTACATCTCCAAGAAAGTCTAGGCCAGGCAGACGAGGAGCCCTGGGGCAAAGATTGTTTCAACAAGTAGAAACATTTGATTACTACTTTCACCGTGCTCAGTCATTAGCTGGGAGTGGCCCTGTAATTCATGGCCTCAATGTGAATGTTTCTGCCTGACCTCCAGATGTGCCAGCTGGGTCATTCTTGAAGGCAGGTCATGGACCTTCATGACTGCCAAACCACGTCCAGAATTTCTGTACAACATGACCACCCCCATTCCCTCCATCAGTCTTCCAAAATTTGGTTAAGTCCAGAACAAAGATAAAACATTTATAGTAACTTTTTCCCTTGTGTGTCATGATAAACATCACTAATCTATCATTGCAATCTGTTTCTGCTGATCTCAGACATAGATATATAATTCTCAACACAACTCTCCAGAAAGCCACTATAAGATATTTGACATGTGAGATAAAACCTAACTACTATTTCTGGTTAGATCTCTGACCTCTCTTTAAGGATAGAAGCAGAGATATAGGTCAGCATGAAATGTTATGAAAGTGAAATTTGGGCTTCACATATGGATGCTTGGCTGGACATCAACACATTTTCATTGACCCTATATACAAAATTTTCTCAAAAGATACACACTACACTTACCATATATTACACACATACATATACACATACACATATATGTATTATATAGTCATGTTCCACATAACAAAAAGATTAAAAGTTAAAAAAATAGAAAAAAGCTTACGGAATGAGGACATAAAGAAAATATTTTTGTTCAGCTTTACAATGTGTCTGTGTTTTAATTTGTTATCATAAAAGAGTCAAAAATGTAAAACAATTTAAAATGTTTATAAAGTAAAATGGTTATAGTAAGCTAAGGCTAATTTATTATTAAATGAAGTGTTTTAATAAATTTAGTGAAGCCTAAGTGTACAATAAATGTTCTAGGTCTTTGTATTTGCTCACTACTCATTCACAGACTCACCAGGAGCACCTTCCATTCCTGCAAGCTCTATTCATGGTAAGTGCCCTTCACAGGTGTACCATTTAAAAATATTTTATACTGTATTTTTGCTGTACTTTTTTTGTATATATGCATGTTTAGATGCACAAATATAATTGCGTTACAATTACCTACAGTATTCAGTCATGTAACATGCCATATAGGTTTGTAGTATAGGAGCAATGGGCTGTATCATACATTCTAGGTGTATAACAGGCTATCCCATGTAGGTTTGTGGAAGAACATTCTATGATGTTCACACAAGGATGAAATCGTCTAATAATGCATTTATCAGAACATATCCCTGTCATTAAATAATACATGACTGTACATATATACACACAAACATGTTTTTCAACCAAGGAAGCCACATTTGTGATTGTTTTATACTTTCACAATAACATTTGATAGGAAACCCCTCCAAAACTCTGAACTCTATTTCCCCCTCCTACATAACTGGTTTCTTTATTTTGAGGGTAAGACTCAGCTTTCTCCTTCTTTAAACTGCCAGCCCCACATGCTTTGCTGACACTGCACTTCTTGGCATGTCTTTGTGTGTGTGTGTGTCATTCCAAGCACAATTGGAAGCAAGTCAGGGTTGACTGCCTCAAGGATTGTATTATTTTATAGAGTACTTGGCATAATCTTCACATTATGGGTATTATTCTTTAATGCAGAAATGGAGTAATACCATTGCAGTAGAGATCAAATTGGGTTTTGCCCATCTACTTCTTATATGTCTTTAAAACTTTTCATTTCTTCAAGTTCCTCCGGTTAGGGGAAAATGAAATCCCTAGAGCAAAACTTCTGTAAGGAATTATGCTTATGTATTAAATTCTTGCCACTGGGCAAATCCCCTGACCCAGAAAGATTTCTTCTAAAACTTTTATAAATAATCCTATCCCTTTCATATACTTCTCCCTGCATTCTAATTACATTTTTTGAGAAATGCGAGAACAAATTTGATTGCTGCTATTCTTATAAGAGATAAAGGTGGTTTAACTTGAACTTCTGAGTAAAGCACCATTGCCCTTTTCAATGTATTTCCCCCAAAATCTTTATCAATCTTTCAAGCAGAATTTATTCTTCCTGAGGTGATTGGATTTTTGAAAGGAAGAGAAGCTGAACATACCGAATTACTCATTTATGACTCAGTGTGGGGTTATTCTGAAACTACACACTGGCGTACAAATGGAGCCAGGCATATGGGCTGAGCACGAGTTTCAACAGGGTCGTCTCAGAAGTTAATGTAGTCCCTGGTCATCACAATTAGAGGCACTGATAATTTGCATGCGAATGTATGTGCTTAGTGCTTAACAAATTAAGGCCTGACCAAGCAATTAGGCATGGAAGCCATAGAAAATGTTGTAAATTGGTAGGAGGAAATGAAAACACTGGGGTGGAAGCCTATCTCCTTGGCATAAGGACAGAACAACCGGCAATGCAATATTTGCTTTATTCATTGCATCCAAACTTCTTGGACTGCTGGGTCTCAGAAGCAAGTTTGCTATAAAGATGCTAAATATGTATTAAGGCTCCTTGTATTGCATATTTAGGGAAGTACAAGGGGGTGAATTGGGTGACTGATGAGTCAGACAGTGCCTTTCATTTTCCAGTGTATCTTGCATTAGCTCTTCAGTGGCCCCCTTATATGACTGAGTATTGCCCCTTTCCCTGTATATCCATTTCCATTCTTGGATACATAGAAGGTAGAGAGGCTCCTATGATTGGAAAATCAGAAAAAAAGAAATCTGGATTTTGTTTTACATTTGGTTTTAAATATACAGACATATTGTAAGTGTTTGGTTGAATGCCATACATATCCAATAACAAACAGGTCGCAGAGGAACCCATAGAGGACCCTGAAAGAGAGACTTCTGTAAGAGGAGAAGGAAATTTGGTATGTAGAGCCAGATCCTACCACAGGCCCTCAGCTGGGGTAGGAAGATTGGTTCCCACTATGCATGTCTGATGCTGTCACCTGGGCCAGCTTCATGGGTCTGCAACCTCTAGAGTCACACAGGGACCTTCACTCAGGAAAGTCCCACTCTTTGTTTTCTTTTCTCTTTTTTTTTTAAATTCTCTGCGGTCACTATCTTATACTTGTTAACAATTTTTGAACAAAGGAACCTGAATTTCCATTTTTCACTGAACTCCACAAGTTGTTTGGTCAATCATGACTACAACCTTTCCTGCAGTCCTTCCTCCATTCCAGTTTGAAATAGTTCCTCACTTAGCTAGGTTATTCTCTTATGGAAATACTGTATGGTAGCAGTAGGATTCCGGGGTCAAGCCTCACTGGTTTATTTCTTCCTAAAGATTAATCAAAGAAAGGATAATTTCTCAGGGGTCAGGAGAAGAAGTAATCTAATTACTACTGGAATACCTTCTTTAATCTTTCATAAGAAAAGTGACACAATGAAAACTTATAATTATTTTCTAGCCAGGGTGTGTTGACTAATCCCCCAAAAGTTCACTTCCTATTTTACATTAAAACATTTTTCTGTACCATGTGACAAATTATTAGTGTGTCTTCTTGATTTCCATTTCTAGAGGAGAAAAATGTAATAATCTGCCAATACTGAATAGGGAAGTAGGTTTGAGAATTCTGCAATGGGCTTACATTTAGACAAGGTATAAAATGAAAATCTCATCCTTATATCTCCAATTGGAAGCAGGGCAGGTAAAATAACGTAAGGTAAATGTCTGGAGAGCTGGCACTTTGTAAATATTCTTAACCTACGGGTTTATAGATAGAGTCTGATCCAGGCTTAACTTCACGTCTGGTCAAAGTCTATACATAATGCTTTAGTTTCTGCTGTCACCCAGCTGTCTCTCTTGGTTTTCCAATATCCTTTGTTTAGCTTCTCTAAGGCAAGGGCTGTCTAAATTGCTTAGTTTTGTACGCGTGTTACCACACCACAAATTAATACGAAGTGACTCGCATCTATATCCTCCACACTTCAAGTTTTACTATCTGTATTTACAGCAACAATTATTACAATAATAAATACAAATGTTTTATCAAATTCAAAATCCTATTTTATAATGTCTTCATAAAAATTTAGCCAAGCCCATCTTTTTTTAGAGTGGAAAGGTTTTACATTTAAAGTGTACCTAGGGCAGTCACCAGAAAGGAAGTATTCCTTTTGGAGGAAAGACATCAGGAAGAACACAGAAGTGAGTGTCAGGGATGGCATCAACAGAGGTGTCAGGCTTGGAGGGCAAGCTGCAGCAGCCCGGAATGAAAGGGCCCCACATGAGGGACTGTAAGGATAACGGTCTTTTCAGGAATTCCATCTTTAAAAATCACAAAATAATATAAACACAAAATTCCTCCAATGTTAATGAACAATTTTTTATAAAAATATTTTCGATTGTTGATGAATACATAGGGTATATGAAAATTTGAAATTGTGTGAGAACTCTATAAAAGATGGCTTTTATCTTTTGATTGCCTAAGATGACAGACAAAGAAAGTTACCTTGAACATAAACCAGAATCTTATCTAAAACAGCAAGGTTAAAGTCTTTACAAAATACTTGAGAAACCATTTACAGATGCATGGTTTAATTTTTCCCCAAATTATCTTCAGTGTTTTTTTTCTTTTTTCAAAACCTATCAGGTAGAAATGGAGATTATAGGAACAATTTGCAGAAACTCACCCTTAAATCTTTCTTCTGATTTCCTGTGCTCCCCGGGGAGAAGTTCTTGTGTTGGAAAGGATATTTCAGAGAATTTAATTGTGTTCCTTAGTGTAAAATCAGACCTACCTGAAACACTTCAGAACAATTAGCAAATTGTCATCCATTTCCTTCTTATACTCTGGCCCCCCAGGGGAAAATGGAGAACTGTCACAGTGGTAATTGCAGGCATTCTTTTTCCTTTACTTTTTTCCTGCTGACTTTTAATCCACGCCTTATGCAAATACAGTTTTAGGGTTTACAGAAAATGAGCAAAATTTAGCCTCAAAAAGCCAAACGTATTTTCCAGTTCCATGATTTCCTCCTTCTTAGTATTCCACAAGGAAGCTCATTTCCATTTCATACCCCTGAGAAGGAGTATTATCATATCATCATGAAGAACTAAATTAGTTCCTATTATCCCTGTGCCATAGTGTGAGGTCGGCCAATTGGCATTTATCCTTGCCGACCTTAAAGCTCGAGCTGTTAGGGCACAGTAAAACCGGGCAGTGAAGGTGCCTAGTGTTCCTCTTGAGGATTTAAAAAAGAAAAAAGAAACAACCATCGCTCAGGTTTTGATAAGGAGAAGAGTAATTTCACGCCAAGTGATATCGGCACTGTGATTCGAATCTTTCATTATTAATTATTATTTCTGAAAGCAAGTGCACTTGAGAAAGGTCAGTACTCCTCACTTTTAAGCTCCCATCATCAGGTACAGCATTAGATTCACATGCCTTGCGAAACTGCAATTGTTTAGCGGAGGCTCGAGCCTCTCACAGTAGTAATAGCTCATTAATCCTCACAAGCTGTTGCTTTGATGAGCCTGCTTTTCTTCTCATTTTTTTCCTTCCAATTTTCGGTCTCTCTAGGCTCTGTTTGGGCAAGTGAATGAGCCACAAGGGCTAGAAGTGGTTTGACTTTCAAGCTAGCCAAATATGCAGAAGGAGTTAACATAACAGGCCTGAGACTGCAGTTCTTAGACAGGATGGCAATCATTAGATCTGTTTGCAAAGCTGGCTGTTAGCAGGTGTCTTGGATTTGGAGAAGCCTCCTACCATCCCCAGAACTGGTGAGTTACTCACTGTCTACCAAGTTGTTATACAAATAATGTGGTTCATGCCGAACACCTGCTTCCTTCTGGAAGTCTGGAATTTTGCCACAGGCCAGACAGAGAGTGCCTATGTGACTAGCCCCTGATAAAAGCTTTGGACACTGAGTCTCTAATGAGCTTCCCTGGTAGACATGTCGTGTATTGCTGGAGATAGTATGCACTGTACATTAGTTTACTGGGAAAGTACTCTTAGAAGCTTGTTCTTGGTTGTCCCCACACTTGGCCCCATGTACTTTATACTTTGCTGATTTTTGCCTTGAATCATTTTGCTGTAATAAATCACAGTTATGAGTACAGCTACATATTGGGTCCTGTGAGTCCTTCTAATAAATCACTAGTCCTGGGGATGGTCTTGGAGACCCCTCAATACACAAGGTATAATAAAAAGGAAGCCCATTCCACTTTTCACTGTGACTTTTAAGATTAAAATCAGAAGTTGTAATTTTTTTATTATTTGATATCACTTTAGTTAACCTTTAAAATAACATAGAATTGTGAATTCTGATAAAGCTTTTTTTTTTTTTTTTTTTTTTTTTTTTTTTTTTTTTGAGACAGCGTCTCACTCTGTTGCCAGGCACCAGGCTGGAGTGCAGTGGCACAATCTTGGCTCACTGCAACCTCCGCCTCCCAGGTTCAAGCAATTCTCCTGCCTCAGCCTCCCTAAGTAGCTGGGACTACAGGCACATGCTAACACGCCCAGCTACTTTTTTTGTATTTTTAGTAGAGACAGGATTTCAGCATGTTGGCCAGGATGGTCTTGATCTCTTGACCTCGTGACCCGCCCACCTCGGCCTCCCAAAGTACTGGGATTACAGGCTTGAGCCACCGCACCTGGCTGAAAGCTTTATGTAAACTGTAATTTTGGAAATAAGGTACTATTGTTGATTCTATACTTAAATTAGTTATTTCTGTAATGCTGTACTATATTCTACTCAAATTGGGTGTTGTAGCAGCTTTTATTTTTAAAGAAGTTATCTAGTGAGACAATTATTTTCTCAGTAATACCACTAGTTTTATGGAGTGCTACACTATAAAGGCTTGGGGTTCTGATTGAATTATTTTCCCTGGAGAAGAAAACTGAGTTGAATGTTCTGAGAAATAAATATACTATATTTGAAAAATGTATTAGAGACCAGAAGCTGTAATATTGCAGGTTATTTATTTATTTATTTTTTTGAGATGCCTGATACGAAGAACTATTGCTTCAGGTGATTATATTAAACATCACGTTAGAGTGTGTCAAAATCCTTTAGAAATTCTTTAGATGGCTACGAATATTGCTTAAAAATTTAGTAAAATTTAACGGGATGACTGGGGGAATATTGGATTAACTTGGTTACACAGCAAGTGAGGGGTAAGAGTGGAAAAACACTTCTCCTAAGAAGGGCTCACTTTTCTGTTCTTCTCCAGTTGTGCACATCTTCTACACAGAGGCACATGAATATCAGTGGACCTCTGCTGACCCAGAGGCTCTCGTGCCTATCAATGCGACTGCTAGCTACAGGCTGGCTAACTCCTAGTGCCGGAATCAAAGTCCTATTTTCTCAAGACTGTATCCTCCAGAGTCAGAATGGATTGCTTCTAATATGTCTAAAATAATACTATGCTTCAACTTTCTTCTAAACAGAGCTCTCTCTAGTTCATCAACTAGAATCCATGTGCTTATGGATATGAGGTTTGGAGCTAGATACCAAATCTGCCTGTGAACCCTATGATGCGATTTAGGCCACAACGTTTATTTTTTGAGTCTTGCCTGGTAATTTATGAAATGGCAACAATATAACCTAATGCCCAGGTCTGTAGGAGTAGATGGAAAGCCACTATGTAAATACAGGACCTACAGACTATTTCTGAAACCTCTTGGTAAGCATTAAATAAATAGTAGAAATTCTAGCCAATCTTTTGTCCATTGGGAGAATCACAGTCTTTGACAGATAGATGGTCAAGGAAGCATACATAAGTAAGTAAAACGCATTTGTATTCAACTACTTTAGAGCAATTAATTTGAGTTTCCCATGTGAGAAATAGTTTAATTGAAAAATCACTGTTTGGAATTCAAAGCATTTTCTCTCAAGAATTGTGACTTGAAGCCCTATTTGTTTTCTCTGTGTACTTTGTTTTAACAACACGGCATGTCTCTCCTTATTAACAACCACATGGGCCTCTCATTAAACCTTATTTCAGTGATTAAAAATAAAAACCTACTTCTTTGTGACTCCTCCCCCATCCCATGATTGATACTATGACACCAAGTATTTTAAATTTTAGATTAGGATAAATTTGGTGAAAACCCATTTGGTCATGTTCTAGGAATATAGTAACAGACAAGCAGGTAGCTGTAAACTTGATTTCCTTTATATTTTGAGATGATAATTATAGACACTGACACTTGCTCCTCTTCCTAACTCCAACTAATATATTGACAATGCTAATTTGTTCTTGATAATGTGCTTCCAGCATATGAATGATAAAATCTCTTTTGAAACTTTATATATTGTCTAAAGATGTTTGGGAGCATACAATTGCAAAACAAAGCAAGCCTTAGATAACATTAGAGCAAATAAGGATTAAGGAGCAAAACATAAATAAATAAATAAATAAAACGTACTGGGCAAGCTAGAGAGTTAATTGACAGAGAGCACATTTCATAGCACTAGCTTGGAAATATAAAAAAGACCAGAGAGAGTTGAAGCCAAAGAGAAAAGACATATTTGCTTTTAAGAATAATGCAGGCTGGGAATGGTGGCTCATGCCTAGCACTTTGGGAGGCCAAGGCGGGTAGATCACCTGAGGTCGGGAGCTCGAGACCAACCTAACCAACATGGAGACATCCTGTCCCTACTAAAAATACAAAATTAGAACAAATTAGCCAGGTGTGATGGTGCATGCCTGTAATCCCAGCTACTTGGGAGGGTGCGGCAGGAGAATTGCTTGCACCTGGGAGGCAGAGGTTGCGGTGAGTGAAGATCCTCCATTATACTCCAGCCTGGGCAACGAGAGAGAAACTCTGTCTCAAAAGAAAAAAAAAAAAAAAAAAACCCAAAAGAATAATGCAAAGAAATTCATCATACATGAGTAACCTAGACTTATCCACTGCCGTAGTCCTAGTCCCCCTGTACTCTGTTTTACACTGTGCTGTGTGATGCCCTTGCTGCACCATGTGGACATGGCCAAGCTATCTATCATGTTTCATGCTCAACCCAGAACGTTTACCTATCAGTCTGCTTAATAAACATGTGTTCAACGTGTAAGACTCGTAAGTTTTGACACCAATCCAGGTAAAACTGATCAGTACTTTCTTTAGATCTTCTCTGTATTCAGTAATTACTTAGACCAGAGTACCCATATTATTGTATTGTATTTGTTTCTTTATGTGACATTTTTCTTTAGATTATGATTTTCTTATGGGCTAAGAACCTAATTCATCTTTATATGTAGGTAGCACACAAAAAAAATCTACTTTAGGTTAGTGACCAATTATATAAGGGAAGACAACAAGAAATAAATAAAGAATAAAAGAAGGAATGAAAAGAATCTCTTAGCTTTAATAAAATGGTACCAAAAAAAAAACCACACAGTGTTTTTCTCACCTAGGTTTAAGCTATGGAGAACAAAATTTCTTCTTTCACAGCAGTGCTCAAATATGACTGATAACAAAATGATCAAAACAAAAACAAAAACAAAAAAATGTGAAAATTTTTTATCACTAAAGTATTCATTTTTACTGGATGAACTATAATCGTGGGGTCTGACTAATATCATGAATGCAAATACAAGACCAAAGAAGAATAAAACCCAAATCCTGGCCTTCACATTTTTTCTTTGAAAATGGAAAATTTCAAACTGAAGATAGCTCTCAGACATTTCAGTTGAAAAGTCCAAAAATCAGGTGGACACAAGCACTGATGTTTGGCAGGAGGCTAGAAGACATTTTGCTTTCCTCAAAGTCACAGTTTGGTCCTTAGAGTATTACCTTACTCTGGTCTACTTCATTTACCTGTTTATTTTTCTACTTTTAAGTTACATTTCAGGCCTCAGTGATTTTCTAAGATGTTAAAATATGAGCCTTGGCAATAGCAGTTCCTAAGGCCATCCAAGCTCTGCATTCCAACATCAGTCACATGAGAAGTTTATTGGCATCAAGTTACTTTCTCATTATAAAACACCAAGAGAAAATGCTTCTTAATAAATTTGATTCATAACTGACAGTGCTAGTCTTGAGGTAAACAATAAACTTTGAGCAACCTCAGTATATGTAATTATCAACTGAAGCTATGGTATTAAGACCTACCATTAGGCATACAATAACTACATGGATTTGTTAGCTTCTAAAACTCTGGAGGTTTTGATACCCAGCCGTAACCTGCTCCTTTTAGATGGTCCTCATGAGCAGGCCTTGTTATTTAATTCTTTGTAAAGCCATCAAACTCTGGTTTTCTAAGGTGAAACTAGAACAAATATTTCACTTTTAGAGACTCTTTATCATACTAAATGTGCATTCTATAGAGCTGAGACAAAAAAGAGGCTAAAATGTGTATTTATTCACTTCAAATGTACCCATATTAAATAACTATTAAATGCTAAGAAGTTTACTAAGAACTTAAAACAATATAAAGATGAATATTACTTTGTCTCTGTTCTTAAGAGCTTGCAAACAGTAGCTGAGGAAGATAAAGATAACAGTGAAATACACAACTAAAGCAAAAAGTAAAATGATAACTTCAGACTTACAACTATTTTTATAGGGGTTTAAGGAAATAAGATTCTCTTCAATCTGAGGATTGATCCTGGAGGTGGGGGCCTGTGTGGGACTGTGAGAGTGGTTGCACCCAGCTCTGGAGGTCAAATTTAAAGGTACAGGCAGCTCAGAGCCCTCCTCGAGAGCACAGATGCCAAACCAGGTGAGCCTCTCTGGCGTACCTGTTTGGGAGGCAGTAAAGCAGAGATGTGCCCAACATGAGCACCTGGTTCTGGCACCTGCCATGGTGGACCAGGGCATCAAGGGGGTCGGGGGGTGGTGGGGTGCATGTTCCCAGGCTGCATGCACAGCAACAGCTGGAACAACTCCACCTGGGGGAGACACACCTGGCTTTCAAATTCATAGCAGTGGGCAGTTTTTTACTTTCAGACCCACACCTCCTGGGTCCAGATTTTTGTAACACAGACTTCTTCCTGGCAGCCGTCTGGCATGGGAGTGGCCTACTAGTGCCGTGGTTAGGGTATAGGTCTGGCAGCCACAAGGTCACTGGTTCTAATCCTTAGTAGGGTCAGGCTTGACTGAGGCTTGAATGGGGGAGCCTGTTGGGGAGTCTAGAAGCTGGAAGCTATGAGATATTGTATTTTTTGTCACTCACAAATGTCCCGATCCACCTCAATGGCACCAGAATCTAAGGATGTAAATTCGTCTTGCCTAGGATCAGCTCTCCGTGTGGCAGAACTTCTCCATCTAGAAGACCATAGTCGAACCGGTCCTAGGCTCAAATAGTTAATTACAGGCCCCACAACCCTAGGGCATTTTCCTATAATGGAAAGCAGGGTGGGGCAGGAGGCCCCTGAGGCCCTGAGGGCATTGTTTCAGCCTTGGCCATGTGGCCACCCACCCTTCTTTGGATTGCTGTGTTCTGAGGTCTCTCCCTAGAAGTTTATACTCCTAGGGCAGCTTTAATCAGCCCTATATTAATGGAACTCTTTCTAGGGAATATTGGTACCCATCACCCAAGTCTCACTGGCCTGGTTCAGAGACTCACTGGTATGAACCACCCATCCCAGCAGTCCACATGTCTTTATGGTGGTCAATGGAGGCATGTAGACAGTGAGTGTGAGGACCCATGATTCTTTTAAGTGTGATTAAACCCAGTACATGGGAGGCCTCAGTGCATCTTGGGCACAGGGAAATTACAAGATGCTATAACTGGGGGACTGCCCAGGGCTAGCACCATAACTAGGGGATGCCCCAGACCGAGTGATTGCAATCAATAACCAGGGATATGGGCTTTCCTGTGCTCAATTTCAGATAGGTGCTACTCTTCCTAAGATGCATCCTGGAGAACTGAGACCAATGTGACACACAATCCTTGAAGAAGAAGAGGCTCATTTTTCTCTGCCAAACACTGGACCTGGGGCCAGAAAAGAGTCTAGAATCATAACTAAACCTAGTAACCTCAGTGTTTTATAACAGAGACTGGGAAGAACAGGCTGAAAGGAACAGGAGAGACCAGAGAAAAGCTGCAGCCCTAGTTATGGCCTTCAGGCAGGCAGACCCAAGGGGCTCAAATGAGGAAAAGGGTTTGGGTTAGCTGCCAGTCTCACAGAGCTTATTACCATTGCAGCCTAACAGAACACTTTATAAGAAATTGTCCCCTGAGAAATGGACCACCACCTCGTCCTTGCCCACTGTGCCAAGGGGATCACCGGAAAGTACACTGTCCCAGGGAACAAAGGTTCCAAGGGCCTGAGGTGGCTAACCAGATGACCCAACAGCAGGACTGAGGGTGGCCAGGGCAAGCACCAGCACACATCATCATCCTCACAGAGCTCAGAAGCCAACCTTAGAGGACCAGGAGGTTGATCTCTCCTGGACACTAGTGCAGCCTTCTCCGTTTAACTTTCCTGCCCTGGATGGTTGTCCTCCAAGTCTGTAACTGTCCGAGGAGTCCTAGGACGAGCAGTCTCCTGATATTTCTCCCAGCCCCTAAGCTATAACTGGGGAGATAAACTCTTCTCCCGTGCCTTCCTCATCATGCCAGAAAGTCCCACTCCCTTACTGGGGTGGGACTCGATGGCCAGAGTAGAAGCCATTATCTATGTGAACCTCATCAGGGAGGAAATCCCTCTCTGCTGCCCATTATTTCAAGAAGGGATTAAGCCCAAGGTTTGGGCAATGGATGGATAATTTGGATGGGCAAAGAATGCATGCCTAATTCAAATAAGGCTAAAGGATCCCACCTCTTTTCCTTACCAAGACAGTAACCACTAAGATCAGAAGTCAAAAAGGGGCTACAGGATATTGTAAAGAATTTAAAAGCTCAGGGTCTAGTAAAGTCTTGTAGCAGCCCTTATAACACTCCAGTTTTCAGAGTACAAAAACATAATAGACAATGGAGGCTGGTGTAAGATCTCAGGCTTATTAATGAAGCTATGATTCCTTTATACCCAGCTGTACCTAACACTTACACCTTGCTCTATTAAATACCAGGAGAGCCACAATGGTTTACAGTCCTGGACCTTAAGGATGCCTTTTTCTGTGTACCATTACATCCTGACTCCCAGTTTCTGTTCACCTTTGAAGACCTTTAGACTAGAGCTCTCAGCTCACCTGGACAATGTTACCCCAGAGCTTTCGAGATAGCCCCCACCTGTTTAGCCAGGCTCTAGATCAGGACTTTAGTAATTTTTCACATCCAGGAACTCTGGTTCTTCAATATCTGGATTACTTACTTTTAACTGCGAGCTCAGAAACCCAGTGTCAGCAGGCCACCCAGGACCTCCTAAACTTCCTTGCCACCTGTGGATATAAGGTTTCCAAACCAAAAGCCCAACTTTATGGGCAAGAGGTAAAATATCTAGGGCTTGTCTTGTCTAAGGGCACCCGGGTCTTTGATAAAGAACATTTCCAACCTGTACTGGCCTTTCTCCCTCCAAAGACCTTAAAACAGTTGCAGGGATTCTTGGGAATAACTGGCTTTGGCTGATTGTGGATTCCCAGATATGGTGAAAGAGCAGAACTCCTATACACTCTGATTAAGGAAACCCAAAAAGCTAACACCCATCTAGTACTATGGGACCCTGTAGCTGAGGCAGCCTTTCAGACTCTGAAGCAGGCACTACTGCAGGCTACAGCTCTAAGCCTTCCTACAGGGGACAACCTCTCCCTATATGCTATGGAGAAGTCAGGAGTGGCACTGGGGGTTCTCACCCAGCCTCAGGAGACCATTCCACAACCGATGGCATATCTAAGTAAGGAAATTGGTGTAGTAGCAAAAGGCTGGTCACACTGCTTGTGGGTTGTGGTCACAATGGCTATACTGGTCTCAGAAGCTGTTAAAATAGTGCAAGGGAAATATCTAACTGCATGGACTTCACATGATATAGCTGGAATTCTGGCCTCTAAAGGAGGCTCATGGCTGTTCGACAACCACTTACTCAAATATCAGGCCTTAATGCTTGAAGGGTCTATACTTCAGCTGCACACATGTGCAGACTTCAACCTAACTACTTTTCTTCCTGAGGAAGGAGCAGACACAGAACATGACTGTCAGCAGGTTATAGATCAGAACTACATGGCTGGAAAGGATCTCTTAGAAACACCTCTAGCCAATCCTGACCTTGATCTATACGCTGACAGAAGTTCCTTTATGGAAAATGGAGTTCAAAAGGCAGGATATGCAGTAGTCAGTGATCGAACAGTGCTTGAAAGTAATTCGTTTGCTCCTGGAACTAGCATCCAGCTGGCAGAACTGATAGCCCTCACTCAAGCTCTAAAATTATGAAAAGGAAAGAGAATAAACGTATACACAGATTCCAAATATGCTTACCTGGTTCTGCATGCCCATGCTGCCCTATGGAAGGAAAGAGAGTTCCTAACCTCAGCAGGAACTCCCATTACATATCATAAGGAAATTTTGGACTTATTACAAGCTGTCCAAGGACTGAAAGAGGTAACAGTCTTACACTGTCGGGGTCACCAGAAAGGAGATGAGAAGGAAGCAGAGGGCAATCGCTGAGCTGACCGAGAGGCAAAAAGGGCAGCTAGACAAGAATTTATAGAAGGACCTTTAATATGGGAAAACCCTCTCCAGGGAACTAAACCTCAACATTCATCAGAAGAGGTAGAGTGGGCAATCTCCCAGGGACATGATCTTCTTCCTTCAGGATGGCTAGCTACTGAGGAGGGAAAAGTGCTCCTACCTGCTGCCAGTTGGTGGAAAGTACTTAAAATCCTGCATCAAACCTTCCATATAGGTATAGAGAATATATATCAAATGTGTAAATCTGTATTTACAGAGAAAGCTCTCTTCAAAGCTATCCAACAAATAGTCAAAGGTTGTGAAATATACCAGGAAAATAATCCTTTGGCACATCACAAATTTCCTCCTGGGGAACAACAAACCGGTCATTACTCAGGTAAGGACTGGCAAGTGGACTTTACACATATGCTTAAGTCTTGGGGATATTAATATCTGCTAATATGTGTAGATACCTACACAAACTGGGTTGAGGCTTTCCCCTGCAGAACAGAAAAGGCCCAAGAGGTAATAAGAGTTCTGATTAATGAAATAATCCCTAGATTCGGACTCCCTCACTGTCTTCAAAGCGACAATAGCTCTGCCTTCAAAGCCACTGTAACCCAAGGACTTTCGAGGGTATTAGGAATACAGTATCATCTCCACTGTGCTTGGAGGCCTCAGTCCTCAGGGAAAGTGGAAAAGATGAATGAAATTCTTAAGAGACACCTAAAGAAACTGGCACAGAAAATCCATCTCCCCTGGCCTTCTCTATTACCAATAGCACTCTTAAGGGCTCAAAATTCTCCTCAGAAAATAGGACTCAGCCCCTATGAGATGCTTTATGGACAGCCCTTTCTTGCTAATGATCTTGTATTAGACAAGGAGACAGCATATCTAATAAAAGATATAATCTCCTTGGCCCTCCACTCCACAACCTGGAGTTCTAGGAGGTGACCCTCCATACACCTGAGAGCCATTAGAGGATATACGTTTGCTCTTCCAACAGGATCCCCAGAAAAGTAACTGCTCCTAAGTCTAATTTACATCCTGACATTCACAGGACTATCACTCTTAACTTTGCTACCTGTAACCAGACTCCCAGACTCCAATTATTCCTTTCATAGTGGCGGGGAAAACCAGAATAATAGGAAAACTTGGTACTGGCATTAGAAAAGTTACTACCTCTACTCGGTTTTGATATAAGCTATCTCAGGAGTTAAACAACAACACAAAAAGTTGCTAATTTTCTCTGCAGAGATAACTTAACTCTTTTGCCACCATAGCTCTTCAAAGTAGAAGGGCCCTAAATCTGCTAACAGGTGAGAGAGAAGGAACCTATCTCCTTCTAAGAAAAGAATGCTTCTACTTTATAAACCAATTAAGTGTTGTCTTAAAATTAGAAAACTCAGGAATCAATCAAACACAGGACTAAAGAACTTCAAGAAACAGAATCATGGAGCTTGTTTAACAACTGGCTGTCCTGACTCTATCCTATCCTAGGCCTGTTTATAACCATTCTATTATTGTTGGCCACTGGGCTTCTCATTGTTAACCTTCTTGTCACATTCATTTCTTCTAGAATTAAAACCATGAGGCCTCAAATGATCCTGCAAATGAAACCCCAGACATCCTTGGCTCATGAGCTCTATCATGGACTTCTGAATCAAGGAGACAACACAATTATAAATGTTTTTGCACCTAACAACAGAGAATAAAAATATGTGAGGCAAAAACTAATAGAACTTCGAAGAAAAATAGACAACATTTGCTATTTTAAGTGAAGATATAAACATCCCCTCTTTTGTTAATGATAGATCAAGAAGGCAGAAAATAAGTATATAGTTAACTTGAAAAGCACCATCAATCAACTTTATATGATTGGTGTCCTTAACATGACACATATTGTCTACAAATTATTTGCAACTGATATATTACTTAATGACTTAACACTTTCCTCCTAAGATTGAGAATGAAGTAAGAATGTCCTTAAACATTCTTAGGCAACACTATACTGGAATTCAGGTCATTAAGACAAAGAAAAATAACGGCATATGGATTGGGAAAGAACAAATTAAAATGTCTTTCTTTACAGATAACATGCCTGCTGATGTAGAATTCCTCAAAGAATGAACAAACACAAAAATAAATCTCCTGAAACTATTAAGCAAGTATAGACTAAGGAGACATAATGACTAAATACAATGTGATATTATCGATGAAATGCTGGAAAATGAAAGGAACACTGGGTAACAACTAAAGAAACTGGCATAAAGTATAGACTTTAGTAATGACATATCAGTATCAGTTCATTAACTGTATCAAATGTACTATACTAATATTAATGTGTAAATAATAGGGAAAATGGTGTAGTGTATGTAGAAACTCACTGTATAATCCTTGCATTTTTTCTATAAATCTAAAATTGTTTTAGATAAAGTTTTTTTAAAAAATAAACGATTTTATTTTTTAAAAAAATAATTAATTAATTAATTTTGGGGAGATAGCTGTCTGCTTATAGACAGAAGAGATTAGCCGAAGTCTCTGGTCCATAGAGTAACTCTACTATTTGGCTAGGAAATGGGTACTTGGACAACTGAAAAAAAGAAGTAAGTAGCCAGTGAATCAAACCAACAATAACATTGTTACAGAAGTTCTCAGAAGTGGTATATTGTCTGCTCACATTAGAAAAATATTGCAGAAAAAAATGCCCATGTAAGCTAGCATTAGAGTCATTTAATCTTAAATAAGTTCCTAATCTTCCTGTGCTTAAGTTTCCTTTTCCGTAAAAAGGTAATATGCATCATTTCTCTGATACAGGTGTTAGAAGCACAAGTGGGTTAATAATGAAAAGTACTTGGAATGGTGTCTGGCAGAAAGTAAGCACTCAGTTCATCATCATCATCATTAAGCAAGTTATAAAATGCAAGCTTGAAATGCATGTGGAATCTTCTCTGATGTTTTTGAAATCAAAATAGTTTATCTAATTTCTCAAGCCTTTTTTAGGCACCTTTCAAGGCAATATTTGTAAAAGCCCATGAGGCATGAGCAAAAATGTGTGTGTTGTGATCTTCTATGTTCTCTGCAGTTTCTACCTTGTTTTTTTTTTTTCTTCTGTTGCTTTGAGACCCGTTATTTCCAAGAGAAAAAAGAAAAGCAAATTTCATACAAATACTCTGAGTTTCTGATGGAGTTAAAGCATCCTTCTGACAGTAATGCAAAGCAATGTGCATTTTTGTTTGAATTTGTTCTCTCTGCTCTTGGACAGGGACAAAGCTTAAAAGGAATATCCAGGGCATGATAGCTCTTCTCCAAAAATAAGCTATTTGTATGACATTCCTTTCTGGTTGTCACTTTTCTTTGTGTCAGCTTGGAAAAAAACTGACAGAGTCACTTTGTCCATATAATTCAAACAATAAAACATTGAATTATATAATTTTAAGGTGCCTTCCAATTCCAAGATTCTATGATTTCAGCTATTGAAGGTAAAACTGAAAAAGTCTTTTAAATGTTTGTCTAATAGCAACTGCATCATTTTTCAGACAATGATAATTCGTGCCACAATTAGGAAAATAAATCCTTATGTTCATTCATGATGAAGTCTAATATTCTAAGGTATTGTGATATTGTAAAATAATGTATTTGTTCTTTGTCCCCATTATACAACTCTTAAAATCTTTGGACTCTCCAAAGCAATGTCTTTTTGTATGCCGATGAATTAATTGATGGCTGGTAGTCCCTAGGTAGCTGCAGGACATGAGTTAGTCACAGGAAAGACCAAGGCATAATTAGAGGGTTGCAACTTTCTGCTCCATCCCTGAATCTCTACGGAGAGGAGAGGGGCTAAAGGTTAAGCTAATTATCAATGGCTAAGTATTTGCTCAATCATGGCTATATAATGAGACTTTCATAAAAATCCAAAAGGACTGAGTACAGAGAGCTTCCAGATAGCTGAACACGTGGAGGTTCCTGGTAGGTGGGTCACCCAGAGAAGTCATGGATGCTACATGCCTTTTCCCACATGCTTTGCCCTCTCCTTTTCTAATCTGCATGCTTTGTCACATCCTCTATAATAAACCGGTAAACATAAGTGTTTCCCTGAGTTCTATGTGTCACTCTACCAAATTAATAATCACAAGGAGAGGATCACAGGAACTTCTGTCTACTGCTGGCCAGTCAGAAGTACAGGTAAAATAACCCGAGGCCTGCAATTGGCCTAGGAATTGAAGGGGGGCAGCCTTGTGGGAATGAACCCTCAACCTGTGGGATCTGATACTATCTCCAGGTAGACTGTGTCAAAACTCTATTAAATTAGAAAACACCCAGCTGATGTTCACTGCAGGACTGAGTGCTTGCTTGCTCTTGGGGAGAAATTCCCACATATCTGGTGTCAGAAGTGTGTTGTGAGAGTATAATGGAAGAAACTGAGTTTGTTTATTTTTCCATACTCTGCACAGGTATCATTCAGTATTACCTTTTTTTTTTTTTTTTTTTTTTTTTTTTTTTTTTTTTTTTTGGTTATTTCCTTTTCTAAATGTAAGAGCAATGTTTGATGCTTATAGGGGTAGATTTTTGAAGGCAATTGATAATACTGAAGGTTTGAATAACAAATACAAATATATGTGCATATATGCATGCATTTATATACATGAATAAGATTTAAGCAGAATAACAGTGCATTTATTACTAGTCAGTCATCTACTATCTTAAGATGAGATTATTAGTTGTTCTTCCTTAATATTCTGGGACAAGAGGAAATAACTATTAAAAAACCACTAGAGATTTCAATTTGGTGTCTAGAAAACATTTTCTGGAAGACCAACAACTTTGAAATGAGTACCAATGCAAAGAAAATTTTCTGTAGAGATAATTTGAAACTGGAATAGATGTTCTTCTGATAGGATGTTTCTTGGGGAATCATGATGAAAGTGTAAAGGAAGGCCCCTTTGGGATCTAAACCCTTTAGTGTGATTTAAGTTAAGACATTATTCCAGCTATACACATTTCCTCAACAGGGCTGTAATTGAAGCTCTGTTGTCAAGCAGAAGTGTTTGATTTGTCATTCTCTGGAGATTCTACTGATCAGAGATTTGTGACTTTCACCTTAACCTCACTTTCTCTGAGGTTAAGGTTTTGTTATAAATTACTTGTTGATGTTTTCATAACCTTTTCTCTCATTTGAAATTTTGGTCAAGGAGAAATCAGTTTCTCTTTGAAAAAAAAAAAAAAAGATGAGTCTTTGTGGCTTAAGCATAATTTGTAACTCTTTAAAACTGGTGAGATTCTGGAGCTTAGTTCAGTTAAGAAATCTGAACTGTTTTCTTGAGTGACCAAAATTATAAAAGACTCTCTGTGAGATCAAAATAAGTTATAAACCTAAGAGACACTGTTCCTGCAGTTGAGAGGCATCTTAGGTGATAAACATCTTATGGGAATTCTGGAGCTTATCACTCTAGCACTCATGATGTGAAATGTTCTCACTGGAAATCCCTTGAGAAGAACATACAAGGAACCTTGTATAATCTAGTGAACATGCATAAAGGCTGATCACCTAGTCCAGGCGTCCCCAAACTACGGCCCGCGGGCTGCATGCGGCCCCCTGAGGCCATTTATCCGGCCCCCCAGCGCACTTCAGGAAGGGGCACCTCTTTTATTCGTGGTCAGTGAGAGGAGCACAGTATGTGGCGGCCCTCCAACGGTCTGAGGGACAGTGAACTGGCCCCCTGTGTAAAAAGTTTGGGGACGCCTGACCTAGGGCCTGTTGGGAAAGGCAGCAAAGCAAAAGGGACTTACAGAGGGCCTACATAAATTGGTTATGAGTAACACATAAACAAGAAACAACAAACTGTGGAAGGCCACAGGGGGCCTCTGAGGAGGAAGGCCTCTCCATGCCTCATGTTCCGGTGCAGGGTGACCTCAGCTCTGTTACCATAAACACTGTGCTCAAGGATGTAAAACCCCTTCATAGCACTATGACATAGCCAGACTTGTAGGCTCCTTGTAAGGTCCATGTTCTACTAGCTGTACATAGATAATAAGCTAAAGATAACCACATGCTCTTGTTTTGTGAAACTCCCAAACCACTGCTGTTATCAATCTTTAGAATGACACACCAGTTCTGGATCACTGATTCAGTTCTGGCTCATTGATTCACTTCACCATCACCCTCTCCCCACCATCACTCCACCCCTACCCTGTAGATCCGAGTGATCGTAACCAATAAATAGTGTGGATGATCAGAGCTCAGGGCCTTCACGGTGTTCTCCAAAGCAATGAGCAATGGCCCCCAGTCCTGCTATCTCTCTTAATCTGTCTTTTTCTCATGCCTTTATCACCACCGAACATGGGGTGCTCACTAGTGATGTAGGGCTGGTTCCCTACAGTGCCTTAAGCACATAAGTTACTTGAAACCACTAAGACCTATAAAAGGGAAGAACCAACTCAAGGGTGACACCTTGAGGAACTATGCCCACAGTCAGCACACTTGGTCCAAAAATCTTCAATGAAGTCTTTTGATCCTCAAAAGGAAAATATAAATTATGGCTAATTATGCATCTAAAAAGTCTTCCTCATTTAGCAGAGCTCAAAATATCAGCTGCATTCATGTTTAATAGTTATGGCACCTCTTCATGCAAATATTTAGAAAATTGGTCATCCGTAACTTGCAATGACCCAATTATAGTGTCCAGAATGGGGTACCTTTGAAATACATGAACTAGTTTATCTGCATGCTCAATTTGAAAAATTTGACTAAAAATAACAAAACAAAAAGCAAGTGGTAGAGCTATTTTCAGTGGTACTTAGAAACCTCTAAAAGAGGTTCTGATAAAGTCATTCCTTTGTAGGAGAAACAAAAAATTGTCTAAAATAATTTCTGAATTGAAAAAAGACTCCTGAAATTTCTTTTCCATTGTCAGCTCATCCATCTACTTATACCCCATTTCAGAACATCCTTGCTTAGACTTTCCTCCCCTTCCCTTTCCTCCTTCTGCTGGCTCAATTTCAGAAATATCCTATGTCCAACCATGGTCAGAGGTTTAACTTAAGGACATGATTGAAGAATTTCCTGATCCTCTTCAGGACCCTGTTGGATTTGCTAGAGAATTTGAATTAAACAATCAAGCAATGATCCCAGATTCTCTGATCTGTATCAACTGATTCACATATTACTGTCAGAAAGTAAAGCCAGAGATTAAATAGCAAAGGTGAATTGAAGTAATCATTTAGAGAACTTGCACACATTTTCCAAAGCAGATCCCCAATAAGCCCACCCTACTGCTAAAGCTTTACTAGATGATATCCCTTAGTTTTCCAAAAAGTGGTTGATTGGAACAGAATACAACCATGCCAACAAAATATTGATGACCCTGTAATGTCATACCATAAAAGATTTTAAAATCTTTTAAACAATATTCAGACCTATCAGAAGAAAGTTAGCTAACCAACAAAATAATACTCTTAACTGAAACTGTACAAACAAATTAGGAGAAAAATTGGCAAGTATAAAAAAGATACAATGGCCCCATTTGGGCTACCTATCGAACTCATGATATGTTTAATTTTGACTATCAATGTCCCATACTCCAACCAAAGGGGGAAAAAAAAAAAAAGAAAAAAGAAAAGAAAAGCTAAACAGAGAGGTACAGCAAATAAAGTCATGAGTTTACAACTAAAACAATTGTCCAACCAATTCATAGACCCTCAATGGCCTAATAAATTTCAAAAGTAATCTTTTCTCCCATTTTACAATTACTGAAAATTCTTGAACATTTCAGAAAGGATTGTGGAAAATTAATACGGAGAAAACAAACAACAATAGACCAAAGAAAAGGAAGAAAAAGGATGCTCCAAAAACATCAAAGGGACCTTCTTTTATTTTCTCCTGTAGGAAAGTCTTCAGGGAAATTAGAATTATTTTAAATTTGAAATATGAAATTTAATATAAAATATAAAATTTAAAATTTATATTAAAATTAAAAATTATCATGTATATAAATATTTATATAAAATTTATATAAAATTTTAAAATTTAACATAAAATTTAAATATGAAATTTCAATTCATATTGCCATAGATGAGATAAAATTATTAAATAATGAATAATTATAAGAGCTATTAAAAGTAGCACCCAATCAATTGTGGTCAAAATGCTCCACCAGTATTGAGAAAATTATCTTGGCTGCAGCATTCTAAATCCAAACTGATCCACCAAAACCACTTCTGAACCTTAAGCAATACCATCTGAGATCAGAGGCCATGGGAGAAATGAAGCCTATAGCTTTAGATTATATAAGAAGAGGCTTAATTAATCCTTGTGCAATCCTATGTAAAACTCCAATCTTCCCTATAAGAAAACCAAATGATAGAGGAGGGAGATTTGTATAGGATCTGAGAGCAATCAATAACATAATCATTTCTTGGCATCTAGTAGTTAATCAAACCTGTATACATTGTTGATTTTCATCTTAACTAAAGGTGAAATCTTTACTGTAATAGATCCGTGTAGTGAATTCTTTAGCATTCCTATGGATAAAGATAGTCAATTTCTCTTCACTTTCAGTTGGAAAGACAGAAAATACACATGAACAGTCATGTCTCAGGGATAAACTAAGATCCCAACTTATTTTTTCACAAATATTATGAACAGACTTTTAGAATTCTGACTTCTCTAAGAAATTTGTTTTGATAAAGTACATAGTTAACACCTGGAGCCTTTGGCTAATGGGGTGCCACCTTGCCTGAAACCAATCAGTGCTGCCATTCTGTTAATACCAGCAACTGAAGAAATAGTGATGGAATCTCACTCACTGTCTTTGCTCCATGTTCTGCAGAAAACCCCTGCCTTCAGATGAAATGCCACATGATTGCATAATCTTAAGTGAATGACATATTTTAAAGGACTCTCCAACCAAGTTGGAGAGGTTCTTATCAAATACTTCTTACTAACTCCTGTGCTGCAAAACTAGAAGGTGTAGATTCGTGGACTTACAGTTCTCATTTAAAGAAGGCTGAATCTCCTGAGTAGACTGTTTCACTGGAAAATGACCTCCAACTTGAATTGAGTCAGCACAAGGACAAGAAGATGTCATCTGAGGAAGACAGCTAAATCCCAAGACTCCAGACCTGGCTTGCTGGAAGTTGAACTGTTGCAACATTTTTGAGAAATAATTGTTATTTTAGGACTTTTCAGAGGTTTTGTGTTAATAATCTGGTTTTAGAAAAAGAAACCGTTTTTCT
The DNA here is from genome assembly GCF_048565385.1 of Saimiri boliviensis. Lineage (NCBI taxonomy): Eukaryota > Metazoa > Chordata > Mammalia > Primates > Cebidae > Saimiri > Saimiri boliviensis. The sequence goes on along the minus strand of NC_133451.1, from coordinate 147,423,912 downwards.
TCTTACGGTTGTTCCTTTATCTCAATGCCTACATTGACATGGTAACACTTTGGTTAAATTATCCCACACTGTTGTCACTGGAAGAAACCTATCTGATTGATGGATCTGCCATATAATTCCTAGATCTATTTATAAGTAATACAGCCATTAGCAATGTTTGCCACTGACTTTTAAGATATCCCTAATGTCACCACTTATTTGGAGCAACTCCCCTCTGGATTTATTTCCCAGGTCTGACTTCATCCTAACCTGGAATACTGTTTTAATTTGTCTCTTGTTATTAGCAGTTGGCCCAAGCTTCAACCAAGATTATATCCGCGGTCCTCCTCAATCCCTGTACTGCGGGTTAAACAAGTGCCAGCAATAAGTCAATAAGCTACCTTGTAACTGTATTCTGAAAGGCTTGAAAGGAAAGAAACGGATGCTTTAGTTTGGTATTGTCTGCACACTCCATTAGTAAGTCTATTAATAGTAATTCCTTAGTGGAATCACCTGCATTCCCCCAGGCTATGTTTCTGTATGTGGCATTGGAACTTGTATGGCATTTGCCCATACAAGGATGGGCACATAATTTCTTTAGTAGCTGGCAGGTAGAGGACTTATGCTTATTGGGACAGTTTGTGACTCTCTTGTCCTTGCATGAAAATACAAAAGAACTCCCCTTTTCTCTCCATTACAGAGTGAAGACAACTGTATTAGCAAAGATGTTGGTAATATACACTAAAGCATTTTGAGAATATTAATTCCAAGTGCTTGGAGTCTATATCAATAGATACATCATTCAAAACACCTATCAACCACCATTAGTCAGTGATATGATTCAGCTGTGTCTCCACCCAAATCTCATCTCAAATTATAATCCCCACCTGTCAAGGGAAGGACCTGGTGAAAGGTGATTGAATTATTGGATTGGTTTCCCTCATACTGTTCTCAGGATAGTGAGTGAGTTCTCATGAGATTTGGTGGTTTTATTAGCAGTGGTTTTCCCTACTCTTCTCTCCTCTGCCATCTTGTGAAGAAAGTGACTCCTTCTGTCGAAACTGTAACTTTCCTGAGGCCTCCCCAGCCATGCAGAACTGTGAGTCAATTAAATCTCTTTCCTTTACAAATTACTCAGTCTCAGGGACGTTCTTTATAGAGTTGAAAACTAATATGGTCAGTTAGCTAAAGGAGAGTTGTAGCCCAACAAAGACCTTTAAATTCCTTAACTCAGGTGGTACTGCATAACAGAATCCCCCTGGATTATTTATTGGCTGAAAAAGGAGATGTCTGTGTGGTAATTCATACTATTTGTCATACTTACATTAACGCTTCTAGAGAAATGGAAACTCAACTAGAGAGAATAATGCAAAAAATTAAATCATTACAATACATAAGAAACACGGATCCTCTAAATGACTTGCTTATTTGATTACCCTTAGGACTAAGTTCTCTATTTCATTCTAGTCAAGTTATTATTATAAACATAATAATGCTTATCATTTTTCTGGTTATTAAGTTACTCATGATTTGTATTGCGGCTTGCTTAAGATCAGTGGCTGAGGCCAAGAGTTGCTCAAAGAATTGCATTAATCAAAGATGTGCCTGTGAGGCCTGACTTGGGTTATAAATTTGGCCTACACAATCACAGCTTTATAGCCTGATAGACTCACCTCATCATAGGACACAACTCTAGGAATGAGCCTTCTTGGTGACATGGGTCTAAGCTCCTAAACGTAAAAGAAGCCACAACCATTTGAGTTCATCTATGATGTTTTCTTTGAAAAATCTTGATGATCGGGGGGAAATGTGAAGTAAAGTAATTCAAACTTAAAGCTCTTGGAACTTTTAATTGTTTTGAGCCTTGAGTAGAATATGGCAATGTGTTCTGATTCATGTAGCATGTAGCTGCAACTTCTGCTTTTCTGATTATAGATTAAATCTCTTCTTCAGTCCTGCCCTGTAAATGGTTAGAAAAGACAAAACAGTGCCAGAGATAAGACCCCTTCAAACCACTGTTTCTCCTAAAATAACGTTAAAGCAATCTTCCTTGGAATGTAGCAAATTGATAATCACTATAAGGCATTTACTGACCTTGTAAGGAAAATGTTGCAACCCTGTTAACTGCATACATAAATAAAACCTTAACTTTCCCACTTTCAAATGCTTGCCCATTCTTTTGCAGTCTTTGTTTCCCAGGTGGCTATTCCCAAGTGTTGCACATGAACAAACTCTGTACTTAATCTTATGTTCCAAATTTTTTTATTCAAGGTTGACAGGCTGAGTGGCCCATCATAGTTTTCAAATAACTGTCAACATCCAAGTAGAAAAAACTGTTACAAATCCTTTGTATATTGAAGCATACACAAATTAAATATATTCTGGGTTAAACATGATGCTATAATCAAATACTATAATATACTTTAATTTTACTGGTTTCTAATTTTCAGCTGTCATATCATATGAAAAATATAGATGTATTAATATCAGAGATTATTATGGTCTGATCCTATGTAATTTTAAAAAATTAATTTAATAAATATTTACTGATCCCCTCTATATGGTACTTCTCTTGACACCAGTAATATAGCAGTGAATAAATCTTTCAAATATGCCTGCCTTTGTGGAACTGACATCATAATGAGGGAATGAGGCTAATAGTTATTTGTTTTTTAATTTTTAGCAAAATACATAGTATGTTAGAGGATGAAAAGGCTTATGGAAGGAGAAAAGCAGTTGATATGTGTTGGTAGGTGTGGTATTACATTTATAAGCAAGGTGGTGAATGAATGCCATATAAAGAATGTGGTTAAAACCTGGAAAAAGAGGAAGTAAGTTATGGATGTTAAAAAAAAAAAAAAGAAAAAAGAGTGTTTCGGCCAGACAGAATAGTAAGTGTAAATGCCCTGAGGTAGGGTTTTTTAAATGAGTGACAAGATCTGACATTTTTTAAAGGAATACCCTAAATGCTGTGTGAGAATAAACAAAAGGGTGGTGGTGAGAGGAGTCAGAAGCAGACAGAACAGTTACTTTGATAGTTACAATAATTTGATAGTTACAATAATGATCTTTGATTGGACCAGAATGATAGCAGCAAATGTGGCAAAATATTGTCAGAAAATGTTCTAAAATAGAACTGCTGATGAATTGGATGTAAGTATGAGAGGAAAAGAAACCATGTAACTGGAGGGAGAACATTGAAAAACACCGGGAAGACTATGAGGGGAATGCACTTAGAAAGATTTTAAGTTCGTTTTGGGGAATATTAAATTGAAGATACTTAAAATATGTTCAAATGAATGAAAGTTGTGTGGGAGAGAAACATTTGGCCCATAATGACTTATAAAACCATGGTACTGAATGAGATTAGATTAAATTACCTAGTTTATGAGTAGGAGAACATAGCCACGTCCCTGGGACATCAAAGCATTAAAAGATTAGAAAAACAGGGATCATCAGAGTAGACAGCGGGAGAGCTTATGAAATAGAGAGAAGAAAAACAAGTACAGTACCCTGACAGGGAAGAAAGTGTGGAAGTGGAGGAAGTGATAAACGCCGGCATGTGCTGCTGGTTGGTCAAGTACAAAAAGGATGACAAATTGACCGCTGGATTCAGCACAATGTAGACAACTGGTGACTTTGCTAAAATCAACTTTGGTAAAGTAGTAAAGATGAAAGACTAATAAGAAAAAAAAAAAAAACTTTAAAAAGATTAGAAATTCATTCTAAATGTCATATCTGGTAACTCCTTATTAAGTCAAAATCTTATTTCAAATGTTAGAAGGCAGATTGCACAGTATTTTAAATGAGAAAGTAAACAATTAATAAACAATCATTATAAGTGATACGTATTAATTAACAGCCATCTACCAGCTAAGAAATATGATTTGAAAGGAGTTGGCATGGATATACAATTGTTGGCCAGAAAAAACAAAACAAGACGGTAATTTCTGAAATTTGTACTGTTGCTATCTATTGATCCCGAATTTTTGCTTATATTCTATGGAATAAAGTAGAGTATAATGTACATGGAAAAAACTGTCTATTAAGCTTGGCTTGACAAAGCAACAGTTTTAAATTTTCCTAGATTTGAGTACAGAAGAGAAGCCACAGCTAGCAAAGAATAATGCTAGCATACTGGTATACTTCTAAAAAACATGAGAAAACTGACCTTATATTGTGTACCGTGTGCATGTCCCAGGAAATAAACAAAGAAAACAAATTTTTTTTAATCCTGACATTTTTCAGAATTTAGAAAGTTGTATTCTACTCAGATATGGACACAAGTTAATGTTAGCAATATGTAAGAGTCAAAATCAAATCATCAAGATATTTACGGAGTATCTACTGTAATGAAAGACAATATGGTAATGCCTTGTGGAATACAAATGAAAAGCAGAATGCCACAGATTCTGTCTTCAGTGAATTTGAAGTTCATTTGAAGAAAAAGTGAAAAAAAAAAAAGGTTAAATACTAACCATATGCATTTTAAAATATAGTTAAGAAGAAAAATCCAACAACTATCATAAGTAGTACATGTCTAATAATATAATCAGTGAGTCTCTCAATATTAGAGGAGGCTTGAGAAAGGAAAGGATTGATTCTATTTAGTAGGCTTTGTGGAATAGGTCAAATTTTATTTAGTCATTAGACAAACTTACTGTCCTCCTGATTCTCAACATCAAATGGGAAAAACATACAAATACGTAATTGCAATATAAATGCTAACCAATAAAATAGAAGCCTATGATTGGAACTATAGAAGTAAATAACTTATTAAAATGGCTAAGGAAAGGTTTCATAAATTCGGGGCTGTCAACTGAGTTTTGAAGAACAGATAAAATCTGGGAAGGTAAGCAACAGAAGCAATAATGGCACCAAGCCTTTTCACTCCATGCAAAGCCAAGCATTTGTGATGAATAATTTTTTATTGGCAGTATATGATAAAATAAATATAGAATTAATTATTTGACAAGATATCGTTAGCAATAAGCCAAAGAAAAGAGAGATTTGTAACAAGGAAATAAAATAATTTTTAGTAGGTATTTGTCTTCAGCCAAATATCAACTATATTTGTGCATGCTGTGTTTGGCTACTTTAATAATGATGTATGTCTATGCATTTACAAACATGCAAATATAAAGTAATCAAGTGCTAACCTTTCCCAAATGCTAGATGGCACCTTACTTAAATAGCAAATATAGTATTTAGGAGCTAATAGCTATATCTGAATTGTTACCTTTGCAAACTACTATGCTACTGAATTATAATTTTAGGAAACTTAAAGTCATGAATCACATAAATAATATAATGAGAACCAATGAAAAACATATTTAACTCATTAATGAAGGAATTAACAGAATGGTTAAACTACTTCAAAAAGCATCAAAGAAATATATATAGTCAATTTAGGAAGGCGTGCTGTAGTAAGTTTAAATCAGAAACAAAAGTAATTAATGTCCTACAAGGCAGTAGAATAGTAATCTTTTTCCATTAGAGAGCAATTATTTGCATCTCTAACAAATAGAGTCTTGGTTAAGGTAAACATTTAATTGTACCCAGTTTAAGCTGAATCATGAGTAAACAGTGAGTCAACCTAAAGCAGCTTGCACAGAGAAATAATCTTTGGTTGAATGTATTAGACAAGGTCTCAGTATCACATTGAAAAGTCAAGCATCAACCATTTTACTTGTTTAGAAATTTGGGGGTGACCTTTAAGAGATGTTCCTTTGATTATAAAAAGTTGTCAGTCTTTTCTTTAGCACACAAAAAGGCTGGTTTCATTGTGTTTTGGCGTGATTCATCTATATGGTTCAGCATAGGTATTAAATAACATGTATATTTGTCCTTTCTGAATAGACATCAAATCCAGATTTATACAGAATTGAAAACTACTATGCCCACAGAATTAAATTATGTGTGGAATTTCACCTAGAACAAGAACGTAGGATCGAAATTTTAAAAGCTTCTATTACTTGCTCTTCTTTCTCAAGTGTAGGAACCAAATCAGGGGTTCATCTCCACCTAACGTTGCTTGCAGTATATTAATGTTAGTGAACTTCTCTCACTGAAGTCTTCAAAATCTGGGTTCCTCAATTGTCAGAAAACAAACTTGCTTAATATCTATAAGGCAAAAACTCTATTATCAGACCAGTATTCTGGAAGGGATTTATAGACATTGCTTCCGTACATAAAATACAATCCCTTTTCCTTAATTGTGGGCTTTTCTTATGTGGATAAGTGATATTTATTCTTGCTATGTCCATGATTCAAAATGGATTTGTCTAATTATAGACTGGTAAAAAAAATAAATAAAGGAGGTCAGAATCTTAATGCACACGTGCGAATAACAATATTGCCATGAAAAGTAGAGACTTAGTATTTATTCCTGTCCTCAGAGATGTCAGTGAGAAAAAGATACCATTTTTTAAAGTATTATTTTAGTTTGCAAATGTATATTCTACAAAGAAATAGAAACAGATTTCCATCAGAAAGTAGTATATTAAGAAATGTAACCAATAGTATTTCAAAATGAAAAACCACATTTAGACTTTCCTCACCAGTTCATTCAGCCCCGCTTAATCAGTGTATAAACCAAAAATAAAATTCTAAGAAACCCAGCTGACTGAATGGACCCCTCTTCTTGGCCAAGGGGATTCCAAAGTAAATCTGAAAAACTAGTTCAGGCCATGAAAACTGGGGTCAGACATGCCTCATTATACCTTCCTCTCTTTAGAATTCAGGCATAACTGACCAGAATTAACATTAAAATAGAGATCTTAAGACTTATTGTAGCAAGAAGATAACAAACTTCCACCTGACTGTGGTCTAGCATCACATGACAGATAGCAGGCCCTAAAATAAATTGAAGTATTTTACCTCGGAATATAGTTATCTGACAGATTTTAAAATGGATCCTCAAAGCTATCACTTGTGGGAATATTCTACATTCTGTGGAGAATCTCCTTCCCTTTCTATGTTTTTTCTTTTATTTTCCCTGATCCAGGAGAGATTTAGCTAAGAGTCTGGCACCTTTGAAAGTCTGACAAGAGCCATTTACCATCTATTCTCTATAAAGCCTGCTACCTGGAGGGTTCATCTGCATAATAAGAACCTTGGTCTCTACAATTCTTTATCTTAACCCAGACACTTCTTTCTATTGATTCCAGGTCTTTAGATAATAACTTTCCTACTCTTTCATCTAATTGCCAATCAGAAAATCTTTGAGTCTACATATGACCTGGAAGATGCCCCCCATTCCCTGCCACCCCATAGGGTTGAGCTGTTTCACCTTTCCAGACCAAATCAACATATACTTGACATGTATTGATTGATGTCTGCCTATAACTTCTGTCCTCTAAAATGTATAAATTAAGCTGTAACTCAATTACCTTAGGCATGTGTTCTCTGAACCTCCAGCAGCTGTGCTATGGGCCTTAGTTACTCATATTTTTCTGAGAATAAATCTTTTAAAATATTTTACAGAGTTTGACTCTTTTGGTTGACAAATTCTTATTCTATTAGATCTTGGATAAGCATTCCGACCCAAGCTTTTGTGGCATTGTCTGTTTCTTGACTGAAAAAGTTTTGGAAACTCAAAAGTCTAATAGTTCTAATAGTTCTAATAGTTAAAGTCTAATAGGTAAAGTCTAATAGGTAAAGTCTAATAGTTCTAAGTGATGTCGGTTTAGAAGCTGGTGCCAAAAAGTCTGTATCTTGAATAGCTGCTACAGTCTGGTATGATGTTCTGAGAACAAGATTCTTTGCTGAGGACCCAATTCCTAAACTATGGATTTTAATGAGTCTTGAGGTAAACATGAGAGTATAAATCATCTGTTGGTGATTAATTTATTACATCAAGCAACATTGTAAGATTCATTGGGAGTAAAATTCTCTGTTGGGCTTGTAATAGTGATATCATAAAGATTTGCTTCATATTTCCTCTAAAGGCAAAACATATTATGAACTGGTATCTTTCTATCATGGGAATATAAGTGAAAATTTAAAAATCTCTGGACTCTAAGCCTTCTTGTGCAAAAGGGAAGATAATTGCAACATCCTCTTCCAAGTGAATGTCTGATCCTAACATGCCTCAGCTAGAACCCCACAGAAAGGCAAAGGCCTGAGGCATCTGCTGAAGGATCAGCCTCCACAGATCATTCATAAGTAAATTCTTTGCTGGCCTCCCATAAACGAGGATATGCCAATTGTAACTTTCGGTCTACAATCTGAGCCTAGTTCCTGTTACAAAACTAAGGTCTCTTCAATTCCATGCTGTTAATATCTATTACAGGCTGGGCATGGTGTCTCCTGCCTATAATCCCACCACTTTGGGAGGCCAAGACGGGTGGATTACTAGGTCAGGTATTTGAGACCAGTCTGGCCAACATAGTGAAACCCTTCTGTCTCTACTTAAAAAAAAAAAGAAAATTAGCCAGGCATGGTGGCGGGCACCTGTAATCCCAGCAACTCAGGAGGCTGAGACAGGAGAATGCTTGAACCTGGGAGGCAGAGGCTGCAGTGAGCCAAGATCACGCCACTGCACCCCAGCCCCAGCAACAGTGGGAGACTCTGTCTCTAAACAAACAAACAAACAAACAAGCCTCAATTAACACATGTCTCAGTTACTCATTTCAATTGTCTGGGATAATCTCGGAAATGTATTTGTATTAATAATATTTTCCTATACAAAACAAATTAGAAAAAGCTCATCTTGATTTGACAGCTCTTCCTACACAGTTCTTACATTAGGGTAGAACTAATTAAGAAATATCAAGTACATCAAACAACCTAATTATTACTACTATTTCTCCTTTAACAAGGTGAAAGAAGAATCTCTGTAGTTATCCAGAGACTTCTGGAGTCCCCCAAACATTATTTAGGTATAAAAGATATCTTGAAATTAATTTTTTGGAATGTACAATTTGTTCTTAGGGAGGCTAAATCAAAAGATTTACCAGAGGAGATTAGACACTTAAGAGAGGAATGTAAGTGACTAAGAAAAATAAATTGTTGTGGCCTGGCTACCTATTAATCATAATGTCAAAAGAATATTTTAAAATAGCTATAGCAAAAGGTAACCTAATTCTGAGACCTTAGTTCTTTCAGAAATAACTTTTTAAAAAATGATCAAGGGTAGATCTCCAAAGCAAGGAAAATGCACAAAAAAATTTATTCTGATTAGGTGGAAAATTTCTGTTGTATGGAAAATTACACAGTAGTTAAAAAGTAACTTTTATCATTTCTTGTTCAGAGGAAATGAATACTCCAAGACCTTGGCAGTAAAGAATTCACAAACTTGTTTTTTCTCTTTATTAGCAAACTCATCAAAACTGTACCAACACATTTAATTGCTTCTTTTCAGACTCATACTTTTTGGGGATATAATCTCAGACCAACAAAAAAAACCTTTATTTTCCTAAAACCTTACACAATGTTCTATCCCTACTTATCTTGACACATTATTTTAGGATAAAACTATTATCTTTTTCCCTTTTAAAACAAAAACACATTCCATTACCTTGCATACAATGGTTGTATTTATTTGCCATTACTCTTCCATCTAGAGTCATCTCATCTATGGCAATTAAAACTTTTAATCAAAGTACAAGTTCTGCTTCACAACAAAAAGTGGGAGGCAGGGTTGAGAACTCTCTGTCTTACACAAGTATTTTGGCAGCAGAGAGAAACTCATGAGTACACATTACACAACCTCTAAAATCACACGATCTTTTGACACTCTTAAGGTGGCAAAAATAAAAATATTCTTGAACATATTTCAAAGCTATAGTCACTCTGTAACATTTTAAAATAAAAACTATGCTTAGTGACCACATTTTCAGTATTATGTTTGTCGCATAGAAATTATCTCTGCCTCCAAAGATTATGTATGATATTCATCAAGTTCTTAAATTTATCTCAGAATCCCGCAGATTTGGTTTAGATTGACAAACAAAAAAATAACACAATCACTATTTGATATCTAAAAGTGTGTTGGAATTATAATTTGGTTAACTGAACACATAATGTTATGTGTTTTATAATCTTAACGTTTCCATGGAAGAGTATTTATGAATCTGAACAATAATCCAATACAGAATTTTATGACATTAACATTAACAGTCTCTTCATGAGAAAACAAACCCAAATCTTAAAAAAATAGTTATTTTATACTTTACACTGAAAAAAGTCAGAAAAATAATATATAACAGTTTTTAAAATTCATCCAGCCATTCTCATTTTTCCATGGATTCATTTTGAACATATGAACGTGAATTGCTATAAAAATATATTTCTGAGCTATTGCTGAGAGAAGTGTGTTTTTTTTTTTAACCTTAAAAGCTTAGATAATTTCTCTAGAGTGGAATTCTTCATTGAACCACAGAACACAGAAAATAATTGGAGTGACTATTTTCTCAATTCTCCCAAGGATAGCACAAGTATCCTAGATGCATCAGAGAAAAGTTAAATTGTATACAAAAGACGCCTTAGGAAATTAGGGCAATTCTCTGGTCGAGGAGGAGAAACCAGTAATAGTATATACCAAGCAATAGAAATTTTTTTTCCTGGGAATTCTTTGTTTTCTTGCATTACATACACCACATGTTTGGTAATATTCCTTCATGACTGGACCCAACACACTGACACTCAGATGAAAGGCAAGATTCTTTGTAACTTACACTTCCAAACACGAAAAGGCTGCTGATGGAGACAAAGGCAGCCAGGGGTACCCAGCGAAACCCCGCCTTCAAGCCTAAAACAGCATGAAGGTTGAAAACCCAGACTGCTGATCTCAGATGAAGCCTGCCATTTCCCACCTGATTCTCTCTGAACAATGCCCACTGGGTGGATTGGGTGGAGCCTCAGAAAGTTCAAGCCATTTGCAGCGGGGAGGAGCCGGAATTCAGTATGTGAGGTGGGAAACCTGCTAGCAGGACTCTCTCGCTTTGCTGATAGTCATTTTTCCTTTTTCCTCTTCACCAAATAAATGCAAGACAAACAATCTCACTGGTCCAGATCCCAAAGTACAGATCTCAGAAAAGATATCCAGTATCACACACTTTCTTAATGAAATTAAATTTGCATAATGGCAAACAGGCTATGCAAGAAAGACTTAACACAGCAAACTTGATGTTTCCTGATGCTCACATTTTTGTAGAAGGGCTTACTTGTGGGACTGACCTTGAGTGACATCTAAAAATTTGGTTTTTGGAATATTTCCTACGTGACTAATTTATAAAGCTGTTTTGCATGCCTGGGGCACTGAACACTAATGTAGCAGCCTGTCTAGATTGTTTGTGCAAACAATGTGATTTATGATGAACACCTGCTTTCCTTCTGGGAGTGGGCTTTCAGTAATTGTGGCTGGTAGCACAGGTAGAGAGTACCTGCATGACTAATCTCCAGTAAAAACTTCCTGCTCTGGCCAAAGCAGACTTTTTGGATGGAAACACTTTGTGCATGTTGTCACAGTTCATTGCTGGCAGAAGGGGTATTTATTGCATACCCTCCTGAGGGAGATCTTTGGAAGTTGTGCCTAGATCCCTGCTGATGAGGCTTTTTGTCCTTGCTAATTCTGCTTTGTGTCTTCACTGTAATAAATTGTAGCCATGTGTACAATTAAGGTGCTTGCAGTCCTGTGAACCTTCTAGTGAATCACTGAACGTGTGAGTGATCATAGGACACTGGAAACATGTACAAACAAAAAAAGAAAACTACAAACCAGATTTTCTATAGTCTCTCACTATTCGATCTTAAATGCTCAATGTTTTTCAAACTAGATTTCCAAAGATTATTGCCCCTAATAGATAACTATGTATTTGCTTTGTGCAAACCAAAACCAGAACCAAAGCTGGACATGAACCAGAAACAAAACACAAAAAAATCTGAGTAAAGGGAATAATAAGATTGCAAAGATAAATTCTATTGCCACATTTGATTCATTCAAAAAGCGCAAAGTAAAAACACAGATGAAGTTGCTTCAAGGAGTGCTTGAACAGAGATCTGAATAATCAGCAGAGAAATACAATGTAAAGTAAGTTTTCTACGTGAAAAACAAAACTGCTTAATGTCCTATAGGGCAATAAAACCATAACTCTATGGACTCATCTTTTTAACTGACAGAAATCATTTGTATCTCTTTCTAAAAAATATTAACATGTAACTTCACAGAAATTGACTTAATCGGTGTTACATAGAAACTCAAACAAAGGTATATTATAGAGAATTTTTAGGTGGATCTATTAGGCAATGTTCCAAGATAGCATTAAAAAGGCACGCAGTCATCCTTTTGCTCTATTTTGAAGTTTTGGATAATTGTTCTTAACAACGTGATAAATATACTAGTAATAAACAATTGCACATTCATAGTATACTGAAGACAACATATGAAAATAATTGAAAAAGAAATTTGTATTAGAAAGAAAATCTATTCAACCATAATTCTAACCTTGATAACTTATGACAAAAATCATTTGGTTCATTTTAATAAATAAATTATATTACAAAATTATGCTATAAATAATATCATTAAAAGATACTATACCAACAGTGAAATGAAATAATGGAATATGGGTAATATATTTTTCAGGGGAGACATCACACTGTTTTGTTTTTTATCAAAAGCAATGCAAGACTTATGTGCTACTTTGAGATAATGAAGTATAATGGAAAAGGATTCTTCCATAGGATAAGAATTATAGGTGCATAAAACTTGCTTTCTGTGAAATAAGAGTGTAATGAACTGAATGTGTGTCTCCTCAAAATGTATATGTTGAAATCTAATCCCCATGGTGGGTCCTTTGTGGAGTAATTAGGCTATAAGGCTGGATGGGATTTCTGTTCTTATAAAAACAAGTCAGAAAGCTGGTGTGTCCTCTTTCCATCACATGAGGATACAATAAGAAGATGGCAGTCTGAAACCCAGGAGCACTCACAAAAGCCCTACCATCAGAGTGCCCTACCCTGGCACCCTCATCTCCTACTTCTAGCATCTAGAAGGGTGAGAAATAAATTTCTGTTGTTTATGAGCCATCCTATCTATGGTACTTTGTTAAAGCAGCCCAAACTGACCTAGACAAATGGAGGCAGTTACTACATACTATTCACAATTGCTGTGTAATCTGCAACACCTATGTCATGTTGCCATAGGATTCCTTAATAATAATGACAGCTTTCAGTTAATGCATATAGAATAAGATCAAGCTGAATGTCAGAGAAGAATGCAGGAGAGGTTAATCCATTGCCTTGGATTAACCACAACAAAAAAGCAGAGGAGGGATGTATTAATGTATTGTAAGAAAACACTTTATAATATAGGTAGCTTATGTAGCATTTAGACCTTGGCTATTTCATAATATCTCTAGGAAAAGAACTGAAGTTTAATCAACTAATGAAAGGATCTTTGATTTTTCTTGCACCAGAAAACACAGAATGAGGCCTGCGAAATGACATGTTCATCACATGGGAGCTAGCTACATCTTGTAAGGAAATTGATATTACACTTGTTACTTTCTACATGTATTCAAGGACTAGTATCACCTTACACATTTCACAGGTGAGCACTGAATATTTTTCAGGAATCCCTTACATTGCTAATTATTAGAAGTTGCTTTCCCATCATTTCAGTATATAATCAGCACAATCACAAATCCAGGTTTTGATTAATAGAAATCTAACACGTAGGAAATATTTAGTAGAAATTCAAAAATCAAGGGAAGAGTAGAAAACTGAAACTGAGACAATGTCTTTTTTTTTTTTAAGATGCCACTGCATATAAATATATGTACTTCTTGATTTTTACGCTCCACTTAAAACTACTCAGAAACCCGCACCTTCTCTTTTCCCAGGGCAATGCATAGAGCTGCAGTGGACTCAGCTAGGGTGGGAGAGCCAGACACAGCATGGCCTGAAAGGCCCCTCAGCCACTGGAGCCCTATTTTTCCCCAGCCTGGCTGTCTCTGTACTAGGCAGGGTAAGGTATAGGGAACTTTATTGAGAATAAACTTCACTCTGTGCTGGAGATGGTAAGGGTGTTACGGGGAGATGAAAAGCTTGAATCTTTAAAAACAGTTGGCCATTTGCAATCACATTTCTTTTCTACTCTTAAATATTCAATAGGGAAAAGGACAGCTATGATCTTTGAAAGGGGCTGGTAGTTTTCCGGAAGCTGTTGTAGCTGGTTAATAGAAATGAAATATGTGCCAAGTTGCAAGGTACTAAAACTATATTATAAAGAAATGTACATATAACTTGAAAAACATCACTTTCTTTAGGCTTTAGGGGACTGCTCCTATTCACCCTTCCCATATAACAGAATGCAATGCAGAGAACACAACCGCTTCTTCTCATAGTCCTTCTCACTTGGGTCCTTCTTCCATTTTCCCTGGTGATCAGCACTGAATGTCAGAGCTGAGACTCTAGCAGTTGTTCTTTGTCAGCAAAGCTTTAGCACATTGGGGGAATAATTCCTACCTTTATTTTCCTCAAATATCACTCATGGCTCAAGTCTTTAAGAAAATCCTCATTGAGGCTTAATGGTAACAAGCAAACAAAAGAAAAAGAAGGACTCATTACATGAGAAACTTGAAACTTGATATCAGCTCCAATATTTTCCTGATCTTATCCCAGCGTTTATTCTTAGAGGGTGACTTTATGTAGATCTCTAAGCACAGAACTTATTATTTTGCCTGACTGAAATTTTATGCCTGTTGATTAGCAACCCCATTCTCTCCCCTCAGGCCCTGGCAACCACCCTTTCAGTGAGTTCATAAATTTGACTATTTTGGACACCTCATATATGTGGAATTATACAATGTTTGTCTTTCTGTGGTTAGGTTATTTCACTTAGAATACTATTTTCAAGGTTCATCTGTGTTGTTGCAAATCACAGAACTCAAAGTGGATTTAAAACTTACATGTAAGGTCCAAAACTGTAAAAGTTCTAGAAGAAACATAAGGGAAGAAGGGAAAAACTTCATGGCAATGTTCTTGGGGATGATTTTATGCATATAACACCAACACATAGGCAGCGAAAACAAAAACAAAAAAGTGGGATGACATCAAACTAAAAACCTTCTGTGCAGCAAAAGAAACAATCAACAGAGTGAAAGGACAACTGATAGAATGGGAAAAAAATATATGTAAACCATGTGTTGATAAGGGGTTATAATCCAAAGTACATAAGGAAATTCTACAACTCAATAGTTAAAAAAAATGATTTTAAAATGGGCTAGACCCTTCTTCACAGAAAATGTAAAAATGACCAACAAGTATGTAAAAAGATGCTCAACATCACTAATCATTAGGGAAAGGTAAATCAAAACTATAATATCACCTACATACATTCTACAATGGCCATTATAAATAAAAGTAAAGCAAAACAACACAAAAAAAATCAGAAAATAATACGTGTATACAAGGATATGGAGAAATTGGGACCCTTGTACACTGCTGGTGAGAATGCCAAATGGTGTAGCCACTAGGGAGAACAGTATAGAGAGCCCTCAAAAAATTAAAAATGGAAGGTTTTTGAAGAGATACTAGCATTCTTATGTTCATTGCAGCATTATTCATAATAGCCAAGATGTGAAAATAACCAAGATGTTAAAACTCAAACTGTCACATTAATCACTTTAAAGTGTTTATTTGAGGAAACAGCAGTTTATGGATCAGACAGCACCCAATTGTGATGCTAGCTGGGGAGGGGAGGGAGGGCTTCAAGAAAAGGCTTTTATAAGGTGAGTGGGAAAGCAAGGCAAAGAAAACAATTGTTTTCAGTTATGTGGTTGCCTTATTTGGATTACCCAGTGGAAATTCCTAGTTATGCAATTTGAAGTTAGTTAGTGGTTTTTCACTGATTAAGTTTAAATTTTATCTTCCTCTAAGTGAGTTATAAGAAAGGAATTCAAGTGAGATTCAGGTTGCTTCAATAGGATCTCAGACCACTGAAACTGCCTCAGGTTAACTGCCCCCTATTTAATTATTTTAGCAATGTTTATTGACAGATAAATGAATAAAGAAAGTGTGATATATCCACACAGTGGAATACTATTTCAAATATACATAATCCCAAAATGAAAACCTCTATAGTTTTTATAATGTTAATATTGAAGAACATCTCCAAAAATCAGTGGAACATCTTGTGCAAGGAAGTGTTAAGCCTTTATGATGAAAAGGGAAAAGAGCTGCTCTCAAATGTTTAGTGGCCAGATTAACAAATGACTAATACTTAACTTTTCTTGTGTGTAAAATTTGTAGCTAAATTTCTTGGTAAATTGAGGTTTTAAAATCAGGGAAAAGGACTTCTGCTTCTGGAAGGATGGAGTAGCTCCATTTCTTCCACTAAGTTCAACTAAAGACTGGACATTGTATATGAAACAAACATAAGACATTGAAGGTAGAAAAAGAAGACAGACTAGCTAGCCACCTCCAGATTCAAGGAACCACACTTGGTAAGTTACTTGGATTTTTTCTTTGCCTCATATATCTTGGCCGAAGAAACTGGCAATCTGTGAACACCAACAGATACAGAAAATGAAAGACCTAATAAAAGGCCATTTTTTTTTTTCCAGCCAAAATACCAGAAAAGGAGTAATTTAGCAAAACAGAAATCTTTTATACAGTAAATACTCTATACTAGCCATCTACCACAAAAAAGAACTGTTGCTCAGCACTTACCAGTAACGGTAGGGAAAGAAAACTTCCACTGAATAGGGAAGTAAACTTCCACTTTTGCTAGGCTGTAATAAGGCACTTAATTCCTCCCTTTTGGTGTCAGAGAAGGCCAAGTAGGAAGCCGGGACTTTCATCCTCATTGGGTAGATAATAAGCCATCTCCCTCCCTGTGAGGTCAGTGACTGCTTGTGAATGCAGAAATTCTATCCATAAAAAGGTGACCTCCACCCACTCCTGACTGGAGTGCTGTTAGAGAAGGTTGAATTCCTCTGATAGGAATCAGAGGATTCCTGTCCTCTGGTTGGATTTCCATCGACACCAATGGTAATAAGGCCACTCCATTCTGGTATAAGCAGAGGCTTTGTGGGGAGCAGTTACAAGACACTCCTATCCCTTCCAGATAAGAAGGTGTTTAGTAGAGTTCTACTGGAGAGCTATAACTCCATTCTTTTCTTGCAGCAATGAGGAGTCTTCCTACCCTCGGGTGTCAATGCATGCTAATTGTGGAGACTATACTCCTATCCTCATTTGGCAGTAGGTGGTGCTCACATCTTTCCATGCTAAAATGGTGTCAAAATAAGACAGCTAAACAGAAAGATTAAATAAGAACAAGAGTTTCACACAACACCTAAGACATCCAGGTTTCAATTGAAAAACACTCATTATGCCAAGGATTAGAAATATCTCAAAAATGATAAAAGACAATCAAGAATGCCAAAACAGAGTTCACAGCAATGCTAGAAATACCTGACAAAGATTTTAAAACAGCCATCATAAAAATTTTTCATGAGCAATTTATAAACATATTAGAGAAAAAAAATAAAATTTCTGCAACATCATGAGAGAACATGAACCAGATGGAAAGCAAAAAAGAAAAAAAAACAGAATTTCTCAGAAAAAAAAATCTCAACAATAATATAGAGATGTAAAGAAAAAGCAAATGAAAATTTTAGAACTAAAAAATACCATAACTATAAAAAAAACTCAATGAACTGGCTCAAAAAAGGGAATAGAATGGAAAGAAGAGTCAATGGACTTTAAGATAAAAAACAGAAATTACTTATAATGTAAAACAGAAATTAGACAGAAAAAAAGAACTTCAGGAACCCATATGTGGAGGTTAAAGCAACTCCATCTTGGTTGCTAATCCACCATGTTGACTTCTGATTAACCCCTATTCTTGGAAGGCCTCTAAGATTTCCAGTGTGTTATTTTTTCTTAGGGAAGAGCAATGATTTACTGTACATCTTGCTCTTAGGTCCAAACAACCTTGATATTATCATACTTCAATTGTCCTGCACATGCCTTCTGAATGTGGGAGGTTCCGCCATCTGGTCTTGCCACAGCCCAAAGCACAGACATGGCTTCTATTTGTAGGTCCTGATCAAATATATATTTCTGAGAAACTGGATATGCTAGCCTCTTTCTTTGGCATCTCAACTTCCCTGGACTTTGAAGATAGGCTTGTATAGAATAGGCTCACCATGGAACACTGTGAAACTATAGTAGAGTTCTCTCATGCCATCTACATCTGGAAGGAGAGAAAAAAGGGAGAGAATAAAAAGGTACTCAAATAATGACTGAAAACTTCCCAAATTTGGCATAAGGTAAAATCCTATAGATTCAAGAAGCTGAGTGAACTCCCAAAAGAAAGAAAGAAAGAAAGAAAGAAAGAAAGAAAGAAAGAAAGAAAGAAAGAAAGAAAGAAAGAAAAAGGAAATTCCAAGAAGCATGTAGTCGAACTTCCAAAACTAAAGAAAAATTATTAAAAACAGCAAGTGTTGAAAGAAAAGAACTGTCAATTTAGAATCTTATATCTAGCATAAGTATTCTTTAAAAAGCTGTCTAAAGAGACATCCTTACAAATATTGTAGATAAATCAAAATGGAATTATAAAAAATGGAATTATAAAAAATGTTTAAGATAGTTCAGGGAAAAAATAAGCAGAGAAATAAGAAGCAAATGTGATAAACAAACAAACAAAAAAACAAGCAAACATAAAATGTCTGATTTGAGCCCTAAAATATCAATAATTACATTAAAACTAAATGGTTTAAATACTCCAATTAGACTTTTATAACTTACATACTTTGTAGATAACATGATTGTCTACAGAGAAACTTTCAAGGGCTCTACACAATAAAACCCCTAGAACTAGTAAGTGCTTTTACCAACGTTTCGCAAACACACAAAGCTCTGTTATTAGGTTGGTGCAAACATAATTGCAGTTTGCTGCATCACTGAAAGTTGCTGTTTGATATTGGAATACATTCTTAAATGAGGTTATGTTGTACATCATTTTAGTGCACATTTCTCACTTTATGTTTTTTGCTAATGACATTACTTGCTGTTTATTTTATATTTATTTTAGACTATGGATATGATGTTAGATAAAAAGCAAATTTGAGCAATTTTCTTATTGAGTTCAAAATGGGTCATAAAGCAGAAGATATAACTTGCAACATCAACAGTGCATTTAGCCCAGGAATTGCTAACAAAGGTACAGTGCCGTGGTGGTTCAAGAAGTTTTGCAAAGGCGACAAGAGGCTTGAAGATGAAGGGCATAGTGACCGGCCCTGTGAAGCTGATGACCAATTGAGAGCAATCATTGAAGCTGATTCTCTTACAACTACACAAGAAATTGCTGAATAACTCAATGTGGACCATTCTATGGTCGTCGGGCATTTGAAAAAAATTGGAAAGGTGAAAAAGTGATAAATGGGTGCTTCATGAGCTGAGATAAATTTTTAGAAATTGTCATTTTGAAATGTCATCTTTTATTCTACGCAACAACAATGAACCATTTCTCAATCGAATTGTGATGTGTGATGAAAAGTGGATTTTATACAACAACCAGCTCAGTGGTTGGACTGAGAAGAAGCTCCAAAGCTCTTCTCAAAGCCAAATTTACACCAAAAAAAAAAAAAAAAAAAAAAAAAAGTGTTTGTCACCGTTTGGTGGTCTACTGCTGGTCAGATCCAAAACAGCTTTCTGAATCCTGGCGACATCGTTACATCTGAGAAGTCTGCTCAGCAAATTGATGAGCTAAATTGAAAACTGCAATGCCTGCAGTGAGCATTAGTCAACAGAAAGGGCCCAATTATTTTCCATGACAATAGCTGACCTCATATCACACAACCAATGCTTCAAAAGGTGAATGAATTGGGCTACAAAGTTTTGTCTCCTCTGCCGTCTTCAGCCGACCCTTTGCCAACGTACTACCAGTTCTTCAAGCATCTTGACAACTTTTTGCAGGGAAGACACTTCTACAACCAGCAGGATGCAGAAAATGCTTTCCAAGATTTCATCAAATCCTGAAACAGACTTTTTACATTGCAGGAATAAACAGATATTTGTGTTGGCAAAAATGTGTTGATTGTAATGGTTCCTATGTTGATTAATAAAGACATGTTTGAGCTTACAATGTTTTAAAATTCATACTCCAAAATGGCAATTACTTTTGCAACAACCTAATATATTTCTAAATTGTAGCAAAGAATACATGGTAGTAACATTAAAAATACAATACCACTAAAAATCAGGGGAAAAAAAAAAGAGACACTTAGGTATAAATTTAACAAGACATGTAGAGGAATGTATGAGGTATCACAGTATTCTAGAAACTATAAAGTGCTGCAAAATCAAATAGATAAGAAATCTCAACATGGTAAAACTTTTAATTCTGCCCAAATTGATATATAGGTTCAATGTAACTTTTATTGAATTACGTGAGATTTTTGTCTCTCTATAGACAAGATTATTCTAAAATGTATATGAAAAAAATAAAGTAAAATAGCTAAACTGATTTATTTAATTAATAATAAAGTAGAATTTAAATCAGCCCATCTAATTTCAAGACTAATTGTATAGATACAGTATTCAAGACTGCATAGGGTTGGTATAAGGGTAGATCAATGGAACAGAATAAAAACTGCAGAAGCCAACCCATAAAATGTGCCCTTTTTATTATTATTATTATTAGGCTTTTTTTTTTTTTTTAGAAGAAATTGTAGGTTTATAGAAAATTGGGTGGAAAGTACAGAAAATTCCTCTACAGCCTCTCATCCTACCCAGTTTCCCTGATAATACATTGTTTAGTGTGGTGTATTTGTTACAATTCATCAGATATTGGTCTGTATATTTTTCTTGTTGTAACCTTAATTGGCTTTGGTATCAGGGTGATGCTAGCTTTGTAGAATGAATCAGGGAGTATTCTCTCCTCCTTGATTTTTTAGAACAGTTTTAGTAAGATTGGTTTCAGTTCTTCCATGTATGTCTGGAATAAATTGGCTGCGATCAGCTATCTGGTCCTGGTCTTTCCCCTACAATCTCAAGGGAGATTTTTTATAACTGATTCAATTTTACCATTCATTACTGACCTGTTCAGGATTTCTATTTCTTGCTGGTTCAATCTTAAAAGGCTTTATGTTTTCAGTAATTTACCCATTTCCTCTAGATTTTCTACTTTGTGTCCGTAGGGATGCTCACAGTAGCCTTTGATGAGCTTTTCTGTTTCTCTTCTACCAGTTGTAGTGACAGCTTTATCATTTTTTATTTTGCCTGTTTGAATCTTCTCTCTTCTTTTGGTTAGTCCAGCTAGCATTTTATCAATTTTGTTTATTATTTTCAAAGAAGCAACTTTCTGTTTCATTGATTATTTGCATTGTGTTTATATTTTGATATCAATGTATATAGTTCTGCTAATTTTTGTTATTTTCTTCTGCTAGCTTTAGGGATGGTTTGCTCTTGTTTTCTAGTTTTTCAAGTGCAATGTTAAGTTGTTTATATGAGTCTTGTTATCTATTTGGTGTAGGTATGAGCATTATAAACTTTCCTTTTAGCAATGCTTTTGGTGTATCCCAGAGGTTTTGATATTTTGTGTTTCTATTTTCATTCCTTCCAAAACATTTTTTGGTTTTTGCCTTAATTTTATTGTTGACCTAACAATATTCAAAAGCAGATTATTTAGTATTTGTGTGTTTTAAAGGATCCTCTTAGTGTTAATTTATAGTCTTATTCCCCTATAGTCTAAATAAGGTACTTAATATGATTTCAATTTTTAAAAATGTATTAAGATTTTCCTTGTGGCCTAGCATATGGTAAATTTTTGAGACTACCCCTTGCGCAGGCAAGAAGAATGTATATTCTTTTGTTTTAGGGTAAAATTATTCTGTAAATGTTGGTTAAGTCTAGCATGCAGTTTAAGTCCAGAATTTCTTTATTGATCTTCTGCACCAATTATCTGTCAGGTGCTGTCAGTGAGGTATTGACATTCACTATAATTATATTGGTATCTGTATTTTTTCATAGGCTTTAGATAAATACTATGTAGTATTTGTTTTATCAGTTTGGGTGCTCCGGTGTTGAATTTATCTCCTTATCATTATATAATAATGTTCTTTGGCTTTTTAAACTGTTATTGATTTAAAATCTGCTTTATCTGATAGGTACATAGCTATTACTGCTCACTCTAGATTTTCATTTGCATTCAATATCTTATCTATTTACTCACCTTTATCTGGAGTATGTAAATGTCTACCATTTAGGTAGGTTTCTTCTATGCAGTATACAATTGGATCATGTTTTGTTATCTATTCTGCTGGCTTATATTTTTTAAGTTGAACATTTAGTCCATTTATATTTACAGTTAGTATTGGTACATTAAGTTTTGCTCCTGCCATAATGTTAGTTATTACTCAGTTGCTTTGCAGTCTCAATTATATAATTGTTCTTATATGAACTGTGAGTTTTATATTTTCAAGTGCTTTTGTGATAATAAGAATCATCCTTTTGTTTCCATGTTTAGAACTCCTTCGGATCTAGTGGTAACAAATTCTTAGTGTTTGCTTATGTTAAAAAGACTTTATTTCTCCTTAATTAATGAAGATTAGTAAAGCAGGATACAGAATTCTTGGTGGTCATCTGTTTTTTCTTGTTCTTGTTTGTTTTTGTTTTATATACAGTATGTAATTTTTATTGCATTTTAGGTTTTGAGGTACATGTGAAGAACATGCAAGATTGTTTCATATGTACATACGTGGGAGTGTGGTTTGCTGCCTTCCTCCCCCTCACCTATATCTGGCATTTCTCGCCATGTTATCCCTCCCCAACTCCCCACGCCCACTGTCCCTCTCCTATGTCCCCCCGACAAATCCAAGTGTGTGATGCTTCCCTTCCTGTGTCCATGTGTTCTCATTGTTCAACACCCGCCTATGAGTGAGAACATGGGGTGTTTGATTTTCTGTTCTTGTGTCAGTTTGCTGAGAATGATGGTTTCCAGATTCATTCATGCCCTACTAAGGACACAAATCAGCACACTTTATGGCTGCAGAGTATTCCATTGTGTATATATACCACATTTTCTTAATCCAGTCAATCATTGATGGGCATTTTTGTTGGTTCCACATCTTTCCTATTGTGAGCAGTACTGCAGTAAACATACATGTGCATTTGTCTTTATAGTAGAATGATTTATAATTATTTGAGTATATACCCAGTAATGAGATTGCTGGGTCAAATGGTATTTTTGGTTATAGATCCTTGAGGAATTGGCATACTGTCTTCCACAATGGTCGAACTAATTTATACTCCCACCAGCAGTGTAGAAGTGTTCCTATTTCTCCACATTCTCTCCAGTATCTGTTGTTTCCTGACATTTTAATAATTGCCATTCTAAGTGATGTGAGATGGCATCTCATTGTGATTTTGATTTGCATTTCTCTAATGACCAGTGATGATGAGCTTTTATTCATATGTTTGTTGGTCATGCAAATGTCTTCTTTTGAGAAATATCTGTTCATACACTTTGCCCACTCTTTGACGGGATTGTTTGTTTTTTGCTTGTGAATTTGTTTAAGTTTTTTGTAGATTCTGGACATTAGCCCTTTGTCAGATGGATAGATTGCAAAAAAAAAAAAAAAACAAAAAAACAAAAAAAAAAAAACAAACACCACTCCCATTCTGTAGGTTGCCTGTTCACTCTGATAATAGGTTTTTTTTATTATTTTTGTTTTCACCAAACAGAAGCTCTTTAGTATGATTAGATTTCATTTGTCTATTTTGGCTTTGGTTACCTTTGCTTTTGATGTTTTACTTATGAAGTCTTTGCTGATTTCTATGTCCTGAATAATGTCGCTTAGGTTTTCTTCTAGGGTCTATATGGTTTTAGGTCTTACATTTAAATCTTTAATCCATTTTTAGTTCATTTCTGTATAATGTGAAAGGAAGGGGTCCAGTTTCTGTTTTCTGCATGTGGCTACTCAGTTTTCTTAGCACCATTTATTAAATAGAAACATTTTTCCCCATTGCTTGTTTTTGTCAGGTTTGTCAAAGATCAGATGGTTGCAGATGTGTAGTGTTATTTCTGAGGCCTCTGTTCTGTTCCATTGGTCTATATATCTATTTTGGTACCAGTACCATGATATTTTGGTTTCTGTAGACTTGTAGTATAGTTTGAAGTCAGGTAGTGTGATGCCTCAGGTTTGTTCTTTTTGCTTAGGATTGTCTTGGTTTTGCAGGCTCTTTTTTGGTTTCAAATAAAATTTAAAATAGTTTTTTTTTTTTTTTTTTTTTTTTTAATTCTGTGAAGAAAGTCAATGGCAGCTTGATGGGGATAGCATTGAATCTATAAATTACTTTGGGCAGTATGGCCAATTTTAGAATATTGATTCTTTGTATTCATGAGCATAGAATGTTTTTCCAAGTATTTATGTCTGCTCTTATTTTCTTGAGCAGTGGTTTGTAGTTTTCCTTGAAGAGATCCTTCACATTTCTTTTAAGTTGTATTCCTAGGTATTTTATTCTCTCTGTAGCATTTGTGAATGGGAATTCATTCATAATTTGGCTCTCTGTTTGTCTGAAATTGGTGTATAGGAATGCTTGTGATTTTGACACATTGATTTTGTATCCTGAGGCTTTGCTGAAGTTGCTTATGAGCTTAAGGAGGTTTTGGGCTGAGAGGATGGGTTTTCTAAATATACAATCATGTCATCTGCAAATGGAGACAATTTGACTTCATGTCTTCCTATTTGAATACTTTTTATTTCTTTCTCTTCCATAATTGCCTTGGCCAGAACTTTCCATACTATATTGAATAGGAGTGATGAGAAAGGGCATCCTTGTCTTGTGCCAAGTTTCAAAGGGAATGCTTCCGATTTTTGCCCATTCAGTATGATATTGGTTGTGGGTTTGTCAAAAATAGCTCTTATTATTTTGAGATACATTTTGTCAATGCCTAGTTTGTTGAGAGTTTTTAGCGTGAAGGGCTGTTGAATTTTGTCGAAGGCCTTCTCTGCATCTATTGAGTTAATCATGTAGTTTTTGTCTTTGGTTCTGTTTATGTGATGAATTCTGTTTATACATTTGTGTATGTTGAACCAGTCTTGCCTCCCAGGGATGAAGTCAACTTGATCACGGAGAATAAACTTTATGATGTGCTGCTAGATTTTGTTTGCCAGTATTTTATTGAGTATTTTCTCATTAATGTTTATCCAGGGTATTGGCCTGAAAATTTCTTTGTTTGTTGTGTCTTTGCCAGGTTTTGGTATCAGGATCATGTTGGCCTCATAAAAGGAGTTAGGTAGGAGTCTCTCTTTTTCTATTGTTTGGAATAGTTTTATAATAAATGGTACCAGCTCCTCTTTGTGCCTCTCAGAATTCTGCTGTGAATCCATCTGGTCCTGTGCTTTTTTTGGTTGGTAGGCATTAATTACTGCCTCAATGTTAGAACTTATTATTGGTCTATTCATGGATTTGACTTCTTCCTGGGTTAGTCTTGGGAGGGTGTATGTGTTGGGGAATTTATCCATTTCTTCTAGATTTTCTAGTTTATTTGCATAAAGGTGTTCATAGTATTCTCTAATGGTAGTTTGTATTTCTCTGGGATCAGTGATGATAACCCCTGTAACATTTTTATTGTGTCTATTTGATTCTTCTCTCTTTTGTTCTTTATTAGTTTGGCTAACAGTCTATCTATTTTGTGAATTTTTTCTAAAAAAACCATCTCCTGGATTCATTGGTTTTTTGAAGTGTTCTTGTGTCTCTATCTCCTTCAGTTCTGCTCTGATCTTAGTTATCTTTTGTCTTTTGCTACTTTTGAACTTGTTTGCTCTGGCCTCTCTAGTGCTTTTAATTGTGATATTAGGCTGTCGATTTTAGATCTTTCTTGCTTTCTTCTGTGGATATTTAGTGTGGTAAATTTCCCTCTAAATACTGCATTAGCTATGTCTTAGGGATTCTGGTATATTGTGGCTTTGTTCTTACTGGTTTCAAAAAACTTATTTATTTCTGCCTAAATTTTGTTATTAATCCAGTAGTCATCCAGGAGCAGATTGTTCAGTTTCCATGCAGTCTCGCAGTTTTGAGTCAGTTTCTTAATCCTAAATTCCAATTTGACTGTACTGTGATCTGAGAAACTGTTTGCTATGATCTCTGTTCTTTTGCATTTGCTGAGGAATGTTTTAGTTCCAATTACGTGGTCAGTTTTAGAATAAGTGTGATGTGATACTGAGAAGAATGTATATTGTGTTGATTTGGAGTGAATAGATTCGCTTGATCCAGAGCTAAGGTCAAGTCCTGAATATCCTTGTCAATTTTCTGTCTCATTAATCTGTCTAATATTGACAATGGGGTGTTAAAGTCTCCCACGATTATTGTGTGGGAATCTAAGTCTCTTTGTAGGTCTCTAAGAACTTGCTTTATGAATCTGGATGCTTCTGTATTAGGTTACATATATATTTAGGATAGTTAGCTCTTCTTTTTGCATTAATCCCTTTACCATTATGTTGCCCTTCTTTGTCTTTTTGAGTCTTTCTTGGTTTAAAATCTGTTTTATCAGAGACTAGGATTGCAACCCCTGCTATTTTGTTGCTTTCCAATTGCTTAGTAAATATTCCTCTATCCTTTTATTTTGAGCCTATGTGTGTCTTTGCACGTGAGATGGGTCTCCTGAATACAACACACCAATAGGTCTTGAATCTTCATTCAATTTGCCAGTCTGTGTCTTTAATTGGGGCATTTAGCCTGCTTACATGTAATATTAACATTTTCATGTGTTTATTTGATCCTGTCCTTATGATACTAGCTGGTTATTTTGCTCATTAGTTGACGCAGTTTCTTCATAATGTCAATGGTCTTTACCATTTGATATGTTTTTATAGTGGCTGGTAATGGTTGTTCCTTTCCATATTTAGTGCTTTCTTTAGGAACTCTTGTAAGGCAGGCCTGATGGTGATGAAATCTCTCAGCAGTTGCTTGTCTGTAAAGAATTTTATTTCTCCTTTGCTTATAAAGCTTAGTTTGGCTGGATATGAAATTCTGAGTTTAAAATACTTTTCTTTAAGAATGTTGAATATTGGCCCCCACTCTCTTCGGACTTGTAGGGTTTCTGCAGACAGATCCACTGTTAGTCTCATAGGCTTCCCTTTGTGGGTAACCAGACCTTCCTCTCTGGGTCCTCTTAACATTTTTTCCTTAATTTCAACCCTGGCAAATCTGTTGATTATGTGTCTTGGGGTTGCTTTTCTTGAGGAGTATCTTTGTGGTGTTCTCAGTATTTTCTGAATTTGAATGTTGGCCTGTCTTGCCAGGTTGGGGAAGTTCTCCTGGATAATATCCTGAAGAGTGTTTTCCAACTTGGTTCCATTCTCCTTGTCACTTTCAGGTACACCAATCAAATGTCTTTTTACACAATTCCAAATTTCTTGGAGGCTTTGTTCATTTGTTTTTATTCTTTTTTTCTCTAACCTTGTCTTCACACTGTATTTTATTAAGTTGATCTCCAATATATAATAGCTTTTCTTCTGCTTGATCAATTTGGCTATTGATACTTGTATATGCTTCACAAAGTTCCCATGCTGTGTTTTTCAGCTTCATCAGGTCATCTATGTTCTTCTCTAAACTGGTTATTTCAGTTAACAATTCCTCTAACAATTTTTTTCAAGGTTCTTTTTTTTTTTTTTTTTTTTTTGAGACAGAGTTTCGCTCTTGTTACCCAGGCTGGAGTGCAATGGCGCGATCTTGGCTCACCGCAACCTCCGCCTCCTGGGTTCAGGCAATTCTCCTGCCTCAGCCTCCTGAGTAGCTGGGATTACAGGCACGTGCCACCACGCCCAACTAATTTTTAGTATTTTTAGTAGAGACGGGGTTTCACCATGTTGACCAGGATGGTCTCGATCTGTTGACCTCATGATCCACCCGCCTTGGCCTCCCAAAGTGCTGGGATTACAGGCTTGAGCCACCACGCCCGGCCTTTTTCAAGGTTCTTAGCTTCCTTGCACTGGGTTAGAACATGCTCCTTTAGTTCAGAGGAGTTTGTCACTACCCACCTTCTTTACCCTACCTTTGTCAATTTGTCAAACCCATTCTTCATCCAGTTTTGTTACCTTGCTGGCAAGATGTTGTGATCCTTTGGAGGAGAAGGAGCATTCTGGTTTTTGAAAACTTCAGCTTTTTCACTCGTTTTTCTTCATCTTCATGGATTTATCTACCTTTGGTCTCCGAATTTGGTGACTTTTGGATGGGGTTTTTGTGTGGATGATCTTGTTGTTGATGTCGATGTTATTCCTCTTTGTTAGTTTTCCTTCTAACAGTCAGGTTCCTCTGCTGCAGTTCTGTTGGAGTTTTCTGGAGGTCCGCTCCACAGGCCCTGTTTGCCTGGGTATCATCACTGAAGGCTACAGAATAGCAAAAATTGCTGCCTGTTTCTTCCTCTGGAAGCTTTCTCCCAGAGGAACACCCTCCAGATGCCAGCCAGAGCTCTCCTGTATGAGGTGTCTGTCAACCCCTGCTAGGAGGTGTCTCCTTATCAGGAGGCACAGGGGTCAGGGACCCACTTGAGGAGGCATTCTGTCCCTTAGCAGAGCTTGAGTGCTGTGCTGGGAGATCTGCTGCTCTCTTTAGAGCCAGCAGGCAGAAATGTTTAAGTCTGCTGAAGCCGAGCCCACAGGTGTCTCTTTCCCCAGGTGCTGGGTCCCAGGGAGATGAGAGTTTTATCTACAAGCCCCTGATGGGTGCTGCTGCCTTTCTTTCAAAGATGCCCTTCTCAGACAGGAGGAATTTAGAGGGGCTTTCTGTCTACAGTGACTTTGCCTAGCTGTCATGGGCTCTGTCCAGTCTGAATTTCCTGGCAGCTTTGTTTATACTGTGACAGGAAAACCACCTACTCAAGCCTCAGTAATGGCAGATGCTCCTCCCCCAACCAAGCCTGAGCTTCCCAGGTTGACTTTAGACTGCTGTGCTGGCAGTGAGAATTTCAAGCCAGTGGATCATAACTTTCTGGGCTCTGTAGGGATGGGATCCACTGAGCTAGACCACTTGTCTCCCTTGCTTCAGCTCCCTTTCCATGGCAGTGAACGGTTCTGTCTTGCTGGCATTCCAGGAGCGACTGAGGTATTAAAAAACTCCTTCAGCTAGCTGGGTGTCTTCCCAAATGGCCACCCAATTTTGTACTTGAACCTCAGGGCCCTGGTGGTTTAGGCACCCAAGGGAGTCTCCCAGTCTGGAGGTTGCAAAGACTATGGGAAAAACATAGCATCTGGGCTGAAATGCACCATCCCTCATGGCATAGTCTCATGATTCCCTTGGCTAGGGGAGGGTGTTCCCCAACCTCTTGCACTTCCCAGGTGAGGCAATTCTTCACCCTGCTTCTGCTCGCCCTCCATGGGCTGTACCCACCGTCTAACCAGTCCCAATGAGATGAGCCACATACCTTAGTTGGAAATGCAGAAATCACCTGCCTTCTGTGTTGATCTTCTTGGAGCTGCAGATCGGAGTTGTTCTTATCTGACCATTTTGCCAGCCACCCAGTGGCAAAGGCTCTGTATGAGTTCCTTGATTATATATGACCTTTGTATAGTGACTTTCTCAGATGCTGGGTGTGGTAACAATGTACTGGGTATATAAGCAGGCTCATTATGTCCTGTGATATCAGCATTGCAGAGATATCAGGAAGCTTGTCTCATTTACCAGTGTTTATCTTCTGAGATGGATACAGCTTGATCTTTGTTTGCTATGAGATGATTTCTGTTGCCTCAGGCAATGGGCTATTATGTAGAATGTACAGTGGTCTGAGCTCCCTGCTCAGTCCTGGAGTGGAGCAAGCTGTACAAGCCCAAGCTGGACAGGCCCACCTATATGTCCCTCAATGTCAGGCATAAGCACTAGCTTTGGGGAAATTCAGGAGGCAACCACCATGGACCAAGATACGGGGATGGGTGTAGAGGGAAGAAACCTCCATTGCCCCAAATTCTCTGCCCAGGACAAGAGGGTGTCCTTTACTCTTAATCTAGAAAAATGGGTGTCTCAGATGCCTGGAGATTTGTCCAGGCATGGAACACAAGGGGTGACACTGCATCAAGATGTCTGCATCTGATGGGAGGGGAAGCTTAGGCTCCTAATCCAAACAAGAAGTTGCACCAAATGCCTGAAAATATGCCCTGGAGTGGAGCAAAGAGGGCACCACCACACCAAGATACTTTCACAAAAAGGGGGAGTTGCTCAGACTCCTAAACTCAGTGTGAGGAAGTGCTGGATGCCTGGAATTATGCCCAGACATGGAGCAGAGAGGGTGCTCATCTCCCAATATCTCTGCACAGGAAGTGTGGGGCACCTCAGACTCCTAATCTGAGTAGGAAGGTTAAATAACCAGAAATATGCCCCTCAGTGAAAAGCAGAATAACAGTTGTGGAGTGGGCTAACTGCTGCTGCTGCAACATTTTTGCACAGCAAGGGAGGGTAAGCTCAGGCCCCTATTCCAGGTGAGTAGGTGTGCCTAGTGTCCGGAAATATTCCCAGGCATGGTGCAGAGGGGGTGCTTCTGCAGTAAGTTCTTTGCAAAGAAATGTCAGAAGAATTTGAACCAGAGTGACTCCATCTTGAATAGGGGCTGGTTAAAATAAAGCTGAGATATTCCGGGCTGCATTCCCAGGAGTTTGGATATTTTTAGTCACAGAATGAGATAGAAGGTCAGAAAGACTGGTGTTACAAGGTACAGGTTATAAGGACCCTGCTGATAAAGCAGAATTCAGTTAAGAAGCTGGCTAAAACCCACCAAAATCAAGATAGTTATGAAAGTGACTTGTGGTTGTCCTCACTGCTCATTATATGCTAACTATAATCCATTAGCACATTAAAAATATTCCCACCAGTGATATGACATAAGTGTCATGGCAATCAATATCCAAAAGTTACCCTAGGGAGTCTAGAAAGGAGATGAATCCTCGGTTCTGGATAATCCTTGCCCTTTTTCTGAAAAATTTATGAATAGTTCACCCCTTGATTAGCATATGATCCAGAAATAACCATAAAAATAGTCAACCAGCAGTCCTTAGGGCTGCTCTGCTTATGGAGCAGCCATCCTTTTGTTTACTTTGCTTTCAATCTACTATGTGGACTCACGCCAAATTTTTTCTTACATGAGATCCTAGAATCCTCTTGGGGTCTGGATTGAGACCCCTTTTGGGTAACAGGTAGAGAAGCATTGCCCACATCCCCCAGATGAACAGGAGTGGGATCCACCTTCTTTCCACTCAGAATTAATGGGACACAGTTCCCTGACTGACCAGGGCAGCAGGCTGGGGCACCCAGTAACGACACACATAGAATGGAACTGGGTCGCAAAGCTGTCCTTGGCTGCAGGTTTTTTCATCCAGGAGAAACTGTGGCTTACGCATCTCTCCTGCTTCAGTCCCATGACGGGAAATATTCCAATTCCATCACTTACTGACAGGGCATGCTCCACATTTCCCCCTCAGTTCTGGCTGTGGGGTCCCATCTCCTGTTCTAGAGTAAGTGCAGACAGAGACTAAAATGCCTGTGGCAGCTGCTGCCACTAATTACTCAAGAATGATTGACTTTATGAGCCTGGATCAAAAATGGTGTCCTCTTCTCAATTAAAATATCTGCATACCTGGTGTCATTTCCTCTCTGTGTCTCCCAGTCTTTCAGCAAGTTAGCTCCAGGGATTGGGAAAAATGATGGCCTGGTTTTCCTAGATTATAATAGAAAAGTGAATAATAGAGGGTGACTCTGCCTCTTTCACATACTGAGACTTCACTCACTTTTATGCCAGATGCCATCATACGGCCTGCTTATAAACCTTCTCTTCCCCTTGGGGGAATTCTCATATTCTTTCTTGAATAAAAGCTCAAAGTGTAAATTTTTACACACTGTTTTTCTACTTCTAAGTGAATGAGGCACAATAAAAGCCTTTAATCCACCAGCTTGGGAGAAAAATGCAGGGCAAAAGTTTACAATTTTAACTATGTTTAACATATCGGTGTTTTACTTTTATGGATGGTACCTTTGCTACTACACCTAAAAAGTCAACTCAAAACTCAAGATCACCTATATTTTCTCTTATGCTATTTCCTAAGAATTTATTGTTTTGCATTTTACATATAGGTCTATGTATTTTTGTGTGTTAATTTTGGGAAAGGTACAAGATCCATGTCTAGATTCTGTTTTTTCCTACAGGTGGATGTCCACGTTTTTCAACACCATTTGCTGAAAAGACAGTCCTTTCTCCATTGAACTTCCTTTTACCATTTGTTGAAGGTCAGTTGACAACATATGTATGGGTCTATTTCTGTGCTTTCTACTCTGTTCCACTGACCTGTGTGTTTATTGTTTATCAGTATCACACTGTATCTTTTACTGTAGCCAGCAGTAACACAAATGATTTTGACAAAAGGGCAAAAGTGATTCAACAAATTAGCAAGTGGTACTGGAGTAATTTGACATACATAGGCAAAAATATATTCATTCATCTAAGTTTCACACCTTGTACAGATATTAACTCAAGTGGATAAAAGATTTAAATGTAACAATAAAACCCTTTTTAAAAACATGGAGGAATTGGGATCTAGGCTGAGGCAAAGAGGTTTTAGACATCAAAAGTAAGATATGTAAAATTAAAAAGTGATAAATTATACTTACCAAAATTAGAAAACTTTGCTCTGTAAAAAAATCTTTTTAAGGAGATGAAAATACAAGCCATAGACTGAGTGAAAATGTCGGACAATTACATAGCTGACAAAGAACTAGTACCTAGATACTGTAAACCTATATATACATATCATGATTTAACTATGAAAAATCAAATAATTAAGTTAAAAATGGGCAAAAATCATGATGAGATATTTCACCAAGGAAAAATAGATGGGAACTTAGCTCTTGGAAAGCTGCTTAAGTTTGTTAACCACTAGTAAAATGCAAATTCAGACCAATGATATCTCATTAAAAACTGAAATATCACTAAACACCTAACAGAATAACTTAAATAGCAAGCAGGGACAGTACCAAGTGCTTGTGATGACATGGAGAAACTAGATCACTCACACATCACAGAATGTAAAATGACACAATAATGCTGAGAAAACATTTGGTGCAAGAGGTTTAGCTTTCACCCTGTCTTGGTTTTCAACATGCCTTCTTCAATGAGCTTGATCATTTCCAGCTAACTTAAAATGAAAGAAATGATACTTTTTCTTTCACTTGAACATAGATGTCTTTGCAGTGTTATTTACTGGCTTAATTTCAATATCATTGTGTCTCAGGAAATAGGCAGGTCCAAGGAGAGGGAGAGAACTGAGGGAATGGCTGATTGGTGGGGAAGTCAGAACGCACACATTTATTGATTAAGTTTACTATATTATATGGATTCAATTTGTGGTACCTCAAAACAATTACAATAGTAACATCAAAAATCATGGATTACAGATCACCATGACAGATAAAATGCGAATGAAAAAGTTAAAAATATTGTAAGAATTACTAAAATGTGACAGAGGCAAGAAGTAAGCACTTACTCTTAGGAAATAGGTGCTTATAGACTTGCTTGATGCAGGGTTGCCATAAATCTTCAATTAAAAAAAAAAAAAGCAGTATCTTAAAAAATCTTGGAGCAATATTGCGTATTAAGATGTGCAAAGGAAAATAAAACACTCCCAGGAAGCCCCAAACCTCTATGTGAAAGGAAAGGAGGCTAAGTCTTGAAGAACCCTTTTCCAAATAAATATCTGTTACTAATACTATGTCTCAGCCAGATCTCTATTGAGAGGTAAAAGGCCTCTGGCATCTGCTGAAGGACTGCCTCCACAGATCTTTCATAAGTAAATGTTTTGCTGACTTTTCATAAACCATGACATGCCAATTATAACCTTTAGGAGTTAAGTTTATCTCCTAAAATTCTGCACTGATACTGTCATTACAAGTTGATCTTCTCAGGTAGAGAATAAAGTCCAGATTCATTTCCCCCAGCTACCCAGAGGTATCTGCATAATTGATTCTTCCTTTACTTCTTTCTGGTTTTCATACAGTCACTTTTTCTTACGTAAAATGTAGATTTATTGGGCACTAGTTAAGTCTCACAGAATATAAATATTTGCCTAACCACCTGGCCTGCATTCCTTCCCTCCTCCAACTTTAAGGTAAGACATAAATATCAAATTTTTTGAAAAACTCTTTGGAGAAACAACCACATATGTATCTGTGGCTTGTTTTTTTTTTTCTTCCCAATTGTACCATAAGCAGGTTTAATAAACCTCAGTGATTAAGAGTTATGCCTCGATCATCATTTTAGTTGGCAGATGCCATCATAGGTTAAGGTTCCTACAAAAAAAAAAAAATGTCAAACCATAGAGATAGGTGGCTTTCGTTCCCGAGCTCAGTCATTGAACACCTAAAGTAGAGAAACAAAAAAAAAAAAAACAAAGAAATGCAGAAAATAATTTAAAAACTCTTGGAGTGACAGGCATTATTTTGAACCCTTGTGCTGGGATGCAGCTTTTCCCTGAAGAAGGAAATTGCCAGGTGAGGCCATGGAAGACAATTTATAAAGGAACTGTTTAAAGTTCTGCTTTTGCTTCTCCCATGACATTGCCTCAAGACAAACAGTGGCCGACCTTTGCACCAGCTGCGACTCAAAACTCTAGTCCAGTTACTATTAGAAGTAAATTCATGCCTGGTAAGAAGTTGCTATGAAGATGAGATTTTAAAAAATTAGTTTCAAGCACATATTTCCAATATCTCCCTATTCAAATTCTCCAAGGACTGGTAAATTATAATTTAAAGAAGCTCTCCTAATAAACTTCTACAAAAACAGAAATATTTAGGAGAATTAGGAGTGTTTTAATTGTTCTGTTTATCTTTTGGTCTCTGGGGCTCTCTTCCCCAGAGCTCATCCTGCTCCTTCATTCCAGGAGTTGATTGGGGCTCCGTGGACTGGAGACAGCTTTCCTTCCGCATCCACTCCCTGACAATGTCGCCAGTCTTCTCATAGGATATGAGCTTACAGAATAAAATAATAAGACTTTGACGAGTTCAAATATTTCAAAAGAAATTAAACATGCTGTATTAAAGGTTCTATTAGAGTGCAAGTACTAGGACAAAAGGCCCAAGAATATAAAATTAGCCAAATTAACATATGAAAAGGACCTTGCCTTCTCATCTTCCTGAACTTCCCGGACCTGAGTCAGAGACACCTGGTGAGAGACTGCGGGAGGGACAAACACTTCGAGACTCAATGCTTAAGTATCCAGATAGTCACCAGCCCAGGATCTTTGGTGAGGTCTTGGAGAGTGATGCAAGAAGTGAATCCCTCAAACCAACACTATACTGGGGCTCCCAGAGACCATTTCATAGGTTTGATGACATATGGCCTGTAGACCCCCATCCTAGAACCAGAGAGGACAATGATCTTGATGCCCAGGTTGCCCAGGAGGGTCTTGGCTCAGTTCTGCAGCCCCAGCCCAAATCCTATTTCAAGAGCATCTCTGTGACCAAGATCACTAAGCCAGATGGGGTAGTGGAGGAGCGCAGGACGGTGGTGGACAGTGAGGGCCGGACAGAGACCACAGTAACCCGACATGAAGCAGATAGCAGTCCTAGGGGTGATCCAGAATCACCAAGACCTCCAGCCCTGGATGATGCCTTCTCCATCCTGGACTTATTCCTAGGACGTTGGTTCTGGTCCCGGTAGCCTTGTTAACCCTCAGAGGCCTTCAAGCCCTTTCCACCTCCCACCCATTGCTCACCATCAATAAGTTTAGCTTCTCCTCTTGCCACCTCAGGGACTTCGATATGTGGAATAGTGAACTGGGGGGATGTCAGTTTGTTACTCACCCAGACTGACCAATAAAACCTTTATTTAGGCCTGGCGTGGTGGCTCACGCCTGTAATCCAAGCACGTTGGAGGCCAAAGTGGGCGTATCACCTGAGGTCAGGAGTTCAAGACCAGCCTGACCAACATGGTGAAACCCCATCTTTAAAAAAATAAATAAATAAAATAAAAAAACCTTTATTTAAAAAAAATATTAGGAATATGAAAAAGATACGAAAGTTTTTTTATATATAAATCAAGCTATATTATGAAAAATAAAATAACTAAAATAGACAAAATTCAAAGAATTTTAAAAAATATGAAAGGTCTCAGACTGAACAATTTGTAATAGGTCAAAGAAGAGCGTTAAGGAAAAGCACATACCCATTTGTTATCTCTGGTACATCTGTATAGATCTGTAGCAATCTCAATTTTTCCCTCTGCAGAAAAAAAAAAAAAAAAAAAAAAAAGTCAACCAAGGGGCATAAGGCAGTGTGAGAGACTTAGGTAAGTTTTAGAATAGGAATGAACGTTGATTAAATGGCTTTAGAGCAGGAATGAAAGGAAGTAAAGTACAGTTGGAAGAGGGCCAAGCAGGCAACTTGAGAAATCAAGTGTACAGTTTAATCTTTTGAAATAGGGTTTTTACATTGGCGTGTATTCTAGCCCATTTTCACAGTGCTATTAAAAAAAAAAAAAAAAAAAAAAAAAAAAAAAAAAAAAAAAACAACTACATCAGATGGGGTAATTTATAAAGAAAAAAGGCTTAATTGATTTGCAGTTCCACATGTCTTAGAGGCCTCAGAAAACATGAAATTATAGTAGAAGGTGATGGGGAAGCAAGGTGTGTCTTACATGGCTGCAGGAGAAAAAAATTGAGGCAGAAAGTGCCACACACTTTCAAACAACAAGATCTTATGAGAACTTACTCACTGCCACTAGCACAGAAAGGGGGAAATCCATCTCCATGATTCAATTATTTCCTATGAGACCCCTTCACTGACACATGGAAATTACAGTTCAAGATGAGATTTGGGTGGGGATACAGAGCCAGACCATATTATTTCACCCCTGGCCCCTTCCAAATCTCATGTCCTTCTCACATTTCAAAACACAATCACACCTTCCCAACAGTCCCTCAGTCTTAACACATTCTAACACTAATTCAAAAGTCCAAGTCCAAATTCTCATCTGAGATAAGGCAAATTCCTTCCCTCTATGAGCCTGTAAAATTAAAATCAAGCGAGTTATTTCCAGGATACAATGAGGGTACAGACACTGGGTAAATCCTCCAATTCCAAGGAAGAAATTGGCCAAAACAAAGGGGCCACAGGTGCCATGCAAATGTGAAACCCAGTGGGGCATTCATTAAATCTTAAAACTCTAAAATTATCTCCTTTGACTCTATGTCTTACATCCAGGTCACACTGATGCAAGGGGTGGGTCCAAAGGCCTTAGACAGCTCTGCCCCTGTGGCTCTGCACGATATAGCCTCCAAGTTGCTTTCACAGGCTGTCATTGAGTGCCTTCTGCTTTCCCCGGCTCATGGTGTAAACTGTCAGTGGATCTACCATTCTGTGGTCTGGAGTACGGTAAGCCTCTTCTCAGAGCTCCACCAGGCAGTGTTTCAGCGGGGGACTCTGTGTGCAGTCTCCAATGCCAGATTTCCCCACTGCAGTACTCTAGTGGAGATTCACCATGAATGCTCTGCCTCTGCATCAGACATCTGCCTGGACAGCCAGGCATTTTCATACACCCTCTAAAATCTAGTGTGAGGCTCCAAAATTCTTGCCTTCTGTGCACCTCCAGGCCCAACACCACTTGGAAGATGCTGAGGCTTGGGGCTTGCATCCTTTGAAGCAATGGCCTGAGCTATACCTTGACCCCTTTTAGCCAGGGATGGAGCTGAAGCTGAAATGTCTGGGACACAGGGTACCATGTCCTAAGGCTACACAGAGCAGCAATGCCCTGTGCCCAGTCCACAAAACCATTTTTCTCTTCTGTGCTTCCAGGTCTCTGATGGGAGGAGTTGTCATGAAGATCTCTGAAATGCCTTGGAGACATTTTCCCCACTGTCTTAAGAATTAACACTCAGCTCCTCTTTATTTATCCAAATTTCTACAAACATTGGTTTGAATTCCTCCCCAGTAAATGAGTTTCTCTTTTCTATCAAATGAATTTTCCAAACTTTCCTTCTCTGCTTCCCTTTTAAACATAGTTCCAATTTTAGATTATCTCTTTGTGAACACATATAACTATGTGTAGTTAGAAGCATCCAGGTGACTTTTTAACACTTTGCTGCTTAGAAATTTCTTCCACCAGATGCCCTAAATCATTTTTCTGAAGGTCAGTGTTCCACAGTTCTCTATGACAGGGTCACCAGTCTCTTTACTAAAGCAAAGTAAAAGTGGCCTTACTCTATTTCCCAATAAGTTTGTTGTCTCCATCTGAGACCATCTCAGCCTGGATTTCATTGCTCATATCACCATTAGCATTTTTGTCAAAACTATTTTCAAATCTCTAGAAAGTTTTAAACTTTCCCACATCTTCCTATCTTCTTCCAAGACTTCTAAACCATTCCAACTTCTGCCTATTACCCAGTTCCAAAGTCATTTCCACAGTTTCAGATATCTTCATAGAAGTGTCCCACTCCTGGTAGCAATTTTCTGTATTTGTCTGTTTTCAAATTGCTGTAAAGAACTACCTAAGACTGGGTAATTCTCTGTATTTGTCTGTTTTCAAATTGCTGTAAAGAACTACATAAAACTGGATAATTTATTTAAAAAAGAGGTTTAGTTGACTCACATTTCTGCATGACTGGAGAGACAGGAAACTTATGATCACGGAGGAAGACAAAAGGAAAGAAAGGCATGTTTTACATGGCAGCAGAAGAGAGGGAGGACAAAGAAAGCCAAACACATTTAAACCATCATGTCTCATGAGAACTCACTCACTATCATAAGAACAGCAGATGGAAGTCTGCCCCACAATGGTTCAATCACCTCCCACCAGGCCCCTCCCCAGACATGCTGGGATTATAATTCAAGATGAGATTTGATTAGGGGCATAAATCTAAACCATATCAGCATGCTTTGGGGTCTTATATTCCTTATCCCTGTATTTTTTCCATAGGGCGGGCTGTCTGTATGTGCAGTAGTCTTTCCCCTTTAACCTGGGTATCTGTTTTTTTTTCACTCAAAAAGCCCTAACTATACACATGAAAATGACAATTGTCATTCAAATGCAGGGAAGTGATGAAATATTCTCAGACTTTCAATGCTACAGACATTTGCCAGACTAAAATCTATTGTGAAAAC
Source organism: Saimiri boliviensis (assembly GCF_048565385.1). Classification (NCBI taxonomy): domain Eukaryota; kingdom Metazoa; phylum Chordata; class Mammalia; order Primates; family Cebidae; genus Saimiri; species Saimiri boliviensis. The sequence goes on along the minus strand of NC_133451.1, from coordinate 147,384,846 downwards.
AGTTTTAGAAAAAGTACATAGGTTTTAAAAAATCCAGATAATATTATAAGATATATATGAAAAACAAAAATCAAAACTTGTTAAATTATGTCACTTAAAATTTTTTTCTAATCAGAGAAAAAGAGGCAATAAAATTATAATAACCAAGAAATTAAAGATTATAGAATCTCAGCCTGATGAAGAAGAGAGGAAGGTGGTGCATATGAATCGAACTATGTGAGAATTTGCTAAAATTTTTACCATTTAAAAAAACTATAAGTTAGAAAGAAATAAATTTCGAAATAGTAGAAAACAGCTAAAACAAAACAAAAAAAATCAACATGACACAAACCGATACAAATTAATCACCAATTACAATAAATGTAAATGGATTGAACAATATATTTACAGAATGGATAAAGAAATGAAATAATAAAGACAAAGCATCAGAACATACAAAGTATGAGATTTAAGGTAAATAAAAAGACATAGACAAATGCCAAAAGAAAGATTATAGGACTAATTTAATATCTGATAAAATGGGTGTGAACATATTAAAGTACAGAAGCCATCTTTGTAAAATTATGGCAGTAAGAGTTATCTGACATAGTTGACTGCATCTTGCTTGTAACCTCTAAGCTTGATCCTTCCTGACCATAGGACAAGCTAATCTTAGGATGAATTTAGTTTATAGTTTAACCTTAAAGGAAGGATGATGACTACCCTTCCCAAAACTAAACTACCTTTGTAAAACTAATTAAAGTCCACAAGATTAGAATTATGAGAGAGGCACCAATGCTGCTAAAATGTAAGCATAGTTAAATGGTAACAAGCCGTTTTCCCAGAGGTCATACAATTTGTAACTTCCTCAGATGGTTCTATAGCTACTATCATTAACATAGAATCTAAGATTGGTTGTTGGAGAGGATTTTGCAGATGTTTGTCCTCTGGGAACTGCACGTGGAACTATGACTCATGATTTAACCACCTCTGTGGTCCCCCACCCACAGATAGATTTAGCACATGAGTACCATTTTTCAAACCCTTATGATGACATCCCCAATCAGTGGGCAGCACTCAATTCCTCATCCTTTGCCCACAAAACTGTTCTTCAAAAACCCTAATCTCTGGCTCTTTGGGGAGACTAATTGAGTGATAACTACATCATTCATGTGACTGGGCTTGTGTCTATTAAATTCTTTCATTACTGCAATGCCATGGTCTCAGTGAATTATTTTATTCTTTCTGTGCATCAGGCAGGAAGAATCCATCAAGCAGTTATAATACTTATTAAAGATGAAATATCATTATTTCATGAAAAAGTTTCAACAAACTAAGATGTAACAATTTTAAACATCTATGCACCTAATTTTAAAATGCACTTAATTTATTTACTTTTATTTATTTATTTTTCAGAGACAGTGTCTCACTCTGTCACCCAGACTAGAGTACAGTGGGTGCAACTCAGCTCACTGCAACCTCCACCTCCCAGATTCAAGTGATTCTCCTGCCTCAGCCTCCCGAGTGTCTGGAATTACAGGTACGCACCACAATTCCTGGCTAATTTTTGAATTTTTAGTAGAGATGGGGTTTAGCTATGTTGGCCAGGCTGGTCTTGATCTGCTGACTTCAAGTGATGTGCCCACATTGGCCTCCAAAAGTCTTAGGATTACAGGCATGAGACACCTCACAGGGAGAAACTGATAAATCCACCATCATGGATTTTAACATACCACAATTGATACGTCAAGCATACAAAATAATTTTTAAAAAATGCTAATCTGAACACAATTAACAAATTTAAACTAATGCATAAATGTAGAATTTTACAGCCAATAATCAAAGAATGTATATTTTTCTCAAGCATATATGAAAGATAAATTATGATATTTTATCATAAAGGAAGTAAAGACTTAACACATTTCAAAAGTACCATAGATGCTATATAACCTTGATATCTAATGACAATACAACTGTCTGAAGTAATTTTTTTTAAGATTTAAAATATTTTCTGTATATTTGCAAATTTGAAACAAAGCCCTGTTGAAGAATTAATGGTATCATGAAGGAAAAAGATAAATAAATAATTTCTAGAATTATAGAACAATAAAGGATAAAGGATAAGAAAAGCTTACAAAATAAAACCTAAGGGATATGGTCAATGTGGGCTCCAGTGGTCCTTTGAGAGAAATTTATAGTCTTATTGATATTAGAAAATAAATAGCTTTAAAATAAGTTGTGCTAATATGTATTTTAGAAAATGAATAATTCAGTGAACCCCCTGAACACAAAGAAAATGACAAAAGTAATTAAAATAAGAATTGTGATTAATGCAATAAAAAGGTGCTGCTTTTTAGCTAGAATATGATTGTAAAAAGCAAACATATCAAATAGAATTAAGCGATCATCTGGATCAGAGAACTGAAAGAGATTTTTGCTTAACCTTTCTCATCCTCAGAAAAATTAATTCAATTTTCTCCTTCTCCTTAATGTCAGTGCTGCTCTCTGCTTTAAACTATAGGGTCTGTTGCCATACAAAAGGTAAGTATCATCCTATGACAAAGAGTGACAAGCCTAGAAAGTCAAAGGTACCCATCCACAGAGCACCCACAGACATCCTGTTGGGAACCACTCACTCTGTGGGTTTAATTGGCTCGGGCATTCTGCCTCATACAGAGAAAAATAAAAATTGGAGAAATCAGTAGTTGCTAAACACAAATAATCGAAAGGATTGGCACGGACTAGTGCTGAACAGTCTAGCAAAGGAGGTCATAATGTACACCAGCTTCCTTCAGCCTTTGCCAGCAGTATATGCTCATCTCATCATTAAGCAAGGCTCTTAAACTCCACAAAGAGCAGACCTCTTTTTGTGGAGACTAAAGAAAGATTTTAGCCAGAATTTCCATATCTTTAATTTTTGTTAAATCTGAACCCTGGCAGACTTTCTTATTTTCCACCCAGTTAATGCATTATATGGTTCAGTAGCTCTGACTTTACCCTGGCAGCCTGATTATGGTAATGTGAATGTTGGCTCATACTACTGTTCCTAAGTAAGTGTCCTATGCTGTGTTGGAGTCAAGCATCAGAAACAGTCTCACATTGTTGCAGGGTGGAGGGTGGGAATGTATTTGTATGTATGTAGATAGATATATTTGTGTGTGTGTGTGTGTGTGTGTGTGTGTATGTGTGTGTGTGTATGTGTATGTGTGTAGATGTATTTGCGTGCATGTGTGTATGTGTGTAGACAGATATATATTTGTGTGTGTGTGTGTGTGTGCATGTGTGTGCACATATACATAAATAAAATGGTGGATTCTGACCTGGGAAGAATGTTGGCTGAAGCACCAGGAACTCATGTATTTGTTCTTTGTATACAGTAGGGGAATCAGGGTTGAAATACTCTTATTTTCTCCTGAGAGTCTGGTGTCATTTAGGATTAAAGTGCTCTAGATCAGTGGTCCTAAAATTTGCTCATCACTAAGAGTCACCTAAGTGCTAGTTAAAACTACAGATTACCGAAACTTTCCCTAGAGCTTCTATTTTGGTTGGTGTGGGATATAGCCTAGGCTTCTGTATTTTTAACTTGTGTCCCTCGGGCAACTTTATGATTAGACACATTTGGAAAACATTGCTCTACCTAGTTTCAGGTCTAAGAATTTTAAACTGAATGTTCACCTAGACTTTTGGGATTCTTCTTGCTGTTGTCTATAAGACTTATCTGACTTCTCCAATAACCCCAGTAGAAAAATCTGCTATTCATTAGTTGCCATATATGTTTAGTATGCCTCTATTTCTTAACCTCTCTAAGCCTGGTTTTCCCACTTGAAATATGGAGATAATAGTAATAGTAATACCTACTCAGAGAGATTTTTAGAGATTGCAATAAACTAATACAAGTCCTATGCACTTAACATAGGACTTAGAACAAAATAAGGCTGCAAGAACATCAGCTATGATTATTATTATTTCCTATGACAAACAGTTTTTGTTTGCCTAATGTGATAAATCATTTGGAAAAGTGCTGCCATTTTTCCCTTCTCTGTACCAGGGCTCCATGTCATGTGGCTTTATAGCAACTCCCATGAGGAAATGAAGATTATTTTTCCTGCACTTGAAACTGGGATGATCCTGGCAATTGCCTGAACAATTGAATGTGGTGGCAACAGGAAAATTGCACTAGCGTTGAGCCTAGGCTTCAACATGCCTGTGTACTTCCACTCTGTGACAAGCTCCCTCTAGCCTGCTAAAAGATGAGAGACAATGAGGGTGATGCCAGTGACCCAGCTGTCCCCACCCTGGTCCCAGAGATGTAATGAAAGCCTAGCCAAGATCAGCAAAGTGCTACTCAACCTACAGCTGACTAGACACAAAAAAATGCATACCCAGCAGAAAACAGAAAAACCACCCAGTTGACCCAAGAACTGATGACTAATAAAAATGGGTCATTGTTCTAAGGTACCAATTTCTGGGCCAAATTTTGTACACACGCATAGATCTAGTACAGCTACTATGTGCCAATTACTAAGTTACATATTAGAGATGCCTGGGGAAATAAGGCACAGTCCTGGTTCTCAAAAACCAAAAGCATGTTTTTGCAAGAGAAATAAAGTTAACACAATTTTAAAATAAAGTTATGCAAGGCTCAAATTATATTACTATTTTGTAAGCTTCATTCACTCAAAAAAGAATTTTAGAATTTCTGCTGTTTGCCATGCAGTGTTCTAAGACACTTGAGATATATCAGTGATACGATTTGGCTCTGTGTCCCCACCCAAATCTTATATTAAATTGTAATCCCCGTGTGTTGAAGGAGGGGCCTGGTGGGAGGTGACTGAATCATGGGGGGCAGAGTTCCCCCTTGCTGTTCACACAATGGAGATTTCATGAGATCTGGTTGTTTGAAAGTTTGTGGCACTTCCCCTTTGCTTTCTTTCTCCTGCTACCATTGAAGATGTGCTTGCTTCCCCTTCGCTACTCTGCCATTATTCTGTTTCCCAAGGCCTTCCAGCCATGCTTCCTGTACAGCCTGAGGAACTGTGAATCAATTAAATCTCTTTTCTTCATAAATCACCCAGACTCGGGTAGTTCTTAACAGTAGTGTGAGAATGGATTAATACAATTGGTAACTAAATCAAACAAAAATCCCTTCCCCATAGGGAAAAACAAACAAACAAACAAAAAAACAATAAATGTTAGAAGGAGCAGGGATATGGGACACAGTGGGTGGAAATCAGATTGCAGTATTAAATGGGGTGTCTGGTAAGGCTTTGTTGAGGAGAGTTGAGTAAAAACTGGAACAAGATGAAAAAGTTGAACAATATTTCCCAAGAGATCAGTGAGATAAGGTGAAGCCCCTAAGGTGGAAAAGTGTCCATAATTTTTGTTAACAGAAACTAGGCCAGTATAACTAAAGCAGAAAGCACAAAGTAGGATGTACAAATTAGCCTGTAAAATGCTTTTTTAAAATAAAAGCTCCTGAAGGATACAACAGGAGTTCAATGTTGAAGCAAGTACAGGAGTTAGCAGGGATAGCAGAAAAAGGCACCCAGGATGTGGTGGGAGGGAGTCAGATAAAAGAGAACTCCAAGGAGAAGACAACACATGCAAACACTAAGACAATGTTCATAGCGAGGGTGAACTGTCAGGTAATTTCAGGGGATTGGAGCACAAAAGAGTTGTGCAAATTATTTTTAAAATCAGGCAGGACCATATACTGGAAGACATTGAATGCAGGGCTAAGGAGGTTCAGTTTACCTGGATGTCCATGCAGAAATATTGAAGAGTTGAAGCAAGAGAGAAGTGATTCTATCAGACTAGCTTTGAAAGATTATTTAGTTTAGCATGGAAAATGAATTGGAGAGGAGTGAAGAAACAAACTGGAAGGCTACTTAGAAGATTTACTGATGCCGTGGCCAGAAAAGAGGATAGAGAGGAGGATGTGGAGTCAAGCAATGTAAAAAATGTGTCAGGATTGGATGAATGGGCGTGGAGCAGTGGAATAACAGTAGTACTTCAAGTTTTAGATCACAGTCACTTCAGGGTCATTAGGAGATGAAATATTTCTATGGCCAATACAAAGAGTAACATTATTTATTTATGTATTCATTTCCTTAAATATTTAATCAATGCCTAGGACATGCCTAGGTAATATTAAATAGTAGGAATATAAAGAGTAGTGATTCAGTTACATCACCAAGGGCTACACAGTCCTAACGTCACCAAGGGTGACACAGTCCTAACACTGGCTCATCACCCTCAAACAACCAACACTGGGTCATCACCTCCAAAACAACTACCAGTGAGTGGGTTACTGTATGCAAGACAAGTATTGAGTCTTTATACGGATCATCGTAATGAATCATCACAATGGCATTTTGAAGTGAGGCTATTATCCTCATTGTACAGATGAAGAAATTTACACTTTGAAAGATTGAGTTGGTCAAAGTCACACATCTATTAAGTGGCATAGCTAACACAGGAATGTAGGACTATCTGTTACAGTCCCATGCTACATGGTAACACAGACCTACAAATCAGTAGATGCATTAAAAGAAATTATCCATTTTTCCTGACAGAGTGGTTTGAAAGCTTTCAAAATGGTGATTCTTGATTTGAGTCTTGAGAGGTGAGCAGGTTTCCTCCAGGCAGCTAGGGAGGAAAAGAGGGAAAGCCACAAGTAGTGTGCTCTGCAGAAGGGCAGCTGTGCTGCACGGGCTCTGCCTGTTTCTCCAGATCTACTCTACTTCTTCTCCACCTCCTCTGTGGACCAGAAGGCTGACCACTGTGGACTGCACAGCCTTAGCTCCTTTGGGGGCTGACTAAATTTGACTAGCTGTAGATTGAAATGTGGGAATCAGGAAAAATAAAAAAAAAATTGAAATTCAAAGATTTTTAGTGCACCCATCACCCAAAATAGATGGCATCTATTTAGTGCACCCATCACCCAAAATAGCACCCATCACCAAAAATTCAGAGTTGTGCACCCATCACCACTATCAATTTTAGAATATTTACATCACCCAAAATAGAAACTTCATAGTGTTTAACAATTGTCTTTCCATCCCAACCCCAACCCTAAGCAACCACTCGTCTACTTTCTATCTACATATATTTGACTACTGTGACATTTCATATAAATGAAATCATAAAATGTGTGGTTGTTTTGAAACTGGCTTCTTTCACATAGCATAATGCTTTTAAGTTTCATCTATGTTGTAGCATGTATCAGTATTTTATTTCTGTTAATTGCTGAATAACATTTTATAGCTATACCACATTTTATTTACCTATTAATTGATGAACAGTTCAATCATGTATACTTTTTGACTATTATGAATAATGCATAGAAATCTGTTTACAAAGTTTTGCATGGACCTATATTTTTATTTCTTGAGCACATATCTCTGTCCATAATTACTGGGTTATATGACAACTCTATGTTTAACCTTTTGAGAAACTACCAGACTGTTTTCCAAAGTGACTGCACCGTTTTACATTCCCATCGGCAATATATGAGGATCCTAATTTTCCATGTCCTTGCCAACATTTATTATCTGTTTTTAAATAGATATGCAGTGTTATCTCATTGAGGTTTTGATTTGCAGTCTTCTGACGGCTAATAATATTGAATATCCTTTATATAATTATTGAGTATTCATTTTCCTTTTTTGGAGAAATATCTGTTCAGACCCTTTGCTCATGCTAAATCTCCCAGTCTCTTAAACAATTCACTTGTTTGTCTCTGGTGCTTCCTGGGAGAATCCCCACTGATATGTATTACTGGGACTATCCAGATTTATAGAACAGGCCTTACTTCAAGGTGCACATATTTAGCAAAAGATGTAGGACATGCCACTTGTGCTAGTTGGGCAAAAAAAAAAAAAAGAATCATTTTTATATTACTACACTGACTTTGGTGATTTATTTTGAATTGAGGCTATATCTCAACATGATATCATAGTCATTTATTTTTTAATTGAATCATGTAATGGTCGACCTTCCTAAAAACACAAGACTAGATACCTTTCAGTCGAGGTCTCAGAAAGTGGAATTTTAGGGCTTGAGTTTTGTCAGTGCAAACTTTCCCAATGAACAAAGAGTCCTGACAGTAACTTCTTATAAAACCTAAGTTTTTTAAAAGTTGTAGGTGTCATTGATGGTGGCTTCTTCTCCTTATCAAAATAACTTAGACTTTGGTAAGACCCAGCAGCCCCTATAATATTAGGGTTTGGGACCACACAGATATGGGTTTGAGTATCTATTGTATAACTTAGCATTTGTTTAACATTGGACAAGTTATGTGAGCCCTTTAAACCTCCGTTTTCTTGTCTGCAAAATTAGAATAAGTGTTCTATATATAAAATAGTTGTGCTATGTAAGTAAAATAATGCAAATTAGACACATGGAAAGCACAATATTTAATAATTATTTCTTTTTCCACTTGCCCTTACACTACTTTTTCTTGTTAATCTGCTTCTGAAAAGTATCCCTCTCCCCTCTAATGCTAAGTACATGACACCAGACTATGCAGTTATGTTATAAATGACACATTTAGTCTCTGGTTAAGAGAACTATTTAATTACATGCATTCTTATTTTAAAATTCAAAAATATTTTGAATCTTTCACTGTTTTCCCAGAAAACAGTCAGTAACACAAAGTGTTGGCCTCATAGCATTTTTGTTCTAGTTAAGAAGACAGGCAAACTATTCATTTAAAAATTTTATGCCAAAAAATAGAATTGTGCTTAGTGTTTCTCCACCAAACGATGAAGTTTCAGAAACCTTATAACAGCCTATATCACTGTCATTTATCTATGACATTATTTAAATTCCAAGATTGGGAAAAGTTGCATTATGTTTTCTATTTATGATTGTAAGCACATTAATATCACACATTGAGAAAATGCCAAGGGAAACAGAGTAGTTTCCTTTTTAACTCACTCCAGCAGTTGATGAATTATGAATATGAATTGCAGGGTCTATCTCATAAAACTAATGCTATATCTCAAGGAAGCCAGAGAAAAGCTCTGACCTTTAGGAACACAATGAATTTATAGAAAACCAGTCCTCCAGGCGTCCACCCCGATAAGTGCACTCTTATCTACAAACCACAGAGACAAGCTACACTCTTAACTCAAATAATAGCCACGTCTCCCTCCTGAAAATTGTGAAGCTATTCTTGGACTGCAAAAGAGTCCAATTGTGAGAAGAGCAACAGAGCAAGCTACTGAGGTCTTTAGATTGGTCCCTGCAAGTAGAGAATTTTTTTTTTCTTGAGTGTAAATGGAATATCAAACAAGCACATTTTAAATATAAAGGATTTTGGCAGCTGTCAAGTTTTGTTCTGGATGCTCTTGTCCTTAAATTACATTATAATCATGTTATTAAAGTGAGCCAGTTTGTATTCAATAACATACTTTATTCTTCCTTTCCAGTCCTTACTAAATTCAGCCTATGAAATATTTTTTCCTGCCTCTTGATTTAAACTCAAGTAAATTTCATAGCTTTTTCAATCACTGTTCTCTGTTTCTTTTTTACCATCTTATTTATATTTCTAAACCTCGTTTCCATCCCAGCATTGCATATTTTTGTGCCGTAGTTTCCCACCTTCTAATAAATAACTGATTTTATTTATCTTTTATCTTTCTTCACTGGTATGTTCCTTGAGGTTAAAGGGCCTTTTCTTTTTCTATGTAGTGTGTGTAAGTGTGTGTGTGTGTGTGTGTGTGTGTGTGTGTTTGTTCTAATTTATCATTTGAACCTGAAACAGTGGCTAGCACATTCGAGGCACTTAAGAAATATCTGTTGAATGGAAAAGTGAATTAGTGTATTAGTCTGTTCTTGCCTGCTATAAAGAAATACCTGAGACTGGGTAATCTATAAAGAAAAGAGGTTTAATTGGCTCACAGTTTCATAGGCTGCACAGGAAGCATGGCTGGGGAGGCCTCATGAAGCTTTTACTTATGGCAGAAGGTAAAGTGGGAGTGGAAGTCTTACCATGGCCAAAACCAGGAAGAGAGAAAGCAGAAAGTTGCTATGCACTGCTAAACAACCAGATCTCTGGAGAACAGAGCTAGGGGGATGGTGCTAAGCTATTAGGAACCACCCTCATGATCCAATCGCCTCTTACCAGGCCCTGTTTCCAACACTGGGGATTAAAATTCAACCTGAGATTTGGGTGGGGACACAGATTCAAACAATATCAATTAGAAATCTGAATTCTTATCTAGTTAAAACATTTTTCCTCCTTCATCCTGGGCTCACCTTAAGCAGGACACTGCAATGCAAATGAAAGGAAGGTGGAGGCAGCTTCTCTGTTTTTCACTTTCTTTGTCTGCTAATCAGCTGTTACTTGTGGCTGCAAGAGCCTGGTGCAGAGGCAGGATGTGAGGTTAGAAAATACAAAATTACCTACGGCTGTAATTTTTCATCAGGGCCACCTTCATAAGAACTGCAACAGATGCACTATTTGTTAATACTTTCCTTTGTGGAGTATTTTTGTGATTTCTTAGAAGACTTCACATCCCTGGCCTGGTTCGACTCCTGGTGTGGGTGAGGACGGAGACCCAAGCACTGGCTGAACGGGAGCCACCTTAATAGCCCTCCTATAGATAGCAGGCATGGTATGGGGGAATCTTTCTGGAAGGCATAGTTTCTACTTAAAACACCCCACCCCATGCCTATTCCATGTGGACCAAGACCCTTTCACATGTAATTTCTAAAATTGTAAAACCAAGACCTTTTCACGTGTAATATCTAGAGTTGTAAGCCTATATAAAGGCAGAGCTTCTCTTTGTTAGCAAGCTTGGCTGCTGGATGACTATGTCGCCTTTCTCCCAGAGGAATAAGTCACCCCTTCCTTCCTAGTTTAGTGTCTGAGAGGTTTGTTTCTCCAGGCTGTTCCTGCTTCATGGGAACTAGGAAATCCAGCTGCAGTTACTCCACTTATAGTTAAAACTATGTTACTTAGTTACTGAGTTACATAGTTAACTATGTTACTTAGTTTAACTATGTTACTTAGTTAAAACTATTCATTACATTGACAACAGGTCATGACCACCATTTTTTCTAATGCCTTTTTTCAGATACAATCAGAATATTGAACAATTATGATTAATGACATACCTAATTGAACAAACCTTGCTTTTTGTCTCTTGTTTCATGCTTTAATATTTATTTAAGTAGTTTAATCTTTCCTTGCTCCTGGGCATTGTGAATCCAGAAAATCTAAGACAGGTCTCAGTTAATTAATTAATTTATTATTATTATTATTATTATTTAAAACAAGAGTTTCACTCTTGTTGCTCAGGCTACAGTGTGATGGCGCAATCTTGCCTCACTGCAACCTCTGCTTCCTGGGTTAAAGCAATTCTCCTGCATCAGCCTTTGGAGTAGCTGGGATTACGGGCATGTGCCACTAGGCCCAACTAATTTTGTATTCTTAGTAGAGATAAGGTTTCCCCATGTTGGTTAGGTTGATACTAAACTCCAGATCTCAGGTGATCCATTGGCCTCATCCTCCCAAAGGGCTGGGATTACAGGCATGAGGCACCACACTTGGCCAGGTCTCAGTTAATTTAGAAAGTTTATTTTGCCAAGGTTGAGGATGAACCCATGTCACAGCCTCAGGAAGTCCTGATGACATTGCCCAAGGTGGTCATGGCACAGTTTGGTTTCATACATTTTAGGGAGACATGAGACATCAATCAATATATGTAAGAAGTACATTGGTTCAGTCTGGAAAGCCAGACAACTTGAAGCAAAGTCCGGAAGACTCAAGCCGGGAGGGAGCATCACAGATAGGTGAGACACAAACAGCTGCATTCTTTTGCGATTATAATTAGCCTTTCTAAAGGAGGCAAATCAGAAATGCATTTACCTCTCTGAGCAGAGGCAGGACTGACTTTGAACAGAATGGGAGGCAGGTTTTCCCTAAGCAGTTTCCAGCTTGAGTTTCCTTAGTGATTTGGGAGATCCAAAATATTTTCTTTCACAGGTTGAACTTAACGTCACTTTAAGTCTCTTAAATGAAGACTCAACTAGATATACATAACATTCATTGCTAGATATTCAGATTTGATTCAACATTAAAATCTTCTCCTTCTTATTCTATGTCCCCACTTCGCTTCTTTTCCTGCTCATTGTTCCCCAACTTTAAAATTTTACTGAGCTAACTTTGTATTTTCAAGTGCAGATTTTTTTAAAAAAATTATCTTGCAGCTTCTCACATCTATTTTAAAAATTCCTGATAGGTTTTAGATACTTTGTCCTCTGCAAATGTCATGTTGAAATGTGGTCTCCAATGTGGCAGGTGGGGCATGGTGGGAGGTTTTAGATTCATGGGGCAGATCCCTCATGAATAGCTTGGTGCCATCCTGGGATTAGTGAGTTCTCACTCTGAGGTCACGTGAGATCTGGTTGTTTAAAAGATCCTGGAACTTCCACCTTTCTCTCTCTCTCCTGCTCTTGCCATATGACATGCTGGCTTCCTTTCACCTTCTACCATGACTATAGCTTCCTCAAGCCCTCCCTGGAACAGATGCTGGTACTAAGCTTCCTGTGCAGCCTGCAAAACTGTGAGCAAACTAAACTTCTTTTCTTTATAGATTACCTACTCTCAGCTATTCCTTTATAGCAACGGAAATGGACTGATACAAAGCCATTTATATTTTGCATTTCACTTTGGCAATATTAAAATTAAAACATTTTATTGCATTTATGCAAAAACAATGGCCAAAATCTGAGGGAAGATGTCAGTGAAAAAGTTAGGTTGAAAGCAGGTAATTCCTGTAGAATTCCCAGAATCCATGTAGTTCAGAACATAAGCTAGGAGAAGGAAAGCTCTCCAAGTGAGAAGGTAGGGTAGGGTGAGTTGCTGTAGCTGCTTTAAGTAGACTGCTTGTTCACATTTCAATCCCACTTCTTCAGGGTAAATAAATAGAGCCTAGGATAGATCTTGGGCATGGTATAATGTCAAGAGCATCGGATGTATAGCCACATAGATCTGGACTCAAATTACTCCTCTGTCACTTTTTTTCTAGGTGACACCAGGCAGTTACTAGCCTCCAAAGGTTCAGTTTCCTATCTGTGAAAAGGAAATAATAATAACCATCTCACAAGATTGCTGTGAAAATATATGACCACAGTCCTCTGAGGCAGTATCATTAGGCACCCAACTAATATGTGGAGGGTCCCTGTCTTTCCTTGGTCAGAACTGTGTGCTGATATTTGCCTTAAGACACTCAAACTAATTTGAAATTCAGACTTCACATCTCTCCTGCTGAGAAGAACAATTGGAAAAATAACACCTTTCCCTCCAGTCAAGCATGTCTGTTTCCATTTTTGAATTCACTTTTTGTGTTTGACCAAACACACGTATAAGGTTGGAAGTAGCTTGAACTGGCAGATTTGTGTTTTGCAAAAATATTCTCTTGACTTGGATAGGCAGCTACTTCTTGGCTTACCTCTTCTTAGTAATAGGTTTAAATCACTAGAGTCTTAGATTTGAACCTAAGATTTGGTCAACTACAAAATAAAACAAAAACCCAAGATAGCTGAGGGACATAATTAAATTTTGATTAATCTGGTATCTTATCTTAGAGTGTCTCTAGGCAACACTAGCCTTCTTACAAAATGATTTATTTCCTAACACGTCAACTTGGGAAATACATGTTTCCAGCTGAAAGGGACTTTTATAGGGTAATAGGCCCACACTCTGCCTCTAGGCAAAAAGGTTTCTAATATTGTCGCTACTAAACTCTCTCTGCTTCTATTTTTTTTTCTTTGTGTAGCTCAGATTTGAATTCTTTTCTGTTGAACACATATTAAATAAAAGCTTATTTCTCAAATTAATTCGTCAAGGAGATTTTGGTTACCCTCATCCAAAGAGTTATCTTTTGAAATACTCTTTTTTCCCAACATCAAAATGAAATAAACACTGCATTTTGGTTAACCTAAAGATACCTGTATTGTAGATAAGTATAAATCTTGTGATTTTACTTCTTGAAGGCTTTGTATAGCACAACATTTTTTTAGCATTGCCTTCCCCCATTGTCAGCTGTGTATTCTTGTTCTAAGCATGTAATTTGGGTAAACTCACATCAGGTGGCAGTAGTCCTCAATTTGTGGACCAGATAAGCCTGAGCAGCATCACCTGAAACTTGTTAGAAACAAAAATTTTCAAGCCCCTACCAGTCCTATTGAGTTTGAGACTCAGTCCTCTGTGTTTGAAAAGCTCTTCAGCAGAATATGATGCATGCTAAAGTTTGAGAACCACTGGGCAAGAGGACAAATCATAATCACGATAGTTTACATTGGGTTCACTCTCGGTGTTTTACAGTCTATAGGTTTGGGCAAACTTTCATGACATGTAGCCACTGTTATCATACTGAACAGTATTTTCACTGCCATAAACATCTTCTGTGCTCTGTCTTTTCACCTTTTCCTGCCTCCCCAACTACAGTTTTAAAGATTTTAAGATAAAGGAAGAAATTATAGCATTTATATCATTCAGTCGTTTCTTCAATCTATAGACATATGAGACTTACAACAAATCTGGGTGAATAGATTTATAAAATCTTTTATAAATAGAGTGGAAAAAGAGAAGGGTGAGGATGTCAGAATCCTGTTTGGACATCTTTCTTTGTGAAAGAACACCTCAAGAAAAAAAGCACATTGTTGCTAATAAGCCTGTCACTCATGAAGAGCATCCTTCAGGGATCTATCTCCCTGTGGGCCTAGCAGAAGTGAGAGTGATCTCTCAACTTTCTTACTGGCTTTGAGGGGCAAACACCTGAGATCTTTCAGGATTAAAATTGGTAGGTCCTTTCACAATCCATTGTTTGTATCCCCTCATCGGAGACTGATAAACAAACAGTTCAGTCATCCACTGCCTGAGGCATCTCCTGTTGCTTCAGGGGTAAGACTTGGTTCAGTTCAATCCTCTAAATAGCCACATTGTTTCTTGTGGATACTAAAATCTGACAGTCAGCTGCCTCTCTGGAAAGCTCCGTCTCACATCTTAGCAGCTTCTGTGAGCCAACGGCAACTGATAAACTTCCAGATCAAAGGCGGAAGGCCCCATCTGGCAGGGATCAGACCTTAGTGAAGGAAAGGAGAAACTGCTGAGCTGAACTGTTTCCTTTTGGATATAACTTTTATTATTAGAAGTGCCATTATATTTAGCCATAGTATTTCAGAAATTCTGTAGACCAGGACATTTATTTCAATAGAAGCAAGGGTAAGAACTTGGTAAAACAATTAGTTTAAAACTATTTCTCAAATGGAATGTTTCCTGACTCACTATTACCTCCTTCACTCAGACTCCTGTCACCATTGTATGCTTGGCGTAGTGAAAGGGTCTCCTGACCTAAAGAATCTCTAGGGCTTCCAGTGGTTCTGAAACTCAGCTGACAACAAACTGTCAGTCATTTGAAGAGCAGATTCCTGGATCTTATCTCCAGAGACGCATTCTTAACAAACATCAAGGGATTGCTGATAAAGGAATCCGTATTAGTCTGTTCTCCTGCTGCTAATAAAGACATATCCGAAACTGGATAATATATGAAGGCAAGAGGTTTAATTGACTCCCAGTTCCACATGGCTGGGGAGGCCTCATAATCATGGCGGAAGGTGAAGGGAAAGCAAGACATGTCTGAGAGATGGCAGCAGGTAGAGGGTGTGTGCACAGAAACTCCCCTTTATGAAACCATCAGATCTCATGAGACTTATTGACTATCACGAGAGTGGCATGGGAAAGGCCCTTTTCTATGATTCAGTTACCTCCCACCAGGTCCCTCCCACCACACGTGGGATTTAGGAGCTACAATTCGAGATGAGATTTTAGTGGGAACACAGCCAAACCATGTCAGGATACAAACCACATTTTGATGAACATTATTAACTCTTCTCCCTCTCTCCATTGCCTCTCCTTCCAGAGGACTCCTTCTATAGTGCAAACCTAGCCGTGTCCGTCTGCTCTGAGGAAATAGTTCACGGTGCCTCGATGCCTTGCAAAACAAGCACAGGCTCTTAGCTAGCAATAGTAGATTGTCTTTGTATAGAGGCCCGATTTTTCTTTTTTTTCCAGAAACTATGTAAGACAAATTATAAAAGTAGACACGCTGCAAGAAATTCAAAAAATGACAGAGGTGGAAACCTTTACAAAGAAAATCACTAAGTACAAAAGATAAGAAAGATGAAGCCGAGAATGAGAGTTGTACTGAGAAGGTGTGGAGTGAAACACTGTACGCTTGCTGTGAATGGGCCCCAAATGTGGTTCTAAATGGTCTAGCAGAAAATTCAGACACATCATCATTGGCTAAGTGTGTCACAGTTCCTAGAAGGAGGAAACATATATGTGTGCATATATACATATACACATATATATTGTATGTATAGGTGTATGTGTGTGTACATATATATGTGTATATATATATATATATATATATATATATATATATATATATAGTTTATGAGGAGAACCATCATCTTTTATTAAAACTAGAAAGAATGTGTTACTGTGGGTCCTGCATAAGTAGTAAAGAAAATAAAAATATTTTACCCCCATATATGTGTGTGTGTGTGTGTGTGTGTGTGTGTGCGCGCGTGTGTGTATTTATTTTTTGAGATGGAGTCTCTTTTTCATATTTTGAGATGGCTGTTCCCAGAGCCTACAAACAAAAGTAACCTTGCAAAGCTGTATTTTGCCCTGGGGGAATGGAGGAGGCAGGGATTTGCATCTCTAGAGAATCTACCTTGCTACAGCCCGGTTTTCTCTGAGGCCTTCATTTGTCCTGATCTAGAAAAGATTAATAGGGAGTCTAATTACTTCAAAGGTCTGAAAGAAACATTTACTATCTATTCTCTCTGAGGGCTGCTACCTGTGAAGTTTATTTACATAACAAGACTGCCTTTGCCATCCAGGCCTCCTCTTCTCCCCATCCCAGTACTTCTTTTGCCGCTGTCTTTGGCTGCTCTCGCATCACTATAAAGAAATACCCGAGAGGCTGGGAGTGGTGGCTAAGGACTATAATCCCAGCACTTTGGGAGGCTGAGGTGGGCAAATCACAAGGTCAAGAGATTGAGACCATCCTGACCAACATGATGAAACTCTGTCTCTATTAAAAATGCAACAATTAGCTGGGCATGGTGGTGTGCACCTGTAATCCCAGCTACTCAGGAGGCTGAGGCAGAAGAATTGCTTGAACTTGGGAGGTGGAGGTTGCAGTGAGCTGAGATGGCACCACTGCACTCCAGCCTGGCGACAGAGCAAGACTCTGTCTCGAAAAAAAAAAAAAAAAGAAAAAAAAAGAAAAGAAAGAAAGAAATATCTGAGAATGGGTGACTTAAGAAAATAGGTTAAATTGGCTAACAGTTCTGCAAGTTGTAGGAAGCATGGCATGGTGCCAGCAGCTGCTCGGTTTCTGGGGATGCCTCAGGAAGATTTCACTGATGATGGAAGGTGAAGTGGGAGTAGGCACAGCATAAGCAAGAGGTGGAGTGTGTGTGAGAGAGAGAGATAGAGAGAGAGAGACAGAGAGGGTGCGTAGGGTGAGGGAAGATGTCACACTTGTAAACCACCAGATCTCACTCACTGTTGTGAGGACAGCACCAAACCATGAGAGATCTGCCCCCATGAGCCAAATACCTCCACCAGGCCCCACCTCCAACACTGGGGATTGCAATTCAACATGAGGTTTGGAATGGACATATGTATGTTCAGCCTCCAGAGCCTGGTTTGCCAGGATCCAAGTCCACATTCTTTTGGTAAACTGGAGATGGTAGATAAGCTTCTGAACCCCTCTGGAAGATTGAGTAATCATTCTGTGGTTCTCCGCTGTGTGCATGTTTATAAATGTATATGCCTTTTCTCTAACTGCTTTTTGTAAGCTGACTTTCCCGCAAAATTTTAGAGGCCAAAGAGGAAGTTTTCCCTTAGTCCCAACAGTAGACAACCTTAAAATATAATGAATAATATCCTAAAATAAAAACAACAATCCATTTCCTAGGGCTGTTCACATGTCCTCACCTGTTGATCAGTGGCATAAGCCCTGACATACCGGCATATACAGACTGACATGAAGCACGGTTCTATAAGGCTCTGGTGGAATGGGGAGTTGTTCTTACCTCTGAATTAATCAAGTTTACATTTTAAACTGTCTAAAATAGAGTTCTACAACATTTACTAGGAGTGCGCATGAGTTAAACAAAAATTTTTTAAATTCTAACCCACAGCCATAAATAAATCTCCCTCCACTGAGCTTTAATTAGATATTATGTAGCAATAAATTTCAGGTTATACTCAGTTAAATACCTGGAGTGTAAACCTTGTATAATGTTGTTAAAGTGTATGCAGACATAATTGAACAACCCTCAGGTATGGGATAGAATTTCCATTCTATTGTAAAAACTGAGTCACAAAACATGTCTGTAAAGTGCTTTTCCAAGGTTGCCCAAGGCAATATTTCTAGGACGGATGAATTATCCTCAAGAGGTCAAATTTGGTCTTCCCAAGCACATGAAATGAATGCGACCACTTCCATAGTGAAATAGATTGGAGCGTTTGTAAAACAGATTGATGCAACTGTTTGTGAAGAATGTGGTCATCCTCATTTTGTGATGACAAAATGAAGCTTAAGAGAAGTGAAGTAACTCAGCTAGTAAATAACAAAGCTGGGATTCAAGCCCATATCTGGTTGTCTGCAAAGCCCATCTTTTAACCCTTGCACTATACTACTTCTTTTTCAAAAACCATTCCTACCAATTCTGACTCCCATGATATTAAGGTGCATTATTAATGAAAAAGAATGCATGTTACATTTACTCATCTAGTTTATAACCAAGTTCTTTTCATAGAATTAAAGACTGGGGAACATTAGTACAGTGTATGAAGCCTCTGTAGTTTAGCTAGTACTACTTATCCAATAACCCCCACACATTTACTCTGGTCTTAAGTGTACCAAACCCCTTGCACCATGCTCTTCTGCTCTAAACCTCAGCATACCATTGACTCTACACAGAATGCTCTCTACTCTAATGCAACCGGCAGGCCTCTAGTCACTCTTCAAGTCTCAACTCCAACATTTCATCTAAATTTTTGCTCTAGGATAATATAGCTTACATAAAAGTAGGAGGCATATATTTGTCTTGATTGTTTTAATACATACCATAGGATGGTTAGCTGGCCTTTTGAAGTGCCTGGATAAATAACTGATAGTCTGTGAGTAGGCATTTAGCACTTCATATATTGTCATTTGAATCTATACCAAATCCTTTGGTATAGATTCAACAAAAGCATAATAGATTTTGTTTTTTTGGTTTTTGTGAAATCAATACTTCTTAAGGTAAGTGGTAAGTTAGAACAATTTCTAAAGATCACGCATACCCGCATAAAAGTAGTAGAGAATAAAAAAACTGGCATATCCATAGACTAGACTAACATCATCAGTGTAGCACTTCATACATATGTTCCCGAGCCCAGTTGATTGTATGTCCTTCCACTTTTGGAACCATGTTAGTCCTGTTATCAGAAGATATTTGTATCAACCTTGAAAGTGAAACTTTCTTGCAATGCCAAGGACAGAGAGTGGTACTTGACTAAGCCCTGACAACAAGCTGTTTTAGTGTTTTGTGCCTATTTTTCTGTAGATGTAGAGATATTCAACAGAATTTGGTCTAAGATTTGCTTTCATCATAATATGCCACCTGGTGTGATGGTAGAGAGTGAAGACAGTTATCAGCCCTACCTACCACTAGTCACAAAAGGGATACTGTATATTTACCCAATGAAACAAACTTCACTGATTAGGTAAAATCTCTAAGATAAGTTTGCAACATCATCCTAGTTAAGCCTTCACTGAGTATCCCAAAGCAATGCACTCTGTTTCTATTCCACATCCTATTATGTTTTTATCCCATGAAATGAATGGGTATCTCGCATTACAGCCATGTTCCTTGGCCTTTTAGTACTTGTAACCTATCAATAGCATACAATTTTTTTGTACTTATTAAAAAATTTGAAATCTATGAATATAATGGAATGCAATATTGCATATGCTTTTAAAAAATTCACACGTATCTATTTCTACTTCCAACATATTCTGTTATATATATTCTGTTAGATATCTTTTGTCTAATTTGAGAATCCCTGCTAGACTTATACACGTACACACAAACATTTCCAGATACATTTTGATCCCCCGAGGGACACCTTATTCATGCATGTCTAGCAGGTGGCTAGAAATGAGTCTTATATACAAGACAAGCAATAAGTATCCATTCAATGAATAAATAGCAGAAATAATATATAAGTATATATTCTTTGTCACAGGACTTTTCCAGTTTTCTCAAAGCACAGAGAAATGATTCATACTAAAGGCATTTTCAGAAGACTCAAGGAACCAACCAATGAACCAATGTAAAAGTTAATTCATTGAACTAATTTGTTAGTGAGTCATCGTTCTTTTCTTGCTTTGATTCCCTTTGAAGCTAATTGAAGTCTTTGCAAAATAGTTTACATACTTTCTTCTTAGACAGATATCTGGTTCTATTCATCTAGAATTTGCAGTATTCTCTATTTTACAAAACTAAAATCATAGCCAAAACTGATATTGACATTCTATTGCAATTTTGTTCTACCAGATTATTTGTAAATAGTAAATCCTGTACAATTAATAAACTTGCCACCTATCTGTTATTCAGATGACTAGGTGTAGTGTAGACAATTAGCAGGTAAGGAAAAGTACCCGATGTCACAAGACTTGTAACTAAGAAAGTCTAGGTGAGTCTGAAGAAAAGGGGAAAAGGAAGATATTAGGCTAAATTCAGGTTGTGGTACATTAGTTGAGTGATTAAAATTAAACATCTCTTATGAATGACACAAGTGAAGCCAGCAAAAAGAGTTGCTATATATTTAGTGGTTTTCAAGCTTAGCTATTTTAAAAAGAGCTGATATTCAGGCTGCATCCTAGAAAATCTGTGTCGGAGACTCAGGATGTGACCCGGCCTTCGTATTCTTCTTGAATTTCCCAGGTGATTCCAAGACTTAGAGAACAAAGGTTGCACCTCACTGCTATGATTGAAACTGACCTAAATGTAAAACACTGGACTTGGAAAAAAGCATACGGTGGCAATAGTAGCATATTAAAATAGCTTTGGTATCATTCCTCAGGAGGTTGCTGTATCTCTTACAGCCCATACGTGGGTTGTTGACAGGAGCTAAGTTTTAAAACCACGTTTAACAATGGTAAACTCTTTAGAGTATATTTATTGGGTTTAGGATGAAAACAAATATCAGGTTTGGTATACATAGAAGGAAAGCATGGGAGCCAAATTAAATATGCAATGGGCATAAGAACCACCTTCCTTTATGGTGGAAGGGTAGAATTTTTCTTCCAGATAGCCAGGTACAAGGGAAAACACAGCAGATGTACTTTGCATTGACTAAAGATTACACATCCTCCTTAATCACCACCTTTCCTTTTTATGGAGTAAATGTGAATTATTGTCAGTTTCATCATTTGTAATCAGAGGCTGAAACAGATGCTGAAGGTTTAGTTTAAAATGGTATGTGTATCTTATAACAACTTGCAATATGCTCTCCAAGGACTATTTACCTTCCACATTGCATAAACTCACTACAAAGCAGTTTATTCTTAAAAGCATTTGAGGTAAATTAAGCACAATGAATGCAGCTTTCTTTAGAGATAACATTTAGCAGAGTTATTATAGGGCTTACTGTGTCTGCATTGAGTGGGCATTTGCCTTAATGACTTTGTTTAACAAGCTTTTATTTCCTTGCTTATGTGATTTAAAGTGCTTTTATAACTATCTGCCCTTAGGGGTCTGGTATCAACACATGGCAATCACAATTTGGCTTATTGTTATTTTTAAACCAAGTTAGTACCTAAGATAAATATATTTATAGTTTTGATATCAAGGGCAATGATAAATTTTAAGTTTGTTGTGCATGTTACACTAGGCATTAGTATTATATATTTATAATACAAAATGTATCCATCTACACACAAGTTGCTCACTTCATACACAGAGCTAGCTGAGTGTATACAATGAATAGAAAAGTATACCAACTTCATTTTCTAAATGAATCAGAGAAAAGCACATATTTTGAAAATGAAATACTACAGGTAACTTGAAGAAAGACAGAACAAAAATCAGGCTAGGCCAAAAAAGATTTTGTTCTGATATGTAACACTTTGGATTTTTACAAAAATAATATGTTTATTTACTATTTGTATAACCAAAAATGAGGTCTATAACAATGACTAAAAGGAAATAATATAAAAAGAGAAATGCAGCAGAAAACTTGGAATCTGTATTTGACCAAAATATAGTCCTTAATAATGTGAGAATATGAGAACCAAGCTAAGTTTAAGAATTAATCATTGAGGCAGAATTTAACAAAATAATTGAAGAAAAAAATTAAAAGATTAATTTTATTACCAAAATGCAACAAAAACTAAATTATTCTGCAATTTCAATTCCAATACCAATTTATAAAATTTAAATTTATATTTCTGTACAGTGGAGTATCTGTCAATCTATGATACTTTGTGATATTTCATGAACACTTCAATAGTCTTCTAAACAGAATCAGCTCTTGGTCCTTGGGATTTCCCACAAGATAGGGTAGATTTTTCCCTCAAAATTTATATAGACTGCCAAGAATATTGGCAGAATGTCTAATTTCTCAAGGTCTATATGTACTTTTTAGACTATCAACCATATAAGGTATAATTATTTCTCCTCCCCTTTCTCTTGATAAAATTGAGACTTCAAATTTCAAGTAGATGGTTCGATTTATTATGTCATTTCAGGATTATTCTTCAAATGACATTACCAGATGTATCCCACTGTTAAAGAAAATGGGTACTTTGTTTTATGTAATAAAACAACATTTACTGAAGAGAGATCACAGTAGACTTACAAAATGTATGAGGTGGTATGGACTGAATTACTACCCTCCAAAATTTATGTTTTGAAACTCTAATTTTCGATGTGACTATAATTTGAGATAAGGCCTGTGGGTGGTAATTTAGGCTAAATGAGTTCATAAGTAGGATCCTAATTCGATCAGATTGGTGACTTTATGAGAAGTAGAAAGAAGAGAGAGATGTCTTTCTCTTTGAACACATGAAGAAGTCCTGTGAGCACACAGTGAGAACGCTGCCACCTATGAGCCATGAGAAGAGACCTCAGAATGAAATCTACTTTCTGGCATCTTCGTCTTAGACTTCTAGCCTCCAGAACTCTGAGAAATCGATGTCTGTTGTTTGAACCATCCACCCTGTGGTATTTTGTTATAACCGCCCTGAGCAGTCTAAAACATAAGTGTTATACTCTTTTCTGCCACTAGGAAAAAAAGTATCAGGTTTTTACCAATAACTCACTTCTCATGTGGTGGGATTGAGTGGTAGTCTCCAAAGAGATACATCCATAGCCTATCCCCAGAACTTGTAAATATTACCTTACATGGCAAAAGATTGGCTATTATCGTACATGGTTAACAGATATGATTCAGTTAAGAATTTTGAGATGAGGAGATTATAGAAGATTTTCTGATTGTGCCTTAAATGCCATTATAAGTGCCCTTGTTAGAAAAGGTGAGGTAGGTAACATAGAAGAGGAGATGGCGGTGTGGACAGGGAGGCAGAGACTGGGTGATACAGCTACAAATTAACAAACACTGATGGCCACCAGAATCTAGAAGTGACGAAGAACTATCTGAGAGCCTCCCAAAGAGGTGTGAATCCACAAACACCTTCATTTTTTACTTCTGGCTTCTAAAAATGTAAGATAATAAAATTTCTGTTTTAAGCCATTCAGTTTGTGATAATTTGTTATAGCAGGTAGAGGAAACTAGTACATCCCACTTCAGTTTGCTCATCCATTTTCAGTGGATCCACAGTCTCTCTACATGTCTGATGTCAAATTTCTTTATAAAACATTTAAAACTTCTATGTTAAACCACATGTGTGTGCATGTGTATATACATAGGTCTTGAAATATTTGTGAAGCCTCTGTCAACTTTGTCAACTTCATTTAAATATCACTTCCTTGGCCTGGTGTGGTGGCTCACAACTGTAATCCCAGCACTTGGGGAGGCCAAGGTGGGTGGATCATGAGGTCAGAAATTCAAGACCAGCCTGACCAAGATGGTGAAACTCTGTCTCTTCTAAAAATACAAAAATTAGCCAGGTGTGGTGGCATGTGCCTATAATTCCAGCTACTCAGGAGGCTGAGGCAGGGAATTGCTTAAACCTGGGGGGAGGAGGTTGCAGTGAGCCGAGATTGTGCCACTGCCCTCCAGTCTGGGCAACAGAGCGAGACTCCATGTCCCCTACCCCCCAAAAAGATTACTTTCTCATATTCTAAGGATGTATTGTTAGAGATATTTCCATTAAAAACAAGAATAAGGCCAGTATTCTGGCTTAACCCTTATCTATAACATTATGCTAAAATCCTTCTGAGTTATATGAAAATACAATAAGGCAAATGGCCAGAATTGAGGACTCCAGTGAAGGGTGCCGGCATGTAAAGCTTAAATTGCTAAAGGAGACTCAATCATAGTCAGAAGTCATCCGTCCTAAGAATTAACAGCCCAACCACTCTGCAGAGAAGAAAGGGGTTACTGGGAGTTGAGGTCAGTCTGAGGACCCTGTCCCCCCTGATGCTATAAGATCATAGGAAATGGAGTTGGTAGAGAGCACAGAAGGAAATATGGCTTGTGAAGATCAGAAGATTTGCAGGTAAAATAACAGGCTTGAACTCTCATACCTGTGACATGAGAAAATTTCTGGCCTAACTCCAGGTGTTGACTATCCGTATATTTCTAAAAACTGAAGGATTCTTCTGGAAAATGAATCGCTGAGGGTGTGGAGTGAGGGATAGATCCTTTAGAATTATGTTTTCCCTTCTTTACTGATCTATCTCTTCTTTTTTACATATCTCTTGTTCAAGAAGCAAACACCTTTCCATCCTGTTTGTCATATCTTCCTGTGCTATGGCCAGAAGCCTCTTGGATCAGTCCTCTTTTCAGAGGAGGTGATTCTCTCCAAAGTCCATTAAAAAGCACTTTCTATATCCTCCAGGTGTACCTCTCTAACTCGGAGCTGTGGAATGACACAGAAGTAGAAATCTGAGAATCAAAATATTTCCTTTACTAGCTTCTAAATATTATCTAGGAAAAAGTCTTAAAGAGCTCATGCCAATTGATAATAAAATTCAGAAAAGACTGAATAAAAAATTCTCAAAAGAATAAACATACTAAATAATATTTAAGCTCACAAGTATTCACAGATACATATTAAAAACACACAGCCTTGTTAAATTGGCAATTTAAAGTAGAGTTCCCAGTGCTGCAGAGAGTGTTCTACAAGAGGATTTTTATCACGCTGCTGGCAATGTAAATTTGCTTTAAGCTTCCATAAAGAAATTTGCCCATAAGTTTTTGTATTTTCCAAATGATCTTCTTAGATCATGTGCTGCTTATGATTAGAGAAGACAATAAATATGGCTTTAAAGAAAGCTAAGTAACTCTCCTTGGCATCCATCACTGTTGACTGTAGTAGTCTATGTGGGGTTGGTGAGACTTCCACCTGGCATTTCCTGTAGCACTTATCGACATTCACCAGGCATGTGTATCAGTAACTGTTGGCACGCAGCCAAAGTGACAGGGATGTTATGCTAGGAGTTTTAAGTAGCTTTGATTTTCTGTTTCAACTGAAATTCGATGTAGACTTTCTCAAACATATGTAAATACTCAAACACAATTCAAAGCACTAAATTAAAATAAGAATAGTAAAATTATTTTTCAAAGAAAAGTTAACACATGACTGCTTAGCAAATCCTTTTCTTTTTTTTTTTTTTTTTTTTTTTTTTTTTTTTTGAGACGGAGTTTCACTCTTGTTACCCAGGCTGGAGTGCAATGGCGCGATCTCGGCTCACCGCAACCTCCGCCTCCTGGGTTCAGGCAATTCTCCTGCCTCAGCCTCCCTAGTAGCTGGGACTACAGGCATGTGCCACCATGCCCAGCTAATTTTTGTTTTCTTAGTAGAGACGGGGTTTCACCATGTTGACCAGGATGGTCTCGATCTCTTGACCTCGGGATCCACCCGCCTCGGCCTCCCAAAGTGCTGGGATTACAGGCGTGAGCCACAGCGCCCGGCCACCAAATCCTTTTCTTAAGAGATAAAGCAATGCGTTGCACATATACAAGTTCATGGAGCAAATTTAGTGAAAGATCCTAACAATAACAGTGACATAAAACTGTATCAAAATGAAGATGAAATCCTAGATTAAGGTGACAAATGTTCAACTGAATCACCGTCTCCTCTGACAAGTGACTTCCTAGGGACTGCATTAAAACTCGGAAGAGCAAGCAAATCTCCCTTCAATTCCATAATGGCTTTTTCACTACGAAATTGGTACAAAGTTACCATCATACAAAAAAGAATAAAGGATTCAGAAAGACAAAAGTCCAGAAAAAGTATTATCTTCATACCTTTTGACTTTTCTCAGAAAAATTATGTGTATATATGTATATATATATATATAAAACCTTAACCCCAACCGTATTTTAATTCTCTCTCTTTATATATATTTATACATATACATATATAAATATATACACACATTAATATGTACATATATATTTCATATATATAATAGAATTAAATATATATATATATATGAAAAACATTTTTCCTGGGCTCTTTTATAAAGGTGATGAAAGGAGCCCTAAAAAAAGAAGTGAATGTTTATCTGCTTTGTAAAATGTGACTAAGAGAACTGTTTTGCAAAGCTAGATTCCTCTAAGCTAAATGAAAAACTATTTTCCCCCTCAGTTCTATGTATTTCTAAAACACATTAAAATTTTGGTTCTATAGTGTAGAGTTTTACTGAAGTAGAGAGTGAGAATGGAAAAAATATTGTTTCTGACTTAAAAAACATTCTCAGTGAATCCCTTATGCACAGGAGCACTAGTGCAGAATGTTAGAGATCATGTCAGCACTTTTATTTCACAGGTGAGAGCTCAGAGGCTCTGAAAGCACAGGGCACTCTCTGGAGGTCATGCTGTTAGTCTGTGCCACGACAAAATCTTACTTCTCTGTAGCTCATTCAATTGCAACACCAGCCTACTGATATTTACTTTGTAGCAAGGACAATGTCTTTCCCTCAATTTTCCAGATCACCAAGCAATGATGTGCATGTTACACATGACATTAAATTTAAGATGGGTCTAATGAAGGGGAAGTTTAAAGTACATGGTTAGTGTTTCAGGCCAACATGCTCCTCTCCCCATGTCTCCGTTTCTCTTTCCTGTCTAAGGCCACTGATTTGTTACAATATCTGTTACTTGAAGAATCTGGTGCTGTTTGCTACTTTATATCTTATACAAGCTTCTTGTGTAATTCTACGGAATGAGATTTTGGATGATAAAACATTTCAAAGGAATGAGATTTTGGATGATAAAACATTTCAAATGAATGCAAACCTTCCTGATCTTTTTCTCAGCAGACATCACTTAGTATCTATTATTGTGTGAGATAATACATGTAAAAGGGCTTAATTCAGACAATACATGTAAAGGGCTTAACTCAGTGCCTGCAGAACAGATATAAATCAAGCTGATCACATGCCAATGATTTTAATTTATAATTATGGTTCTTCTAGTAGTCTTCACTTGAGACTCTTTCATATATTATAACCCAGAACAGGGTTCTTACTTTTAAACCCTCAGGAGAGTGGGGAGATTGGTTTATTTTACTGCTGATACATCCTAAACACCTAGAACAGTATTAGGCACAGAATAGACTTGAAAACATAATTCTCAATGAATACCTAGATGAGTGTAAGCAGGAGAATGATACAGTAATGTAAGCTGTGAGCTCTGCTCTGAGGCTTGAAGCCCAAGCTCACAGAAAAAGCTGCTGCCCAGATTGACAGAGATGGAACTTATTACAACAAGGCTGATCAAGAAATGACTTGTGAGGAATGTTTCTTTTTATAATGTTAGGGTAATACAGGAAGATGGGAAGTATCGGTAAGGATTTCTATGATGTTGTTTCTATTATGGGAATTCTTCAGATCAATTCCTACTCCAATCTGGAAGACTTGTCTTATATTTTGGGCTGAAGTTTTGTTTTACATTTTCTGGTGTTTTTTTTTTTTTTTTTTTTTTTTTTTTAATGGAAACTATTTCAAGAAGACCTGAATAACAACATCATGTCTCAAACCCAATGACAGACACTTTTGTTATGGGTTCCTTAACTTGAAACTCCCAAAGACCTTGGACAATTTCTCCATTAGCCAGCATTCTTTTTTTCTTTTCTTTTTCTTCTTCTTTTTTAACATTTAGAGGATAGCCATTCTTTCATTTGCTTTCACTTGACTCTGCGAACTCACCGTGAATTCTTTCTTACCTAAAATCTAGAAACTCTCTCTTAAGGTCTGGATCGGGACCCCTTTCTAGTAACAGATTTACTAAATTAATTTGCATTTTTGAAATCAAATAAAAACCTCTTATAAACTGGTGTTATTAAAAAAGAAATTTCAAATTTCAATATATGTTTCTAAATATTACTTTTGGTGACCATGAGATCTATGTTACGGTTTTTGATAAAAATGTTCTATTCAGCAATGCTGCCCAGGAAAATATAATGTGAGCTGCAAATGCCACTATGTCATTTTAAATTTTCTACTAGACACATTAAGACAAGATGAAATTCACTTTAATAATACTTTTTGTTTTACCCAAATATTATTATTTCAGCATGTAATTAATGTAACAACAATTAATGAGATATTTTACTTTTTTGGTACTAAGTCTTCAAAATCTCAATTTGAACAAGCCGCATTTCAAATGCTCAAAAACCACATGTGGATAGTGCCTGTCATTATAAACAGCATAGGTCTGAAGTTTAAAAATGTTTTGGAATCAGACAGTTCTGAATATAAATCCTCGTTCAACGTTTACTAACTATGAGACATTGAAGAAATTTAAACATTCCAAGAACTAGTTTGAGCAATTAGGAAATAGGGATAATTTATAAATTGCACATTTTAGAAATCATATATATGAACAATTTACTAGCATGTTAGGAACTAGGTAACTATTACTTCCTGAGTAAACTAAGGTTTCAGTGTTCAAAACATAATTTCTATTAAAGGCAGCTGCTATTAGCAACATCAGTATAAACCTTTGAAACTTCAGAAAAGTTGTCTTAGTTTAATGTTCTTCACTGAGTAAACAATATTACATTGACATGTAGAAAGAAGCTGGTGATTGTGGAATATCTGAAAGGTGACCTCTTTAGTACACAATAAGATAATATTGTTGTCACATAGTGTTAAGTGTGCATTAATCATGAGGTAGCTCACCTTCCTCATTATAATCTCACATGACAGGTGCTATACTCATTTTAGTGGTATTATCTTTATTAAAAGCCACATAATGCCTTGATAATAGAAAATTTTTTTCTGGAAAAAATTAAAATACTTCTGTGCACTCTGAAAATTTCTTTTGTTTCAATTCACATTACCCCGATCATTTCAGTCTAGATGTATAAGCTTGACTTATTCTGGACACCATTAAGAATATCCTCAAGGGGACCAACTTTGGTTCCTCTGGAAGAATAATATAAATTCCATTTCTGGAAATGGTGTGAACAGTGACCCCGGAGAATAAGATGCTGAAGGTTTAGTTTTAAAACATAATGGAAAAAGAAAACACATTTTCTTGTCATATTTTAGTATTAGTTGGCTTGGTCTACATCAGAGTGCTAAAGCAGTCAATAAAATTGAATATTGTATGACACTTTTCAAACTTTGCCAAGTGTTTTAATGCTAATCTCAATGAGAAAAACTATGGAGATATACATTAACTGAATTGTAGTAAAACTTGCTTGTTTGGTCTGCAGTAGACAGATAGATGAATAAATGGGGGAGAAGTTTCTATGAGCATGTAAAGGAAAATGACAGATTTCAGAAAGGTTTATAATTGTTATGCAGTGATAATTCAGAGGAAAATATGTTTCAAAAATGAATTTTGTCAGATTCAGCCAAAAGAAATTGAAAGTCAACAACCTGGGTACAAAATGGAGATCTCTTTGATATACTGATTTCCTTATACAATAGAGTGCTACTCGACCATAGAAAAGAATGAGATTTGTCATTTGTAACAACATGGATGGAGCTGGGAGTCATTATGCTTAGTGAAATAAGCCAGGTACAGAAAGATAAATATGTTTTCTCACTTATTTGTGGGATCTAAAAATCAAAACAATGGAGCTCACGGAGCTAGAGTAGAATGATGGTTATCGGCAGCTGTTAAGAGTGGTGGGGTTGGGAAGAGCTGGGAGGGATGTGGAGAGGTGGGTATGGATTACTGAGTATTAAAAAAATAGAAAGCATGAATAAGACCTAGTGTTTGATAACACAACAGGATGACTATAGTCAATAATAATTTTATTGTATATTTAATTAATTATTATTATTATTATTTGAGATGGAGTCTCATTCTGTCACCCAGGGCTGGAGTGCAGTGGCACAATCTTGGCTCACTGTAACCTCCGACTCCTGGGTTTAAGCAATTCTCCCTGGATCAGTCTCCTAAGTAGCTGGGATTACAGGCGCCCTTTACCACACCTGGCTAATTTTTTTTTTTTTATTTTTTAGTAGAGACGGGGTTTCACCATGCTCACCAGGCTGGTCTTGAACTCCTGACCTCAGGTGATCTGCCCGCCTCGGCCTCCCGAAGTACTGGGATTACAGGTGTAAGCCACTGCACCCAGCTAATTTTATTATACATTTAAAAATAACTAAAATAGTATAATTGGATTGTTTAATATAAATGATAAGTCCTTGAGGGAATGGATACCCTATTTTACATGGTGTGATTATTACAGATACTACAGACCTTGCATATCTGTATCAAAGTATCTCATATACTCCAAATATGTATGCACCTACTATGTACCCACAAAAATTAAAATAAAAATTTTAAATGGAGACCTACATTTTGAATGCTGCACTGAAACTTAATCTTAGAAACTTTCTCTTTAACAGGAGAAATTATTATAGAATCATATAATTAATTCAAACCCTGGACTATCCCATCTTCCTCACATCATAGGTGAGGTCTAGAGAAAGTGAGTGACTTATCCATAAACAAAGTGATAGCTAGGGGCAGAAGGACTGGAATCCAGGTAATAATCTGATCTTTAATCCATACTCCTTTTATGGCAGAAAGTTACTTCTGAGGAAAGTAATCCACAGGCCGGGGAGGGATTTAGATGAATATAGCAGATGGAGTATTTCCTGACATTTAATTCCCTTTGGCTGAATGTGTTTACACATGATGAAGTAAAGACAATAATTAAATTATATGTTATTCTCATGTACAAAAGAGCTCCAAACTGAGCCATAAAAATGATCGATACGTCAGTGGGGAAAATATGTGATTTATTCAAATAATTATTTTAATTCCGTGCTTTATTTGGACTAGAGAATGCATTGCAATATTTTCAGTTTGATTTTCATTTCCATTGTTTTGTTATTCATGGATCATGGGCAGAGGAAGAAAAGTTGTCACTACTGAAGCATTTCTAGGGAATTCTTCTGGACAATTAAGCAACCATTTCCCCCTCATGAATTGCTGCAGAGTCACAATGCCTAGGAAATGGATCAGATGAACACTGGTTAAGAAAATAACCAGCTGGAATTGTGAATGTCTTATAAGGAATATGACTCTCTATTATTACTACTTCATTCTGGGGATTCGCAGATACATGAGTGCCTTGTAAAAGCAGTTGCAGAAGTGAATTTTCACACCTTGCCTTGAGATGAAAAGATTCTTCTTGGTTCTACTCCAGCGACCTTGCTGTTCCTGTTGCCTCTCTTCCTGTGGTCCCACTGTGGTTCCTGTACTCAGGAATCAGCCCAAGCTATAGGAAGTTTATCTTTCTGAGGTAAATACAAGTGAATGTAGAAACGTTTTAATGCCTTAGCTAAGAAAAAGAGTAATTCTGAAACAAAAGTAAAAATGCATGTATGCCCAAAAGTACAAAAAAAAAAAAAAAAAGAAAAACTGTAGAGAAAATTGTTATTTAATTACTAAGACTGATAGAAAACAATGAAAGATTTTTGTGATAACTTTTCATTCTGCTAATAGCATAATCAAGGAAGATATTCATAGTCGAAGTGACATAAATGTCTGTAAGTCAACCAGCATTGTTCATCTTCAGCAGGACAATTAATGAAGTAGAAACATTTTGGAGTTTAGAAGAAATTACTTCATAATTTTCTTAAGAGAAACAGCACTCACCAAATGTTCTTTTCTTATGAATATGGCATTGCCTCTATCAGCAACCATTTCTTTTATTATTCTTGAGAATATCTTAAGATATTCTTTGTTATATACTCCATCATTAACAATGTTTTTAAAATCCCTTCTAAACTCTCTTTTTGATTAGTAGAGTTAGTTTTGGTCAAAATTAAATCTTATTTGCCAGCATCTCTTTGTGGTAATCTTTTGCCTTATTAAACTTTAAGACTGTGTTACTAAGTCTTCTTGTTGATTTAGCCCTTCCCAAGATTCTGGGACTTCTTGCCTGTGAAGAAAAAGAAAATATTAGAATATCAGTGAAGAAGTCTTTGTCCTACTGCATTTGTGCTGTAGTAACAAAATTCTGTAACGTGGGTAATTAATTTTAAAAATGTAATTTATTACTTATAGCTCTAGAGGCTAGAAAGTCTAAAGTCAAAGTGCTGTAAGATTTGGTGTGTGACAAGGACCCACTTTCTGTTTCTTAGATAGCACCTTGCTGCTGCATCCTCACACGTGAAGGGACAAAGAAGCTCCCTTCAACCTCTTTTATAAGGGCACAAATTCCATCCTTGAGGATGAAACTCTTAAGACTTAATTGCTTCCAAAATGTCCCACCTCTTAATATCATCAAATTGAGTATATGGGTTCCAACATAAATTTTAGAATGATACCAACATTCAGACTGTAGCATTCATTAAAGTCATTACCAAGCCTATCTAATTATTTTCCCAATTCTCATTGCTGAGTGTGTCAAAGACTGGCTAACTGCTTGTCAAATGCGTTTTCTTCTTTGAGAGAACACACCTGGACCACAGTTCCCATGATCCATGGCATGGCCAAGTTTCATTGCCCAGCTAGTTTCAGCCATTATCACTGAGAGCTGGCCAGTGGAGTGTGATTGAAGTGATGGGTATATCACTTTCATCCCTGGCCCATGAAAATCTCTTACTCATCACCCCTTCATTTAATTTCCCCTCTCTTGGCTGCTGTGCGCAGATGGGCATGACAACCTTGAAACTGGCATGATAAACCTGACAGTATTTTAAGATGCAAAGAATATGGTTTCTTAATTATTGTTTGAAGGTGAGACATTCATCACTGGTTTTTAACCTGAGTGAAAAAATAAAGTTTTTTAAAAATAAAAAACTGCCAGGCACAGTGGTTCACTGCTGTAATCCCAGCACTTTGGGAGGCCGAAGGAGGTGGATCACCTGAGGTCAGGAGTTCAAGACCAGCTTGACCAACATGGAGAAACCCCAAGTCTACTAAAAACACAAAATTAGCCGGGTATGGTGGCATATGCTTGTAATTCCAGTTACTAGGTAGGCTGAGGCAGGAGAATCACTTGAACATGGGAGGCAGAGGTTATGGTGACCCGAGACTGCACCATTGCACTCCAGCCTGGATGAGAGCGAAACTCCAACTCAAAAAAATAAAAAAAATAAAAAAAAATTAAAAACCACTAATATTTGATATTTTATCTATTACAGTGGCTATAAATATTTTATGTAATCCTATGACATACATAGTCCTCCAATAAATTCCAATCCTAATAACTTAATCCCTGTCCTGTCTCTATCCTTAAATTTCAGTTGCTCTATAGGGCTCTGCCTTTCCTCTTAGTCCTTCCAGAAATTAGGCTTTGCTATGCAAACCTGTTCCGCATGCCAGTGTATTGGACAGACCTTCTAGTGTTAGGATCAGCCAAGAACTAGGTGCTCTCTTCTTCCTCCAACACGGGCTTCAGCTGGTCTTTAGAGACCTACTGTATGCTCTGGCCTCCAGATTACTTTTTTCATGCTCCTGACTCTCGAGTCAGCATGTGTAGCCTTGGCTTTGGCCGTGTAAGCATTTTACAATTTTAAGATTTTCCTGCTGTAGGAAAAATAGATTCTATGTTGTGCTTTAACATTAGACTGGTAGAATTATTTAACTAAAAAAATAAGGTATACAAGGAAGAAAGTCAAAATGAAAATAAAAACCCGGAGCTTTTAAGCTTATGAACACATTGTGATACATTTAATGAAATAGTAATCACCATTTGATTATCCTGGATAAGTTTCATGGTATAGGGGCACAGAAGAGAACTTGTGGGCAGGTTCACTTCCAAAAGGAACAAAGATATGTTTGTTTTTCCCAAATTACTTGTCAGGTGAGTCAGTAACCTCAGCCAGGGTAGAGTCAGTAAAAAGGCAAAGAGAATCCACAGTACATGAATCCACTCTCTCCACGTGGCAGGACACAGTAGGAGGGCAGAAAAAGAGATTCTCTCTAAAGGAAAAAGTTTTGACAAATCGGTTATGAATGAGCATAGCTATCACTGAAACATCCGAGATACAAATATGTAAATATTTTCCAATGGTCCCCATTTTATTTTTGTTCAGGTAAGGCCTAATTCAATGCTTTACACTCAAATTCACTTGTGACAGTTTCTTCACTTAAATTTTCTCATTCAATGCCTTTGAAACTTGTGCCTGTGGTTTCATTATAATTTTGTCCAATGCAAAACCCAGTATCTGGGGCTTACAATTTTTTTTCCACTTTTTGACATAAAATTGTATATATTTACAGTATACCACATATTTTGATACACATATAAGTTGTGAAGTGATTACCACAATTAAGCTAACCAAAATATCCATCACCTCACATATTTATCATTGTATGCTTGTGTGTAGAGTGAGAACATTTAAAATCTGTTAGCAAATTTCAAGTATACAACACAATATTATTAACTGTACATTATTATTAATTATACTCCATACTATGCATTACCTCTTCATCACTTACTCATCCTGAATAACTGAGACTTTGTATTCTTTAAACCACATCTCCCCTTTGCCTCCATCCCTATCACCTGGCAACCACCATTCTATTCTCTGCTTTTAGGAGTAACTTTTTAAGGTTCCATGTATGAGTGAGGTAATGAAGTATTTGTCTTTCTGTGCCTGAATTATTTAACTTAGCATAATGTCTTCCAAATTTATCCATGTTGTCTAAAATGTCAAGATTTTTTTCTTTTTTAAGGCTGAATAGTATTCCATTGCATATATATACACCATATTTTCTTTATTCGTCTGTTGGTGGACACTGAAGTTGTTTGCATATCTTGGCTATTGTGAATAGTGCAATGAACATGGGTGTGCAGATATCCCTTCAAGATAATGACTTTGTTTTCTTTGGATATATTCCCAAAAGCAATATTTCTAGATCATATGGTGGTTATATTTTAAATTTTTTGAGGCTTCTCTGTGTTGTTCTTAATAATGGCTATACCAGTTTACATTTATACCAATAGTATTTGAGCATTCCCTTTTCTTCATATCACAATGTTTATTTATTCATTGCTAATTATTACATGAAAACAGAGTACAACAAATGTAAATAATAAGCAATAAACTTCTGAAGATTCTAAAGTTCTTACCATCTAAGATCAGTTTAATAACTCCCTTATGCTTAATCTTCATTACATAAATGCAACTTCAAAAAGTTTAAGGGAGTAGAGAAAATGGAAGAATTCAAGGCTCCATTTAGATTAGAATACAAAATCGGTGACTCCAACTTAGTGTTGCTGTAATGAGTTGATAAGAAAAAAAAAGAATAATTTTGCTTGGAAAATGATTTTCCTAAGACTGTTAAGAATGTAAAATATATGTGGCCACTGGAAATGCAGGAGTAGAGATGATTTACTAGGGCCATTTAAGAATTAATACTTATTATATGGTTAATTCCCATATTGTGATCTAAAAACATTACACAAAAATAAGAATTATGTGTCATTAACCATTGATCTGAATGCAAGTTATATATACTCAGCGGTAACTACACACAGTCTTCATGGAGGGAGAAAGATAATGATAAGAGTTATGGCAATGATATCTACAGCCTATGAAGATGGAATTAGGACAACCCCATATGCCCATAATTAATATGCATTTAAATGGAGGGTGCTTTCTGCATTTTCAAACCCTTGAAAGAATCACAGATTTCATTAGCTCTGTATTTTTTTTGGTGGGGGGCCCTGGACAGAAGAGGATACAAGGGGTAGGAGGGGCCATCTCCTTGGGTTTGGGTCTTGAACAGGGTGTGGTTTTTCTTTTTTTTTTTTTTTTTGAGAAAGAAAAAAAGAATAATAAGGAAAAGAATAAAGAAGAGGAAGAAAGAGAAAGAGGAAGAGGGAGAGAGAATGGGGGTATTGCTTTATTGCCCGGGCTAGAATGCAGTCTAAATATGGGTATGCCTATAATTGTCCTTAATCATGGAGACATGAAAGAAAATGAGGGAAGAGAATAACAAACAAGGAGCCAACCAACATTTCATTTAAACTTCTAAGTTGATATGATGTGGTACTGATAAGAGTGTATATTTTGTGTATTTAAAGTGGAGAGGTCTATAAATGTTAATGATGTTTACTTGTTCCAGATCTGAGTTCAAGTCCTGGATATTGTTGTTAATTTTCTGTCTCATTGATCTGTCTAATAGTCTCTTTATTAGTCTTGTATGTCTGGGTATTCCTGCATTGGGTGCGTCTATATTTAGGATCCTTTTATCATTATATAATGTTCTTCTTTGCTTCTTTTGATCTTTGTTGCTTTAACGACTATTTCATCAGAGGCAAAAATTGTAACTTCTGCTTTTATTTATTTATTTTAGCTTTCTGGTTGGTTGGTAAATCTTTCTCGATCCCTTGTTTTGAGTCTTTGTGTATCCTTGAATGTGAGATGGGTCTGGATGCAGCATACTGATGGTTTTTAGTTTTTTATCCAAATTGCCTGTCTTTGGATTGGGGGATTTAGTCAATTTAAATTTAGAATTAATAATGATATATGTGAGTTTAATACTACCATTTAATATTAGCTGGCTATTTTGCCCATTAGTTTATGTAAATTCTTCATTATATTGATGCTCTTTACTTTTTGGTATTTTTTAGAAAGGCCGATACTGTTTGTTCCTTTCTATGTGTAGTGGTTCTTTCAGAAGCTCTTGTAAAGCAGGCCTGGTGGTGATGAAATCTCTGAGTGCTTGCTTGTTCACAAAAAAACTTTATTTTTCCTTCACTTATGAAGCTTAGTTTGGCTGGATGTGAAATTCTGGGTTGAAAGTTCTTTTCTTTAAGGATGTTAAATATTGGTCCCCACTCTCTTCTGACTTGTAGGGTTTCTGCTGAGAGATCTGCTGTAAGTCTGATAGGCTTCCCTTTCTGGGTAACCTGACCTTTTTCTCTGGCTGCCCTTAGTATTTTCTCCTTCATTTCAACTCTGGCGAATCTGACGATTATGTGCCTTGGAGTTGCTCTTCTTGAGGAATATCTTTGTGGTGTTCTCTGTATTATCTGGAGTTGAATATTATCCTGCCTTACTAGGTTGGGAAAATTTTCCTGAATAATATCCTGAAGCGTATTTTTCAGCTTGGATTCATTCTCTTCGTCACATTCAGGTACACCTATCAAGCACAGATTAGGTCTTTTCACATAGTCCCATATTTCTTGGAGACTTTGCTCGTTCCTTTTTATCCTTTTTTCTCTAATCTTGTCTTCTTGTTTTATTTCATTGAGGTGGTCTTCGACCTCTGATATCCTTTCTTCTGCTTCATCAATCGGCTGTTAAAACTCAGTTATCTAGTCTCTCAGGGGACATGCTAACAGGATTTGGTGATTTGGCAAGATAAATTTTTATGGCCTTTGGGGAAATATTAAGGACATCTCAGCCTCACTCTATGTCCCTAATCATTTTGCCTAGGCTTGATTTCAAACGTACTTCCCTTATTTTGCCTTAAATCAGATATGGTGCCCCAGAGCCTGGTCTAAATCTGCTGTTGCATTGAATATGGTCTTATTTTTAAGCCTTTCATAACAACCTTATTGAACTGTTGCACAAGCACTGTGTACAGTCACCGCATTGTATGTATCAGGGTATGTTGTTTTTCTCCCCTATTTGTTGCAATTATTTCAATGGAATATAATTCAATTATCTGGAAACAGGTTTTCATCAAGTAGAATCTTAATACCAATAAGTATTTAAGTTCTCTGTATTCAAGGCATGCTGTTATGTGCACATGCTAACAAACTTGAATTAAGACATGACTATTCCTCTCAAGGGAGGCCACACAGTCATGAAAGTGGCCAAAAAGTAAAGCAAATAAGCCCCACAATTCATTGAAATCAGTTGTCATTAGTCTTATACACACATTTTGTGAAAAGAAAAGAGTAACATATGGATAGGAGGAGATAGGACACCACGTATGGTGACAACTGAACTTGGTCATTTCAACCCTGTAACTTTTTTCCAATTCAATGAATATACATAGAAAAAAGTGGAAATACAGAAATATATAAAGAGGATAAATAAAATATCACTAGTAATCTCACAATCTAAACAAAGCATACCTGCCCCCATGTATGTATATGCATGTCAAATATATATATGTGTCAATCTAAGTAACCAGAGAGAGACTCTTTAAAGGAAAAGGTATTCATTTGGGAATAAAGATTGTAGTGGAAATATGCATGTCATAGTAATCTAGATATGTATTCAGGGAGGTAAAGGAAGACAAAGACTTAAAAAAAATGAAGAGGATTACATAATTGTTTTGAAATAATTATCAAAGGTCAATAACAAAAGTGAAACCTGAGCTGCTGGGCAGCTGTCCCTGCAGAAGTATTTTTGTGTGTAAGCTTGTGATGGCCTTTGGGTAAGTTGTGTGTTTGCAGTCTTTTGTGTGAGGCTTTGTTGTCAGGCATACAAGCATGAAAACCCCCTTCTCATGGCTTTTCCAGGCATTATTGGTCTGATTATTTTAAAAGTGTTTGTGACACTATTTTGATTTTGGCAATTTTACGTGTGTGTGTGTGTGTGTGTGTGTGTGTGCATATATATTATATACTATATATGAAATACAGTATATATAGATATATTCAAGTATACATATATTACACATTAATATATACACACATATAAGTGCATATATAGTACATTTAAACACATTTTTGTATTTTATATACACATATGCTCATTTATTTATATATACACATTTATAACAATACATTACACATATACTATTGCAATACCTGAGAGGAGCTAAATAATGATACCTCTCTTTCCTGCCCAGGTTCTTAATCGGTTGAGAAATAAAGAATAGAAATCAGAGGCTATAAGCCAGCCATGGTGGCTCACACCTATAATCTCAGCACTTTGTGAGGACCAGGTGGTAGAATTGCTTGAGCCCAGGAGTTCAGACCAGCCTGAGCAACATGGCAAGACCTTGTCTCTACAGAAAAAATAAAAATTATCTGGGTGTGGTGGTACATGCCTCTAGTCAAGCTACTTTAGGAAGCTGAGGCAGAAGGATTCCTTGAGCCCAGGTGGTCAAGGCTGCAGAGAGCTAAGATCATGCCACTGCACCCTAGCCTGCATGACAGAGTGAGACCCTGTCTCAAAAAAAGAAAAAAGACATAAAAGAAAATGAAGTCTCTAATATCTTTATTATTGATAAACACAGTTAAAGAATATAGCCTTGTGTGAGAAAGCAAAGAGTCATGTAACTGAATCCAGAATTAGAATTACGCAGACATACACATCCAGCCAAACGTAATTCCGGCCCTGGGGAGACCAAGCTCCACTAGAGAATGAACTGCCTCTGGAGAAGCAGTGCGGAGCTCAAGCCTTCTGTAGGCAGGATGGTTCCCAAAGAAGAAAAAAGTAGGAGCTGAGACGAGCATGCCAAGTTTAGTCTATACAAATTTACATATAAGTGTCATTATTTTGCAATATATGTGTAGTTAGTACATAAAATAGTATTACCTTGTTATTAACACATATGTAATTATAAACAAATGTGATGCTGTGGCAATTGAACTTAGTAAAAAGTTAATTCTCAAGAAATTAGTTATTTTAATTTTCAAACCAAATTATTGCAATATAAGACAAACCTCAACCTTTAGAGCAAATGTCCATGGTAACAATCCTGCTCCCCAAAACCGGTGTGTCATATTGTCAAAGGCCATCTCATTGATGTCTGAGGAACAAAGGCAGGTGATAGATGGTGAAAAAATCTAAACTTCAACTTACCTGGTTTGCCAGCCAGTCTATTTACATTTCTGGAATCGCCCACCTGTGAACTTAATTGATAAGAGCCTCCTAGCAAATGATACATGTTGTCACCAGGAATTTGCCATGTGTGTGGGGTAGGGAGGGGGCTGGGAATCCAGATGCCTCATCCCTTTGTCTCCTCCACTAGACTGTCTCCTCCATCACAGGGGACAGACAATGCTGTCATCTTTATTTGTAGGGGCAGCAGACTTTACCAGGTATTATTAGACATTTTTTTTTCCTTTCTCATTTAACCTATGCTAAACCTCTTAACTTCCATTTCCCTTTGAGCATTGCAGTCCTGAGGATGAGCTCTGTTGAGCAGCACTGATCTCAATGCTTGCTTTGAGCCTGTGTGTATTGGTACTCTTCCTTTGCCTGTTGAAAGGGAATTGAAATGGCCTAAGAAAGTCCTCTCTTCTAGAGAAGACTCACTTTAGAGACACATTTGTTTCAACTGCTATTGAGGCTATTGAGGCAGGCACTCCCAGTCAACCAAAAGTTTTTAATTTCTTCTTTTTACCCATTGTATCTCTTTATTCTAGTATTTTGTTTAAACTGTTCATCTTTTCAGGTATTGTATAAAACTTTATTTTTTTTTTCTTCCACTGGTCATCTGGACAAGTTTCTTTTCAGGATTGCTTCAAGGTGGTCATCCAGAATTATCTGTTCCTTAGGTGGCTGTGTTTCCTGGAACTCGAGTCTTTATTTTTCTTGGTTGTACTCCCTTGTTTTGCTAGAACAAAGAGTATGTGAGAAGCGATATTTCTGAAAACTTGTATGTCTGAAATGTGTTTAGTTTCGTACAAATGTTTAGTAAAAATGTTTAGTACAAACATTTGAATGAGTTTCATGAGACATAGAATTTTAGTTCACAATCCATTTCACACTTCTGAAATCTTTGCTCTATGACTGTGGAGTATCCAGTGTTGACGAGAAGACTGGCACCAGTCTCATCATTCCTTGGTAGATGATGTATCTGTCTCTCTCTCAAAACTATTAGGACCTTGTCTTTATTCCTTTGGTTCTAAAGTCATACAAAAGCAAATCTGAGAATGGGGCTTTTTCATTCATTTATTTGGCACATAGAAATGCTTTTGATCTGGAGACTTATGTTCTGCAACTCCAGCAAATTCTCCTGAATGATTCTTTGATATTTCACAACCTTCTCTTTCCTATACCCTCTCATTACAAATTGCTATTTATTACATTAATATTTATTACTCCTTATTCAATAGACAATTTTAAAACTGAGGTATAGGTACTTGGTCTGGATTCACAATCATCTTGAGTTTGATCTAGATAAATTCTTAACAATTCCATAAGAGCCAAATCTTCCAGCCTCCCATAATGATATAGGAAGAATCATAGAACCAGCAGCTGAACTTTTCTCAGAAATCATTTAGAGACCCACTTTCTTATTTAGTAGATATAGTGACCCAACTAATTTAGGCAAAATTTTAAAGGTTTTACTGCCAGTTAGTGGCAGAGCCTGGATTAGAATTACAGGATTCTCATATCCCAGCCAATGTTGCTTTTCCATTACATAATATTTTTATTTTCTGCAACAACCCAGTGGCTTGAAGCACAAGTCCACACATCCTAATAACAAACCTGATAGGGGTGGCTTGTAAAAATTAATCCACAGACTTTTATGAAAACAAACAAACAGACAGTGGAGAAGGGCTGTGGAAATGGTAGCACCTTAAGACATCCTCCAGGAAAGTGCATTTTAACATCACCTTCCTGACATGCAATCGCTGTGGCAACTTCGAATGCAATTGCTCATGAAGCCATTTGCTAAGATACTGAGTGGTTGTTACATATTTTAAATATTTACTTTAAATATAACATTGATTCCTTGGAAACTGATTATTAAAGATTCATTTAAATTATATAAAGCATTAAACACATATAGAAAATATTTTTAGTAGATTAGAGTTCTTAGAATAAGTTTTAAGACTGCATCTTAGCTACCATACCCAATAGGTATGCTGCTATAGACATGCTGGTTAAATTCTGAGAGTTTCTTCATCAGTAAAATGTGAAAATCATCACAAGATTATTCTAAACATTGGATCAAATTATGCATACAAATTAACTAGCACAGTGGCTAATACTTGGAATGTGCTTATAAAAATTTGTTAAATCAGTAAATGTTAGTTTCTGCACTGCTTGGCATATGAACTATCTATAAGATTTCTCATGCATATAATCATTTGACAAACATGCCCACTAAATGTTAAAGAATCTGGAGAACTTTGTTGGAATTCAAAGTTGCTGATGAGTAGTATTATCTCAGTTGACTTGCTTATATGCAAGTATAAAAGAAGCTATGAATTACCAATACAAACTGAGAGAATAGTTCAAGGATACATGTCATTTCTGATATTGTTATTTTGTATTAAGCTAGAATGATGTCTTCTCTGAATAAAAATAATAGTTTTTTTACAAATTATATATACACAAGATTATGAAATGTATATATACTCGAAACATACTGTAATAATTGATCATCAGCAATAAATGTTTAACTGTATAATATATAGGTGATGCTCAATATATTCATTTATTTAATTAATTGTTCATTAACTTGTTTATTTTTTCATTGTATATTTATTGAATTCTAAATCAATATTACTGAGGCTTTGAAGAGAAAGTCACTGCCCACTGGGGCAGTCTTATCTCTATCACGTAATTCATTTGAAAAAAATAGAA
The DNA here is from genome assembly GCF_048565385.1 of Saimiri boliviensis. Taxonomy (NCBI): domain Eukaryota; kingdom Metazoa; phylum Chordata; class Mammalia; order Primates; family Cebidae; genus Saimiri; species Saimiri boliviensis. The sequence continues at coordinate 147,341,715 of NC_133451.1, read as the reverse complement.
AATTGTTCAGTAAATTAAAACACATGTAGGTGAATGTCCTTTGCTATTTCTGTCTACTTAAATTTGTTCCTTTTCATTTTTATTAAATTGTACTTTAAGTTCTGGGGTACATGTGCAGATCTAGCAGGATTTTTGCATAGATAGACACATGCCATGGTGGTTTGCTGCCTCCTTCCCCTCCAACATCTCCACCCCCGCTGTCCATCATCTAGTCCCCCAACTCCAACAAATTCCAGTGTATGATGTTCCCCTCTCTGTGCTCATGTGTTCTCATTGTTCAACACCCACCTATGAGTGATAACATGTGGTGTTTGGTTTTCTGTTCTTGTGTCAATTTGTTGAGAATGATGGTTTCCAGATTAATCCATGTCTCTACAAAGGACACAAACTCATCATTTTTTTTTGTGGCTGAATAGTATTCCATGGTGTATATGTGCCACATCTTCCTTGTCCAGTCTATCATCGATGGGTGTTTGGGTTAGTTCCAGGTCTTTGCTATTGTAAACAGTGCCACAATGAATATATGTGTGCATGTGTCTTTATAATAGAACGATTTATAATCCTTTGGGTATATACCCAGTAATGGGATTGCTGGGTGAAACGAAATTTCTATTTCTAGATCCTGGAAGAATCACCACAATGTCTTCCACAATGATTGAACTAATTTACACCCCCACCAACAGTGTAAAAGTGTTCCTATTTCTCCACATCCTCTCCAGCATCAGTTGTTTCCATATTTTTTAATGATCGCCATTCTAACTGGCATAAGATGGTATCTCAATGTAGTTGTGATTTGCATTTCTCTAATGACTAGTGATAATGAGCATTTTTTCATGTTTGTTGGCCTCGTAAATGTCTTCTTTTGAAAAGTGTTTGTTCATATCATTTGCCCACTTTTGAATTTTTTTTCTTGTAAATCTGATTTAGTTCTTTATAGATTCTGGATATTAGCTGTTCGTCAGATGGGTAGATTGCAATTTTTTTTCTCATTCTATTGGTTGCCAGTTCACTTTAATGATTGTTTCTTTTGCTGTGCAGAAACTCTTAAATTGAATTAGATCCCATTTGTCTATTTTGGCTTTTGTTGCCATTGCTTTTGGTATTTTAGTCATGAAGTACTTGCTTATGCCTATGTCCTGAATGGTATTGCCTAAGTTTTTTTCTAGGGTTTTTATGGTGTTAGGACTTAATGGTTAAACCTTTAATCCCTCTGGAGTTAACTTTAGTGTAAGGTGTAAGAAATGGGTCCAGTTTCAGCTTTCTGTATATGGCTAGCCAGTTTTCCCAACATCATTTATTGAACAGGGAATCCTTTCCCCATTGCCTGTTTTTGTCAGGTTTGTCAAAGATCAGATGGTTGTAGACATGTGACATTGCTTATGAGGCCTCTGTTCTGTTCCATTAATCTATAACTCTGTTTTGGTATCAGTACTATGCTGTTTTGATTACTGTAGCCTTGTAGTATAGTTTGAAGTCATGTAGTGTGATGCCTCCAACTTTATTCTGTTTGCTTAGGATTGTCTTGGCTATGCAGGCTCTCTTTTGGTTCCATATGAAGTTTAAGTTTTTTTTTTTTTTTTTTTTTTTTTTCCAGTTCTGTGAAGAAAGTCAATGGTAGCTTGATGTGGATAGCATTGAATCTATAAATTACTTCGGGCAGTACGGCCATTTTCACAATATTTATTCTTCCTAACCATGAGCATGGAATGTTTTTTCATCTGTTTGTGTTCTCTCTTATTTTCTTGAGCAGTGGTTTGTAGTTCTCCTTGAAGAGCTCCTTTACATCCTTTGCTAGTTGTATTCCTAGGCATTTTATGCTATTTGTAGCAACTGTGAATGGGAATTCACTCATGATTTGGCCCTCTGTTTTTCTGTTATTGGTGTATAGAAATGCTTATGATTTCTGCACATTGCTTTTGTATCCTGAGACTTTGCTGATGTTGCTTATCAGTTTAAGGAGATTTTGGTCTGAGATGATGGGGTCTTCCAAATATACAATAATGTTGTCTGCATATAGAGACAATTTGACTTTCTCTTTCCCTTTTTTTTTTTTAATTGCCTAATTGCTCTGGCTGAAACTTCCAATAATATATTGAACAAGAGTGGTGAGAGAAGGCATCCTTGTCTAGTGCCAGTTGTCAAAGGGAATGCTTCCAAATTTTGCCCAATATCAGTATGATATTGGCTGTGGGTTTGTCATAAACAGCTTTTATAATTTTGAGATACCTTCCATAGATACATAGTTTATAAGGGGTTTTAGCATAAAGCACTGTTGAATTTTGTTGAAGGCCTCCTCTGCATCTATTGAGATGATCATATAGTTTTTGTCTCTGGTTTTGTTTATGTTATGGATTACATTTACAGATTTGTGTATGTTGAACCAGTCTTGCATCCCCAGGATGAAGCCTACTTGATCGTGATGGATAAGGTTTCTGATGTGCTGTTGCATTCGGTTTGCCAGTAATTTATTGAAGATTTTTGCATTGATGTTCATCATGGATATTGGCCTGCAGTTTCCTTTTTCAGTTGTTTCTCTGTCAGGTTTTGGTATCAGGATGATGTTGGTCTCATAATATGAGTTAGGGAGGATTCTCTCTTTTTGGATTGTTTGGAATAGTTTTAGAAGGAATGGTACCAGTTTCTCTTATATGTCTGATAGAATTCGGCTCTGAGCCCATCTGGACCTGGACTTGTTTGGGTTGGTAGGCTGTTAATTGCTGCCTCAATTTCAGACCTTGCTATTGGTCTATTCAGGGTTTCAAGTTCTTCCTAGTTTAGTCTTGGAGGGTGCAGGTGTCCAGGAATTTATCAATTTCTTCCATATTTACCGGTTTATGTGCATAGAGTTGTTTGAAGTAATGTCTGATGGTAGTTTGTATTTCTGTGGAATCTGTGATGATATCCCCTTTATCATTTTTTACTGTGTCTATTTGATTCTCCTCTCTCTTCTTTTTTATTAATATGGCTAGCAGTCTGTCTATTTTGTTGATCTTTTGAAAAAACCACCTCCTGGATTTATGGATTTTTTTATTTTTTTTTTGTGTGTGTGTCTATTTCCTTCAGTTCTTCTCTGATCTTAATTGTTTGTCTTCTGCTAGCTTTTGAATTTTTTTAATATTCCTTCTCTAGCTCTTTCAATTTTGATGATAGGGTGTCGATTTTAAATCTTTACTTGCTTCTCATGTGGGCATTTATTGCCATAAATTTCCCTCTAGACACTGCTTTAAATGTGTCCCAGGGATTCTGGTACATTGTGTCTTTGTTCACATTGGTTTTGAAGAACATCTTTATTTCTGCCTTCATTTCATTGTTTATCCAGTCATCATTCAGGAGCAAGCTGTTCAGTTTCCATGTAGATGTACAGTTTTGAGTGAGTTTCTTAATCCTGAGTTCTAATTTGATTGCACTGTGGTCTGAGAGACTGTTTGTTATAATTTCTGTTCTTTTGTATTTGCTGAGGAGGGATTTACTTCCAATTACGCGGTCAATTTTAGAGTAAGTGCAACGTGGTGTAAGAAGAATGTATAATCTGTGGATTTGGGGTGGGGAGTTCTGTAGATGTCTATTAGTTTCGCATGGTCCAGATCTCTGTTCAAGTCCTGGATATCCTTGTTGATTTTCTGTCTCGTTGATCTATCTAATATTGACAGTGGAGTCTTGAAGTCTCCACTGTTATTGTGTGGGAGTCTAAGTCTCTTTGTAGGTCATTAAAAACTTGCTTTATATATCTGGGTGCTCCTGTATTGGGTACATACATATTTAGGATAGTTAGCTCTTCTCTTTGCATTGATCCTTTTACCATTATGTAATATACTTCTTTGTCTCTTTTGATCTTTGTTGGTTTAAAGTCTATTTTATCAGAGACTAGGATTACAACTCTTGCTTTTTGTTGCTCTCCATTTGCTTGGTCTTGATATTTTTATCCAGTTTGCCAGTTTGTGTCTTTTGATTGGGGCATTTAGGCCATTTACATTTAACGTTAATATTATTATGTGTGAATTTGATCCTGCCATTTTGTTACTGGCTGGTTGTTTTGCCTGTTATTTGATGCAGTTTCTTCATTGCATCATTGGTCTTCAGCATTTGGTATGTTTTTGGAGTGGCTGGTACTGGTTGTTCCTTTCCATGTTTAGTGCTTTCTTCAGGAGCTCTTGTAAGGTAGGTCTGGTGGTGACAAAATCTCTGAGCATTTGCTTGTTTGTAAAGGATTTTATTCCTCCTTCACTTATGAAGTTTAGTTTGCCTGAATATGAAATTCTGTCTTGAAAGTTATTTTCTTTAATGATGTTGAATATTGGCTCCTACTCTCTTCTGGCTTGCAGGGTTTCTGCCAAGAGATCTGCTGTGAGTCTGATGGGCTTCACTTTGTGGGTGACCTGAACCTTTCTCTCTGGCTGCCCTTAGCATTTTTCCCTTCATTTTAACCCTGGTGAATCTGATAATTATGTGCCTTGGGGTTGCGCTTCTTCAGGAGTATCTTTGTGACGTTCTCTGTATTTCCTGAATTTGAATATTGGCCACCTTGCTAGGTTGGGGAAGTTTTCCTGGATAATATGCCGAAGAATGTTTTCCAGCTTGGATTTATTCTCCCCATCACATTCAGGTACACTGACCAATTGTAGATTAGGCCTTTTCACATAATCCCGTATTTCTTGGAGGCTTTGTTATTTCTTTTCATTCTTTTTTCTCTATTCTTGCCTTCTCATATTATTTCATTGAGTTGATTTCAATCTCTGGTATCTTTTCTTCTGCTTGATTGATTAAACTATGGAAACTTGTATATGCTTCATGAAGTTCTTTTGCTGTGTTTTTCAGCTCCAACAAATTATTTATATTCTTCTGTTAGCTGGTTATTCTAGTTAGCATTTCGTCTAACTTGTTTTCAATTACTTTGCATTGGATTAGAACATATTCCTTTAGCTCAGAGAAGTTTGTTGCTACCCACCTTCTGAAGCCTGTTTCTGTCAATTCATCAAACTCATTCTCCATCCTTTTTTGTTCCCTTGCTGGTAAGGAGTTGTGATCTGTCGGAGTATGAGAGGCATTCTGGTCTTTGATGATTTCATCCTTTTTGTGCTGGTTTCTTTCCATCTTCACGGATTTATCTACCTTTGATCTTTGATGTTGGTGATTTCAGATGGCATCTCTCAGTGGACATCCTTTCTGTTGATGTTGAAGCTATTTATTTTAGTTTTTTAGTTTTCCTTCTAACAGTCAGGCTCCTCTGCTATAGAACTGCTGAAGGTCCATTCCAGACTTTGCTAGCCTGGTAATCACCCATGGTGGCTGAAGAGCAGGGAGGATTGCTGTCTGATTTTTCCTCTGGTAGCTTCATTCCAGAAGGGTACCCACCAGGTGTCACCCAGAGCTCTCCAGTATGAGGCATTTTTTTGGTTATATAGGGGTCAGGGAGGCACTTGAGGAGGTTGTCTGTCCCTTGTCTGCCTGAAAAGGTGCTGCTTGGCTGCCTCAAACTCAGCCCAGCTGCTGTGTAGGCTTCCTCTTGCTTTTGTTCACACAGGTGAGATTAGATCCACCTTCACAATAGCAGATGCTCTTCCCTGCATCAAACTCAATTGTCCTGGGTTCAGCTCAAACTGATGTGCTGGCTGGGAAACTCTCAAGCTAGAGGACTTCAGTTTGCTGGTCTTTGTGGGTGTGGGACCTGCCAATCTGTATTGCCTGCCTGCTTTCAGCTCTCCCTCTTTCTAGGGGACAGGTAGATCCGTCCCACAGGCGTTCTTGGTGCTAGTCAAAACTTCTACCCAGATCTGTGCTGATAAATTGTGGCACTAGTCCAGCTAGAGCTGTTGCTCAGATCTGTGTTTGTAACTCATGGTGCTTTATAGCCCAGCAGTGTTCTGTTGGCCTATGGGTTGTAAAGGCCATGGGAGAAGTGCAGAATCTGGAGTGCCAAGGGGGTAAAGTCCCTGTTCCTCCAGTCAGTTGCACTTCCCAGGTGGGGCAGTGACTTCCCCTGCCTTGGTCTACCCGCCTTGGGCTACACCCACTGTCCAACCAGTCCCATTGAAATGAACCTGATACCTCGGTTGGAAATGCAGAGATCACTCACGTTTTGCATCTCTCTCACTGGGAACTGTGCTCTGGAGCTGTTCCTATTTGGCCATCTTGACGGGAGTCCTGTTTCTTTTCTTTAAAAAATTACAGCCAAGGTTATAAACCAGCACTGTCTAATCAACATGAAATGCAAACTACATGTGTAATTTCAAATTTTCTAGTAGCTATTTTAAAATGGATTACAAAGAAACAGGTGAAATTTATTTTAATATGTTTTAACCTCATATTTCCAAAATATTACCACTCCAACAATATTAAAATTATTAATAAAACTATTTAGATTTTTATACAAAATACTTAAGATCTGATGCATATTTTTCCCTTACAACATGTCACCTAAGACTACTCAGTTTTCGAGTGCTCAACAGGCATATGTAAGTCATAGTACTTACTATATCCTAAGTATTTTGTATAATGCCTAGAACATATTTATAATTTTACGCCAATAAAAATTTATAAAATGAATGAAGTAATAATCAAATAATTCATTCAAAAATACTTGTATTTGTCAGTAATATTTAGCACAGTTTGCATTCGTTGGTTGCAAGTGAGAAAAATCTGACTCAAAATTGTTTCATTGCAAATGAGTAACTGAATTATTCACATAACTGAAAAGCTTAGTGAATCCAAACACTTGAAAGAGGCTTATAGGCAATCTCACCTATTTTGTATCCCCTGCCCATTACAAATACCTTGTCATCTTTTTGTTTAGCTTTACTTAGCAAACCATTATTGGCTGGCCTACTGACCATGATACATGTCCAGCACAAATTATAATTACCCCAATGAGGGAGGTTCCCTCTTGTTGCATTCTTCAATCAACTTGGAGAGTATGATGACTCACCAGTGGTTTTTTAACATCTGTCTGTATTTGATATCTATAACCAACTATCACAGTTTCTTGGCCAAGCAAGTCATATGTCTCACCTTAAAGAATGGGACCAAGAAAGGTAGTGCTGGAATTTGCCCAGAATACTGTAAAACTGGAAATATGGAATGAGTAGCCTAATGACTTCCACACTTACTATTAGCTTCATTCTCTGGCAAAAATCCCTAAGAGTTAAGTTAGTTAGTTCCTGATTCTTATCTTTCCATTTTTGTAATTTTCAAAGAAATAAGTATTTTTTACCCAGTGGTTTCAACAAAATTCCCCTGGTTGGATGAAACAGAATTTGAGATGAACTCTAGTAGTTTCCTATTATCGCTGTATAAATTATCACAAACTTGGTTAAAATAACACAAATTTATTATCTGGAGGTCATTAGTTTAAAATAGGTATAACTGGGCTAAAATTAAGATGTCAGCAGTACTATGTTCCCTTCAGAGCATGTAGGAGAGTATAGTGTATTGAATGATGATCTCTAAAATTATATGTTCATACCCTATTCCCTAGGATCTGTGAATGTGACCTTATTTGGAAAATGGGCCTTTATAGCAACCAACATGTGCATGATGTGTCTTTATTATAGAACAATTATATTCCTTTGAGTATAAACCCAATAATGGAATTGCTGGGTTGATGGGTGTATTAGTGCATTCTTACACTGCTACGAAGAAATACCTGAGACTGGGTAATTTATAAAGCACAAAGTTTGGCTTATGGTTCTATAGGCTGTATAGGAGCATAATAGCTTCTGCTTCTGGTGATGACTCAGGAAACTTACAATCTTTGCGGAAGGCAAAGGGGAAGAGACAGACACATGTTGTGTGGCCAGAACAGGAGGAAAAGGGAGAAGAGTGATGTGCCACACACTTTTAAACAATCAGACCATATGAGAACTCTATCGTGAGAACAGCACTGAAAGGATGGTGTTAACCATTCATAAAAGATCCACCCCCATCATCCAATCACCTATCTAAAGGGTCCTACCTTCAACACTGGGGATTAGACTTGAATATGAGATTTGTGTAGGGACACAAAGTCAAACCATATCAAATAGTAGTTCTATTTTAAGTTCTTTGAGACATCTCCAAACTGCTTTTCACAATTGCCACCAGCAGTGGTTAAGTGTTCCCTTCTCTACAACCTCAGTAGCATCTTTTATTTTTTGACTTTCTAATAAAAGCCATTCTGACTGCTGTAAGATGATATCTCATTGTGGTTTTGATTTGCATTTCTCAGATAATTAGTGATGTGAAGCATTTTTTCATGTATGTTGGTAGCTTGTATGTCTTCTTCTGAGAAGTGCCTCTTCATGTTTTTTGCCCATTTTTAAAAATCGAGTTACTTGTTTTTTGCTTATTAAAATGTTTATGTTATTTATAGATTCTGGATATTAGCCCTTTGTTGGATGAATAGTTTGTGAATATTTTCTTTGATTTTGTAGACTCTCTGATGACAATGTTGATAGTTTATTTTGTTGTGCAGAGGTTCTTTAGTTCAACTAGGTCTCAGTTGTCAATTTTTGTTTTTGTTGCAATTGCCCATGAAGACTTAGTCATAAATTCCGTCCCAAGGTTGATGACCAGAATGGTGCTTCCTAGGTTTTCTTCTAGGATAATCTGAGGTCTTACATGTAAACACTTAATCCATCTTAAGTTAATTTTTGTTTGTGGTAAAAGGTGGTGGTCCAGTTTTATTCTGCTGCATATGGCTAGCCAATTACCTTAGCACCATTGATTGAATAAGGAGTCCTTTCTCCATTACACATTTTTGTTGGCTTTGTCAAAAATCAGATGACTGTTGGGGTGTGTGGCTTTATTTCTGGGTTCCCTTTTCTGTTCCATTGGCCTTTCCATCTGCTTTTAATACCAGTGTCATGGTGTTTTGGTTACTATAGCCTTATAGCATAGTTGGAAGTCAGGCAACGTGATGCCTCTCAGCTTTGTTCTTTTTGCTTAGGATTGCCTTGGCTATCCAGGCTCCTTTTGATTTCATATGAATTTTAATACAGTTTTCTCTAATTTTGCAAAAAATGTTTTTGGTAGTTTGATAGGAATAGCATTGACTCTGTAAATTGCTTTGGATATTATGGCCATTTTGACAATATTGATTCTTCCTATCAATGAGCATGGAATATTTTTCCATTTGTTTCTGTCATTGATGATGTCTTTGCACAGTGGTTGTAGTTCCCCTTGAGGAGGACTTTCACCTCCTTGGTTATCTCTACTCCTATTTCACTCTTTTTGTTGCTATTTTGAATTTGATTTTGTTCTTGATTTGCCCCTCAGTTTGGATGTTGTTTGTGTATAGGAATGCTACTGATATTTGTACATTGATTTTGTATCCTGAAACTTCACTGAAATTGTGTATCACATCAAGGAGCTTTTGAGCAGAGACAATGGGGTTTTCTATAGAATTACATTGTCTGACAATATGGATAGTTTGACTTTCTGCCTTCTTATTTGGATGCTTGTTTTTTTTTTTTTTTTGTTTTTTTTTTGTTTTTTTTTTTTTTTTTTTTTTTTCTTTTGCCTGATTTCTTTGACTAGGATTTCCTGTACATGTTAAATAGGAGTGATGAGAGAGGCCATTCTTGTCTTGTGCTTGCTTTCAAGGGGAATGCTTCCTGCTTTTCCCATTCAGTATGATGTTGGCTGTGGGTTTGTCATATATGGATTTTACTATTTTGAAGTATGTTTCTTCAAGGCCTACTTTCTTTAGAGTTTTTAACATGAAGGGATGTTGAATTTTATCAAAAGCCTTTTCTGCATGTATTGACATGATCACATATTTTTTGTTTTTAGTTCTGTTTATTTGGTAAATCACATTTATTGATTTGTGTATGTTGAAGCACCCTTGCATGCTAGAGACAAAGCCTACTTGATCATGGTAGATTCACTTTGTTGTGATGGTGGATTTGGTTTGCTACTATTCTGCTGGGTATTTTTGAATCTATGTGCATCAAGGATATTGGCCTGAAGCTTTCTTTATTTGTGGTGTTTCTTCCAGGTTTTGGTATTACAATAATGTTGGCCTTATAGAATATGTTAGGGAAGAGTCTTTCCTTTTCAAAATTTTGGAATACTTTCAGTAAGAATGGTACCAGATTTTCCTTATACATCTAGTAGAAATTTGCTGTGAATCCTTCTGGTCCTGGGCTTTTTTTGTCTGGTAGACTTTTTATTACTGATTCAATTTCAGAACTCATATTGGTCAGTTCAGTGATTCAGTCCCTTTCTAGTTCAATCTTGGGAAGTTGTATGTTTCCAGGAATTTATCCATTTTCTTCTAAGTTTTGTTGCTTGTGTGTATAGAGGTGTTCATATATAATGTTCTCTGTGTTTTTTTTTTTTTCTTTTTTTTTTTTTTTTTTTTTTTTTTTTTTTTTTTGTATTTCTGTAGGGTTAGTGATAATATCCTCTTTGCCATTTGTAAATTGTTTATGTGAATCTTATCTCTCTCTTCTTCATTAGTCTAGTTAGTTGTCTATCTTGTTAATTATTTCAAATAATCACCTCCTGGATTTATCAATCTTTTATATGATTTTTCACATCTCAGTTTCCTTTGATTTGGCTCTGATTTTGGTTATTTCTTGTCTTCTGCTAGCTTTGGGATTGGTTTGCTTTTGGTTCTGTAGTTCCTCTGGTTATGATGATAGGTTGTTAATTTGAAATCCTTTTTTTTTTTTTTTTTTTTTTTTAAATTTGGGTATTTAGTACTCTTCAAAGTAGTAAAGACATAGAATCAACCTAAATGCCAATCGATGGTAGACTGGATTAAGAAAATGTGGTACATATACACCATGAAATACTATGCAGTAATAAAAATGAATGAGATTATACCCTTTGCAGCAAGATGAATGGAGCTGGAGTCCATCCTCCTTAGCAAAGTAACACAGGAACAGAAAACTAAATATCATACCTTCTCATTTATAGATAGGAGCTAAACTTTGAGTACACATGGAAACATAGAAGAGAACAAATGACAATGGGGCTTGCTAGAGGGTGAAGGTGAGAGGTGAGTTAGGATTGAACAGTTATCTTTGAGTACTATGTTTATTACCTAAGTAATGAAATGATCTGTACACCAAACCTCTGTAATCTGCAATTTACCTATATAAAAATCCTGCACATATACCTCTGGACCTAAAATAAAAGTTTAAAAAAAGATTTTAAAAATAAAAAAGAAAAAAGAAAACCAGATACTTACTGTTTTCAACACAAAAATAATAAATGTTTGTGATTATGCATATGCTAGTTACCTTTATCTGATCAGTATACATATATGTATCAAAACATCACTATGTACCCCATTAATACATACAATTATTATTTGCCAATTAAAACAAAATAAAAACAGAGGAAAAGCATCTTTTGCAGATGTAATTAAGTTAAAGATCTCAAGATAGGCTCATCTTCAGTTTTTCAAGTGGGTCCTAAGTCTAATGACAATGTTCCTTATGAGAGACAGAAAAAGAGAAGACATAAAGAGAAGAAGGCCGTGTGAAGATGAAGGCAGAAATTAGAGTCACATAGCGGCAAAGCAGGGAATACCTGGAGTCATCAAATACTGGAAGATGCAAGGGGGAACTTTTGGAGGAAGGGCCACCCTGTTGATACCTTGATTTTTGAATTATTGCCTCCAAAACTGTGAGAGAATGAACTTCTGTTGTTATGGCAGCTCTGGTCCAGCTTCTAGAGGCTGCTTGTATTAGTTGCCTTACATTCCCCTCCTCCATCTTCAAGCCAGCAATCCAGCATCAAGTCTGTCTCTTTCTCTCTCTCCTTCCTCTCCTCTTCTCTCCTTTATATCTCCCTCTTCCTCTTGTAAAGACTTTTGTGATGACATTGAGTCAACTTGGATAAATCAGGATCACCTTCTTCTTTCAAGGTCAGCTGATTAATAACTTTAATTCTATTTGCACCCATAATTCACCCTTGTCATGTCACATATCACCGTCACCAGTTCCAGGAAATAGGATGTAGACAATTTTATACAGGCATTATTCTGCTTACCACGTAAACTATGAGAAAAATTAGGAAAATTTCTTCAATAAAGAAGAAGAATGTTTGGTCCTGAAAGAACAACCTGACAGGGAAAATACAATATTTATTTGAAGTTTGATTACTAGATGTTTTATCTTAATGCCAGCTCAAGACCCTCCCAGAGAGCACCATGTGTTAGCCTATATTAGCTGAAGACACATCAAATTGCTACCTAAATTACTTGTTACTGATCTACACCAACTTTTATCTACTTTTTCCCCAGATGCTAACTCATGACTTCTGCTTTCATTTACAACACAGATGTTACTCTTTGAAGCTGGTCCATCTAAATCTTTTCTCTGAATCCTTTCATGGTATTTGCCTTGGATTTTTGTTACCAGCAGTTCTTGGTTTTGGACTATCTTCAGGAGAATTTTCTCTTCCTCTTAGTTCCTTAAGAATGAGGCTAGGTATTATTTTTCTATGAGAAGAAGATTTGAAGACATGGATAACAGTCTTAAATGCCTGTAGCACACAGTATGTGAGCAGGAACTGAGTGAGAAATAAGGATGGAGAGACAATCTGAGGCCTGATTATGGAGGACATTGAAGGAAGGAGTCAGGACTAAGGAGTTTAAATTTAAGAGATAAAAATGTGTTACTTTATTTATAAAGTTGGGATTTTATGAAAAATAAAATTTATAAATATTCACTTTTTATAGATTCATTAAGGTATATTTTACTAATTATACAATTAAATTATTTTTAGTAAATTTAGAAAGTTGTGTATCTATCACCAAAATCCAATTTTATAACATTTCCATCACCCTAAAAAGACTACTCACGAACATTTGCAGTCATTTCTCTACTCCTGCCTTTTAATTTTTCTCTGTGCAATCACTTGATCTGGGAGGCAGAGGTTGTAGTGAGCCAAGATTGTACCATTGCACTACAGAATGGGCCAAAAGAGTAAAAATTCTGCCACAAAAATAAATAAATGCTATTGTTTATCATATTCATTTTAAATAAAAGTTAATTTGGGCTGTACTAGGTAATAGGCAATAGAAATATACATAAAAATAACTAGAAAGGTAGAATATGGATTTATGTTCAGATATGTTGGAATTAAAAATCCAGCTCTTGCCATCTGACTGTAAACAAATACTATACTATATCTGGCCTTAGTTTCATCTCAAAATTAGGTTGAATGTTTTCTTTATAAGCATGTTGTGAGATGATTTACATAATGTACTTTACACATTGCCTGAAGCCCATTAGGGGCTAATATTTGGTGATATTCATATTTTTGCTATTTTTACTTATGGCTAGATCAGATATATAAATGTAGGAGAAAGAATAAAATTAAAGATGATTATCTTTATATTTAGCTTTCACAACCAAGAGTATAATCTCACTAATAGTGCTAGGAAATATAGTTTCAATAATTGGCTTACTGGGAAAGAGATGATAAGTTTGGTTTGGGCCATAATGAATTTAATCTACAAGTAAGATAGTCATGTGAAAATAATCCTCCTGACAAATAAAATTATGGTTTTAGAATTTTGAGAGCCAAGTAAGAGTTATGAAACCAAGCAATTGATTCAGGAAGGAAAATAATCCAGACACTTGTAGTAAAAGTTGCAACAAAGCCTGGACTAAAAGATTAGTAAGTCATAGTATTTTGTCTCCTTATGAATTTCTGTATCCAGCTATTATCCTGCTAGGGCAGGATATAACCCCAGGCTGAGGCTTCTGGAAGAAAGACACCAATGAGTTTGCTTAACTTTGGGAATTACACAGGATAAAACAAAAGAAAGTAAGGAAGGATAGAAGGGAAGGGGGTAAAGTCTGTGAAAATTCAGGAGAATGCATCAAAATAATAACCCAAAGATCAAGTAACTATGTCTTATAACCCATTGCTTGCTAAATAATGAGAAACAACATGTCTTTGGGATTATATATCAAAATTTTAGTCTTATGAGTCAATATCAAAATAAACAGAATTTAGATAGCAACTATCTGGAGAAGTATTGTAGGACACAATTACAGTGTTCTTAATGTTGGAATTAGCTAGGTTGTTTAATCTATTGAAAATGATGTAACAGAAACTCCCAGAGACATACATTTGCTGAAGAGCTTTCTGTGACTACAAATTGTCTACTTCTAATTGCTATGAAAAGCATATTAAAATAATAGAATCAAGGTATAATTAAGAAATAGCAAAAAGAACCTAGGCCAATACATAAGACCCCAGAGCTCTTTATTAAACAAAATCTCTATTGTTTGTCAGAGTGTGGGGGACTTTACAGATAACAGGCAAGAAAACACTTGCTTTTTCTCATTTTCACTTGATAATTATTAAGAGTCATCAAACGAGAGTGAAGAAATGACTTCATCAGCTGTAACAAGCCTGTGGGCCATTCTAAAGACAGGCCAAAGAAGCAGAATGAAAGAGGTTCAAAGGAATGTATTCTCAATACATCTCTCATAATCCATAAAAAAACGAGCAAAGAAACTAAATTGTGAATGAAGTTACCCTTACTATATATTGAGGTTTTTGAGAATAAAATATTATAGGTGAATTAAAATTAATATATAATAATAAAATTTAATAATAAAAAATTTGTGTGAAACATGAAGGAATAAACATTCTTTTTTCTAATAGACTTCTTCCTAAAAGAAAAAAAGTAGACTAAGATTATTATGTTATCAAACATTTAAAGACAAAGTGTTTGTACATTGATAGTCCTTGGTTATTCACTAAAACACTTTCTAAAGCTTCATAATACAGAGGTTAGAATGGTAAACTGTATTTTTCAGAACACAGATTACTAAAGTTATATAGACTTATATACGTCTAGCATTGACAATTGGTGTAACCTTAGTACAGTTGGATTTCGACTACTGTGGTGGTTAGGGACATTGACTTACCGTGCAGCTAAAAATTTATATATATATAATGAAATCTTTTGCCGTGCCTATGTCTTCTATATATATTCTATAATGGAGATTAGAGGCTTTGCATAAAAATCAGCTCTCAACCTTTAACTCAAAAATGAAAAGAGAAATCCATCAAAATAAGAAGAAATCACCCCAGACCCTGGAGAGGAGATGCAGGCAAATGGCCCCCTTGACAGCATCTGGCTCATAAAAGTGAGTGAAGTTCTAGTACATGTGAGAGGCAGACAGCCTCCTTCTGTGACTCACCTTTTCACGGGGATCTGAGCAACCCGGGCTGAGAGAGAGCACTTTGTTTCTCCCAAGCTCCAGTACTGTTTTGGGGAGAGGCTTGAAGGTTGGAGAGGGAAAGAGACTGAGAAAAGCTCAGTCATTTTCCCTGGAGCCCCAGGACTAAGAGCAGGATGCCATTTTAAATCCAGGTTCATACAGTCAGCCATTCTTTGGTGACCTGGAAGTGTGGCCCTGCAGGCATTTCAGTCTCAGACCAGAGTTTGGAGCACTTGCTTTAGAGAGAAGTAGGGGCTTCCACAACCCGGATTATAAAGAGCTCCTCACCAGCTATTACTGGAATTGCCCTTTTCCCCATCACAGGCCTGGGTTGGGAGGAGGGCTGCTATAGCTTCAGTTTTTGCTGGGTGATTTGAAGGCAGGCCCAGCTTAGTGACCTAAAACTGGTCTTAGTGAGTCATTGCTGGGTATCCCAGCCTGCTCCCCCGAGATTATGATGCATTGGGGCCCCCCGCTCTCTATGCTTAGGAAGATCTTCAAGCATTTGGAGCATTCATTCACATTAACTAGCAATGTGAGACACCCCATCCTTCTTGTGCAGGGGGCTTCTCCATGCCGTGCCCAAGCATATTTCCAGGTATTCAGAGCACCTGTTCACCTGGATCAGCAGCTTGCCTCACCCCGCCCTCCTTGTGCAGAGATCCTAGTGCAGGGGGCCTCCCTCTACTTTATGTTCAGGCAAGTCTCCAGGGATTCAGAGCAGCTGCTCACCTGGTTCAGCAGCCCGAGCCACCCTCCTTGCCCAGGACATAGATTGTGGTGCAGTAGGGCTTTCTGCCCCAGGCTTTGACTGATCTCCAGGTATTCAAAGCACCTGCTCACCCAGATTGGTAGCTTGATCTACTACACCCTTTTTGTGCAGAGATCCTGGAGCAGAGGTTTTGGTGCAGCAGCACCCTCTCTACTACCCACTAAGTCAGACCTCCAGGTACCTGGAGAACACACTTTTCTAGATTAAGAGTTTAGGCTAACTTTTCTGCTCATGCAGAGAACTTGAGGGTGAGGAGATTTCTCATCTCAATGCCTAGGCATCCCTCTTGGTGTTTCATGGTCACCCACTAGATTCTCCTTCAGCAATAGTGCTTGTACCCATCATCAGAAGACCTGCACGTGGGCATGCCTAGTCTGGACCTGCCCATCATAGTCCCCACTCCCCAGGGCTGAGCAGGGAGCTCAAACCACTGTGCATTCCACAGATCAGTCCATTGCTGGAGGCAATAGAGAGCTGCTCTCAGTAAACAAGGGTCGAGTACATACCCAACCATATTAGCCCCATCTGATTCTTATCCATAAACACCATCTACTGACTTGTAGGTTGAACTGTACTGCTAAGTATAAAACCTGCCAAAAGAAGCACAAAAGCAAGAAGACCTTACTACATGTTCTCTACAGTCATGCCCTCTAGGGAGGGGGGACACAAAAGACACACAAAAAACCCCCAATAATTTTATAAACAAAGAAAGAAAAAGAAAGAATACTACCTGTATAAAAATAATTACAAAAATTAGAAGAGTCAGCATCTCCAGATGAGAAGAAACCAGCACAAGAATTGTGGCATCATAAAAATTCTGAGTGTAGTGATACCACCAAAGGTCACGCTAGCTCTCCCACAGTGGTCCCTAACTAAAATGGATACTTAGACATGACAGATAAAGAATTCAAATCTTTTTCTCATATAATTGTTGCCACATATACGTCTTCTTTTGAAAAGTGTCTATCCATTTCCTTTTCCCACTTTTTTATGTTTGTAAATTTGTTTAAATTCCTTATAGATGCTGGATATCAGACCTTTGTCAGATGTGTAGTTTGCAAAAATTTTCTCCCATTCTGTAGGCTGATTAGTCTATTGATAATTTATATTGCTTTGAAGAAGCTCTTTGATTCAATTACATCCTGTTTGTCAATTTTTGCTTTTATTGCAATTGCTTTTGGCATCTTTGTCATGAAATCTTTGTCTGTGCCTATGTCCTGAATGGTATTGCCTAGTTTATCTTCAGGGTTTTTATAGTTTTGGGTTTTACATTTAAGTCTTTAATCCATCTTAAGTTAATTTTTATTAATGGTGTAAAATAGGGGACCAGTTTTAATATTCTGTATACAGCTATCTAGTTATCCTAGAACAATTTATTGAATAGAAAATTCTTTCCTCATTGCTTGATTTTGTTTTTTGTTGAATACCAGATAGTTGTAGATGGGCAGTCTTATTTTGGGATTCTCTATTTAGTTTCATTATTCTATGTGTCTGTTTTTGTACTAGTATCATGCTGTTTTGTTTACTGTAGCCCTGTAGTATAGTCTGAAGTCAGGTAGCATGATGCCTCCAGCTTTCCTCTTTTTGATTAGGTTTGCCTTGGCTATTTGAGCTGTTTTTGGTTTCGTATAAATTTTAAAATGGATTTTTCTAGCTCTGTAAAGAAGTCAATGGTAGTTTAATGGGAACAGCATTGAATCTGTACATTGCTTGAGCCGTATGGTCATTTTAGCAATATTGATTCTTCCTATCCATGAATGTGGAATGTTTTTCCATTTGTGTCATCTCTGATTTCTTTGAGCAGTGGTTTGTAGTTCTCCTTGCATAGATCTTTCACCTCCCTTGTAAGTTGTATTCCTAGGTATTTTATTCTTTTTGTGGCATTTGTGAATGGGAGTTTATTTCTGATTTGGCTCTTGGCTTTACTGTTATCAGTGTATAAGAATACTAATTATTTTTTCACATTGATTTTGTATCCTGAGACTTTTCTGGGGTTGTTTATCATTTTAAGAAGCTTTTCCGTTGAGACTATGGGGTTCTCTAGATATAGGATAATGTCATCTACAAACTGAGATAATTTGACTTTTACTCTTCCTATTCAGATGTTGTTTATTTCTTTCTCCTGCCTGATTGCCCTGACCAGAACTTCAAATACTATATTGAATGGGACTGATAAGAGAGGGCATCCTTGTCTTGTGCCAGTTTTCAAGGGGAATGCTTTCAGCTTTTGCCCATTCATTATGATGTTGGCTGTGGGTTTGTCATAGATGGTTTTCCATTTTTGAGGTATGTTCCTTCAATATCTACTTTACTAAGAGTTTTGAACATGAATGAATGTTGAACTTTACTGAGAGCCTTTTCTGCATCTATTGAGGTAATCATGTGGTTTTTATTTTTAGTTCTGTTTATGTGTTAAATCACATTTATTGATTTGTGTCTGTTGAACCAAGATACAGATCACCTTGGTTCAACAGATACAAATTGCCTCCCAAAGATAAAGTCTACCTGATTATGGTGAATAACCTTTTTGATATGCTGCTGGATTTGCTTTGCCAGCATTTTGATGAGGATTTTTGCATTGTTCCTCATTAGGGATATTGGCCTTAAGTTGTCTCTTCTTGTTGTATCTCTGCCAGGTTTTGATATCAGGATAATGCTGGCCTCACAGAATGAGTGAGGGAGACCCTCCTTCTCAATTTTTGGGAATAATTTCTGCAGGAATGGTGCCAGGTCTTCTTTCTACATTTGGTAGAATTCAGCTGTAAATCCATCTGGCCCTGGGTTTTTTTTTTTTTTTTTTTTAAATCGGCAGACTATTTATTATTGCCTTATTTTCAGAATTCATTATTGGTCTGTACAGGGATTTAATTTCTTCCTTTTTCAGTCTTGGAAGGGTGTATGTGTTCATGAATGTATCCATTTCTTTCAGATTTTCTAGTTTATGTGCATAGTGGTGTTCATAATATTCTCTGATGTTTGTTTTTATTTCTGTGTGGTTAGTGGTAATATCCACTTTGATGTTTCTAATTGCGTCTATTTAATCTTTTTTTCTGTCTTTATTGATCCAGCTAGAAGTCTATTTTATTAGTTTCTTTAAGAAAAAAAAATCTGCATTCATTGATCTTTTAAATTTTTTTGATGTCTCTGTCTCCTTCAGTTAAGCTCTGATTTTGGTTATTTCTTGTGTTCTGCTGGCTTTGGTATTTCTTTGCTCTTTGTTCTCTAGATTTTATAGTTGTGATGTTAGACTTTTAGCAAGATCTTTCTAATTTTTTATGTGGTCACTCAGTGCTATAAATTTCCTTTTTAACAACATCACTTCTCATTAGAAAAATGCAAATCGAAACCACAATGAGATACTATCTAACACCAGTCAGAATGACTCTTATTAAAAGTCAATAAATAACAGATGATGGCAAGGTTGTGGAGAAAAAGAAATGTTGGTGGGAATGTAAATTAGGTCAACTATTGTGGAAGACAGTGAAGCAATTTCTCAAAGACCTAAAAACAGAAATACTATTTGACTTAGCAATCTCACTACTGGGTATATCTGAAAGGAATATAAATGATTCTATTATAGAGACACATGCATGTGTATGTTCACTGCAGCACTATTCACAATAGTAAAGCTGTGGAATCAACCTAAAAGTTCATCAATGATAGACTGGATTTTAAAAAATGTGGTATATATACTATACAGCCATTAAAAAATAATGATATCATGTCCTTTACAGGGACATGGGTGGAGCTAGTGACCATTATCCTTTGCAAACTAACACAGGAACAGAAAACAAAATATAACATGTCCTTACTTATAAGTGGAGGTAAATGATGAGGCCACATGGGTACATAGAACAGAAAAACACACACTGGGGCCTATTGGAAGGTGGAGGGTGGGAGTGGGGAGAGGATCAGGAAAAATAACTGATGAGTACTGGGCTTAATACCTGGGTGATGCAATAATCTGTACGATAAACCCCCATGACAAGTATTTACTTATGTAGCAAACCTGACATGTACTTCGAAGTTAAAAAAAGAAGCAGAATGTATGCCCTTGAAGTTATATTGTTGTCTGTTTTAATTGAATTGTTATAACTTAAAAAGATAAGAATTTGAAGCAAGGATTTCAAGGAAGCTTGACAAGATTCAAAACAATGTTGAAAATTAACACAAAGAGCTTGCTTGCTTTCTCTCTCTCTCTCTCTCTTTCTTTCTTTCTTTCTTTCTTTTTTTTTTTTTTTAAGTCTTGCTTTGTCACCCAAGCTGGAATGCAATGGCACAATCTTGACTCACTATAACATCCACCTCCCAGGTTCAAGCAATTCTCCTGCCTCAGCCTCCCAAGTAGCTTGGATTACAGGCACCCACCACCATGCTCAGCTAATTTTTGTATTTATAGTAGAGACAGGCTTTCACCAGATTGGTTAGCTAGTCTCAAACTTATGACCTCAGGTGATCCAAAGATTTATAAAGCTATTCAGGAAATGAATGAAGAGATAAAAATATTTAAAAGAAATCAGTTAGACTTTATAAAACTGAAAAACTCACATAAGGAACTTCAAAATACAATTAGAAGCTTTCTCAATAGACTGGACCAAATAGAAGAAAAAATTTTTAGATTTCAGAAACTGGTCTTTGCAACTAATGAAGTCAGATAAAACTAAGAAAAAAATAATTTAAAGAATGAAGTAATTCTTCAAGAATCATTGGATTATATAAAACAACCAAACCTATGAATTATTGGCATTTCTGAGAGAGAAGAAAAAGTAAACAACCTGAAAATTATACTTGAGGAAATAATTCAAGAGAATTTTCCTAATTTTACTAGGGAGGTAAACATTCAGATACAAGTCATACAGAGAACACCTGAAAGATATTATAAAAGACTAACATCACCAAAGCATACAGTCACCAGGTTGTCCAAGGTTAACACAAAAGAAAAATCTTAAAGATAGCTAGAGAAAAAGTCCAGATCAGGCTAATAGCTACTTCTCAGCAGAAACCTTACAATCCAAGAGACAGAAAGCATATTTTCAGTAATCTTAAAGAAAAGAATTCCAAACAAGAATTTCATATCCCATCTTCATAAGGGAAAGAGAACTAAAACTTGACCAGACAGTGAAGTACAAAGGGAATTTGTTATCACTAGACGAGCCTCATGAGAGATGTTTAAGGGACTCATAAGCATAGAAACAAAAGAATGAAACATGATACCCCAAAAACTCAATTAAGTACATAGCCCATGATCCTATAAAGCAATCAAACAATAGAAATTACAAAGCAACCACTAACAATGTCATAATAGGATGAAAACCTCATATATCAATATTAACCTTGAATGTAAATGGTGTAAATATCCTATTTAAGAGGCATAGAGTTGGAAGTTGCATATATATATATAGACTCTTTCATCTGTTATCTTCAAAAGACCATTTCATATGTAATGAAACACATATGAAATGTGGCTCGTTTCATATGAAATGTAATAAAACACCTATGAAATGTAGGCTCAAAATAAAAGGCTGGGGAAGGAGCTATTATGCAAATAAAAAACAAAAAGTGCAGAAGTCACTATTCTTGTATCAGATAAAACAGACTTTAAACTAAACAGTAAAAACAGACAAAGAAGGAAATTACATGATGATATAGTGTTCAGTTAACAAGAAAACTTAACTATTTGAAACATATATTCAGCAACATTGTAGGACTCCAATTAATACAACAACTTCTAGACCTATGAAAGACTCAGACACACAATAATAATGGGAAACATCAACACCCAACTGACAGCATTACATAAATCATTGAGGCAGAAAACTAACATAGAAATTCGGTGCTTAATTTCAACACTTAACCAATTGGAACTAATGGACATCTGCAGACTATTCCACCCATCAACCACAGAATACACATTATTCTCATCTGCACATAGAACATACTCCAAGAATGACCACATTTTCAGCCATGAAGCAAGTTTTAATGAATTAAAAAAAAATTAAATCATACTAACCATACTCTCAGACCACAAAGGAATAAATATAGCAATCAATACAAAGAAAATCTCCCCAAACCACACAATTATCTGGAAAATAAACAACTTGCTCTTGAATAACTTTTGAGTAAACAACAAAATTAAGGTAGAAAAAATATTTGAAATAAAAGAAAGTAGAGATACACATAGCAAAATCTCTAGAATGCAAATAAGCAGTGTTAGGAGGAAAATTTATGGCATTAATTACCTATTTCAAAAACTTGAAAAGATCTCAAATTAGCTATGTAACACTACACTTAAAGGAACTAGAAAAGTAAGAACAAATTAACCCCAAAGCTAGCAGAAAAAAATAGATAACCAAAATCAGAGCAGAACTGAATAAAATTGAGACACAAAGTCCATGGAAAGAATCAACACAACCAAAAGTTGATTTTCTGAAAGGATAGAGAAAAATTGATTGACTGATAAGAAGATTAACAAAGATAAAAGAGTGAAGATCCAAATAAGCACAATCAAAAATGACAAAGGGTGTTACAACTGATGGAATAGAAATACAAAAAGATCCCCAGAGACTCCTATAAACACTTCTAAGCACTCTGATATTATGCAGATGCTTATTCCCTCTAAATCTCATGTTGAAATGGAATCCTCAGTGTTGCAGGTGGGGCCTGGTGGGAGATGATTAGGTCATGGGGGCAAATCCCTCGTGAATAGCTTAGTGCTGTCTTTGTGATAGTGAGTATGTTCTCACTCTGAGTTTATTGTTTAAAAGAATGTGGCACCTCCTGCCCTCTCTTGTTCCCACTCTCACTATAAGATATGATGGCTCCCCCTTCTCCTTTGACCCTGGTTGAAAGCTTCCTGAAGCCTGACCAGAAGCCAAGTAGATGCTGGCACATGCTTTCCATATGTTCTACAGAAACGTGAGCCAAGTAAAACTCTTTCTTTCTTTATAAATCACCCACCTCAGATATTTCTTTAGAGCAAAGCAAGAATGGACTAAAACACATACAAACTAGAAAATCTAATGAAACTATATAAATTTCTGGAATTTATAATTTCCTGGAAACACATAATCTCTGAAGATTGAATCAGAGAAAATTCTAAACAGACCAATATTAAGTTCCAAAAATGAACCAGTAATAAAAAACTTACCAACCCCCCCAAAAAAAATAAATAAATAAGCTTCAGAGCAGATGGATTCATAGCTGAATTCTGTCAGACATACAAAGAAAAGCTAGTACCAATTCTACTGAAATTATTCCAAAACATTTAGGAGGGACTCCTCCATAACTGATTCTAGGAAGTCAGAATTACCCTGACAACAAAACCTGATGCGGCAGAAAATAAAACTATAGGCCAATATCCCCCAATATCCCTGATGGACATAGACACAAAAATCATCAACAAAATAGTAGCAAATCAATTCCAGCAGTGCATTAAAAAGTTAATTCACCATGATCAAGTAGGCTTCTTTCTTCTTATGTAAAGTTGTCTCAACATGCAGAAATCCACAAATGAGCTTCACCACGTAAATATAATTTAAAATAAAAATATATGATGGTCTCAATAGATGCAGAAAACGCCTTTGATAAAATCCAACATTCTTTCAGGATAAAAACTCTCAAGAAACTAGGAAGGAACATACCTCAAAATACTTACAGCCATCTATGATAAACTCACGGATAACATAATACTGGATGGGCAAAAGTGAGCAGGCATTTCTTTTGATGATTGGAACCAGATAAGGATGCCCATTCTCCCCACTCATATTCAACATAGTACTTGAAGTCCTAGCCAGAGCAATCAGAAAAGAGAAAGAAATAAAGGGCGTCCAGACAGGAAAAAAAATAAAAATAAAAAAAAAAGAAGGAAAACTATCTCTCTTCAGTGATAATGTGACTCTATACTGAGAAAACCCCAAAGATTCCACAAAAGGTTCCTGGAACTGATAAATGACTTCAGTGAAGTTTTAGGATACAAAATCAACATAAATATATCAGTGGCATTTCTATACACCAATAACATTTAAGCTGAGAACAAAAGCAAGAACACAATCTCATTTAAAATAGTCACACGTATGCACACACACACACACACACACACACACACACACACACACACAAATACTTAGGAATACATCTAACCAAGGAGGTGAAAGACCTCTACAAGGAGAACTACAAAACACTACTAACAGAAATTGTAGATAGCACAAACAGATGAAAACTTTCTATGCTCATGGATAGGAAAAATCAATATTATTAACAAGGCCCATACTGCCCAAAATGATCTGCAAATTTAATACTATTTATATCCAACTACCAGTGTCTTTTTTTCACATTATTAGAAAAACTATTCTAAAATTTCTATGGAACCAAAAAAGAGCCTGAATAGCCAAGGCAATCCTAAGCAAAAAGAACAGAGCTGGAGGCATCACATTACCTGACTTCAAACTATACTGTAAGGCTACAGTAACCCTAACAGCATGGTACTGCTACAAAAACGGACACATAGACCAATGGAAGAGAATAGGGATCTCAGCAACAAAGTCATACTCCTACAGCCATCTGATCTTTGAGCAATTTGACAAAAATAAGAAACGGGAAAAGGAGTTCGTATTCAATTAATGGTCCTGAGATAACTGGTGAGCTATAAACAGGAGAATGAAAATGGACCCTTACCTTTTACCATTTACAAAAATTAACTTAAGATGGATGAAACATTTAAATGCAAGACCCAAAATGATGAGAAATCTACAAGTAAACCTAGGAAACACCATTCTAGACATTGGCCTTGGAAAAGAATTTGTGTCTAAATACTCAAAAGCAATTACAACAAAATAAAAAATGACAAGTGGACCTAATTAAACTAAAGGACTTCTGCACAACAAAAGAAACTATCAAAGGAGTAAACAGATAACCTGCAGAATGGGAGAAAATATTTGCAAAGTACGTATCGGATAAAGGTCTAATATCCAGAATCTATAAGGAGCTTAAACAATTCAACAAGCAAGCTACAAATAATTTCATTAAAAAGTATACACAAGACAGGAACAGACACTTCTTAAAAGAAGACACACTATTTATAGAAGCCAGAAACATGAAAAGATGGCTCAGTATCTCTAATCATCATAGAAATGCAAAACTGCTTCTTTTACGTCTTCTTTCTCATCCTTGGACATTGGCTCACAAACATTCATTTACACCAAGCCATCTTCTGTTAATTCATCTGGTGTGGTGTCTATTACCTCTTGAACTTATCCAAGATCCATATCTTGAAACATCCACTATTTTTGCCATATTGAGTCTCTTTCATGATTTTCTTTATCGTCTCTGTCATAAATCCTATGAATTCATGTACAACATCTGGGCATTTTTCTCCAGCAGGAAGCTATTGTTTCAGGCTTGATGTTTCAGGCTTTCACAACTTTCCTGTAACAGTGATGACATCTTCAGTGGTATAATCCTTCCAGATATTCATGATATTGTCTCTATCTCCATAGTGTGGATAATTTTTTCTATAGTACTGTGTATAATAAGTCTTAAAGATCCTTATTACCCCCGATCCAGAGATTGAAATAGAAATATTGTGTTTGAGAGTAAGCAGATACCTTGACCTGCCTTTGTTGTTGAACTCATGGGTTATGGGTGGCCAGGGCCATTGTCCAATATCAAAAAAAAACTGTAAATGTCAGTCTCTTACTGGCAAGGTATTTTCTGACATCAGAGACAAATTATCAATGGATCTATTACCTTTGCATCAACCTAACAGAAATATTTGGTTGCAAAAGTAATAGATCCGTCAGTAATTTGCACCATAAAATTACTTTTGCACCAATCTAGTATTTTAGAAAAAAAAAAACCCTTTTTCTAAAATATAATATTTAAAAGGGCTTTCCTTGTTTAGGTTTTCTTATTTCCAGCAAAAAGGTTGGCAGCTGGTGTTTATCTTTTCCTTTCAAGGCTCAAGAATTTGCAGCTTTATAGATGAGGACAGTCTTGATTATAAATCTGACTGAATTTGCACAAAGTAGTAGTTAAGTATTTCTGCCTTAAATCCTAGTGCTTGCTTGTCTTTTTTACAACTAAAAAATGTCCTTTGTGGAAATTTTTACAGAATAGGGCACATTTGTCTACGTTAAAAATCTGTTCAGGCAGAAATCCTTTCTCCTTGATGATTTTCTTAATGGTGTCTGTGAACTTTTCTGCTGCCTCTTCGTCGGCAGCAGCTGCTTCTCCTGTTTAACTTGACATTTTTTGAGTCAAACCTGTCTTTAAAATTATCAAACTATCCTTTGCTGGTAGTAAGTTCTCCAGCTTTAGATTCTCCACCTTATCTTTGCTTAAGTTGTTATACAGTAACTTTGCTTTTCCTTGAATTACATTAAAGTCTGTAGTTATTCCTTTCTTTCAGAAATGCTGCACCCACATAAAAGGTAGATGTTCGATACACGATACAAAGGTATTTCAGCCAAAAGGCAAGGTTTTTGTGTCTGCTGAAATAGCTGCAGCAACATTTTCATAAATTTTCTTTTCTTTGTTTCACAGCAGTCGTTATGCTTGGATTCATTAATCTTAAAATGGTGGAAAATCGCAACTACAGACCTCAACCCATGGTACATATGCAGCAATTAGACTTTTATTGTAATGTCATAATTTTTCTTCGCTTATTGGGGCACTTCAAGCATCATTAGTGACATTTTGCTTGGGTACCATGGTGTTATTCGTTTATGGTATTGCACTAAAAGTGAAAAACAAAAACAAAAACAAAAACAAGTGCAAGAACTGTGGGAGATTACTTTGTACTGAAATACGCAGTTTGGTGGAGAGACTAACTGTTGATATGGAGATGATTATCATCACAGGGTGTTTTAAGCAGACAAAACACAACACTCGAGCTCACCGCAGTAGCATGGGAGGAGGCTTGAAATTATTATAGTAGCTCAGTATATAATATGGTTAATGTTATGCAGTTATAATTTTACAGAAATGACATACTTAACTTTTTCTTAATTTTTTTTCCATATTTTGATGCTACACAGTTTATTTGCAAGTGTTTTCAAATTATTGTGAATCTCAAAAAAAAATTCTATATATTTACTAACAAAATCCATGTATAAGTGGATCCGTGCAGTTCAACCTGTATTGCTCAAGGGTCAACTCTATAATTCATCTTATAATGAGCAAAGAAAAGTATAAAACCAAGAAAGCTGTAGGCCAATTCATTCTTATGTAAATAAACTATTGAATACAAGGTTTCTTTCTTTTTTTTATTGCATTTTAGGTTTTGGGGTACATGTGAAGAACATGCAAGATTGTTGCATAGGTACACACATGGCAGTGTGGTTTGCTGTCTTCCGTCCCCTCACCTGTATCTGTTATTTCTCCCCATGCTATCTCTTCCCACCTCCCTACCCCCCGTCCCTCCCCCATTTCCCCCCAACGGACCCCAGTGTGTAGTGCTCCCCTCCCTGTGTCCATGTGTTCTCATTGTTCAACACCCGCCTATGAGTGAGAATATGCGGTATTTAATTTACTGCTCTTGTGTCAGTTTGCTGAGAATGATGGTTTCCAGGTTCATCCATGTCCCTACAAAGGACGTGAAGTCATTATTTTTGATGGCTGTATAATATTCCATGGTGTATATGTACCCCATTTTCCCTATCCAGTCTATCATCCTTGGGCATTTGGGTTGGTTCCAGGTCTTTGCTATTGTACACAGGACTGCAGTGAACATTCATGTGCATGTGTCCTTATAGTAGAATGATTTATAATCCTTTGGATATATAGCCAGTAATGGGACTGCTGGGTCAAATGGGATTTCTATTTTTAGGTCCTTGAGGAATCACCACACTGTATTCCACAATGGTTGAATTAATTTACATTCCCACCAACAGTGTAATAGTGTTCCTATTTCTCCACATCCTCTCTAGCATCTGTTGTTTCCAGATTTTTTAATGATCGCCATTCTAACTGGTGTGAGATGGTATCTCAATGTGGTTTTGATTTGCATTTCTCTAATGACCAGTGATGATGAGCATTTTTTCATATGTTTGTTGGCCTCCTGTATGTCTTCTTTTGTAAAGTATCTGTTTATATCCTTCGCCCATTTTTGAATGGGCTTGTTTGTTTTTTTTTCTTGTAGATCTGTTTTAGTTCTTTGTAAATTCTGGATATCAGCCCCTTGTCAGATGGGTAGACTGCAAAATTTTTTTCTCATTCTGTTGGTTGCCAATTCACTCTACTGACTGTTTCTTTTGCCGTGCAGAAGCTGTGGAGTTTGATTAGGTCCCATTTGTCTATTTAGGCTTTTGTTTTCATTGCTTTTGGCATTTTGGTCATGAAGTCCTTGCCTACGCCTATGTCCTGAATGGTTTTACCTAGATTTTCTTCTAGGGTTTTTATGGTGTTAGGTCTGATGTTTAAGTCTTTAATCCATCTGGAGTTAATTTTGGTGTAAGGTGTCAGGAAGGGGTCCTGTTTCTGCTTTCTGCACATGGCTGGCCAGTTTTCCCAACACCATTTATTAAACAGGGAATCCTTTCCCCATTGCTTGTTTTTGTCAGGTTTGTCGAAGATCAGATGGTTGTGGGTATGTTGTATTTCCTGTGAGGCCTCTGTTCTGTTCCATTGGTCTATATCTCTGTTTTGGTACCAGTACCATGCTGTTTTGATTACTGTAGCCTTGTAGTATAGTTTGAAGTCCAGTAGTGTGATGCCTCCTGCTTTGTTCTTTCTGCTTAGAATTGACTTGGCTATGTGGGCTCTCTTTTGGTTCCATATGAAGTTTAAGGTGTTTTTTTTCCAGTTCTGTGAAGAAGGTCATTGGTAGCTTGATGGGAATAGCGTTGAATCTGTAAATTACTTTGGCCAGTATGGCCGTTTTCACGATGTTGATTCTTCCTAACCATGAACATGGAATGATTCTCCATCTGTTTGTGTCCTCTCTTATTTCGTTGAGCAATGGCTTGTAGTTCTCCTTGAGGAGGTCCTTTACGTTCCTTGTTAGTTGTATTCCTAGGTATTTTATTGTCTTTGTAGGAATTGCGAATGGCAGTTCGTTCTTGATTTGGCTCTCTTTAAGTCTGTTACTGGTGTATAGGAATGCTTGTGATTTTTGCAAGTTGATTTTGTATCCTGAGACTTTGCTGAAGTTGTTTATCAGTTTCAGGAGATTTTGGGCTGAGATGATGGGGTCTTCTAGATATACAATCATGTCATCTGCAAATAGAGACAATTTGATTTCCTCCTTTCCAATTTGGATACCCTTTATTTCTTTTTCTTGCCTGATTGCTCTGGCTAGAACTTCCAGTACTATATTGAATAGGAATGGTGAGAGAGGGTATCATTGTCTCGTGCCAGATTTCAAAGGGAATGCTTCCAGTTTTTGCCCATTCAGTATGATATTGGCTGTTGGTTTGTTGTAAATAGCTTTTATTGTTTTGAGATATGTTCCGTCAATACCTAGTTTATTGAGGATTTTTAGCATAAAGGGCTGCTGAATTTTGTCAAAAGCCTTCTCTGCATCAATTGAGATAATCATGTGGTTTTTGTCTTTGGTTCTGTTTATGTGGTGAATTACGTTTATGGACTTGCGTATGTTGAACCAGCCTTGCATCCCCGGGATGAATCCTACTTGATCATGGTGGATGAGCTTTTTGATATGCTGCTGCAATCGGTTTGCCAGTATTTTATTGAAGATTTTTGCATCTATGTTCATCATGGATATTGGCCTGAAATTTTCTTTTCTTGTTGAGTCTCTGCCGGGTTTTGGTATTAGGATGATGTTTGTCTCATAAAATGATTTGGGAAGGATTCCCTCTTTTTGGATTGTCTGTAATAGTTTCAGAAGGAATGGTATCAGCTCCTCTTTGTATGTCTGGTAGAATTCGGCTGTGAACCCCTCTGGACCTGGGCGTTTTTTGGGTGGTAGGCTCTTTATTGCTGCCTCGACTTCAGACTTTGTTATTGCTCTATTCAGGGTTTCGGCTTTTTCTGGGTTTAGGCTTGGGAGGATGCAGGTGTCCAGGAATTTATCCATTTCTTCCAGGTTTACTAGTTTAGGTGCATAGAGTTGTTTATAATAATCTCTGATGATGGTTTGGATTTCTGTGGAATCTGTGGTGATATCCCCTTCATCGTTTTTTATTGCATCAATTTGGTTATTCTCTCTTTTCTTTTTTATTAATCTGGCTAGTGGTCTGTCTATTTTGTTGATCTTTTCAAAAAACTAGCTCCTGGATTTATTGATTTTTTGAAGAGTTTTTTGTGTCTCTATTTCCTTCAGTTCTGCTCTGATCTTAGTTATTTCCTGCCTTCTGCTAGGTTTTGAGTTTTTTTTATCTTGCTCCTCTAGCTCTTTCAATTTTGATGATAGGGTGTCAATTTTAGATCTCTCCTTTCTTCTCATGTGGGCACTCATTGCTATATATTTTCCTCTAGAGACTGCTTTAAATGTGTCCCAGAGATTCTGGTATGTTATGTCTTCGTTCTCACTGGTTTTGAAGAACATCTTTATTTCTGCCTTCATTTCATTGTTTATCCAGTCAACATTCAAGAGCAAGTTGTTCAGTTTCCATGAAGCTGTGCGGTTCTGAGTTAGTTTCTGCATTCTGAGTTCTAACTCGATTGCACTGTGGTCTGAGAAACTGTTTGTTATGATTTCCGTTCTTTTGCATTTGCTGAGGAGTGATTTATTGCCAATTATGTGGTCAATTTTAGAGTAGGTGTGATGTGGTGCTGAGAAGAATGTATATTCTTTGGATATGGGGTGGAGATTTCTGTAAATATCTATTAGGTTTGCCTGTTCCAGGTCTGAGTTCAGGTCCTGGATATCCTTGTTGATTTTCTGTCTGGTTGATCTGTCTAATATTGAAAATGGGGTGTTAAAGTCTCCCACTATTATTGTGTGGGAGTCTAAGTCTCTTTGTAAGTCATTAAGAACTTGCCTTATGTATCTGGGTGCTCCTGTATTGGGTGCATATATATTTAGGATCGTTAGCTCTTCTTGTTGCAGTGATCCTTTTACCATTATGTAATGTCCTTCTTTGTCTCTTTTGATCTTTGTTGCTTTAAAGTCTATTTTATCAGAGATGAGAATTGCAACTCCTGCTTTTTTTTGCTCTCCATTTACTTGGTAGATCTTCCTCCATCCCTTTATTTTGAGCCTTTGTGTATCCTTGCATGTAAGATGGATTTCCTGGATACAGCACACTGATGGGTTTTGGCTTTTTATCCAATTTGCCAGTCTGTGTCTTTTGATTGGGGCATTTAGTCCATTGACATTTAGGGATAGTATTGTTATGTGTGAATTTGATACTGTCATTTTGATGCTACCTGGCTGGTTTGTTGGTTAGTTGATGCAGCTTCTTGATTGTATTGATGCTCTTTTACCATTTGGTGTGTTTTTGGAGTGGCTGGTACTGGTTGTTCCTTTTATATGTGTAGAGCCTCTTTCAGGAGTTCTTGTAGAGCAGGTTTGGTGGTGATGAAATCTCTGAGTACTTGCTTGTTCACAAAGGATTTTATTTTTCCTTCACTTAGGAATCTTAGTTTGGCTGGATAGGAGATTCTGGGTTGAAAGTTCTTTTCTTTAAGGATGTTGAATATTGGCCCCCAATCTCTTCTGGCTTGTAGGGTTTCTGCTGAGAGATCTGCTGTGAGTCTAATGGGCTTCCCTTTGTGGGTAACCCGACCTTTCTCTCTGGCTGCCCTTAGTATTTTCTCTTTCATTTCAACCCTGGTGAATCTGATGATTATGTGCCTTGGGGTTGCTCTTCTTGAGGAATATTTTTGTGGTGTTCTCTGTATTTCCTGTATTTGAATATTGGTCTGCTTTGCTAGGTTGAGGAAGTTTTCCTGGATAATATCCTGAAGAGTATTTTCCAGCTTGGATTCATTCTCTTCATCACATTCAGGTACACCTATCAGACGTAGATTAGATCTTTTCACATAGTCCCACATTTCTTGAAGATTTTGTTCATTCCTTTTTGCGCTTTTTTCTCTGTTCTTGCCTTCTCTTTTTATTTCATTGAGTTGATCTTTGACCTCTCATATCCTTTCTTCTGCTTGGTCAATTCGGCTGTTGAAGTTTGTGCATGCTTCACGAAGTTCTCGTGTTGTGTTTTCAGCTCCATCAATTAGCTTATGTTCTTCTCTATGCTGTCCATTCTCGTTAGCATTTCATCCAATCTTTTTTCAAGGTTCCTGTTTTCTTTGCGTTGGGTTAGAACATGTTCTTTTAGCTCACTGTAGTTTCTTACTACCCACCTTCTGAAGTCTGATTCTGTCATTTCATCACCCTCCTTCTCCATCCGGTCTGGTTCCCTTGCTGGTGAGGAGTTGTGATCCCTTTTAGGGGGAGAGGTGTTCTGGTTTTGGGAGTTTTCATCCTTTTTGCGCTGGTTTCTTCCCATTTTTGTGGGTTTATCCACCTGTTGTCTTTGTAGTTACTGTCTTTCAGATTAGGTCTCTGAGTGAGCTTCTAGTTTGTGGATGCTGAATTTACTTCTTCTTTTTTTCTTTTTTTTTTAAGCTTTCCTTCTAACAGTCTGGCCCCTCTGCTGTAGGACTGCTGAGGTCCTATCCAGGCCCTGCTTGCCTGGGGATCACCTGCAGCAGCTGCAGAACAGTAAGAGTTGCTACCAGTTTCCTCTTCCGCTATCTTTGTCCCAGAAGGATGCTCGCCTACTGTCAGTCCGTTCTCTCCTTCTTGAGGTGAGTCTTTGGATCTATGGGGGTCAGGGAGCTACTTGAGGAGACAGTCTATCTTTTATTGGGGCTTAAGTCCTGAGTTGTGAGCTCCATTGTTCATTCAGAGCTGCTGGGCAGGTATGTTTAGGTCTGCTGCAGCTGAACTCATAAAGCACTTTTTGTTCCCAGGTGCTCTGTCCCAGAGAGTTGGAGCTTTATGAGTTACCATTGCACTACTGCCTTTTTTGATTTTTCTTTCAGGTCTGACCCGCCCAGCTAGCAGCACGCCAGCCATTGCCTGCCTGCAGAGGCTTTGCTGAACTGCTGTGGGCTCCGCCCAGCTGTCCTGTGCTCTTCTTTGCAGTCCTGTTTATATGGGCGTAGTTAGAACTGTCTCAGCAACGGTGGCCCCGCCTCTGTTATGGTGGACTCTCTCTGTGTGGCAGGTTGCCTCGGCAATGGCAGGTTGCCTCGGCAATGGCGGCCTGCCTCCATAGCGGTGGAGAGTCTCAGTAATAACGGAAGCCCCTTCCCCACCAATCCGGACCCTCTGGGGTTCAGCTGTGCTTCATTTGAAGGGCTCAACCCAGAGGGTTTCCAATTACTGTTTTTCTTTTAGTTGTTGTTGGGGGTGGTGGGGTGGGACCATCTGAGCCTGATCACCTGGCTCCCTGACTCAGAGTCTTTTCTTTTAAGTTGAATGACTCCGCGTTCCAGTCACCTGTTGCAAACGCGCCGGGATCTCCCGTGCTGCGAGTCACTGAGTCGGCTCAAACAGCGGAGCCGGCTCCTGGCAGATTTTTTGCCTAGGAATCTCCTGGCCTGGCTCGCTATTTCAGATGAATGGGCAACTCTGCCATCTCAGGGCTCTGATCGCTAGCTAAGAGGGCTCCCAGACCAGTGGCTTTTGTATGGAGAACCGCAGCAACAGGGCATGGTCACAGCAGCCGCACAGGCCAAATCAGCCCCACGGGGGCCAAAACAGCCGCACCGGCTGGGACTGTGGTGCTGGCGAACCCTCTGCCTGGGTATCTCCTGGTCTGTGGGCAATAAAAATTCGTCTGGAAATGCGGCGTCCACCCACCCTCTGCACTTTCACTGGGAGCTGAAGTCCTGAGCTGTTCTTAGGTGGCCATCTTCCCAGCATCCCACCTCAATTCTTCAGATACAAGGTTTCTAAGAAAATGTTGTAATAGCACATATTTTTCATTTATTTGTTTTTACTAACATCAATATCCTTCAGATGTGCGATTGAGAAATATTTTCAATTTTAGCAGGTGTTACGAAATATCTTTTAATAAGATTGATCCCAGAATATTCTAGTTCTGCCACAACTCAACCCTTTATTGGAAAGACAAATTTGCTCAACTTACTTGCTTAATCATTAGTGTGAGCACAGAGAAGACAGAAACAGAAAATTACTTCTCTCATTCATTGGAGATTCAAAAAGCTGTGTACTATTCACCACCTTTCTCTTAATGTCAAATTAATTGTACATTTTTCTTTTTTCTTCCAGCGTTCTTACAGTTTCACCATTTCTTGCACTTCTAAAGCTAGAAGTTTATTCTCAGTCTTGACATTTCCCTATTTAAACTGTGTATGAAAACCATAAATCCATAAGTAGTTTCTTCATTTCCTCTGCAAACATAAGTTCATTTAGTCTTCAAATGATTGAGTGAGGTAGATCTAATAATGGTTATGACATATTTAGACAAAGAAATCAGTAATCTTCCTGAAGTGGTAAGTAGAAGTTTTGGGATATGAATCACATCTGGCTAACTCCAAAGCTATACATTTTCTGTCATGTAACAGTAACTTTACCAGCATTGCAATTGTTGTTGACAAAGTCTTAGATATGCTCCCTGTTAATTATATTAGAGTTCTGCCCACACAGGTGGGCAGAGGATAAAGATATTTGAGATTTTCTTTTAATTAAGATACTCATTACATTTATTGAGTTTTGATTATTTATATTTTATAAAAAAAGCAAAACTGCAGTGTTTCTTGGGAGGACTCATTAGCTTTGTAATTATTTATATGCCCTCGGCATCTTATGATCCAAGAAGTTTAGATGAAAATATTTATGTTTATTGAAGAAATTTATTTAATCTCAAATATTTCAAAATTCCCAAATATAACTTATCCTATAATTATATTTTATAGTTTTTTTGTTGTTATTTTTAGACAGGGTCTGCCAAGTAGCTGGGACTACAGGCATGTGATTCTATGCCCGGCTAATTTTTATTATTTTTTTATTATTTTTTTATTTTTATTTTTATTATTTTTTTTAAGAGGCGGAGGTTTCACCACATTGCCCAGACTAGTCTCGAACTCCTGAGCTCAAGCAATCTGCCCACCTTGGCCTCCCAGAGTTCTGGGATTACAGGTATGAGCGACTGTGCCTGGCCATACTTCACAGTTCTGATAGTCTTGTTGACTGTTAAGCTCAACATATCCATTTCTTCCAGCCAATAGAAACAGAGAATGGCCATAAAATTGAGAAAACAGTCTTTAAACTGTGGTTAAGAATGGGTTCCATTTTTTATGATTTTGTATTCTAAATCAGAAATAAGAACGTGCTTGCATAATGGTATCATTTCTTCTAAAGCCAATTATCTTGGCCTTCAAAATAAGTTGTGAGAATGTCAATGCTTAAGACATTTTTGAAATTGTTATTATTTGTTTATGTTTTTCCTTTTTAAAAAATAATCGCCATAAATTGTAACAGGCTGCCTTCTCAACTCTTTTCATTTAAATGCTCATTAGCTCATTTGGGATAATTAAAATGTTCCCAGTAAGAAAGTCAACTTTTTATGTGAAGGTACAATCTTGTTTTTGAAATTCCAGAAAAATGCTTTGGGAACACCAATTACAACTTAACGTTTGTCCTGTGGCCCTAAGGGAAGAAAGCGGCTTCTGTTAAATAAAACTTTAGTTCTTTTGACCCCGCACACAGTTAGTCTCCCACCTTAACTTTGTCTCTATGATTTAGTATTTTACCTTCTTAGCAAATATTTTGAAACAAGTAGTAAAAGAGATAATTTTTGTTAAAATACTTTCATAAAAATGACTAAACATGATTTAAATAAAGAAGAAATCTGTATAGTTTTTAAAAAAAAAGATAGCTTTTATATGATTATAATGTTTTAGCAGTTTAAATTGAGAGAATATTTGTCAAAAAGCCAACATTCAGAACATTTAAATGTTTCGTATTAACTCTGGTTAACTCTGTTAACCATTACAATGGAAGTAAAAAGTATTCTCACACAAAGCCAAGAAATATGAGACGTTCTATATTGAAGGTATTTGAATATATTGGTGCCTTAAACCTTCTACATAACTGAAAATAATTAGGTCTACATAAAAAGTCATTGTCATATAAAAGTTTGGCTGGAAACTAATGAAATAATTTGTGCATTGTATAACTACTTAACATATTTTTATTTGATTAGGTGACTAAACAAATGAATTACAGAGATAATAAAATTGACTTTAAAATTTTACATTAACATAGGTCCCGAAGTCTTTCTTAAATGTCTGTTATGGTATAAAATATGTCTATTGAAAAGAAAGATACTAAGTAGGCAATTTAATCTTTAAAATATATGCAGTTTGATTGAAAAGGAAAAACGAAAATCTGTGGCGTAGTAATGAATGTATGATCCGTAAGTCTGGAGAGATTACCAGATGAGAGACAGTTTCTATGTTAGAGATCAGTATTGTTACCAAAAAGCTACAAGCGTACATTTTAGCAAATAAATTATATCATGCACTAAACTGCAACTTCATTTTGGGCACTGAGACTGAGGACAATGTTCTCTGCATACTTTGAGCCCTAGTGCTGCCTAATAACAGCAGACAATGAGGAATGGACTTCCTCTGCAATACTAACATTGATTAAACTGGGCTGGAGGAGAGATGATGCAACTGAAAATATTATGGAATGATTAGCTGAATATAAGTAAAATAAGGAAATCTGGGATTCACTGCAGGCCAAATGTTACTATGTGCATAGGCTGTACGATGCTGTTTTAAAAACAAGCAAAGTCATAGTGGATGTAGTGGAATGGAGTCTGTAAGGAAATTTACAAGGTTTCATAAAAGAGTAATACAGAAGAAGGCCAACTAAAATTTACAATAAATTAATGGATTACATAATCACCATTTTGGAACTCCTAATTATACTACTAATTCAGATAAAAATTGTTCTCTGAAAAAACTACATGAATGATTGATGAGAAACATGAAAATCTGCAGTGGTAACTGTATTTTCTGTTTATCTCTGACATACAAAGGGGAAAAATAACTTTACGATTAGACAATACGTTTTTTAGCCCCTTAGTGCAATGTTTAATCTTAGTAGCACTAATGGTTGGTCAATCAGAAAATGAGTTTTCTGATGTGATGCAATGCATTACCCAGCATTACTTATGTTATACTTACCTCAACAGCAGTTCTAATTTTTGGTTTGTAGGAATTACAAATGATAGAAGAAGCTAGATAATGATAGATTGTAGAAAACTCTCACTGTGAAACTGAGCAAGATACAGCAATGCCTTCATCTTTGCTCCTAGAAAATTTAGACCAATGAAGTTTTGAAGATATTTACATGACAGAACTATTTAAGCTGAAAAGTTTCCTCACAATGTCAGCTCAACTCTCCCATTTTATCAATAAGGAATAAGATGCTAAGTTCAAAGGCAACCCACACTTGTAAAAGCCAGCAGCGTTCTATCCCAGATCTTTTGATTCCTAAGTCAGGTGCGGTTTGCCTAGTACCCTGTTATTCTTCAGGGGCTTGATGTTCTCTATCATTAGAGAATGTGGGGGATAATTTGAGAGTTATACTACAGAGAAAATTTAAACAGCAAATGAGTCTGGACTAGGAGAACATCTTTAAGATCTTTTCAGAGAGTGCATGGGTCTGTGAGTCATACACAGCTGGAGCAAGCAGGTGTTAGCTGGGTAATGTAGGAACCCACCCCCAGTCATATTCTTGTCTTTAAGAGAGTAATTATTGCACAGGGAGTGATTTCAAGAAATGGCTGATCACCACGAACAACTTTATAAAATGAAACACTTGTTTTTAGTCCCCTAGGAAGAGATAAAGAAAGCATTATTCTTGATTATTTTTCATTACTTTCAGATAAATTCAGATAGAAAAAATACATTTCCATTCTCCTGTCAAATTCAATTACATAATCATTTCACATGAACTTCTTTTATGAAGAAAGATAAATATCACCTTCAAAATATTTGCACCTAATCTATAACACAGCAGCTATATATCCTGCTCATATAATTTTTATAAAGTATAAATTACAGTACAGATGTTGGTAATTATTTCATTCAGTCCTAAAATGACCTTCATAACTGTTCTGTACTAACGCATGTTGGTAGCTCTAGTTTCTCAATGCAGATAAACAAAGGCACAAAGTCAAAATATTCCTCATCATGTTAATGAGAATAAGTAGCAAACAGCTGCCCTTTTGAGAATACAACAACAGTTTTAACAGATTAGGTTCTGAGCTTCCCCATGAGATGATTACCACCTTTTAAAACAAACTGTTGTTAGACATGGCCCTGTAAGCCCTGCTGGTAAATCAATAGACTAACAATTTTATTTTCTGTCTTTCACTCTGAGAGTATTGAAAAACTGTCCTCAAGGAACTTTTCTTAGAGAGATGCTTTTTGTTTGTTTGTTTGTTTGTTTGTTTGTTTTGTATATATACACACACACACACACATATATACCTGCGAAGTAGAGAAGTGTGGTATTGATCTATTAAGAGAAGAAATAAGGCCTAAAACTTTGCATATGAGGCCTAAATTTTATTTTCTGCACTCAGTGAAATAAAACAAAATGGAATAAATTAAAACCACATACCTCAATAACAAAAACACTTATTTCCTGCATTATATAACCTCTCCTTTCTTCTTGTTGGTATGATTATAAATATACTATAGTTCTGATAGGTAAAATGCTAATAACAATTACAGCATTTTTAGCAGGAAGGCAGTTAGAGCAGGAAAAAAGGCTGAAAACATGAATGATCTGAATAGCTTTCTGCCTTACTTCTTTTTTGCAAATACAGGACATTAACGTCCACGCTCAGAAGAAAGAATGGTATTGGACTTTCAATGCTTTTGAGCTGTAGATCTTACTCTACCACCTATTAAAAAAAAAAAAAAAAAAAAAAAAAAAAAAAAAACAAAAAAAAAAACAAAAAAAAAACTAACATTTTATTTTTATTTTCAAAACCCTCCTGATAATACATATGAAAATTTCTATTTAGTGGCTATCTCATATGTGCCAAGAACATATATTTTGTTGTTCTGTTTAATCCTCACAACTAATCTGTGACATCTATATTATTAACTCATTTAACAGATGAGGAAACTAGAATTTTGCTTTAGCAACTTGTTCACATTTACACAGAGTGGAAGTGGAAAAATTGGGATTTGACTTTAGATCTGACTTCAAAGTTTATGTTATTTTCTCTCTACTGCAGTCCTTTTAACTTAAGAAATTAGATGAAATGTAGTGAACAGATGGGCTAGTGGCGTAACTAATTTAATTCTTAATAACTGTCAATGTTGTTTACCCTGAATTTAAAGTTTTTAGAGTTATGCAAATTAAGATCTTAAACTATATTTGAAACAAAACCAGGAAGAGCTTATTAAACAATTTGTATGAATTTTAAATAAATAAAATTCCTCTAAATCATTAGAATTCTTTTGAGTTATTAATGTGTTTTCTTTTTAATAATGTCCTACACCCTAGGAATGGTCAGATGTTTCAATCAGTAGTTTATACTCCTGAGAAGGCTAGTTATCATTTAATCAAAAAGACATATTCCAGGTGTGGCTACTACAAGTTTCAGCTAGCTTTTCTGTCTCTCCAACATCACATTTTCCTAATGTTTTAAACAAATATTCAAGATTATCTTTCTTTGGTGATATGAATGCTGTTGAAGATCTGTCAATGGGCTGAAGTGTGGAGAAAGTTGCATGAATAGAATGTAAGAATCTGGAATGAGTTCTTCATCGAACATCATAGAATTAAGAACTTAGGTTTCATTACCAAATGGTCCTGTGTGTAGCCAGTGATTCCAGCAGGTTTTTTTGGTTACGTGACCCAGATTAAGGTAGTTAGCTAAAATAATGTCAGTTTTGCCCTGAGGTGAACTTTTCATTTAAAGTTTGCCAGAACACCCAAGGGACAGTTCTTGAATATAGAAGGATTTGTGTGCCTATTTCATACCTGCTTACTGCAAAATATCTGCATGTGAGACAGAACTCTGTCTGAAATTTGCTTTTATTCAATAGTTGGGGAGGAGGACTCATTTACCTCTATCGGAGATTACTAATATTTATCAAAGAGAATCTAGCTATAGGTGGACAAATTAGCTTTGAGCAATTAAAAACTAATATTCAGCACATGATCAATTATGTGATTACCTTGGGACAATTGTTACCCCCTCACCATTTCCGCATTTATATTACCAAAAGGGAATACAAGAAGTCAGGCAGAGTGCTCTTGTATCATTCTTAAACTCGTTTTTGGATGCATTTAGACTTTTGATGGGTCTCTGGAGAGATTGGCAGGTTACCAGGCTGCCTGAGGATAGATCCATCTGCATAATTTCTAGAGCCAGACTTCAAAATGGCCCAACAAACCGTTATCCTCTTAGAACAAGGGCTTTGTCCATATTTGGACACCAAAATAAATATCCTAGGAATCAGGAGCTACCCCTTCAAACTAGTCAAGGTCTGTGACGTTTGAAAATGGGCAGACGTATTCTCTCAATATTTTAAAAGTGGCTCCTAGGGTTTACAAAAGAATATGTGATCATTGGTCCAGAAAGGTACCCACTCTATTTGCTGCCTTATGACATCTTGTGATTGCAAATAGAGCTACATTGATTGGCCTGGCCAATGAGATGGGGCTCCTGGGCTCCATGGAACGCATAACATGATCACTTTTTACCATCACTAGGCTTAAACAGATCAACCTGGGGTTACAGGAAATAAAATTTAATGAGTATGTACTTATACTATTTTTTACGGATGGGATTCCTGTCTAAGATTTCTAGTCTGGGTGATATATGATAAAAGAATTAACCTAGGATATATTATTTATTTTAAGTAATACAATTTATTTTTATTTGCAAATATCTTAAATCCAAAGATATCCTTCATAAAGGCAGATATTATTATAGTTGTACAATGGACAAGAAAACATACCAGTTCTTAGGTTTTAGTGAGTTTAGGAAATTTATAGGAATGAATCTCAATTCACTTGCAAAGGGAACGTTTATTAAATTCAATTTAAATGAAAAATATCTGTAACTTTTCATTTTCCCATTCACATATATTGTCTGAGAGGGACTACATAATTTTCAAGATTGCTGGGACTAAGCTGCAGAGTGAGGAGCAACACAGAATCCAGACTCATCCTGGGGGTAAATGTCATATCATCCTCTCACCAGTATAAACATGCTATCTATCTTGTACACTGGTTTTGAGGATTAAATGAGATAATTGCCATAAAGTCGTTAGTACAATAGACATGTTAACATGTTTATATAAATAAATATTTAGATTTTTATTCAAATTTCTTTAAAATAAAAGTATCTCCTAATTTTTCTATCTCACCAAGTTGAGTTTTCTTAAATTTTATTTTCTCGTGCTCATAGCTAATCCATATTATAATCATTAACTCTCCACAGTTGTGTATAATTGCTGAAAGCAACAGTGAGTCAAAGTACCAAGAGTACTTGACATGGAATCAGAAGTCTTGGTTTGAATTCTGGCTGACAATAAAAGATTGTCTGATCTTCTTGAGCCTTATTTCAAAATTGTTCTGAAAACTAAATGATGTAATGTAAAGCAAATCTTTCATTGCACCAGCATGTAGCAGACGCTCAACACACATTAGCTTCTTTGTCCTATCTAAATTATATATTTATAGAGAATAAGAAGTATGCTATAAATTTCTCCTTATCTCTCTGTAGCACATTAATCTGCGCACCCTTGGGATCTTAACAAATATTCCTAGAATTCATTTAGAAAAGCATTTCTAACTTTGGCCATGTGACAAAAGAACTGAATATGTGAATTTATTCGATTGCGTTGTCACTGAAATGTCTAAATGCTCTTCTGCATCTTACAATGTCAAGGATACTATTTTGTTCATAATGATGTCCAAACCAATACAATATTAAAAAATAAATTGCAGGAAACACAGTGAGAAAGAAAACTTACCCACTGTGCAGAAGATCAAGAGGAATTAAGTGCCAAAGCTCTGGCCCACACGTCTATAAAACTGATTTGATTTAATAAGTTTGATGCAAAGAGAGTTATATTGTTTGGGATGTGTATACACACACACAGACAGATATCTTTAACTGTCTGAGTATACCTATCTGCCATTGATTTAGAATTTCATGAATAAATAAATATAAATAGGTTGTTTCATTTAAAAAATCAGTTGTTTATCTGGAATTTCAAACCAAGCATATACTAGCATATGAAGAGACAGATTAAAAAGCATGGTAAACTGAGGAATGCTCAAATGCCAAAGACAACTCATGATTGTTATACTCTCCTTGGTAAAAGAAGTATTGTATCTCCTACCACATGTTGATTAATTCTGTATTTTTATAAATATTTCTGTATTTTTTAAAAATTGCAACCACCACCAGACTTAAAGCATGGAACATTTTTACTCTAAAGCTTTGTGTGGGTGATTTGGGTAAAAATTTTTCTCTCTGTTCTCCTGGCTAACCCCTGTATATCCTTTGGATTAAGCTTCAGTAACTTCCAGGGAGCTTTTTATTTATCCCTGTTCCTTTATCTTCCTGTTCAGGACTAGCAAAATGCCCTGGCCAAATAATATGGAAGTACCTCACACAACATTAAAACTGTGGTGTTCTTGTCTGTATTATCCACCAGACTGTGAAAATCTTTAAGGCAGAGACTTCATTTTCTTTCATCTTGAGTCTAATCCTCCAGCACAGTGCTGAGCACATAACACAGGCTCCATAGATGTTTGTTGAACTGAATTGAATCTATTCATAGAACAGTTTGTGTAATTAAATTTATTCTAAAGTGATCCTCAAGTTTCGACTAGTTCAAGAAGAATGCTACTTCATGTACAGCTTGCTGAAGGGGGCATTAATGTGTATTTTTTTAATGAAAGCAATTTCTGATTTGTGTTGCCATGATAGATTTCAGCATCTGATGATAGGTTTCAGTGATAAGAGAGTGATACCACATATGCAATTCACAAAAGGTGTAACATATAACATGCAATTAGCTGAGTTTAGGACATAAGCTCATTTCCATCTCCAGGATACCACTACCCATGTGACTGTGAGTTCTAACCCGTGTTTCTGGTTTTCTTCTTTGCCAGAGAAAATGAATGACTGCTTTTTCTACCTAACAAGAGGGAGCAGTGAACCTTCCATGCCCAACTAGATCATAAAAGGTGAGTTTTTAATTGATAAGAGCTCATCGTCTCAGAGAATTCTTTCACTTACATAATCATTCCAATTACCAATATGTATAAATCTGCAAAATAAATGTAGAAATAATGGCTGATCTTAAGATGTGTGATTTAGTAATTGTATTACTCTGTTCTGATGCTACTGTCAAGAACTGCCCGAGACTGCGTAATTTATAAAAGAAAGATTTAATTGACTCACAGTTCTGCATGGCTAGGGAAGTCTCAGGAAACTTTAAATTATGGCTGAAGGGAAGCAAACACGTCCTTTTTCACATGATGGAAGGGAGGAGAAGTGCCAAACAGAAGAGGGAAAAGCCCCTTGTAAAACTGTCAGATCTCTTGAGATATCACTCATTATCACAAGAACAGCAGCATGGGGTAACCAGGCTCCTGATTCAATTACCTCCAACCAGGTCCTTCCCACAACATGTGGAGATTATGAGAACTATAATTCAAGATGAGATTTGGGTAGAGACACAGCCAAACTGTATTATTTTACCCCTGACTCTTCCCAATCTCATGTTTTCACGTTTCAAAACACAATCATGCCTTCCCAAAAGCCCTCCCCCACAAGTCTTAACTCATTCCAGCATTATCCCAAAAGTCCAAGTCCAAAGCCTCACCTGAGATAAGGCAAATCTCTTCCACCTAAAAGCCTGTAAAATCGAAAGCAAGTTAGTTACTGCCTAGATACAATGGAGGTACAGGCATTGGGTAATTCAGGCAGTCCAAATGGGAGAAATTGGCCCAAACAAAGGGCTATAGGCCCTATGCAAGTCCAAAATCCAAAGATGCAATAATTAACTCTTAAAGCTCTGAAATAATATCCTGACTCCATGTCTCACATCCAGGTCATGCTGATGCAAGAAGTGGACTCCTAGGGCCTTGGGCAGCTCCGGCCCTGTGGCTTTATAGGATACATCCCTCCTCCTCGCTTTTTTCATGGGCTGGCCTTGGGTGTCTGTGGCAAACAGTGCAAGCTGTTGGTGGATCTACCATTCTGGGGTCTGGAGGTTAGTGATCTTTTTCTTACAGCTCCATTAGGCAGTGCCCTAGTGGGAACTCTGTGGGGAGTTCAACCCCACATTTCTCTTTTGCACTGCCCTAGCAGAGATTCTCCATGAGGATCCCATCCCTGTAGTAA
The DNA here is from genome assembly GCF_048565385.1 of Saimiri boliviensis. Classification (NCBI taxonomy): domain Eukaryota; kingdom Metazoa; phylum Chordata; class Mammalia; order Primates; family Cebidae; genus Saimiri; species Saimiri boliviensis. The sequence continues at coordinate 147,297,433 of NC_133451.1, read as the reverse complement.
ATACCTGGGTATCTAGGCATTTTCATACAACCTTTGAAATGTAGGCAGAGGTTCCCAAACCTCAATTCTTGATTTCTGTGCACCATCAGGTTCAACACCATGTGTAAGCTGCCAAGGCTTGGGGCTTGCACCCTCTGAAGCAACAGCCTGAGCTACATATTAGGCCCTTTTCCCCATGGCTAGAATTGTTGGAAGGCAGGGCAGCAAGTCCCTAGTCCACACACAGCAAGGGGCTCTGGTTTGGCTGACGAAATTATTTTCTCTTCCTAGGTCTTCAGGATTGTGATGGGAGGGGCTGCCTCACAGGTCTCTGACCTGGCCTAGAAACATTTTTCCTATTGTTTTGAGCTGATTAACATTCAGCTCCTTGTTACTTATGCAGATTTCGGTAGCTCAGTTGAATTTGTTCTCAGAATTTTTTTTTTTTTTTATTGCATCCTCAGGCTTCAAATTTTCCAAAGTTTCATATACTGCTTCCCTTTTAAACATACATTCCAATTCCAAACAATATCTCTGAATACATACAAATAAATGATTTTAACAGCACTCAAATTACCTCTTGAATGCTTTGCTGCTTAAAAATTTCTTCTGCCAGATATCCTAAATCGTATCTCTCAAGTTCAAAATTCTACAGACCTCAAGGGCAGGGACAAAAAGCCACAGTCTCTTTGCTAAAGCACAGCAAGAGTAACATTTACCCCAGTTCCCAACAAATTTCTCATCTTCATCTGAGACCACCTCAGCCTGGACTTCATTCTCTGTATCACTATCAGCATTTTGTTCAGCATGTCTCTAGGAAGTTCCAAACTTACTCACATTTCCCTGTCTTATTCTGAGCCCTCCAATCTGTCTCAACCTCTGCCAATGTTGCTTTGGTCCCAACCCAGCTCAAAATTTTTTTCCACATTTTCTGGTATCTTTATAGAAGCACCCACTATCTGCAGTATAAATTCATATATTAGTTCGTTCTCATGCTACTATTAATAACTGCCTAAGACTGGATAATTTATAAAGGAAAGAGGTCTAATTGACTCACAGTTCTGTATGACTCAGGAGGCCTCAGGAAATGTACAATCATGGTGGACAAGGAAGCAAACATGTCCTTTTACACATGATTACAGAAAGGAGAAGTCACAAGCAAAGAGGAAAAAGCCTTGTATAAAACCATCAGATCTCATGGGAACACACTGACTATCAAGAGAACAGCAGCATGAGGGTAACCACCCCCATGATTCAATTATCTCCCACCTTGACCCTCCCACAACACATGGAGATTATGAGAACCGTAATTTATGATGAGATTTGGGTGGGGACACCACAAAACCATATCAGTAATTACGTATAAAAATCAACTGAGAGAGTAAAATGCTAGCATAGAGGAAAATACAACTCCTGGTTAATAGAAGTCATATATGCAATATAATTGCATCCATTTATAACAGCAGATGTCTTAAGGACACTTGTAGTTACTTTCTGGAGCTAGAATAAAATAATAGACTTTATTTCTTTTACAAGGAAATTGAAAAATTAGAAAACAATTTTACATACTCAATATAGGCTTTATTTTTCAAAAATACTATAAGCATCACAATGCAACAATAATATTTTATTTATGAATCACAGCCAAGATGCAAGAGCTCCAGATCTCTTTCAATACTATATTCTTTCAAGAAAACAAATATCTTCATTTCGTGTGGCAGTACTGACTCCATTTAAAACGAGGAAAACTAAACAAGAGAGATAGTGATTTTTTTTTTGACATAGGAATACTAATAAGGTCATAGGAAAATTAATCATTTCATATTTTCACTACTTGGATCTTTAGGGTTCATTTCTTTAATATGTTTATTATGTAGTCATTTTAACATATTTTATTGTAAATCGGCAAATTATAAGTGTATATATGTATGGGGTACAAAGTGATGCTATGATATATGAATACAAGCATATTTGTTTTAATGTGCTTTGCTTTATTGTGCTAGTCAAATATTGCATTGCTTTTACGAATTGAAGTAATTTGTGTAACCTGGTGTTGAGCAAGCCTATGGGTTTCATTTTCAGTAGCACATGCCCATTTTTGTCTCTGTGTTACATTTGGTAATTATAAAATTTTAAATATTTTATTATGATTTCTGTAATTATAATATTTTAAACATTTTTATTATGATGATTTCTGTTTCAATAATATGTGGTCAGTGACCTTTGAAATCACTATTCTAATTATTTTGGGACACCATAACCTATGCCCATATTGAGATGATGAATTTAATTGACAAATTTTGTGTGTTCTCAATGTTCCATCTACTAACCACTCTTCAAGCTCTGTCCCTCTCCTCAGTTGTTCCTATGCCCAGAGATGTGACAATATTGAAATTAGGTCAATTAATAATCCCACAATGGCCTCAAAATGTTCAAATGAGAGGACAAGTCCCATGTTTTTCCCTTTAAATCAAAAGCTAGAAATGATTCAGCTTATTGGAAGGCATGTCAGAAGTGGAAATAGGTGGAAAGCTAGGCTTCTTGGGCAAAATAGCCAGCCAAGTTGTAAATGCAAAGGAAAGTTACTGAAGGAAATCAAAAGTACTATTTCAGTAAACATGTGCAAGAAAATTAAACAGGCTTATTGCTGATATGGAGGGTTTTAGTGACCTGAATAGAAATCAAATTAGCCACAACATTTCCTGAATCCAAAACCTAATTCAGAGCAAGGTTCTAAATCTCTTCAATTCTGTAAAGGCTGAGAGAGGTAAGTTGAAGAAGCTAGGAAGCTAACAGATGTTGATTCATAAAGTTTAAGAAAAAAAGCTGTAATGTAAAAGCACAAGGTGAAATAGCAAGTGCTGATATAGAAGCTGGAGCAAGTTATGCAGAAGATCGAGCTAAGATAATTAATGATGGTGGCTAAACAGCATATTTTCCATGTAGTCAAAACAGCCTTCCATTAGAAGATGCCATCTACGACTTTCATAGCTAGAGGATGGAAGTCAATACCTGGCTTTGAAAATTCAAAGAAAAGCCTTACTCTCTTAATAGAGGCCAAGCAGATGGTGACTTTAAGTTGAAGCCAATACTCATTTACCATTATGAAAATCCTAGGGTCCTGATGAGTTATGATCAATCTGCTTTGCCTGTGCTACAACAACATAGCCTTGATGACAGCACACCTGTTTAAGGCATAGTTTACTGTTTATATATTTACTGCCACAGTTTTTTGACATTTTAAGCCCACTGTTGAGATCTACTTCTCAGAACAACAATATTACTTTTAAAATATTACAGCTGTTTGTGCACCTAGTTACTGAAGAGGTCTGATGGAGATACACAAGGAAATTAAAGATTTTTCATGCTGTTAATAGCATTTATTTTGCAGTCCATCAATCAAGGAGTAATTTTGACTTTCAATTATTATCACTTAAATATATTTCACAAGGCTATAGCTACCATAGAGGGATTCCTCTTATGGAAACTGGGCAAACTGAATTGAAAGTCTTCTCAAAATGATTCGCCATTCAAAATGCTATTAAGAATATTAATGATTAATAGAAGGCCAAAATATTAATCTTAGGAATTTGGATGAAGCTGATTTCAACTCTTGTGCATGATTTTGAGAGTCAGGGCTTCAGTGGAGGAAGTAAATGCAGATATGGTGGAAATTGCAAGAACTACAATTAGAATTGGAACCTAAAGATGTGACTAAATTGTTGCAATCTCATGATAAAATTTGAACAAACAAGGAGTTGCTTTTTATAGATATGCAAAGACAGTGGTTTCTTGAGATGAAATTTAGTTCTGCTGAAGATGCTGTGAACATTTTTGTAATTACAACAAAATATTTAGATTATTATATAACATTTGTTGAGAAAATAGTGACAGGGTTTGAAAGGTCTGACTCTAATTTTGAAAACAGTTTTAGTGTGGATAACATGCTATTAAACAAAATCACATGCTATAGAGAACTATTTTGTGAAAGGAGGAGTCAATTAAACTTTTTCATTGTCCTATTTTAAGAAATTGCCACAGCCACTCTCAAATTTTCGGCATCCACCACCCTGATTAGTCAGCAGCCTTCAACATCATAGCAGAACTCTCCACCTGCAAAATTAGTGCCTCTCTTTGAAGGATCAGCTGTTTGTTATCATGTTTCAGCCACATTTGTTTTTTAATTAGTCTTTACATTTTGGTTTCTTTATTTTCTTTTTGTCAATTGCATACTTAATCTTTAATTACAGCATACATATGTTAAAACAAACTAAATATGGCCTGAGAAGAACTCTTTCTTCTATATTTGAGTCCTTGTAGATGAACTGTAATCTAGCTTGATAGTCAAACAAAACTGAAAACCTAACTTAGTAGTGTGCACCTGTAGCAATAGCTGAGTGTTGGCCAATCCCAGCAGCCATGCTTCAACCACTCATAGACTGCTGAATATTCAAACTGCTTTCAAATAAAGCAAACACCGAGTTGTACCAATCTCACCGTTTCTGTTCCTCACTTCTGATTCCTGTACGTTATTTTCCATTTTTTTTTTTTTTTTGTCTTTAAATTTGTTCTGACCAGGAGACACCCTGGAGTCTGTGAATCTGCTGTGATTCTGGGTGCTGCCCAATTCACGAATCATTCATTGTTCAATTAAACTCATTTAAATTTAATTCAGCTGAAGTTTTTATTTTAAAAGATGGTGTCAGAAGCGGATCCAAAGTGAAGCTTCTAGAGAGCCCCATCAGGTGTGCTGTATGAACACGCAAGGCATTGCAGGACCAGCTTGTGCCATTGATCTCTCAGAGGGCCTGGAGATGGTAGGTAAGTTCCTTCTCGGATTTCAGAGCTTCACAGATTTGTGTTTTGAGCTCCTGCAGTTTCTTTGAGCAAATTTCTGATCCAAACTGGGTTTGGAGTCATGACAGAAACTGGCTTGGATCCAGTTAGAGGCCTCTTACATCTGACTGGGTCAGAAAGGAACTGGTAGGAAGCAGTCATATTGCAGGGGCTATATATTTGGCTTCTGACAATTCAGAGATTTTTTTGTTCTATCCCTTTGTTTCATTTTCCTTGGGTGCTTAGGTAGGAAAAAAAGAAAAATCATTGGCTAAGTTAATCAAGAGAACCTGAAAGGAAAGCCAATATTTTAGGTAAAAATGGGATCCTTTTTTTCTGGAAAAATGAGTTTCTTCTAGTTTGTACATAAGGCCAGGGAGGCAGCGAAGTCTTACAGAAACAGCAAAATTTTACTAAAGATAACTTACAGCGGAATGTTCTGAATGAACAACAATGTGTTGAAGTACACTTAAAAGTGAGGGCTTTCGGTAAAGTTCCTTTTGTATAAGAATGGGATTGGCACTACAGGATGTCAACTGCTATTCTCTTTGGAATAATCTGCCTTGCACTCTTTGCTGATGGCTGTAGGTGACAGGATTAGGCATATACAGGATCACGGGACATGGAAAGCTTTTTTCTTCCCAACCAAAAAAAAAAAAAAGAAAAAGAAAAGAAAATTGAGAGCCGATGGGACTGCTGGTAAAAGATCTCGCTACTAACAAGTGGCCGCCTGAACTTTTCCATGTCACTGAAATGAAGGAGTCTTGCTCTGGCCTCCCTGAGCTCTTCACCTTCTGCACCCTGCCACAGGCAATACTTTCCTTTTTCTTCTTTTCCTTTCCTATCTTTTCTGTTACTCAGTGCAACCATCTTACCCAGAGACTACGTGTTGAAACTCCTAAGTGGAGGTTGGATTAAACATGATGAGGCCCATCTGGGGGCAAATTTAAACCTTGCCAGTTTGATATTGGGTGCTAAATAGAGTGGCTGATGTCTATGTTTTATGACGCATATTTTGCTCTGGCCAGAAGGAAAAGAGATACTATTCCTTTATGATGTGGCTTGGTCCCAGGGTGATGATGCCACAAGCCGGAACACTAGGGCCACTCAGGGAAAGGGAATCCAGAAGCCTGGCATGCTGGCAAAAGGGTAAGAATTTCTTACCAGTTAGATTTCTGGCTTCTCTCTCTGTGCAAACGGTTGCACAAATGATAAGAATCACTGCTTATCTCCTCTGTAAAGTTTTAATTAATGTGAAAAATAATTCTGAGGCTAGTTTTAAGCTGTAGTTCATCTGGTGTATTTTGTGCTATGAATTCATTTTTCTGTGTCAAAGAGTACATTAGAATAAAATATGAGCTTAGGACCCCATAAGCTGTCTGCTTAAGATGGCCCAGCAAGCTGGTCAGTAACAGACTGTGCTGCAAGTCCCCAAAACAAAAAACTAGATAGTGTCTCCATCTTGTTTTACATCCTTGGGAGTTTGAACTTTTAACTACATGGCAGTACATTCTCTTGGTCTCCTCTTTCCAGGGAACAGGAATTTTAGAGTTTATTTCATTGTTCACTCTAAAAATTATCTTGAGTAATTAAAAGTCTTTGCAAGCTCAAAATTAACTACTCTAAACTTCTGGGAAGAGTGGCAGAGATGTCCTTGGGCCATAGCTAGTAGCTCAGGATTTTGCTGTTTCACACTGGCAGTCTGGGTTCAATCCTCTTCTTAGAAAGAGAGTTCTTTCCTGTTTAATATCTGAGTGACTTTGTCTATTCTCTTTTCCTCCATGGACTATCTTAATTTTTTTTTTTTTTTTTTTTCCCTGAGCACCTGGGAAGTTACCTTCAGTAAAGCTCAAAAGCCAGAAATACCGACCCTCTGCCTGGCTAAAATCAGGCAATAAGAACTTTTAAAAGGACTTTATTGAAGAATGCTGTGGTTAAGTCAGCTTAATTAAATGCAGATATTCGAGCTCTAACAGCCTGGACTCCTTGGGAAAAACAAGAGGCATCAGAGATCATTTTCCTGGCCCTGTTCTTCCAAGGACTCCACCATAAAGCCAGTAACCAATTAAGAAACTTAAAAACTGGTAAATAAAAAATCTTACAACTACTGTAGTAATCTTCTGTCTGTCTGTCTAATGATACATGCCTTGTGTGTAATGTTGATATAAAAGAGCTCTGATTAATCGGCTTATGCAAAAGTAAACACCTAAATATTTTGAAAGCAAAATAAAAACTGTAATGCCTTTTAGTTTATGTAACTTTAGTGATCTTTGGGAAATAAAAACAGCTTTAGGCCAGACATGGTATAATACCAGGACTTTGGGAGGCCAAGGTGGGTGGATCACCTGAGATCAGATCATTTAGCCAATATGGTGAAACCCTGACTCTACTAAAAGTACAAAAATTAGCCAGGCATCATGGCAGTCACCTGTAATCCCATCAACTTGGGAGGCTGAGGCAGGAGAATTGCTTGAACCCAGGAGGTGGAGCTTGCAATGAGCCAAGATTGTGCCATTGCACTCCAGCATGGGCAACAAGAGTGAAACTCCGTCTAAAAAATAATAAAATAGCTTTAAAGATTATTGATTAAGACATTTTGCTTAAATTATGCAGGTCACTTATTATATTTGCTAAATACTTTGAGGTCATAAACTGCTTTGACTTTAGAAAATTGTTCAATTTATTTTAGAAACACTGAATTCTAAGTAAGGCATGGTGATATATGAAATCAGCCATGTCCCCTAGCTATGCAAAGAAGGTTATAAAGAAAAGGGATTTTATATGAGAAAGGATTTTGTATGGTAAAATCTTGTCCTAAAGTAAAATGACTGGTTGTTTAAAAAAAAGGGATGTTTAGGAAATGTCAGAAAGTTGAAACATGTACATGCTCTGTGTAAGTTGTGAAAGAATTTATGAAAAGGAATTTATGCCAGAAATGTTGTATAATTTAAAGGTGATTAGGCCTCCTAAATGCTTCATAAAATGCCACTATAACTCTTAACTGTATATCTTGCCTGCTTTACAGCAACGGCAAGGCCTGGAACACATGGAGTTAGATGCTGAAAAGAGTCAGATCTAATCATCATTTCTTTCTGGGTCCTAGGCTCCATACCTAGTACATAATTAAAATCCTTTACTTAAGGTTTTTACACAAAGTAAAAGTTGCCAAGAGTTAACATTGTAATATGTATTTGAGACTACTGAAAAAGTAGGTTTACATGCAAGGTGTATAAGACAAATGAAATATGTTTTTTATAAGCGATTATAGGAAGGTATGGGAATATAAATTTTTGCCTAGATTAGAGGGTGAAAGGATTGTTTTAAAGAAAGCTAAAAGTTTGAGCAAGGTATGGAAGATTTATAAAAAATAAGTGTAAAAGATTCTGTGTGAGAATATATTGTCTGAACTGAAAATGGTATTATTCAGTTTTTTCCATTAATTGGACATTGGGATAAAAGCACAACAGAGTTTTCTTAGAACATTGTTCTGCTCTGAGAAAAAAAAATTGTAAAATGTTGTAAGAGGTTTATAAAAGTCTTATAGAACTTAGTCAAACTAAGTTCTAGATTTTGCTAAATCATCCAATGCTAAAATTGTTTAAATATACAATTTGAATGAACTCCCTGGTCTAAGTTAAATTACCCATGATAACCCATTAGTTGTCAGTGCTCTGCGTCTAAATTGGAGAAACAAGTGGTATTCAAAGAGAAAAGTTCAGTGTTAATCATAAACTCATGAAGAACCAGGTCCTTTCTGAGTACTTGAAGCTTTTGTTACTAAATGTTCTGCATTTGTTATTAAAGGTTCTGCATTTCATGACTCATCATAAAAAGATAAAATAATACAAATTGAATGTATTGACGTGGTAGCTTATAAATTGTTGAAATAACTTAAAACCAGTGTTTGGTTCTATATTCCTGGGAAGACAATCAAAGCTTCAGGTATATTTGGCTACTTGATGGGCCATTTAAACATTTATAAAGGGATTTTATTCAATTTTCATTTTCAATACATGTTTTCTAGTTGTATAAAAGCTTTCCTATGCAAAAGGGCTGATGTTATAACAGAAGATTATTATATTACAGTATATTTTCACCAGGTAAATAAAGCTTTTTCTGGTTCACTGAGGGCAATTCCTTTACAATCTAGAATCCAAAGATTGAATCTTCTGATACCATCAGAGGAGGACTGTCCTTGCCATCCACAGTATAGCAAAACTTTGGAGCCTTGAACTTTGGGTTCATAATCTCACAACTGAGAAGGGTCCCTCCATACTCCTGGAACTATACAGAACCAAACATTGAAACTACACACCCATTCAAACCCTTAAGGTGAAACTAACCAGGAAAATTTCTCCCCAGAAGATGGCATTCTTAATGTAAACAGCTTTTCCCAGAATCACAGATCAAGATTCTACTATTATGAAATTCTTATCTTTGAATATTTATTCCTTCTTTATATCTCTATGAACAATAGAAATGTAAAGGGAATCTATTATGTGCACTTACTTATAGTGAATGCTTGTATTTGTGAAGGATTTGCAGCCAGCCTTACATATCAGTACACTTATACTTTAATAGTTAAAAGATGAAGAAACAATGTAGATGAGAAACTTTAGTGATACATACGTTGCCTCATAATCAGTCAAAACTCCTAACCCACATTATGAGTTAAAAAGAACATTGTCAAGGGGACTTCACTCTTCTTCTTCTTTTTTCTTCTTTCTTCCTTTTTTTTTTTTTTTTTTTTTTTTTTTTTGAGACAGAGTCTCACTCTGTTGCCAGGCACCTGGCTGGAGTGCAGTGGCACAGTCTCAGCTCACTGCAACTTCCACCTCCCAGGTTCAAGCAATTCTCTTGCCTCAGCCTCCTAAGTAGCTGGAACTCCAAGTGCATGCCACCATGCCCAGCTAATTTTTGTATCTTTAGTAGAGACGAGGTTTCACTATGTTGGCCACGATAGTCTCGATCTCTTGACCTCGTGATCTGCCCACCTCAGCCTCCCAAGGTGCTGAGATTACAGGCTTCAGCCACTGTGCCTGCCCGGGACTTCACTCTTCTAAAAGGGTATCATTTGTTCATTCCTTTTCCTGTGGTTTAGAAAAAAAAAAAGAGGCAATAATTAGAAATGTCTCCCTCATAACAGGCTTTACAGCAGATTCCACTTTAAAGCTATCATTACACAACAGACTTTAACTTATAAAAGCTATGCTAAATAATAGAATTTGCTAAACAGAAAAGTACCTCTGCAGATGCTGATGCTGACACTTGTGACTTACAGAGAAATACATCAAATGTGGATTAGAAAAATTCAATTGCAGGGAGCTAATGAAAAGTCTACTTAGTCAAGTGAATAGACTGTTCATCTAGCTTGTTCTTTAATGTATTTAATTTTAGGGGATTTGGTTTATAGACATGCTGGGTAAGGAGCATACTCTAAACTCTTGGTATCATCCTCCCAACAGTCATATTCATAGCCTCCTTGGTGCACTTTATTCTTTCAAAGGTTTTAAATGTTTGCATGCATCATCTCTAGAATATCAAATGGTCTCTCTTCAACTGGAATGACAGGAACTGAAAGGAGTGTGCAACCATGAGGACACTATAACCTACGAATGACATGCTCAGAGTGGAAACCCAAAGTGATGGTAACTGAGAATGGCGCTAAGGCCCTAAGTTTTGGTCACACTGTTGCCTAAGTGAGAACCTGTCTAAAAAGTAGGATTTTTTTTTTTTTTTTTTTTTTAAACATGATGGAAAGCCATTATTTTGGACTGAGCTCATGCACTAGGCCCCAAAAAACTAAATCCAATTAAAATGGAGTCACCATGCTAAATGTGACATAATCAAACTAAGGAAACATATAGATCCTAGAACAGACCAGTTTTTGTTTTTCTCCTGTAAACAGGATGTTGCAGCATAAGGAGTTACCCTCTACTCAATCCTTATTTCCTCCTTGCAAAACCCACTGTTCTACTGTTTCCCAGTATGTCTCAAAACCATATAATTACAGTTAAAATAGTGATAGTGAAGAGGGAAAAGAAATACTAATAAAACAACATAATACAAAAATAAAATTAACGTGGAAAAGAGGAATGGAAATTAACTTATTTTTTCTATAAGCAAGATTCCCTGAGTCCTTCCCCCTCCCATGAAATTGTATCCTGCTTTGAAAGTTTGATAAGTTTACAAATTCTTGTATTCTTGTTCTCTATAGCTGATAACTATAAGTTTCTGTAACAGCAACAGTCATAAGTAATACCCACGCAGACTGGACTCTAGCCTTCTAGGTGCTGAATGGGAGGCCCCTGTTAGAATCCTTGAGCTCTATAGATAGCAAGCATCTGTGCTGCATAGCAAAAGTTATATGTAAGCCTGAGTCATGTGCCTGTCATTGCTTAATAAATTGACTTTGTTCTGCACCTGCAAACTTGTTTTTGCACCACTGTGTACTTTACGTATAAAAAGTCAAGCCCTTTCTTCGTTAGATGCTCAGCCATTTTGGATACGAATCTGAGCTGGGCCGGTATACACCTAAAATAAACTCCTTTTGTAACCTCAGTGGTCTTTCAAGTCTCTGAATTCTGTAACAGTAACATGAATGACTAAGGTGTCATAATTGAGAGAATGACCAAAAGGTCAAAGTAACTAAATTGTTAAACTAAATATGGCCTGAGAAGGACTCTGTACTTCTACATTTGAGTCCCTGCAAATGAACTGTAACCTAGCTTATTAGACAAAATTGAAAACCTCGGTAGTGCAGACCTGTGATAATAGCTGAGTGTTGGCCAATCCCAGTAGCCATGCTTCGACCACTCATAGACTGCTGAGTGTTGAAACTGCATTCAAATAAGGCAAAAGCTAACTTGTAACCAATCTGTTTGTGTACCTCATTTCCACTTCCTGTATGTCACATTACCATTTTTGTCTATAAATTTGTTCTGACCACAAGGCATTTCTGGAATCTCTGTGAATCTGCTGTGATTCTGGAGGCTGTTCGATTCATAAATCATTCATTACTCAAATCAACTACTTTAAATTTAATTTAACTGAAAATTTTATTTTATCATGTATGACTTTAATATGCAGTGGGAAACAAAAATTTTGTGTGATTCACTTTATTGTAATATTTGCTTTATTGCAGTTGCCTGATGTATATATGTGTGCACATTGTAAAATAATTAAATCAAACTAATTAACATATCTATCACTCAAATACTTTCATAAGACCATTTTACTTTTTTAGCAACTTGAAAATGTGTAATACACTATTAACTATATTCATTATGCTGTGCAATTAATATTAAACCCCAAAATTTCTTTCTCCTTCATGAGACTTTGTACCCTTTGACCATCATCTCCCCATTCTGCGTATCCCCTGCCTCTGATAACCACCATTCACCCTCAGCTTCTATGAGTTCAATTTTTTACATTCAACGTGTAAGTGAGAACATGTGGTATTTGTCTTCTGTGCCTGCCTTATTTCACTTAATGTAATGTTCTTTAGTTCCATACATATTCTTACAAATGATAGAATTTCCTTCTTTTTGAAGATTGAATAGTATTTTATTGTTTATGTGTGTGCATGTGTGTGTGTATATATACATACACGTGTTTGTGTCTGTGTATATATATTTATATACACACATACATATATACATATACACACACAAATATACATATAACTTTTTTTTAATCATCTTATGATGGACTCAGGTTGATCCATAACTTGGCTGTTAAGAATGGTGTTGCAGCTGATGTGGAGGTGCAAATACTCCTTTGACAACATCCTTGCCAATATTGGCTAGCCATTCTGACAGGTGTAGGTGATACCTTGTAATTTCAGTTTTCTTAATGACTAGCAATGTTGAAGTTATATGTATATACGTGTGTATATCTATGTATTTATATATATATATATATATATATATATATATATATATATATATATAATCTGTTGGCTGTTTTTCTTCTTTTGAGAAATGTGTGTTTAGTTCCCTTTATTTTTTACTCAGGTTTCCTGTTTATTTGCTATTGAGTTGTTTGAATTCCTTAGATATTTTGGATATCAACCCCTTAAAGCAGGTGTCCCCAAACTACGGCCCGCGGGCTGCATGGATCCCCCTGAGGCCATTTATCTGGGCCCCCCGCCACACTTCAGGAAGGGGCACCTCTTTCATTGGTGGTCAGTGAGAGGAGCACAGTATGTGGTGGCCCTCCAACGGTCTGAGGAACAGCGAACTGGCCCCCTGTGTAAAAAGTTTGGGGACGCCTGCCTTAAAGGATGTAGGGCTTGTGAATATTTTCTCTCCAAACTGTGTGTTGTCTCTATATTCTATTAATTGTTTCCTTTGTTGTATGAAAGCTTTTTCAATTGCCTTAATCCCTCATTTGTTTTACTTTCATTGCCAGTGCTGTCAGAGTCAGATCCAAAGAAATCATTGCCCAGAACAGTGTCAGATTTTTCCCCATGTTTTTATCTAACAGTTTTACAGTTTTAGGTTTTACATTAAAATACTTAATCCATTTTAGTTGATTTTTGTATGTTGTGTGAGGCAGAGGTCCAATTTTATTTTTCTGCATGTGGATATTATACCATTTATTAGAGACTGTCCTTTTCTCATTGTGTATCCCTTTGTCAAAAATCAATTGACTCTATACTTGTCAGTTTATTTCTTGTCTCTCTATTCTATTCCATAGGTTGGTGTCTATTTTTATGTCAATACCCTGCTGTTTTAATTACTGTAACTTTGTAGCATATTTTGAAATCAGGTAATGAGATGCCTTGTCCTTTTTGCTCATGACTTCCTTGAATTTTTGTGTGTTTCTGGTTCCATATGGATTTTAGAATTTTTTCTATTTCTATGGAAAATTACATTGGAATTTTAATGAGGATTGCGTTGAATCTATAGATCACTTTGGGAAGTATGGAAATTTTAACATTAATTCATAGTCCATGAACATGATATATCTTTCTTTTCATTTGTGTTCTCTTCAATTTCTTTCACCAGTGTTTTATAGTTTTCTATGTACAGATCTTTCATTTCCTTGGTTAAATATTTTCTAAGTATTTTGTTTCATTTTATTTATTTATTTATTAGCTATTTTGAATGGTCTCCTAGGTAGAGGCACTGCTCTGGCAAGACCAGAAACTGTGCTCCATAGAAATGCACCAATGAGAATTGCCCCTTTGCCTGGGAGTGGGACATTGGGGTGGGGGGCTTTTTGACTAAGCCAAACTGCTCTTTGGTTTCCTTGGATCAAGCAAGTCTAACGCCTATACTTCTCTGAAATATAGAGAGGCCATCGTCTCCCTGCCTGTGCAGGGTATAGGGTTGGGCTCTGAGGCTGAGCATGGAGACTAGCCATCTTGAGACTTAGGCAAGATTGAACTTCTCATTGTGCTTCTGAAAGCAGCCAGCTCAGTTTTGTGGTTGCACTCTGCAGTTGGCTTGTATTTCCGATAGAATGCCACAGCTATCAGGAACAGAGGTACTACCAAGGGCAGTGGACTCATCACTTGTGAGTTCCACTGCTTTTCTTTTTTTCTACCTGCTGCTGGGTGTTCAAGCCCTACCCTTACCCCAGTGGTCCCTAGGAGGTGAGGCCCGAGTGGGCTTCTTAGGAAGTGTCTTGGAATGCTAGAGAAGCTGGATTGTTGCTTCTGGTTGTCTTTTCTCTTTATAGAATCTCTGGTCAAATGGAAATACCTCCTTGTCATTGTGCCAACTTGAGGGAGGAGACCAGTTCTGTTAAACTTCGATTCAGGTTTCATTCAATTCTGTGGACTACGTGGATGTCTAGTGCTTGTTTCCACATACTGGGGTTTTCATGAGATGTTAAGGGCTGTGGATAGTTACTAGTTGAACTTTTTGTGGGGCGAGAGGAAAGCTTGAGAAGTCTTATTTTGCTATCTTGTTGATTTCACTCATTTAAAATGTCTATTTAACTATTATACTTGGAACTAAGAATGGTTGGGACAAAACGGGACTCCAAAAGATCATTACCACTTTAGGTAAAACAAATCCAGAATCATTTTAGACAGATGACCGACTACTTGTCTAAGAATTAATGATCAAACAAACAAATAGAAAATTCTCTAAATTCTCATATTGAAAATGACTTCATGGATAGTTGCAGTACAATATATAGCACTCATCAGAAATCAGTGTGGTCATTTACTTTCCACTTTCTTCTAATAATGTTAAATGCTGTCCTGTCAAAGAAGAAATATATTTTATTCCATATCTTAGCACTAACACAGCCTTCTCTAATCAAAGCTCAATTCAATTCAATAAGCAATCATTGAATCCCAATCATATATTAAAATTTACACCAAAGTTCACAAAGAATCTTCTAGGTAGTTTAAATGGCATAATCTAAGTAAGTAAGCTCTCTTTTCTCAAAGCCCTCCCTCCAGATTTAATGGAAGTGGAAATCACCTTGGTAGAGCAGCAGGTGCCTTTTAGCTTTGTTAATGATTCACTATATTGCCTTGAAATGTTATTCTAGCACAGCCTCTGTGAGCAGTCAATTGTGCAATCCAGGCAGATTCTTTTTTTTTTTTCTTCTTGATAATTTGTTAGGCATCTTAATATATTTTTAAAAAATGTTGATAGTCTTATATTGGTTTCTAGTTCCAAAGTACTAGGAGTCACATCTGTTCACTTGGTTACATTTGTCTAAGTGCTTTTCCAGCCTTGTCCAGAACATCTTTAGCATTTGATCCACACTGATCTAAAGATTTTAAACAGTTATACATGAAACATTTGTGACATTTAAATTTATACAGAAAAGCTTTTAAAATATTTTAGTTATAAATTTTGAAGATTCTCATCTTTAACTGTTGAAAAATCCATACTAGCAAAGACATTAATGTAAAAAGAATGTAAAGGTTAAAAAAAAGTGTGTATAAATGTGTATCTTAAATACACAGAGTTAAAACTTAATTCCCAGTACAAATCTGTAGGTATAGAACACAATTACAATGGTCTCCTACTCAGTGTTTCAATTTAGGATTTTTTTTAACTGTATGGTGGGTTTATCAAGACATAACCCACTTGTACATTCAGCTCCTTACAACTTATAATTGGGTTACAATTTCTACTGAATGCTTATCACTTTTGTACCATTGTAAAGTCAAAAAATTATAAGTCAAATCAGCATAAGTCAGGGACCATCTACTATGTTACCAGCATTAAATGCATTTTTGACTTATAATATTTTCTGCTTATGATGGGTTTATGGAACTAACCTTTAGTAAGTCAAGGAGCATCTGTATTTAATATCTGTGAAGTTTATTTCCTTAGACAAATACACTAAGAACTAATTTCAAGAAATGCCTCAAAAATATGTTTTTCTTATAGGTCATATTCACATGTAAAGTATTTCAAAATCAAACAATTACTTTTTTCTATTTATATATGATGTCTTGCTCTAGCCATTTCCTAAACTATTGTATTTTTTAAAAAGATATTTAGATTTTACTAAAGAAAAATAATTCAAATGAAATCTCATACACAGACTTCTAGCCTTTAATTTACTCAAATTATTTAAACAAATCATCCTTTGGAAAACCAATATGTTGTTCATAATGTGAATTTACAGTGTCATTAGGAATAAAAATGACATTTTCAAAGGTGACATATTAAAACAAAAATTCAAAGACATTAATAATTTAAAGAAAGTTTCAAAGAACAAATGGATGAATTTGTACAACATAATGAAGTTACACACTGAACCCCAAAGCCTGACTAAATACAAGTCTGTTACCCAGCCTTAGATGCATTCAACATAAACACATTAATATGATTTAGTTATTTGTTATGTTACATAGTTTTAAATGAATGTATTTTACAAAAAAAGGGAGATTTTAGAGTTAATTTATAACATCTCTTTCTTCTTCTCCAAGCTCTGAACAAATGAGGAGGAAGACAAGGAATAAGGATGTTAGAAATGAAATTATAAGCATGTAAGAGATTTTTTTTTTAATTTGAGATAATTTTAAATTTATAGAAAAATTATAAAGATGGTACAGATAGTTTCTGTACAACTTTTACCTAGCCTCTCCTAATGTTAACATCTTACGTGACTATGGTACAATACTATTAACTAAACAATAGACTTTATTTGGATTTCCCCAGTTTATTCACTAATGTTCTTTTTCTGTTTCACGATCCAATCTAGGAACCCAAATCACAGTTAGCTGTCATGTTTCCTTTGTCTCCTTCAGTTCGTGACAGTTCCTCAGTATTTCTTTGTTAGTTACGACCTTGGCACTTCTGAAAACTGCTAGTCAGGTATTGTGTGGATGTCTCTCAATTTGGGTCTGGTTTTTATTATTATTATTATTATTATTAGATAAAAGTTATAGATGTTTTTTAATACCAGAGAGGCCAGGTGCCCATCTCAATGCATGTAATAGAGGGTATATAATATTGAATTATTTTAATATCAGTGATTTTATTCTTAATCACCTGGTTAAGGTGATGTCTGTCAGGTTTCTCTAATATAAAGTTGCTGATTTTTCCTTTTTTGTACTCCAGGTTCTCTTAGTGGACAGAACTAAGAAATGTATGTATATCCATGTCTATATAGGAATCTATATTTCTGCATCCCTTTAACTGTGGGTACATACATATGTTTATATGCATATGTGTGTATATATGTAGTAAACATATATACATATAAACATAAATTTATACTAATATCTATCAGTCTAGTACTACAGGGTATATTCCAGCCTTCCTCTTTCCTTTTTTTTTTTTTTTTTTTTTTTTTTTTTGGTAACTTCTTTCTCAGAAATTTGATTCTCAAAATTTACAAAGTAATTACTCATTTGTCCAAACATAGTATAATCTGATATTCTCTACTCATGTGGGATACAATATATCAACTAGATTACATAAAAGTAAAGCATAATTTTACATAAAAGTAAAGCGTGCATCTGGTCAAACACTGTTTTCTTCCTATTTCTTTTCATGTGATTATGTCATGCATTTGTAATATAAATAAGGAATAGAGACAACTAAAAAAGTGACAGACACAAATTTAAGCTGAACAAACATGAAAATTCAATGTGTTAAATATGTAGGATATAATGAAAGCACTTAGAGGGCAATTTTACAAATTTTTTTAAAGAAAAATCGGCAATTAGCAATCTCATCAACAATCTAAGCTTCTTTATAAAAATGAAGAATAAAGTTTCTGGTTCCTCTTATCTAATGTGCTTTATTTTTGTCTACTTTCATTATCTTCTCTGCATCATTGATTTTTAGCAATTTGTATATAATATGACTAGTTTTAAAAAATCATTCTTTGTATTTTATGAATTTCTTTGGTATATGGTTTTGTGTTTGTCATTAATCCTGGCCACTTCTCTGGCATTATTTCTTCAACTATTTCTTCTGTCCTGTTCTCTTTCCATTCTCTCTCAAGGCTTTCTATTACTCATATATCAAAACTTTTGATACTGTCCTACACTTCATGGAGCTCTGTTCTGTATTTTAGTTTTTGTTGTTGCTGTGTTCCTCTTTTCTCTTTCTCCTTCAGTTTGAGTAATTTCTATTGAATAGTCGTCAAGCTCACTGATTCTCTTTGGCTATATTCATTCTACTGATAAGACTCAAGGACACTTCATGTATCTTAGTGTCTTTTTAATACCTAGCATTCTCATTCAATTTATCATGTAATTTTCATGTCTCTTCCCTAGATTTCCATCTACGTTTTTATACTTTTATATTAGAACCATCAACATATTAATCATAGTTTTATTTAAATTCCCTTTCTGAGAGTTACTACATTGTTATATGAGCCTTGTCTTATGGCAGTATGCTTACTCTCACCTTTCTGTATGCCCTGTATTATTTGTTAAATGCTGGGCATGTGTTTTAGGACAATAAATACTAAGGTTATTATGGTTGTTTTTTGTTTGTTTGTTTGTTTGTTTGTTTGCAGTTTTTCCTGTTTATTATATGGTTATTCTAAGGTGGTAAGTGTCACAAAGTTAACTTCAAGAGGAATAACATGGTTCAGTGTGAAACACAAGATACAACATTTTACAATAAAACCACAGCACAAAGTAATTGAACCTTCAAAATTGGGTAGTTCAATGACACATTTTGTCAACGCTTAACTCTATAAAGCTCTGCCAATGGCCTCAGTTGATGGATTTAAAAAATATATTGTTGTGTCAAATGTTTTAACACCAAATGCCGTTTTTTTTGAAAGAATACACATCCAATCAACTCAAACTGTGAGCAGAAAGTATGTAACCTCTTTATAAAAATGTTATCCAAATTTACAACACTCATAGTATATTTCAAAGTAAAGAGTCCTTAGAAAAAATAAACTCAATTCCTTGCTTACTGATGAGTATCAACTCCTCAAAAACACATCACAAGAAAATTAACTTTCATACTTTTTTGCCTATAACCTTCAGATATCTACTACCCTGGCTTCAAAAACATTTTGTGGCCATATATAATACAAACACTCGTGTATTACATGCATCATTTATACTACCTTGGAATTTATCCATCATCTTTACTAAAACAAACCACATTTTAAAGACATCATATGTCATGCACCCTTAAAAATTATAGTGAGGGCCTCCGATTTCCTCTTTTTTCCGCATGCATAACAGGCACAAAATTACAAATATTTTCCAACTGACAGTACAGCACTCTGTATCAGGCAATTGGTATATTGAATTCGATATCTCTAATTTTCACACTATGCCTCTGTGGGATATTTCAATCAAAGACAGTTGTCACTAAAGTGTACAAATAGAGGTGCTAGCAAGATTAATGCAAATATCCATTAGTGAGCAAATGTATGCATATATGGTAAATTCATTCAATTAATATTTTCAAGTGTGTATATATTTATGTAGATATAGACACACATACAGCAAGTATATTCAAAATTTGTCAACACTTTAGTGTTTTGAGAGGACATACAGAATTGCCTTACAGGTTATCTGGCTTTGTTACTAAACTTATTTCATATCAAATATACTCTGGGTTCTCTTCTATTTATGTTCCAACATTATACTTGACAATCTGCAACTGTATCAGTGTTTCATTTTTTTAGTGTATGTTAATTGACAATCACTACAAGTCAACAATACACACATGATAGAAAAAATCAGTCATAATATTCAATCATGAATAATTTAACACAAAGATATATCAATCTAAACATTAATGTTACTTATATTCAATAGTTAACACAATATTGGATTTGGCTGAATTTCAATTTTTTTTTTTATAAATCAGTACATCTGAATATTTGGAACCATTGCCATATTAGTTTAGCAAACTGCTTTTGAACTTAAATAATAGTTGGAAATAAATATGCCTTTCCTTCTTCTAGGCCTTTTTCATGGAAGTTTGCATTCATCTAATCCAAAGCTAGGATGAATTTGAGGTTTTTTTTTTCACAGTTACCCTCTGTGCCCCAGAGCATTAAAATATCTGTAGTAGTTACTGGTTTTTAGCAGGAAGGTTGGTTTGTCAAAAGTTATGTTCTTAATGTTTGTTTCTTCTTCCTGCTATGATCTGAATGTTAGTGTCCTTTCCCCACCCTTAGTATGCATATGTTGAAACTTAGCCCTTGATGTAATAGCATTAAGAGGTGAGACCTTTGAGAGGTGATAAATGCTGTTATGAAAGAAGACTGAAGAACTTTTATTCCACCAAGTGAGAACATTGCCATCTATGAGAACCAGAACCGCCCCAGACATTGAATTTGCTAGTGCCTTGATCTTGAATTTCTCAGCCTCCAAAACTGTCAGCATATTTGTCATTGATTAAGTTACTCCAGTTTAAGGTATTGTGTTATAGCAGCCGGAACAGACTAATAAACTTCCCTTAAATCTTTTCTCTGTGCTGCACTCCAGAGCACAGCTCTCCTTTCAGCTGTTCTAGACATATTCTACATTTGTTCTCACTTTGGGTTTGACAGTCTGGTGGTTGGGTCAAAAAGTAGAGATTGTTTGTGATGGTGTGATTAAGGGTCTTTGTTTTAGGCAGGGTGTACATCCCTGCTTCTTTGGCATGTGACCTTTACTAATGTTTCTGTTCCTCCTCCAAGCTGTAGTGCTGAGCATAGCATATCTTCCTGACCCTCCTTCAAGGCTAGAGCTTACTTTTCTTTTTCTTTCATTGTATTTTCTTTCCCTAGCCTCCCATGGTTTCTGCCAGTGCCCTAAGGTGACAGTTTTTGTTGCCTGTTCTCCTGTTGATTAATGCCTTTTTCCCTATGGGAGTTGGTGGATATTGGTCTAAATGGAAACTCAGATGTGTGACAAATGGAAGAAAAATCATTAATCTTCAGTTTGGGTAGTGTTACTTCTGCTGTAAGGGTGAGAGCAACATTATTTCCAGCTCTCTATTGCTGAGCTGAAACTGGAAGTCAGTATTGACACTTTAAAGTTATATCAGTTAATATAACTTAGGGAGGTGGTGACAATATGACCAATGCTAACCTCAGATGTGGACAAATTTACCCACTCAGTCCTTGGCAAACTTCAGGTTTTCCCAACAGGGCCAGAGCCTTTGCCAGAAAGTCTGTGTTGTAGGTGGAAGCAGACAAGATCATATTTTCTGCTGATGGAAGATCCTGAGGTCAAGATGAATATAAGTGAGAGAGTTACACATACTGATTTTTCTTCCCAAATCCATTACTCAGATATATCACTTTCCCCCTTTGGGGTGAATTAAGTTGGGGGTAGCAAGCAATGGCTATACTTCTAGATCCACAGAAAAATAGAAAAATCCTCCTCCATTCATAACGACATTCCCCAGGTGTCATCATATTTACCCATTCAGTTCAATCAATATTTCCATAGTCAATCTGCAGGAAGAAATTAGCAATCTATGAGTTTCTGTTTTCACTTTCCTGAGGCTGCTGTCCTTAAAATCACCAAAGTTCCTCTGAGAATACTACTAATACCACTGTATTACCACCACAAGTTCCTTGAATGAGTCAGAATAGAATACCAGTGACTCCAAGCCCCCATGTTTTACTCTCTTTCTATTTAAACAATTAGACTCCATAGCCTTGTTCAAAATAGTATATTAAAGTTTTTGTAATATGACTAAATGATAATATAAAGGTGACCCTATATAAAATGACAACAAATAAAGATGCCCAAATTTATTTCCATTATTAAATTCTAGAAGATACACAACCTGCAGACTGAATTCTTTTGATAATTATAGTGCTAAGATGTCAATCTAAAATAATTTTGAAGCATAAATTCAAATTATCTTTTTCTTATCAGTTACACACCCAGAGGAATTTAAGAGTTCACCAATTTCTCATTCTGCTCAGGAGTCTTCCATGTCTGGGTAGAGATGGCATTTCTTAAGCAGATGCAGTCTGGGCTCTCACTGGAATAGGCACAGTTCTTTCATGGCCCCAGAGGTTAGCTTAATGCCAAATCTCTCATGTTCTTACTTTTAAAGCATCCAAAAAATTACCAAGAAATACATAGAAAATTGTCACTACCTGTCATTCGGCTTAAAATTAAGTTACTTTTAGCCCCTACATCAGAATCTAGTCTTTGGTGTTGACAAAGACCATAACAGAAATTCAAACAGCATTTAATAAGAAAAGAAGATGGTGAAATCCTTACTGATTTTATTCCAGCCAGGATGCCCATCAGTGTTGGTTACCTGGAGTTCATAATCTATGAAGTTAAGCTCACTTAGTAGAAATCTTCTTTTAAAGAATAGTTACCGTATCTGGAAATCCAATGACTCTACATGGAAAATTAACTACACTTTCTAGTCTCACAGGACGACATTTGAGACACTGTTATAGTTTTACGATTTTTTTCTCTTTTTAAATAAACCATTTTTAAGAGCAGTTTTAGGTTCACAGCAAAATTCAGAGGAAGATGCAAATATTTCTCACATATTTCCTACCTCTACACGTGCTCAGCTTCCCCCATCATCATCCCCCACTAGAGTGGTACATTTGGTAAAATTCATGAACCTGCATTGACACATCATTATCACTAAAAGTCGATAGTTTATATTAGAGTTCACTAATGTTGTTCATTCTATAGATTTTGATAAATGCATAATAATATGTATCAAATCATTGTATTATACAGAATAATTTCACAAATGTAAAAGTTCTCCATGCTCTTCCTATTCATTCCTCAATCCCTCAACCACTTATATTTGCACTGTCTGCGTAAATGGCTTATTCCATATTATATAATTAGTTACGTTATATAATTGGAATCATAGAGTCTGTCACCCTTTCACATTGGCTTCTTTCACTTAGTAGTATGCACTGCAGTACCCTCTATGTCTTTTCATGGGTTGGTGTCTTATTTCCTATAGTTTTACTAATTTTATACATTATAATATCTGCAGTGCTATTACCTGATCATATTTGAGGTGATCTTCTCCTAAAGTCTATGTAAAATCTTTTGTTTCCATTTTTTCTCCCTCCAGGCACTGTTTCTGGTACACCATTTTGCACTGAGCTTGCTGTTGGTTCTATTTTTCTTTAAAAATAGGCTTTCAATCCTGCTCAAACATGATGGTTGACACGCTGCTTGCTATGTTATCATTCCTTTATCCTTAAGTTTGCTTTAGATGAAGAGCCATCTTCCAAAGATCCCTGAACTGAAGCACCAGTACATTGTGTTTATGGAGGATCATGCATCTGCATGAGCTCCTGTAGGACTGGGCAGTAAAAATCTTAATCAATGGCCACAACTTATGTTAAGAGCTTTCAGAGCCAACTTGAGACTACTTGCTAATGGGTGACTCTTTTTTGTTCTTTCTCCTTTAAACTAAATATTTTAGAAAAGTGAAAAAATAGTAAGAATAAAGTTTGAGTTATCCCAAAGTGAGTATACTCATATTATTGCAATCCCAGTCAAGAAATAGAACATTACCACCATACTAGAAGTCCACCGTTTGCCCCTTTTCGACTACTATTGGGTCCTCTTTCTCAAAGTAACTACAACTTTAACTTCTGGTACCATAGGTTCATTTTAACTCTACTTAAATGTAAACTTGAATTATATATCATCTTTTATTTTTGTATCTAGCTTCTTTAACACAAAACTATGTTTCAGAGATTCATATATGTTTTACTTGTAACTTGTTTATTCTTTTTCATTACCATACAGAATTTCATTGAATTGAATTATCCAGATTTTCAGTTCTACTATTGATGGGCTTTTGTGTTCGTTACTATGTTGAAACAGAAATAATGCTTTCATAAAAATTCCTCTGTTTGAAAAACATATATATACATATATATATATATGTATATATATATGTTTATATTGAATATATACTCAAGAACAGTGTCATATATCCTGTATTTTGACATCTGGGCAAATAACTTTTTAATATGCCCCCACCCCCAGGCCACAAAATGATTTTAAGTAATAATGACACTCATTATTTTTTATTTGGTCTTTAAAACCATCAATTAATTTTAAAAATAAGAAGCTTCAATTTTAAGAGTGTTTTTAAGTTCAGTGAAATATTTCATATGTGGACAAAATTTGCAATTTCAAAACAAAAGTGATGTATTTCTCAACTTGCATTATTTTACTGTTTTACATTTTTAAAACAAGAACTTCAGGTTGTTATATAAAGTGACAGAAGTGAGATGCCTTGAGTTATAATTTTGTCATATAATGAATGGACAATCATTGTGTTGAATCTAAAGCTTTTTTTTTTTTTTTTTTTTTTTGGTGAGTCTCACTCTGTCATATAGTTGGCGTACAGTGGTGTGATCTCAGCTGGCTTCAATGTCTACCCCACCGGGTTCAAGCAATTCTCCTTCCTCAGCCTCCTGAGTAGCTGGGACTACAGGCGTGCACAACCATGACTGGCTAATTTTTGTAATTTTAGTAGAGATAGGGTTTCACCATGTTGGCCAGACTGGTTTTGAACTCCTGATATCAGGTGCTCAGCCTACCTTAAGCTCCCAAATGGTGGGATTATAAGCATGAGTCACTGCATTCAGCCTCTAATGCTTTTTCAGTGCAGAAATACATAGTATCACAAGAATTGGAGACATGGATTTTAACAAATCTGAACTGCAATATACCCCTTAGATAAACACATGCAAATGAATCCATGCATTTATATAACTGGGGGTTCTCCAAATTAACATTTATATGGCATATGCAATTAATTAAAGCATACCATGTTTGAGACATTTATACATGTATTTACATGTAACACTAGTTCATTTTTTTTTATTGTACAAATTATATTGAATATACTAAGTTTTATTCTACCTTTTTTTATACTTTATCTTCTGGGGTACATATGCAGAATGTACAGACTTGTTACATAGAAATATCTGTGCCATGGTGGTTTGCTGCATACATCAACCTGTCATCTACATTAGATATTTCTCCTAATGCTATTCCTCCCCTAGCCCCTGACACTCCAACAGGCTCTGATGTGTGATGTTCCCCTCCCTGTGTCCATGAGTTCTCATTGTTCAACTTTAACTTATGAGTGACATCAAGCAGTGTTTGTTTTTCTGTTCTTGTGTTAGTTTGCTGAGGATGATGGTTTCCAGCTTCATCTATGCTGCTTCAAAGAACATGAACACATCACTTTTTATAGCTGCATAATATTCCATAGTGTATATGTGCCACATTTTCTTTATCCAGTTTAACATTGATGGGCATTTGCGTTGGTTCCAAGTCTTTGCTATTGTGAACAGTGCCACAGTAAACACACGTGTACATGTGTCTTTATAGTAGAATGTTTTATAATCCTTTGGGTATATACCCAGTAATGGGATTGCTGGGTCAAATGATAATTCTAGATCTAGATCCTTGAGGAATCACCACACTGTCTTCCACAATGGTTGAACTAATTTACACTCCCACCAACAGTGTATTTCTCCACAATGTCAAATCATATCCTTTGTTCTCTTTTTGATGTTTGTTTGTTTTTTTCTTGTGAATTTAAGTTCTTTGTACATTCTGGATATTAGCCCTTTGTCAGAAGGATAGATTGAAAAAAAAAATCCCCCATTCTGTAGGCTGCCTGTTCACTCTGATGATAATTTATTTAGTGCAGAAGCTCCTTAGTTTAATTAGATCCCATTTCTCAATTTTAGGTTTTGTTGCCATTGCTTTGGTGTTTTGAGTCATGAAGTCTTCACCCATGCTTATTTCCTGAATAAGCATGCGTAGGTTTTCTTCTGAGTTTTTATGGTTTTAGGTCTTAAATTTAAGTATTTAATCCACCTTAAGTTAATTTTTGTATAGGGTGTAAGGAAGGGGTCTAGTTTCTGCTTTCTGCACATGGCTACCCAGTTTTCCCAACACCGTTTATTAAATAGTGAATCCTTTCCCCATTGATTGTTTTTGTCAGGCTTATCAAAGATCAAATGGTTGTAGACGTTTGGTGTTATTTCTGAGGCTACTGTTCTGTTCCATTTGTCTATATATCTGTTTTGGTGCCAGGACCATGCTATGTTTGTTATTATAACCTTGTAGTATAGTTTGAAGTTAGGTAGCGTGATGGCTCCATCTTTGTTCTTTTTGCTTTGGATTGTCTTTGCTATGCGGGCTCTTATTTTGTTCCATATGAAATTTAAAGTAGTTTTTTTCAATTCTGTGAAGAAAGTGAATGGTAGCTTGATGAAGACAGCAATGAATCTACAAATTACTTTGGGCAGTATGACATTTTTATCATATTGATTCTTTCTATCCATGAACATGGAATGTTTTTCCATTTGTTTGTGTCCTCTTTTATTTCCTTGAGCAGTGTTTTGTAGTTCTCTTTCAAGACGTCCTTCACATCCCTTGTTAGTTGCATTTCTAGGTACTTTATTCTCTTTCTAGCAATTGTGAGTGGGAGTTCACTCATGATTTGGCTTGCGTTTGTTATTAGTGTATAGGAATGCTTGTGATTTTGGCACATCAATTTTCTATCCTGAAACTTTGCTGAAGTTGCTTATTAGCTTAAGGAGATTTTGGGTTGAGACAGTGGGTTTTTCTAAATACACAATCATGTCATCTGCAAATAGGGACAATTTGACTTCCTCTTTTCCTAATAGAATACCCTTTATTTCTTTCTCTTGCCTGATTGCCCTGACCAGAACTTTTCTTGTGCTGGTTTTCAAATGGAAAGCTTCCAGTTTTTGCCCATTCAGTATGATATTGGATGTGGGTATGTCATAAATAGCTGTTATTATTTTGAGATATGTTCCATCAATACTTACTTTATTGAGAGTTTTTAGCATGAAGAGATGTTTAATTTTGTCAAAGGCCTTTGTTGTATCTACTGAGATCATTGTGTGGTTTTTGTCATTGGTTTTGTTTATGTGATGGATTATGTTTACTGATTTGTGTATGTTGAATCAGCTTCGCATCCCAGGGATTCAGCCTACTTGATGGTGATTGATAAGCCTTTTGATGTGCTGCTGGATTTGGTTTGCCAGTATTTTATTGAGGATTTTTGCATTGATGTTCATCAGGTATATTGATGTAAAATTTTCTTTTTTAGTTGTGTCTCTGTCAGGTTTTGGTATCAGGATGATGCTGGCCTCATAAAATGAGTTAGAGAGGATTCCCTCTTTTTCTATTGTTTGCAATAATTTCAGAAGTAATGATACCGTCTCTTCTTTGTACCTCTGGTAGAATTTGGCTGTGAATCTATCTGGTCTTGGACTTTTTAGGGTTGGTAGGCTACTAATTACTGCCTCAATTTCAGACCTTGTTATTGGTCTATTCAGGGATTTGACTTCTTTCTTATTTAGTCTTGGGAGAGTGTATGTGTCCAGGAATTTATCCATTTCTTCTAGGTTTTCTAGTTTATTTGCGTAGATGTGTTTACAGTATTCTCTGATGGTAGTTCATACCTCTTGGGATTGGTGGTGACATCCCCTTTATCATTTTTTATTGCATTTATTTAATTCTTCTCTTTTCTTCCTTATTCCTCTGGCTAGCAGTCTATTTTGTTGATCTTTTCAAAAAAACAGCACCTAGATTCATTTATTTTTTTAAGGGTTTTTTTTTTGCCTCTTCTCTTTCAGTTCTGCACTGATCTTAGTTATTTCTTGTGTTCTGCTAGCTTTTAAATTTGTTTGCTGTGGCTTCTCTTGTCCTTTTAATTTGATGTTAAGATGTCAATTTTAGATATTTTCTGCTTTTTTTTCTGTGGGTATTTAGTGCTATAAATTTCCCTCTACACACTACTTTAAATACGTCCCAGAGATTCTGGTACATTGTGTTTTTTTCCATTGGTTTCAAATAACATGATTATTTCTGTCTCAATTTTGTTATTTAACCAGTAGTCATTCAGGAACAGGTTGTTCAATTTCCATGTATTCGCATGGTTTTGAGTTTCTTAATCCTGAGTTCTAATTTGATTGCACTGTGGTCTGTGAGACTGTTTATTATGATTTCCATTCTTTTGCATTTGCTAAGGAGTGTTTTACTTCCAATTATTTAGTCAATTTTAGAATAAGTGTGGTGTGATGCTGAGAAGAATGTATCTACTGTTTTTTGGGGGCTGGATAGTTCTGTAGATGTCTATTAGTTTAGCTTGGTCCAAAGCTGAGTTCAAGTCCTGTATATCCTTTTTAATTTTCTGTCTTGTTGATCTGTCTAATATTGACAGTGGTTTGTTAGTCTCCCAATATCATTGTGTGTGAGTCTAAGTCTCTTTGTAGGGCTCTAAGAACTTACTTCATTATCTAGGTGATCCTGTGTTGGGTGCATATATATTTAGAATAGTTAGCCCCTCTTGTTGCATTGATCCCTTTACCATTATGTAATGCCCTTCTTTGTCTTTTTTATTGTTGTTGTTGGTTTAAAATCTGTTTTATCAGAGACTAAGATTGCAACCCCTCCTTTTTTTTTTTTGCTTTCCATTTGTTTGGTAAATATTCCTCTGTCTCTTTATTTTGAGCCTATATATGTCTTTACATGTGAGATGGGTCTCCTGAATACTGCACACTGATACGTCTTGACTGTTTATCCAATTTGCCAATCTGTGACTTTTAATTGGGGCATTTATCCCATTTACATTTATGGTTAATATTGTTATGTGTGAATATAATACTGTCATTATGATGCTAGCTGGTTTTGTCTTTTAATGCAGTTTCTTCATAGCATCAATGGACTTTACAATTTGTTACATTTTTGCAGTGGTTGGTACCAGTTATTTCTTTCCATGTTTAGTGTTTCCTTCAGCAGCTCTTCTAAAGCAAGCCTAGTGGTGACAAAATCTCTCAGCATTTGTGTGTAAAGGATTTTATTTCAGCTTCACTTATGAACGTTAGTTTGGCTGGATATAAAATTCTAGGTTGAAAATTCTTTAAGAATGTTGAATGTTGACCCCACTCTCTTCTGGCTTATAGAGCTTCTGCTGAGAGATCCACTGTGAATCTGATTGGCTTCCCTTTGTTGGTAACCCAACTTTTCTCTCTGGCTGCCCTTAGCACTTTTTCTTTCATTTCAACCCTGATGAATCTGATGATTATGTGTCTTGGGGTTGCTCTTCTCAAGGAGTATCCTTGCGATATTCTCTGTATTTCCTGAATTTGAATGTTGGCCTGCCTTACTAGATAAGGGGAATTCTCCAGAATAATATCCTGAAGAGTGTTTTCCAACTTGGTTCTATTGTCTCCATCACTTTCAGGTACAGCAATCAAATGTAGATTTGGTCTTTTACATAGTCCCATATTTCTTAAAGACTTTCACTTTTTTTCTTAATCTTTTCTTCTCAATTTCATTGAGTTGATCTTCAGTTTCTGACATTCTTTATTCTGCTTGATTCATTTGGCTATTGGTACTTATGTATGCCTCACAAAGTTCTTGTGCTGTGTTTTTCAGCTCCATCAGGTCACTTATGTTCTTCTCTAAACTGGTTATTCTAGTTAGAAATTCATCTAATCTTTTTTCAAGGTTTTTAGCTTCCTTGTATTGGGTTAGAACATGCTCCTTTAGCTCAGAGGAGTTTGTTAGTATCCACCTTCTGAAACCTACTTCTGTCAGTTTGTGAAACTCATTTTCCATCCAGTTTTGTTTCCTTGCCTGTGAGGACTTGTAATCCTTTGATGGAGAGGAGGAATTCTGGTTTTAGAATTTTCAGGCTTTTTGGCCTAGTTTCTCCTCTTTGTGGATTTATCTACCTTTGGTCTTTAATGTCGGTGACGTTTGGATGGGGTCTCTGAGTGGATGTCCTTTTGGTTGATGTCGATACTGTTCATTTCTGTTTGTTAGTTTTCCTTTTAATAGTCAGGTCCCTCTGCTCCAGGTCTGGTGGGGTTTCCTGGAGGTCCACTCCAGATCCTGTTTGCCAGGGTATCACCAGCAGTGGCTGCAGAACAGCAAAGATTGCTGTCTGTTCCTTCCTCTGGAAAGTTTGTCCTAGAAGTGCACTTGCCAGATGCCCATCAGAGTTCTCTTGTATGAGGTGTCTGTTGGTCCCTACTGGGAGGTATCTCCTTGTCAGGAGGGACAGGGTCAGTGACCCACTTAAAGAGGCAGTCTGTCCCTTAGCCGAGCTCAAGTGCTGTGAACTCTCTTTTTAGAGCTGTCAGGCAGGGACAGTTAAGTCTGTTGAAGCTCTGCCCACAGCTACCTTTTCCCACAGGTGTTTTGTCCCAGGGATATGAGGGTTTTATCTATAAGTTCCTGACGGAGGCTACTGCCTTTGTTCAGAGATGTCCTCCCCAAAGAGAAGGAAAGTAGACAAGCAGTCTAGCTGCAGCAGTTTTGCTGAGTTGCAGTGGGCTTTACCTAGTTCGAACTTCCTGGTGGCTTTGTTTACACTATGAGGATAAAACCACCTACTTAAGCCTCAGCAATGCCAGACGCCCCTTCTGTCACCGAGGTCAAGTGTCCCAGTTCAACTTCAGACTGCTGTGCTAGCAGCTGGAATTTCCAGCCAGTGGGTCTTAGCTTCCTGGGCTCTGTCAAGGTGGGTCCTACCAACCCAGACCACTTGGCTCCCTGGCTTCAGTCCCCTTTCCTGGGTAGTGAACAATTCTGTCTCGTTTGCATTCCAGGTGCTACTGGGGTATGCAAACAACACAAAACAAAACAAAAAAACTCCTGCAGGTCACTTGGTGTCTGCCAAAATGGCCACCCAGTTTTGTAATCGAAACCCAGGGCCCTGGTAGCATTGGCACCAGAGGGAATCTCATCATCTGCCAGTTGCAAAGACCATGGGTAAAGCAGAGTATATGGGCCAGGGTGCACCGTTCCTCCCAGTCAGGTCTTTCTAGGGGAGGAAGATACTCTGACTCCTTGTGTTTCCTGGGTAAGTCAATGCCCCACCCTGCTTCAGCTAGTCCTCCATGGGCTGTACCCACTGTCCAATCAGTCCCAATGGGATGACCCAAGTACCTCAGATGGAAATGCAGAAATCACTCACCTACTGTGTTGATCTCTCTGGGAGCTGCAGACTGGAGCTGTTCCTATTTGGTCATCTTGCCAGCAAATCTCTAATTCTGCTATTGAGGGACTTTTGCATTATTTGTTTGCTATTTTGAAATATTCTAAACAATCTATAAACATTCTTATAATAGTTTTGGGGCCACATGTATGCATTATGCCTAAAACTCTGCTAATTTGAAGCTTACATATGTATTATTAAAAGTCAGTATTATCTGTATCAATTTTTAGATCTTAAACTCAGATATTTTGTAAATTAATATTTGCCTGGTAATGTTGTTGAAAATTTCTAGGGTAGAGTGATGATAAAAAAAGAAAAAATCAGACCATCTTTTACGCTTTTTTCTGTTTTGTTCAACTGTCTAAATGCAAAGCAAACTCTAATTTCCTTCATCCAGGGCTGATTTCTTTTACCACCCTATTCTAGGCATGCCACTGCCTAGGAGTAGAATTGCTGATAAAGAAGTTGCATATGTTCAGCTTACGAGATTCTGCCTGGTTTTCAGAGTTAGTGCACTAATTTACACTTCTGCTGGCAACATATAAAATTTCTAGGTGTTTTGTATTTTCCTAGCAGTACTTGGTCTGTCAGGCTTTTAATCCTAGTTATTCTAATAAGTGCATAATGGTAGCTAAAGATCGTTGTAATTTGCATTTGCCAAATGACTAATGAGGGTAAATATTGTGCACGTGTTGGGTAAAGTGACAGTTTAATCCAGGCTTTTAATCCTGGATTGAATTATCTGTTTGTGGTTTAAAAAAAATGATTTGTGGTAGTTACTTATATTTTCTGGATTAACTACTTTGTTATAAGTATTCTAAATACCTTCTCTCACTCAGAGATTACTTTTTTTTAACTGTCTTAAAGATGTCATTTGCTAAATAGAGTACCTCTTTTTAAAATATAGTCATGTGTCCCTCAAAGATAGGGATATATTCTGAGAATTATGTCCTTAGGTGATTTTGTCATGAGAAATCACAGTGTGTTTACACCAACCTAGATGGTACAGCCTACTACACACCTAGGTTTTATGATATAGCCTATTGCTCCTAAACTACAAACTTGCACAGCATGTTACTACCATACTGAATACTGTAGACAATGTAATACTAGTAAATTTGTGGATTTAAAAATATCTAAACGTACTGTACCTTTAGAAAAGGTACACTAAAAATATGGCATAAAAGATAAGTTTTTTTCCATGTATTTGTTGGTTACATAAATGTCTTCTTTTGAGGAGTGTCTTGTCATAACCTTTGCCCAATTTTTGATGGGGTCGTTTTTTTCTTGTAAGTTCCTTGTAGAATTTGGATTTTGGACCTTTGTCAGACTGGTCGATTGCAAAATTTTTCTCCCGTTCTGTAGGTTGCCTGTTCACTCTGAGGATAGTTTATTGTGATGTGCAGAAGCTATTCAGTTTGAGTAGATCCCATTGATCAATTTTGGCTTTTATTGTAATTGTTCTTGGTATTTCAGGAAGGAAATTCTGATACACGCTATGATACAGATGAATCTTGAAGACATTATGCTAAGTGAAATAATCCAGTCACAAAAGAAGAAACACTGTATGATTCCATTTAAATTAGCTACCTAGAGTGCTTGAATTGATAAAGATAGAAAGTAGAATGGTGATTTCCAGGGGCTGGGCAAAGTGGGAATAAGAAATAATTGTTTAATGGGTACAGAGTTTCTACCTGTGAATATCAAAAAGTTTTGGAGAAGGATGGTGCTGATGGTTGCCCAAAAACATGAGTGTATTTAATGCCACCGAAATATACACTTAATGGTTAAAATGGTAAATTTTATGTTATGTATATTTTATAATAAAAATACCATATTTGTTTAAAAAAAGTAAAAACTGGTACACTTGGTACACTATACACCTACCAAGTGTATAGGGCACTTACCATTAGTGGAGCTTGCAGGACTGGAAGTTGCTCTATGTGAGTGAATGAAAGAGTGAGTGGCAAGTGAATGTGAAAGCCTAGGACATTACCGTACACTACTATAGACATGGTCAACACTGCACTTAGGCTACACTAAATTTAATTTTTTTCTTTTCTTTTTAGAATAAATTAACCTTAGCTTGCTGTAACAGTCTTTGTGAACTTTTAAAATTTTGTGACCTCTGTAAAAGTACATATTGTTCAACTGTACAAAACTATTTTCTTTCTTTATGCCTATATTCCATGAGAGTTTTTCTATTTTTTTAATTTTGAAATGATTTTGTTAAAATGTAAGACACAAATATCCACATTAGGTCTACACAGGGCCATGTTCATCAATATCACTGCCTTCCACCTCCATATGTTGTCCCCCTAGAAGTTCTTCAGGGGAAATAACACACATGGAGCTGTCATTTCCTATAATTAATGATGCCTTCTCAATACCACCTGAAGGAACTGCATGAGGATGCTATAGAGTTAATATTTCTTTTTTATATAAGTAGGAGTATACTCTCTAAAATATTGATAAGTACAATAGAGTAAATACATAAACCAGTAACATTTATTATCAGTATCAAGTATTATATACAGTATGTAACTACATGAGATATACTTTTATATGACTGGCAGCACGGGAGGTTTGTTCACACCAGCATCACCACTAGTAAGTAATATGCTGCCCTATGACTTATGATAACTATGATGTCACTAGGCAATAGGAATTTTTCAGCACTATTATAGTCTTTTGGGACCACTGTTATATATGCAGTTCACTGTTGACTGAAACATTGTTATATGATCCATGACTGTAACTGTAACTTACCAGTATTTTGTTCTATGGTTAGTGCTTTTGTGTTCTGTTAAAAACAGAAGTTTATCATTTTAGTACAGACAAATTTATTGGTGTTTTCGGTGATGGTTAGGGCTGTTGTATCTGATTTGAAAGATCTTTACCTACTAATCACCATAAAGATAATACAGAAGCTTTAATGTCTTATCTATCACAGGTAAATCTAAAGTCTTACTGGAGCTGATTTTGCTTTAATGTGGAGTAAGGCAAGGGTCAATCTGTTCAATTCACCTAGCACTATTTAATAAATGTATCTTTTACCCACTACCACGCAGTGGCAGATTTATTAAAAATTAAGTGACTGAATATACATAAGTTAGTTTTTATACTTTCAATGATACATTATTCTTTTAATCTAAAATAGAACTAATACTTAATTGCCATACCTTTATGTAAGTCTTTATATTTCACTGTGTGAGTGCAACAGATTTGTTCTTCTTCAAGTTTCCCTTGATTTTTTTTTTTTGTACCCTTAAATTTTCATATAAACTTAAAGATCAGCTTGTTAGTTTCACAGAAATGCTTGCTGGGATTTTGCTTGGGATTGCATTGATATAAATCAATTTGGAAAAAAATTGGCATATTTACAATATTATATCTTATGATTATTGGTGATAGAATATCCTTTATTTATTGAAATATTCTGTATTTCCTCTCACTAATGCTTTATAATTTTCTGCATTGAGATCTTCCACATTTTTGGTTCAATTAATTCAATAGCATTTGATTTTCTTCCTAGTGAATATTGCATATATTTTTTAAATTATACTTTAAGTGCTAGGGTACATGTGCAGAATGTGCAGATTTGTTACACAGGGTTACATGTGCCATGGTGCTTTGCTGTATCCATCACAGCATAATTTACATTAGACGTTTCTCATAATGCTCTCTCTCCTTTAGCCCCTTAACCCCTACAGGCCCCAGTGTATGATGTTTCTCTCCCTGTATCCATGTGTTCTCATTGTTCAGTACTCACTTGTGAATGAGAACATGTGGTTTTTGGTTTTCTCTTCTTGTGTCAGTTTGCTGAGAATGATGGTTTACAGCTTTATCCATCTCCCTAACAAGGTCATATCCACCAGAATATTTCATGGTGTATATATGCCACATTTTCTTTACGAAGTCTATTATTGAGGGACATTTGGGTTGGTTCCATGTCTTTGCTATTGTAAACAGTGTAACAATAAACATATGTGTGCATGTGCCTTTATAATAGAATCATTTATAATCCTTTGGGTATATACTCAGTAATGGAATTGCTTGGTCAAATGGTATTTCTAGTTTTAGATTCCTGAGGAATCGCCACACTGTCTTCCACAATGGTTGAACATATGGTTACACAATGGTTGAATTTACACTTCCACCAACAGTGTAGAAGCATTCCTATTCCTCCACATCCTCTCCAGCATCTATTGTCTCCTGATTTTTTATTGATTACTATTCTAACTGGTGTGAGATGGTATCTCAGTGTGGTTTTGATTTGCATTTCTCTAATGACCAAGTGATGATGAGCTTTTTTCATGTTTAGTGGCTGCATAAATGTCTTTTTTTTGAAAAATGTCTGTTTATATCATTAGCCCACATTTGGATGGGATTTTTTTTTTTCCTTCTACATTTGTTTAAGTTCTTTGTAGATTCTAGATATTAGGCCTTTGTCAGATGGGTAGATTGCAAAAAGTTTTCCTATTCTGTTGGTTGTCAGTTCACTCTAATGATAAGTTTCTTTTGCTGTGTAGAAGCTCTTTAGTTTAATTAGAACTCGTTTGTCTATTTTGGCTTTTGTTGCCCTTCCTTTTGGTGTTTTAGTCATGAAGTACTTGTTTATGCCTGTGTCCTGAATGGTAATACCTACTTTTTTTTTTTTTTAAATATATATAGGGTTTTTATGGTGTTAGGACTTATGATTAAATCTTTAATCCATCTGGAGCTAATTTTAGTGTAAGGTATAAGAAAGGGGTCCAGTTTCAGCTTTCTGTATATGGCTAGCCAGTTTTCCCACCACCATTTATTAAACAGGGAATTCTTTCCCCATTGCTTGTTTTTGTCAGGTTTGTCAAATATAAGATGGTTGTAGATAGGTGGTGTTGCTTACAAGGACTCTGTTCTGTTCCATTGATCTATATCTCTGTTTTGGTACCACTACTATGCTGTTTTGATTACTGTAGCCTCATGGGATAGTTTGAAGTCAGATAGCATGATGCCTTCAGCTTCCCACCACCCCCCAAGGATTGTCTTGGCTATGAGGGCTCTTTTGTGGTTCCATATGAAATTTGAGGTGGTATTTTCCAGTTCTATGAAGAAAGTCAATGGTAACCTGATTGTGATAGCATTGAATCTATAAATTACTTTGGGCAATATGGCCATTTTCACAGTATTGATTCTTTCTAACCATGAGCATGGAATATTTTCCCATATGTTTGTGTTCTCTCTTATTTCCTTGAGCAGTGGTTTGTAGTCCTCCTTGAAGAGGTCCTTCACATCCCTTATTAGTTGTAATCCTAGGTGTTTTATTCTCTTTGTAGCAAGTGTGAATGGGAGTTCACTCAGGATTTGGCTCTCTGATTCTGTTATTGGTGTACAGGAATGCTTGTGATTTTTGCACATTGATTTTGTATCCTAAGACTTCGCTGAAGTTGCTTATCAGCTTAAAAAGATTTTGGGCTTAGATGATGGGGTCTTCTAAATATACAGTCATGTGGTCTACGAATAGGAGAGGTAAGAGAGGGCATTCTTGCCTTGTGCCAGTTTTCCAATGAAAGACTTTCAGTTTTTGCCCATTCGGTTTGATATTGGCAGTGGGTTTGGTATAAATAAATTGGCTGTGGGTTTGTCTTATTATTCTGAGATTGGTTCTATGGATACCTAGTTTATTAAAAGTTTTTAGTATAAAGAACTATTGAATTTTGTCAAAGCCCTTCTCTGCATCGATTGTGATAATAATGTGGTTTTTGTCTTTTATTCTGCTTACGTGAGGGATTACATTTATAGATTTGCATATGTTGAACCAGCCTGGTATCACAGGAATGAAGCTGACTTGATCGTGATGGATAAACTTTTTGATGTACTGTTGGATTCAGTTTGCCAGTGTTATTGAGGATTTTCACATCAATGTTCATCATAGATATTGACCTGAAATTTTCTTTTTTAGTTGTGTCTCTGCCAGGTTTTGGTATCAGGATGATGTTGGTCTCA
Source organism: Saimiri boliviensis (assembly GCF_048565385.1). Taxonomy (NCBI): domain Eukaryota; kingdom Metazoa; phylum Chordata; class Mammalia; order Primates; family Cebidae; genus Saimiri; species Saimiri boliviensis. The sequence goes on along the minus strand of NC_133451.1, from coordinate 147,260,210 downwards.
TAAAATGAGTTTGGTCTCATAAAATGGTTCCCTATTTTTCTATTGTTTGGAATAGTATCAGAAGAAATGGTACCAGCTGCTCTTTCTACCTCTGGTAGAATTTGGCTGTGAACTCATTGGTCCTGTACTTTTTTTCGTTAGTAGGCTATTAATTGCTGCCTCAATTTCAGACCTTCTTATTGGTCTATTCAGGGGTTGGTCTTATTTTTAGTTTAGTCTTGGGAGGGCATACATGTCCAGAAATGTATCAATTTCTTCTGTATTTACTAGCTTATTTGCATAGAGGTACTTATACTTATTTGCATAGAGGTACTTCTGATGGTAGTTTGTATTTCTGTGGGCTTGGTGGTGATATCCTCTTTATCACTTTTTATTGTGTCTATTCGATTCTTCTCCCTCTTCTTCTTTATTAGTCTGGCTAGCAGTTTATCTATTTTGTTGATCTTTTCAAAAAACCAGATCCTGGATTCATTGATTTTTTTTTTTAAGTGTTTTTTTGTGTCTCTATCTCCTTCACTTTTGCTCTGATCTTAATTATTTCCTGTGTTCTGCTAGCTTTTAAATTAGTTTGATCTTGCTCCTCTTGCTCTTTTTATTTTTTTCTTTTCGTACTTTAGTTCTGGGATACATCTGCAGATCTTGTAGGAATGTTACATAGGTATATACGTGCCATGGTGATTTGCTTCATCCATCCACTCATCATCTACATTAGGTATTTCTCCTAATGTTATCTCCCCAATTCCCCCAACCCCTCCTATCCCTCTCCTAGCTCCCCTACCCCTTAACAGGTAGTGGTGTGTGATGTTCCCCTCCCTGTTTCCATGTGTTCTCATTGTTCAAAACCCACTTATGAGTGAGAATATTTGGTGTTCAGTTTTCTGTTTTTGTGTCAATTTGCTGAGAATGATGGTTTATAGCTTCGTCCATGTCTCTGAAAAGGACATGAACTCATCTTTTTTTTTGTGGCTGCATAGTATTTCATGGTGTATATGTGCCACATTTTTTTATCCAGTCTATCATTGATGGGCATTTGGGTTGGTTGCAAGTCTTTGCTATTGTAAACAGTGCCACAGTGAACATATATGTGCAGGTGTCTTTAGAAAGATTTATAATTTTTTGGCATATACTCAGTAATGGGATTGCTGTGTCAAATGGAATTTCTATTTCTAGATCCTTGAGGAATCGCTGCCACACTGTCTTCCACAATGGTTGAACTAATTTACACTCCCACCAACAGCATAAAGTGTTCCTATTTCTCCACATCCTCTCAGGTATCTGTTGTCTCCTGATTTTTTTAATGATTGCCATTCTAACTGGAGTGAGATTTTATCTCATTGTGGTTTTGATTTGCATTTCTCTAATGACAGTGGTGATGGGCATTTTTTCATATGTTTGTTGGGTGCTTAAATGTACTCTTTGGAAAAGTGTCTGTTCCTATTCTTTGTCTACTTTTTGATGGTTTTTTGTTTGTTTGTTTTTCTTGCAAATTTGTTTAAGTTCTTTGCAGATCTGGATGTTAGCTCTTTGTCAGATGAGTAGATTGCAAAAAGTTTTTCCGATCTTTTGGTTGCCAGTTCACCCTAAAGATGGTTTCTTTTGCTGCACAGAAGCTCTTAAGTTTAATTAGATGCCATTTGTCTATTTTGGCTTTTGGCATTTTATTCATGAAGTTCTTGCCTATGCCTATGTCCTGAATGGTATTGCCTAGGTTTTCTCCTAGGGTCTTTTTGGTGTTAGGTCTTATGTTTAAATCTTTAATTCATCTGGAGTTAATTTTTTATAAAGTGTAAGGGAGGGCTTCAGTTCCAGCTTTTGCATATGGCTAGCCAGTTTTCATAACATCATTTATTCAACAGGAAATCCTTTCCTCATTGCTTGTTTTTGTCAGCTTTGTCAAAGATAAGATGGTTGTAGATGTGTGACATTAATTCTGAGGCCTCTGTTCTCTTCCATTTTTCTATATCTTTGTTTTGGTACCAGTACCATGCTGTATTGATTACTGTAGCTTTGTCGTATAGTTTTAAGTCAGGTAGCATGATGCCTCCAGCTCTGTTTTTTGTTTTTGTTTTTGTTTTTGTTTTCTTAGGATTGTCTTGGCTATGAGGGCTCTTTTTTTGTTCCCATTGATAGCTTGGTGGGGATAGCACTGAATTTATAAATTACTTTGCTCAGTATGATCATTTTCATGATATTGATTCTTCCTAACCATGAGCATGGAATGTTTTTTCATTTGTTTGTGTTCTCTTTTATTTCCTTGAGCAGTGTTTTGTAGTTCTCCTTGTAGTGGTTCTTCATGTCCCTTTGTTAGTTGTATTTCTAGGTATTTTATTCTCTTTGTAGCAATTGTTAATGGGAGTTCACCCATGATTTGGCTGCTTGTCTGTATTTGGTATATAGGAAAGCTTCTGATTTCTGCACATTGATTTTGTATCCTGAGACTTTGCAGAAGTTGCTTATCAGCTTAAAGAAGCTTTGGGCCGAGACACTGGGGTCTTCTAAATATGCAGTCATGTCATCTGCAAATAGAGAAATTTTGACTTCTTATCCTAATTAAATACACTTTATTTTTTCTCTTGCCTGATTGCTCTGGCCAGAATTTCCAATACTGTTTTGAATAGGAGTGGTAGGAGAGGGCATCCTGTCTTGTGCCGGTTTTCAAAGGGAATGCTTCCAGTTTTAGCTCATTCTGTATGATATTGGCTGTTGTTTTGTCATAAATAGCTGTATTTGATTCTCCTCTCTTTTTCTTTTTTAGTCTAGCTAGTGGTCTATTTTTTATTTTTATTTTTATTTTTTCAAAATACAAGCTCCTGGATTCATTGATTTTTTTTTTTTGAAGGTTTTTTTTGTTTGTTTGTTTCTATCTCCTTCAGTTCTGCTCTGATCCTAGTTATTTCTTGTCTTCTGCTAGCTTTTGAATTTGTTTCATCTTGTTCCTTTTGTTCTTTTAATAATGGCATTAGGGTGTCAATTTTAGATCTTTCCTCATTTTTCTTGTGGGCTTTTAGTGCTATAAATTTTCCTCTAGACGCTGCTTTAAATATGTCCCAGAGATTCTGGTATGTTGTGTCTTCATTCTCATTGATTTCAAAGAGCATCTTTATTTCTGCCTTTATTTTATTATTTATCAAGAAGTCATTCAGTAGCAGGTTGGTCAGTTTCCCTGTAATTGTGCAGTTTTGGGTGAGTTTCTTAATCCTGTGTTCTAATTTGATTGTACTGTGATTGAGAGACTGGTATGATTTCCATTTTTTTTTTTTTTTTTTTTTCATTTGCTGAGGGTTGTTTACTTCCAATTACATGGTCAGTTTTGGAATAAGTGTGATGTGATGCTGAGAAGAATGTATATTCTGTGTATTTGGGGTGGAGAGTACTGTAGATGTCTGTTAGGTTTGTTTGGTCCAGATCTAAGTTCATGTTCTAGATATTCTTGTTGGGGGAAACTAGGGGAGAGGCAGAGGGATGTGGGGAGTTGGGGAGGGATAACAAGGGGAGAAATGCCACATACAGGTGATGGGAAGAAGGGCAGCAAATGAGATTGCCATGTATGTACCTATGCAACTATCTTGCATGTTCTTTACATGTGCCCCCAAACCTAAAATGTAATTATATATATATATATATATATATATATATATATATATATATATATATAGATGTCTTCTTTTGAAAAGTTTTTGTTTATATATTATTCTTGTTAATATTCTGTCTCATTAATCTGTATAATATTGACAGTGGGGTATTAAAGTCTCTCACTATTAGTCTGTGGGAGTCTAGGCCTTTTTGTACATCACTAAAAACTTGCTTTATTTATCTGGGTGCTCCTGTATTGGATGTATATACATTCAGGATCGTTAGCTCTTCTTGTTGCATTGATCCTTTTAAAGGGAAGCCCATCAGATTCACAGCAGATCTCTTGGCAGAAACCCTAGAAACCAGAAGAGAGTGGGGGCTAATATTCAAAATCCTAATACCATATATTTTAAAAATTGAATTTCTAATTTTTCAGTTACTAGTATATGGAAATAGAATTGCTTTTGCTACATTTCTTTTATAATCAATGACTAGATACATTTCTTAATTCTAATAGTTTATATCTAATTTTTAACAAATTTTCTCTTAACAAGTCATGTTGCCTGTGTATGATAATTTCATTGCACCTTATACCATATTGTACTGATTAGTTCCTCCAATACAATACTAAAGCAGAAAGAGAGAACATTCTTTTTAGGTCCCTATTATGAATATTTCAACCTTCAGTATAAGTTTGAAAATAGTTTTTACAAGATAAAAAAGTTTTCTTCTACTTCTAGTTTGTTACTAATTTCTGCCATTAATGGGTGTTGAATTTTGTTATGTATGTACTTTATGGCATCTATTGAGAAGATCATATGTTTTATGCTTTTGTTTTCCAAATGTGGTGAATTATGCTTACTGAAAACTGAATGTTATTCTAACCTCGTAATTCTGGAATAAGCTCAACTTGGGTGTAGAACATTTTTAAAAATATTTAATTGATTCCATTGCTAATATTGTGAGTAGAATATTTGTAATTGTGTTAATAAGAATCCTTGGCCAATGATTTTCCTTCCTTGTATTATTTTTGCCAAGTATTGTAGTTGTGATTATGCTGGCCTCGTAAAACTTGTTGGAAAGTATTCAATCTTCTTCTATTTATTGGAAGAGTCTTTTTTTAAAAAGACTGGTATCATTTCAAAATAGCTCTATTGAAGTATAATTTTCATACATAAATATCATTTACCAAAATGCACAATTTGATTCCTTTTACATGCACTATAATATCTTAAAATTCTTAATAATGGTATATCTTCCACTTATTGAGAATCTCTATTTTTTATTTTGATATCTTTCTGATCTCTCTCTACATATGCACATTTACATGCAAACATATATATGCAAACATATATGAACACACACATATAAATGTACACACACACATACAATGAAGCTGTCTGTACAATTAGGAGAATGTAGATATCCATTGCTCCCAAAGTTTTCTAATGCCATTTTAAAGTACATTCCTTTATTGGCCAAACTGCATTTCAGGCAAGCAATGATCTACTTTACATCATTATAGATTACTTTGTAATTCTATAGACTTTATATAAGTATAATTGTATACTATGAACTCTTATTTTGTCTGCCTTCTTTCACTCAACATAATTATTTTGGGATTCATCCATGTTTGTGTCCAAAATTGGTAAAATCTCAAGTTTAGTGATTGTTGGGTATATAGTGGTATCTCTGTGCTTCTCTAAAATTTAAAAAAATTTAATTTTTAACTTTTATTTTAAGGGTAGGGGTACAATTATTATGTTTGTTACATAGTTAAACTTCTGTCATAGGACTTCGTTGTACAGATTATTTTATCACCCGGGTATTAAGCCTAGTACCCATTAGTTACTTTTTCTGATTTTCTCCTGCCTTCTGTCCTCCACAGTCTAAAAGGCCCCAGTGTGTGCCATTCCCTTTTGAGTCCATATGCGCTCATCAGATTAGCTCACACTTATGAGAACATTCACTACTTGGTTTTCTGTTTCTGTGTTAGTTTGCTAAGGATGATGTCCTCTGGCTCCATCCATGTCCCCTCAAAGGACATGATCTCATTCGTTGTTTGTTTGTTTTTATGACTTCATAGTTTTCCATAGTGTATATGTATTACATTTGCATTATCACTCTACCACTGATAGGTATTTAGGTTGATTGCATGTTTTGCTGTTGTGAATCATGCTGCCATGAACGTACATGTAAATGTGTCTTTAATCATTTGTATTCCTTTGGGTATATATCCAGGATGGGATTGCTGGGTTGAATGGTATTTCTGTCTTTAGTTGTTGAGAAAGACCACACTGTCTTCCACAATGTCTGAACTAGTTTACACTCCCAGTGTAAGCATTTTGTTTTCTTCATAACTTCATCAGCATCTGCTATTTTTTTACTTTATAATAACAGATATTCTGACTGGTGTTAGATTATATATTGTTGTGGTTTTGATTGGTGTTTCTCTAATGATCAGTTGATCAGTGATGTTGAGGGTTTTTTCATATAATCATTGGCTGTATAGACGTCTTCTTTTGAAGTTTTTGTTTATGTCCTTTGCCCATTTTTAATACAGTGGCTTTCTTGTAAATTTAGCTTTGTTATTGATGTTGGATATTAGATCTTTGTCAAATGCATAGTTTGCAAACATTTTCTCCCATTCTGTAGATTGTCTGTTTACTCTCTCTATATTTTTTTCCTGTACAGAAGCTCTTTAGATAATTTAGATTCTATTCGTACATTTTTTCTTCTGTTGCAACTGTTTTTGGCATATTCATAATGAAATCTTTGCCTATGCCTATTTCCTGAATGGTATTGCCTAGGTTGTCTCCCAGGATTTTAATAGTTTTGGGTTTTACCTTCAAATCTTTAATTCATCTTAATTATTATATATGGTGTAAAAATAGGATCCAGTTTTAATATTCTGCCTATTGCTAGCCAGTTACCCCAGCACTGTTTATTGAATAGAAAATCCTTTCCACATTGCTTATTTGTATCATGTTAAAGACCACATAGTTGTTGATGTGTGGTCTTATTTTTGCATTCTCTATTTTGTTCCATTGGTCTGTGTGACTGTTCTCGTACCAGTGCCATGCTGTTTTGGTTACTGTAGGTCTGTAGTATAGTTTGAAGTCAGGTAGCATGATGTCTCCAGCTTTGTTCTTTAGTATACATTTTATTGTTTTATTATAAAAATTAATTATAATTATTAAACATTAATTTAAATATTGACACATAATCTAAGAAAACTACACAGTTAAACCTACTCATTTTATACAGATTATGGATGTTGTCAAATACATGGAGTATTCTCTATGCTACCATAATCAAGGCATAATGTAGTTCAATCAGTTCCAGATCTTTTCATGGTCAAGAATTCTTCTCACCACAATTTTTGACAGCTACTTACCTATTCTTCTTCTCTATTGTCTTCCTTTTCCAACATGCCATATAATAAAAGCATCTAGTAAATCGCTTTAGGCTATCATTTCTTAGAAAAAGTGAATTTAAGATTGATAAATATGTAGTGTATAGAAATAATTTATTGCATGGTGGTGCATGCCTGTAGTCCCAGCTACTTGGGAGGCTTAGGCAGGAGAATCGCTTGAACCTGGGGGGTAGAGGTTGCAGTGAGCTGAGATTGCACCACTGCACTCCAGCCTGGTGACCGAGAAAGACTCCCTCTTAAAGGAAAAAAAAGAGAGAGAGAGAGAAATAATTTGTTTAATTTTGCTGAGTAGTATTTCAGTGTATGAATGTACCACATTCTGTCTTTTTTTTTTTTTCCCCAAACTTGTATTCGAGATTTTTGAGGTAGATGTGCAGGTTTGCTGGGTACATTGTGTACATTGTGTGATGTGGAGGTTTGGGTTATGAATAATCCTGTCACTCCAGTGATAGGCACCCAATAACACCCTTTCCCACTTCACTCTTACCCCCACTGATAGTTCCCAGTTTTTATTGTTGCTATTTTTATGTTCATGAGTGCTCAATGTTTAGTTCCCACTTATAAATGAGAACACGTGGAATTAGGTTTTCTGTCTGTTAATTCACTTAGAATAATGGCTTGTAGTTGCATCCATGTTGAATTAAAAAAAAATGATTTTGTTCTTTGTTATGGCTTCATGGTATTCCATGGTGTAAATGTCCCACATAGTTTATTTTTATTTTTATTTTTTATTTTATTGTACTTTAGGTTCAGGGGTACATGTGCAGTTCATGCAGGGTTGTTGCATAGGTACATACATGGCAATGTGGTTTGCTGCCTCCATCCCCCCATCATTTATATCTGGCATTTTTCCCCACGTTATCTCTCCCCACCCTCCCCACTCCCTGCTATTTCTCCCCTAGCCCCCCATAACTGACCCCAGTGTGTGTTGCTTCCTTCCCTGTGTTCGTATGTTCTCATTGTTCAACACCCGCCTATGAGTGAGAACATGGTGTCTGATTTTCTGTTTTTGTGTCAGTTTGTTGAGAATGATGGTTTCCAGATTCATCCATATCCCTACATAGGACATGAACTCATAGTTTTTCATGGCTGCAGAGTATTTCATGGTGTATATGTGCCACATTTTCTTTGTCCAGTCTATTATTGATGGGCATTTGGGTTGGTTCCAGGTATTTGCTATTGTAAACAGTGCTGCAGTGAACTTACGTGTGCATGTGTCTTTATAATAGAATGATTTATAATTCTTTGGGTATATACCCAGTAATGGGATTGCTGGGTCAAATGGAATTTCTAGTTCTAGATCCTTGAGGAATTGTCACACTGTCTTCCACAATGGTTGAACTAACTTACACTCCTACCAACAGTGTAAAAATGTTCCTATTTCTCCATATCCTCTCCAGCATCTGTTGTCTCCATATTTTTTAATGATCACCATTTTAACTAGTGTGAGATGATACCTCAGTATGGTTTTGATTTGCATTTCTCTAATGGCTAAAGATGATGAGCATTTTTTCATATATTTGTTGCCCTCATATGTGTCCTCTTTTGAAGAGTGTCTGTTAAAATCCTTTGCCCAGTTTTGAATGCATTTCTTTCTTTTTTTCTTGAAAATCTGTTTCACTTCTTCATAGATTCTAGATATTAGCCCTTTGTCAGATGGTTAGCTTGCAAAAATTTTTTCCAATTCTATTGGTTGCTGGTACATTCTAATGATTGTTTCTTTTGCTGTCCAGAAGCTCTTAAGTTTAATTAGATCCCATTTGTCTATTTTGGCTTTGTGTTGCCATTGCTTTTGGTGTTTTAGTCATGTAGTCCTTGCCTATGCCTATATCTATGTACTGAATGGTTTGCCTGTGTTTTCTTCTGAGGTTTTTATGGTGTTAGGTCTTATGTTTAAATCTTTAATCCATCTGGAGTTAATTTTAGTGTAAAGTGTCAGGAAGTTGTCCAGTTTCTGCTTTCTGCACATTGCTAGCCAGTTTTTTCAACATCATTTATTAAACAGGGAATCCTTTCCCCATTGCTTGTTTCTGTCAGATTTGTCAAATATCAGATGGTTGTAGATGTGTGGTGTTGCTTCCGAGGCCTCTGTTCCATTTCACTGGTCTATGTCTCTGTTTTGGTACCAGTAGCATGCTGTTTTGATTACTGTAGACTTGTAGTATAATTTGAAGTCAGGTAGCATGATGCCTCCAGCTTTGTTATTTTTGCTTAGGATTGTCTTGGCTATGTGGGCTCTCTTTTGGTTCCATATAAAGTTTAAAGTGTTCTTTTTTTCCCAATTCTGTGAAGAAGGTGATTGGTAGCTTCATGGGAATAGCATTTAATGTATAAATTACTTTGGGCAATATGACCATTTTCATGATATTTATTATTCTTAATGATGAGCATGGAATGTTTTTCCATCTGTTTGTGTCATCTCTCATTTCCTTCAGCAGTGGTTTGTAGTTCTCTTTGAAGAGGTCATTTACATCCTTTGTTATTTGTATTTATAGGTATTTTACTCTTTGTATCAATTGTGAATGGGAGTTCACTCACGATTTAGCTGTTTCTTTTCTGTTATTAGTGTATATAAATGCTTGTAATCTCTGCACATTGATTTTGTATGCTGAGGCGTTGCTGAAGTTGCTTATCAGTTTAAGGCAATTTGGGGCTGAGATGATGTGGTCTTCTAAATATACAATCATGTCAGCTGCAAATGGAGACAATTTGACTTCCTCCTTTCCTAACTGTATATCCTTTATTTCTTTTTCTTGCCTATTGCTCTGGCTTGAATTTCCAATACTATATTGAATTGAAGTGGTGAGAGAAGGCATCCTTTTCTAGTGCCAGATTTCAAGGGGAATGCTTTCAGCTTTTGCCCCTTCAGTATGACATTGGCTGTGGGTTTGTCAGCAATAACTTTTATTATTTTATGATACATTCCACTGAAACCTAGTTTATTGAGGGTTTTTAGCATAAAGTGCTGTTGAATATTGTCAAAGGCCTTCTCTGCATCTATTGAGATAATCATGTGGCTTTTGGCTTTGGTTCTGTTTATATGATGGATTATGTTAATAGATTTGTGTATGTTGAACCAGTCTTATATCCCCAGGGTGACGCCTACTTGATCGTGATGAATAAGCTTTTTGATATGCTTTTGCATTCAGCGTGCCAGTATTTTATTGAAGATTTTTACATTGATGTTCATCATGGATATTGGCCTAAAGTTTTCTTTTTCAGGTGAGCATCTGCCAGATCTTGTTATCAGGATGATGTTGGTCTCATAAAGTAAGTTATGGAGGATTCCCTCATTTTCTATTGTATGGAATAGTTTCAGAAGGAATGGTACCAACTCCTTTTTGTAAGTCTGGTAGAATTTGGTTGTAAACACGTCTGGACCTGGACTGTTTTTTTTTTTTTTTTGTTGGTAGGTTATTAATTGCTGCTTTGATATCAGACCTTGTTATTGGTCTATTTAGGGTTTCAGCTTCTTCTAGTTTTGTCTTGGGAGTGTGCAGGTGTCCAGGAATTTATCCATTACTTCCAGATTTACTGGTTTGTGTGCATAGAATTATTTGTAGTAATCTCTGATGGTAGTTTGCATTTCTGTGGAATCCATGGTGATATCCCTTTTATCATTTTTTATTGCATCTATTTGATTCCTCTCTCTTTCATTTTTTATTAATCTGGCTAGTGGTATATTTTGTTGATCGTTTCAGAAAACCAGCTCCTGGATTTATTGAATTTTTGAAGGGTTTTTTGTGTCTCTGATCTTAGTTGTTTCTTGTCTTCTGCTAGCTTTTAGTTTTTTTGAACTTGCTGCTCTAGCTCTTTCAATTTTGATGATAGGTTGTCAATTTTAGATCTTTTCTCATTTCTCAGGTAGGCCTTTATTACTATAAATTTTCCTCTAGACATTGCTTTAAAGGTGTCCCAGAGATTCTGCTATGTTGTGTCTTGTTTCTTATTGGTTTTGAAGAACATCTTTTTTTCTACCTTTGTTTCATTGTTTATCCAGTCCACATTCAGGAGCCAGTTGTTCAGTTTCCATGAAGTTGTGCAGTTTTGAGTTAGTTTCTTAATCTTGAGTTCTGATTTGATTGCACTGTGGTCTGAGAAACTGTTGTTATGATTTCCATTCTTTTGCATTTGCTGAGGGCTGATTTATTTCCAATTATGTGGTGAATTTTAGAGTAAGTGCAAATGTGGTGCTGAGAAGAATGTATATTCTGTGGATTTGGGATTGAGAGTTCTGTAGATGTCTATTAGGTCTGCTTGGTCCAGAACTACATTCAAGTCCTGGATATCCTTGTTGATTTTCTGTCTTGTTGATCTGTCTAATATTGACAGTGGAGTTTTAACATCTGCCACTCTTATTGTCTAGGAGTCTAAGTCTCTTTGTAGGTCGTTAAGAACTTGCTTTATGTATCTGGGTGCTCCTGGTGCATATATATTTAGAATAGTTAGCTCTTCTTGTTTATTATTATTATTTTTTTTTACCATTATGTAATGCCCTTCTTTGTCTCTTTTGATCTTTGTTGGTTTAAAGTCCATTTTATCAGAGACTAGAATTGCATCCCCTGCTTTTATTTTGCTCTCCATTTGCTTGATAAATCTTCCATTCCTTTATTTTGAGTCTGTGTGTGTCCCAGCACATGAAATGGGGCTCCTGAATATAGCACATGTATGGTTCTTGACTTTTTATCCAATTTGTCAGTCTATGTCTTTTGATCGGGTCATTTAGTCCATTTACATTTAACGTTAATATTGTTATGTGTGAATTTGATCCTGCCATTCATTTTGTTACTGGTTGAATGTTTTGCCTTTTGGTTGGCACAGTTTCTTTATTGCATCATTGATCTTTTACCATTTGGTTCTTTTTTGCAGTGGCTGATACTGGTTGTTCTTTTTGCCTTTAGTGCTTCCTTCAGGAGCTCTTGTAAAGCAGATCTGGTGGCAACAAAATCTCTCAGCAATTGCTTATCCCTAAAGGATTTTATTTCTCCTTCACTTATGGAGCTTAGTTTGGCTGAATATGAATTTCTGGATTGAAAGTTCTTTTCTTTTAAGGATGTTGAATATTGGCCCCCACTCTATTCTGGCTTGTTGGGTTTCTGCTGAGAGATCCACTGAGAGTCTGATGGGCTTCCCTTTGTGGGTTACCTGACCCTTCTCTCTGGCTGCCCTTAGCATTTTTTCCTTCTTTTCAACCCTGGTGAAACTGACAATTATGTGCCTTGGAGTTGCTCTTCTTGAGGAGTATCTTTGTGGTGTTCTCTGTATTTCCTGTATTTGAATGTTGGCCTGCCTTGCTAGGTTGGAAAAGTTCTCCTGGATTATATCCTGAAGCGTTTTTTCCAGCTTGGATTCATTCTCCTCATCATTTTTTGTATACCAATGAAGTGTAGATTAGGTCTTTTCACATAATCCCATATTTCTTGGAGGCTTTGTCTTTTGTTTTCACTTTTCTCTTTTCTTGCTTTCTCATTTTATTTCACTGAGTTGATCTTCAGTTTCTGATATACTCTCTTCTGCTTGATCAATTCAGCTATTGAAATTTGTGTATGCTTTGTGAAGTTCTTGTGCTGTGTTTTTTAGCTCCATCAAGTCATTTATGTTCTTCTGTAAGCTGGTTATTCTAATTAGCATTTCATCTAACCTTTTTTCAAGGTTTTTAGTTTCTTTGCATTGGGTTAGACCTTGTTCCTTTAGCTCAGAGAAGTTTGTTATTACCTTCTGAAGCCTGCTTCTGTCAATTGCTCAAATTTGTTCTCCGTTCTGTTTTGTTCTCTTGCTGGTGATAAATTATGTTCCCTTGGTAGGGGTGAGGCATTCTAGTCTTTGATGGTTTCTTTTTTCTTTTCTTTTTCTTTCTTTTCTTTCTTTCTTTCTTCTTTTTTTTTTTTTTATCCCCGCTGATTTCTTTGCATTTTATTGGATTTATCTAGCTTTGATTTCAGGTAGTTGCTTGGGGAGACAGCCTTTCCTTTGCCTGCAGAGGTGCTGCTTGGCTGCCACAGATTCAGTGGAACTGCTGTATAGATTTCCTGCGTCTTTTGTTTACTTGGGTAGATTAGGCGTCTGCAGTGGTGGCTACCTTTCTCCCCGCTGAGCTTGATTGTTCCTGCTCACTCTCTAATTGATGTGCTGGCTGCCATGCTTTCTCAAGAGAGAGGGCTCTGGCCTGCTGGGCTTTGTGGGGAGGGATCCTCCCAGCTGTATAGCCTGATTCCCTGCTTTCAGTTCCCTTTCTTTCTGGGGGCAGGCAGCTCCATTCTGCAGGCTGTCTCAACATCAGCCAATGCTTTCACCTAGATCTGTGCTAACAATCATGGCACCACCGGAGTTGCTGCTCAATCCTATTCAGGCAGCTCTCAGGGTTTTTTTTTTTTTTTTTTTTTTTTTTTTTTTTTCAGCCCAGTGGAGATCTGTTCTGCGGGTTGTGGAGGGCTTGGGTGAAGTGCAGTATCTAAACAGAAGTCCCAGACGGGTAGAGCCCCTGATTCTCCAGTCAGTTGCATGCACCTCCTGGGTGGGGCAGTGCCCTGTCCTGTCTCAACTTGCTCTTTTTGGTTTATACCCACTGTCCCACCAGACCCACAAAACAAATTTGGTATCTCATTTGGGACTGTGATGACCACTTAACTTCTGCATATTTCTTGCTGGGAACTGCATTCTAGAACTGCCTCTATTCAGCCATCTTGGAAAACCCCTCCCCACAGTTTCTTTATCCAATCCACTGTTTTTTTTTGTTGTTGTTGTTGTTGTTTTTTGGTTTTTTTTTTTTTTTTTGACGGAGTTTCGCTCTTGTTACCCAGGCTGGAGTTCAATGGCACGATCTCGGCTCACCGCAACCTCCGCCTCCTGGGTTCAGGCAATTCTCCTGTCTCAGCCTCCTGAGTAGCTGGGATTACAGGCACGCACCACCATGCCCAGCTAATTTTTTGTATTTTTAGTAGAGACGAGGTTTCACCATGCTGACCAGGATGGTCTCGATCTCTTGACCTTGTGATCCACCCTCTTCAGCCTCCCAAAGTGCTGGGATTACAGGCTTGAGCCACCACGCCCGGCCCCCAATCCACTGTTAATAGGCACCTAGGTTGATTTCATGTTTTTGCTAATGTAAATAGTGCTTCAGCGAACATGCCAGTGCGTATCTTTGAGTAGAAAGGTTTATTTTCTTTTAAATATATATCCAGTAATGGGATTGCATGTTAAACAGCAGTTCTGTTTTCTCTGGGGAATTTTCAAACTGCTCTTTATAGTGGCTGAATTACTTTACATTCCCACCTACAGTGTATGAGCATTCCCCTTTCTCCACAGCCTCCCCAGCATCTCTTTTGTTTATTTGTTTGACTTTTTAATATTAGGCATTCTGACTGCTGTGAGATGGTATCTCATTGTGGTTTTAATTTGCGTTTCTCTGATGATTAGTGATGTGGAGTTTTGTTTTGTTTTGTTTTGTTTTGGTCTGTTTTCCACTTGTATGTTTTCTTTTAAGAAGTTTCTCTCAATGTTTCCTTTCTCATTAAAAAAAAATTAGGTTATTTGTATTTTGCTTGTTCAATTCAGTTTCTTAAAGATTCTGTATATTAGCCCTTTGTTGTATGAATAGGTTGCAAATATTTTCTTCCACTTAGTAGGTTGTCTGATTACTCTGTTGATAGTTTCTTTTGTTGTGCAGAAGTTCTTTAGTAAATTAGGTCGCACTTGTCAATTGTTTTGTTGCAATTGCTTTTGAAGACATAGATACTTTCCTAAGGCTGATGTCTAGAATGTTGTTTTCTAGGTTTTCTTCTAGAATTCTTACAGTTTTATATCTTACATTTAAATATTTAATCCATCTTAATTGTATATAATGAAAGGTGGAGTCCAGTTTTATTCTTCTGCAAATGGCTAGCCAGCTATCTTATAATCAGAGTGAATAGGGAGTCCTTTTCCTTTGGCTTACTTTTGTTGAGTTTGTCCAGTCAGTTGGCTATAGGTGTGCAGTCTTATTTCTGAGTACTCTTTTTTGTTCCATTTCTCTACATGTCTGTTTTTGTACCAGAACCATGCTGCTTTGGTTACTATAGCCTTACAGTAGAGTTGAAATTTAGATAATGTGATGACATCAGCTTTGTTCTTTTGGCTTAGGATTGCTTTGGCAATTCGAGCTCTTTTTGGCTCTGTATGAATTTTAGAATAGTTTTTTTTTTCTTTCTTTCTTTTCTTTTTTTTTTTTTAGTTATAAATAATGATGTTAGTTTGATAGGAATAGCATTAAATTTGTAGGTCATTTTGGGCAATATGGGCATTTTAATGATACTGATTCTTCCAATCCATGAGCATGAAATGCTTTTTCATTTTTTTGTGTGTCATCTATGATTTTTGTTAGCAGTGTTGTTTTAGTTTTTGTACAAGTCTTTCACTTCCTTGGTTAGATGTAATTCTAGGTATTTTATTTTATTATATTTTTGGCTGTTATAGATGGGATTGTGTTCTTTATTTGGCTCTCACCTTGAATGTGATTTCTGTATAGAAAGGCCAGTTATTTTTGTACATCGATGTTCTATCCTGAAATTTTACTGAAATCATTTATCAGTTCCAGGAGGCTTCCAGCAGAATCATTAGAATTCTATGGGTATAGGATCATTTCATCTGTGAGGAGAGATAGTTTGACACCCCCTTTCCTATTTGGATGCCTTTATTTATTTTACTTGCCTGATTACTCTGGTTATGACTGCTAGTACTGGTGAGAATGGGTATCCTTGTCTTGTTCCACTTCTCAAAAGGAATGCCTCTTCAGTTTTTGCCCATCAAGTATGATGTTGATTGTGAGTCTGTCATAGATGACTTTTAGTATTTTGAGGAATGTTCCTTTGATGCCTAGTTTCTTGAGGTTTTTTTTTTTTTTCATCATAAAGTATTGTAGGATTTTATCAAAAGTATTTTCTGCATCTATTGAGATAATATATTTTTTCATTTTTAATTCTATTTATATACCACAGTTCCTTAGTTTCTTATCCAGTGATTAAAGGACATTTAAACTGTTTTCCAATTTTGGCAATTATAAATAAAGCTTCCATGAACATTCTCGTATATGTTTCTACATGAACATAAGTTTTCATTTCTCTTGAGTAAATATGTAAGAGTGAGTTGGCTGTATTATATGGGAAGCATGTTTATCTTTATATGAAACTGTCAAACTCTTCTCCAAAGTGGCTATACGATTTTGTATTTTCATGGGCAACAATGAGTGGGAGTTTCAGTTACTCAACATTCTCACATGGTATCTCGTTGTGGTTTTAATTTTCATTTCTCTGGTGATTAATAATGTTGAACATCTTTTCATGTGTTTATATTTACTAACTATTTCTTATTTGGTAATGTGTATATTCACATTTTTTGCTCATGAACTTTTAATTTGTATAGTTTATTTTCTTATTGTTGAATATTGAGTTACTTATGTTTGAAAATACACATTTGTTGCCAGATGTGTGATTTGTACATATTTTCCCTCAGTCTGTGGCTAGGATCTTTCTTCTCTTAACTCTGGTGAATGTGGAATGAAAAAATTCTAATTTCAGTAAACGTTAATTTATAAATTATTTTACTTTTCTGTTTTACACTTTTGATGTTAAATCTAAGAACTTTGCCTAATCCCAGGTCAAAACATTTTTACCATATTTTCTTTTTTTTTTTTTTTTTTTTTTTTTTTTTTTTTTGAGACGGAGTTTCGCTTTTGTTACCCAGGCTGGAGTGCAATGGCGCGATCTCGGCTCACCGCAGCCTCCGCCTCCCGGGTTCAAGCAATTCTCCTGCCTCAGCCTCCTGAGTAGCTGGGATTACAGGCACGCGCCAACATGCCCAGCTAATTTTTTGTATTTTTTTTAGTAGAGACGGGGTTTCACCATGTTGACCAGGATGGTCTCGATCTCTTGACCTCGTGATCCACCCGCCTCGGCCTCCCAAAGTGCTGGGATTACAGGCTTGAGCCACCGCGCCCGGCCTACCATATTTTCTTACAAAGAGCCATAGTATTACGTTTTACATTTACATTATCAGTAAACATTTGTATAATATTTGAGATATTAAAATTTACTTTTCATATATGAATGTCTGATTATTTCAGCATCTTTTTTGAAACAATTTATAATTATTTTTGCACTTTTATAAATGGTACTTTTTATTTAAAGTGATTATTTGAAATAAAATTCAATTTTTAATTTTTTGACTTGTGAGTACATAGTAGGTGTAAATATTTATGAGATACATGAGATGTTTTTATATAGGCAGGTGATGCATAATAATCACATCATGGAAAATGAAGTATATATCACCTCAAGCTTTTATACTTTGTGTTACAAACAATTATACTTTTTACGTTACTTTAAAATGTATAATTAAATTATTATTGACTCTGGTACCCTGTTTCCTATCATATTCATTCTGTCTGTCTTATTCATTCTGTATATATATTTTTAATCCATTAACTATCTCTACCTCCCAGCCCTCACTCTCCCACTACCCTTTTCAGCCTCTGGTAAACATTCTTCTACTTTCTATCTCCATGAGTTCAATTGTTTTAAATTTTAGATATCACAAATAAGTGCGAATATGTAAAGTTTGACTTTCTGTGCCTGTCATATTTCACTTAGTATAATGACCTCCAGATCCATTCATGTTGTTGCAAATGACAAGATCTCATTCTTGTTTATGCTGAATGGTATCCATTGTGTATATGTACCATATTTTCTTTATCCATTCATCTATTGATGAACACTTAAATTGCTTCCGAATCTTGGCTATTGTGAACAGTGCTGCAGCTAACATGGGAGTGCACAGATCTCTTTGATATACTGATTTTCTTTCTTTTTGATATATATCTAGCAGTGTGATTGCTGGGTTGTATGGCAGCTCTAATTTCAGTTTTTTGAGGAAATTCTAAATGGTTTCCTATAGTGGTTGCACTAATTTACATTACCACCAACAATGCATAAGGATTTACTTTCCTCTGAATCCTTGCCAGAACTTATTATTGCCTCTCTTTTGAATATAAGCCACTTTAACTGGGGTGAGAGGATATCTTATTATAGTTTTGATTTGCATTTATCTGACAATCAGTAATGTAGAGCACCTTTCATTATGCCTGTTTGCCATTTGTATATCTTCTTTTGAAAATTATTCAGATATTTCCCCATCTTTAATAAGATTATTTCTATAGAGTTGTTTCAGCTCTTTATGTATTTTAGTTGTTATTCCCTTGTCATATGAGTAATTTGCGATTTTTTTTCCCTCATTCTGTGAGTAGTATCTTCACTTTCTTCATTCTTTCCTTTCCTGTGTGGAAGATTTATAACTTGATGTGATTCTCCATTTTTACCTTGGTTGCCTGAGCTTGTTGGGTATTACTCAAAAAATATTGCCCAGATCAATGTCCTGGAGAATTTCCCCAAAGTATTCTTGAGTAGTTTCATAGATTGATGACTTAAATTTAAGTTTTTAATTCATTTTTATTTTATTTTGTATATGGTGAGAGATAGGGATCTAGTTTCATTCCTCTTCCTATGAATATCCAGTTTTCCCCACCCCACTTATTGGAAAAACTATATTTTTCTGAGGGTATGTTCTTGGTACCTTTGTTCAAAATAAGTTCACTGTTGGTGTGTGGATTTGTTTCTGGGTTCTCAATTCTGTTGCATTTGTATATGTGTCTGTTTTTATGCCAGTACCATGCTGTTTTGGTTATACACATACCTTTGTAGTGTAATTTGAAGTCAGGCAATATGATTCTTCCATTTCTGTTCTTTCTGCTTAGGATAGCTTTGGCTATTCTGGCTCTTTTGTGCTTCCAGTACATTTTAGAATTGTTTTATTCTATTTCTGTGAAGAATGACATTGGAATGTGGATAGGGATTACATTGAGTTGGTAGATTGTTTTGAGTAGTATGGATATTTTAACAATATTTATTCTTCCAATCTATAAACACAGAATATCTTTCTGATTTTTGGTATCCTATTCAATTTCTTTAATCAGTGTTTTATAGTTTTCATTATAGAGATCTTTTCTTTTTTAATTCCTAGGTATTTAATTTTATTTATGGCTGTAGTAAGTGGGATTACTTTTAAATTAATTTTTCAGATATGTTTCCTATTAGCATGTAGAAATACTACTGATTTTTATGTTGATTTTGTGTCCTGAAACTTTACTTACCCATTCTATTAGTGGTTTTGTGTGTGTGTGTGTGTGTGTGTGTGTGTGTGTATGTGTATGTGTGTGTGTGTGTGCATGTGTGTGTGTGTAGTCTTTAGGCTTTTCCAAATACAAGAACATATCATCTGCAAACAAAGATAATTTGACATCTTCCTTTCCAATTTGAATGCCCATTATTACTTTATATTGTCAAATTGCTCTAGCTAGGACTTCTAGTACTATGTTGAGTAACAGTGATGAAAGTGAGCACCTTCACTGTGTTCTAAATCTTAGAGGAAAATGTTTCAGTTTTTTCCATTCGGTATGATACTAGCTATGGCTCTGTCATCTATGGCACTTAGTATGCTGAGATATGTTTCTTTTATAACAAGATTTTGATGGGTTTTATTATAAAGGGATGTTGAATTTTATCAAATGCTTTTTCAGCATTAATTGAAAGATTATGTGGATTTTCGTCTTTCATTCTGTTGATATGATGTACCACATTTATTAAGTATGTTGAACCATCCTTGCATCCTAGTGATAAATCTCACTTGGTCATGATGAAAGATCATTTCATTGTTTTGTTGAACTTGGTTTCTAGTCTTTTGTTGAGAATTTTTGTATCAATATTCATCAGAGATATTGACTTGTGGTTTTTTTAATGTATCTTTGGTTTGGCTATCAGAGTAATAATGGTCTCATGGGATGAGTTTGGTAGTATGCTTTCCTCCTATATTTTTTGGAATTGTTTAATTAGGATGGGTATTCTTCTTTAAATGATAGAATTCAGCAGTAAACTCATAGGGTCATAGAATTTTCTCTATTGGGAGGCATTTTTTTAAATACTTTAAATTCTGGGGTACATGTACAGAATGTACAGGTTTGTTACATATGTGTACACGTGCCATGGTGGTTGGCTGCATCTATTACCCAGTCATCTACATTAGGTATTTCTCCTAATACCTACCCTCCATCCCCTATCACCCCCATCCACTGACCATCTGCTGACAGGCCCGGGTGTGTGATGTTCCCATCTGTGTCCATGTGTTCTCATTGTTCGTCTACCACTTATGAGTGAGAACATGTGGCATTTGGATTTCTGTTTTTCTGGTAATTGCCTGAGAATGATGGTTTCCAGCTTCATCCATGTCCCTGCAAAGGGCATGAACTCATCCCTTTTATGGCAGCATAGTATTCCATGGTGTATATGTGCCACATTTTCTTTATCCAGTCTATAATTTATGGGTATTTGGGTTGGTTCCAAGTCTTTGCTATTGTGAATAGTGCTGCAGTAAACATATGTGTGCATGTGTCTTTATAACAGAATGATTTATAATCCTTTGGGTATATGCTCAGTAATGGGATTGCTGGGTCAAATGGTATTTCTATTTCTAGATCCTTGAGGAATCACCACACTGTCTTCCACAATGGTCAAACTAATTTACACTCCCACCAATAGTATAGAAGCATTTCTGTTTCTCCACATTCTCTCTATTATCCGTTGTCCCCTGATATTTTATTTTATTTTTTATTTTTTATATATTAAGAATTGATTATTTTTATTTATTTATTTTTGATACTTTAAGTTCTAGGGTATATGTGCAGATCATGCAGGATTGTTACATAGGTATACACATGCCATGATGGTTTGCTACATTGATCTTCTCATCATCTACATTAGGTATTTTTTCTAATGTTATCCCTCCCCAGTCTCCCCACCCACTGTTATCCCTCCCCTGCCACACCCTCTCAACAAGTCCTGGTGTGTGATGTTCCCCTGCCTGTGTCCATGTGTTCTCATTGTTCAACACCTACTTATGAGTGAGAACATGTAGTGCTTGGTTTTCTGTTCTTGTGTCAGTTTGCTGAGAATAATGGTTTCCAGCTTCACCCATATCCCTGCAAAGGACATGGAGTCATCCTTTTTATGGCTGCATAGTATTCCATGATGTATATGTGCCACATTTTCTTTATCCAGTCTATCATTGATGGGCATTTGGGTTGGTTCCAAGTCTTTGCTATTGTAAACAGTGCTGCAATAAACATACGTGTGCATGTGTCTTTATAATAGAACATTTTATAATCCTTTGGGTATATACCCAGAAATGGATGCTGGGTCAAATGGTATTCCTATTTGTAGATTATTGAGGAATCATCACACTGTCTTCCACAATGGTTGAAGTCATTTACACTCCCACCAACAGTGTAAAAGCATTCCTAGTTCTCCACATCCCCTTCAGCATCTGTTGTTTCCAGATTTGTTAATGATTGCCATTCTAACTGGCATGAGATGGTATCTCATTGTGGTTTTGATTTGCATTTCTCTAATGACCATTGAAAAACTTTTTTTCATATGTTTGTTGGCTGGAATAAATGTCTTCTAATGTGTCTTTTCATATCCTCTACCAACTTTTTGATGGGATTGTTTTCTTCTTGTAAATTTGTTTAAAGTTTTGGAGATTCTAGATATTAGCCCTTTGTCAGATGGGTAGATTGCAAAAATTTATCCCATTCTGTAGCTTGCTGTTCACTCTGCAGATAGTTTCTTTTGCTGTGCAAAGGCTCTTTTGTTTAAGTAGATCCCATTTCTCTGTGTTGCCATTGGTTTTGGCATTTTAGTCATGAAGTCTTTGCCCATGCCTATATCCTAAATAGTATTGCATAGTTTTTCTTCTAAGGTTTTTGTGGTTTTAGGTCTTATGTTTAAATCTTTAATCCATCTTTAGTTAATTTTTGTATAAGGTGTAAGGAAAGCCTTCACTTTCAGCTTTCTGCATATGGCTAGCCAGTTTTCCTAACACCATTTATTAAATAGGAAATCCTTTCCCCATTGCTTGTTTTTGTCAATTTTCTCAAAGATCAGATGGTTGTAGGTATGTTGCATTATTTCTGAGGCCTCTTTTCTGTTTCATTGGTCTATTTTGGTATCTGTTCATTAGTCTGTTTCATATATCTGTTTTGGTACAAGTACCATACTCTTTTTGTTACTGCAGCCTTGTAGCATAGTTTGAGGTCAGGTAGCATGATGCCTCCAGCTTTGTTTTTATTTTTGTTTTTGTTTTGCTTATAATTGTCTTGGCTATGCAGGCTATTTTTTGCTCATATGAAATATAAGGTGATTTTTTTTTTCAGCTACGTAAAGTCAGTGATAGCTTGATGGGGATAGCATTGAATCTATAGATTACTTTGGACATTATGGCCATTTTCACAGTGCTGATTCTTCGTAACCATGAGCATGGAATGTTTTTCCCTTTGTTTGTGTCCTGTCTTATTTCCTTGAGCAGTAGTTTGTAGTTCTCCTTGGAGAGGTCCTTCACATCCCTTGTAAGTTTTATTCCTAGGTATTTAATTCTCTTTGCAGCAATTGTGAATGGGAGTTAACTCATTATTTGGTTCTCTATTTTTCTATTACTGGTGTACAGGAATGCTTGTAATTTTTGCACGTTGATTTTGTGTCCTGAGACTTTGCTGAAGTTGCTTATCAGCTTAAGGAGATTTTGGGTTGAGATGATGGGATCTTCTAAATATACAATCATGTCATCTGCAAATAGAGACAATTTGACTCTCTCTTTACCTATTTGAATACACTTTTTTTTTCTTCTTCTAATTGCCCTGGCCAGAATTTCCAATACTATGTTGAATAGGAGTAGAAAGAGAGGGCATCCTTGCCTTGTGCTGGTTTGCAAAGGAATGCTTCCAGGTTTTGCCCATTCAGAATGATATTGGCTGTGGATTTGTCATAAATAGCTCTTATTATTGTGAGTTAGGTTCTATCAATACCTATTTTATTGAGAGTTTTTAGCATAAATCGTGGTTGAATTTTGTAGGAGGCCTTCTTTGCATCTATTGAGATAATCATATGGTTTCTGTCACTGGTTCTGTTTATTGTGTGTGTTCATTGATTTGCATATGTTGAACCAGCCTTGCATCCCAGAAATGAAGCTGACTTGATAGTGATGGATAAGCTTTTTGATGTGTTGTTCAATTTAGTTTGCCAGTATTTTATTGAGGATTTTTGCACTGATGTTCATCAGGAATATTGGCCTGAAAATTGTTTTATTTAATTTGTATCTCTGCCAGGTTTTGGTATTAGGATGATGCTGGCCACATAAAATGAGTTACGGAGGATTCCATTTTTTTCTGATTGGAATAATTTCAGAAGGAATGGTACCAACTTTTTTTTTTTTGGTTGGTAGGCTATTAATTGCTGCCTCAATTTCTTACTTGTTATTTTTCTATTCAGGGATTCAACTTCCTGGTTTAGTCTTGGGAGGGTGTAAGTGTCCAGGAATTTATCAATTTCTTCCAGATTTTCTGGTTTATTTGTGTAGAGGTGTTTATGGGATGGTAGTTTGTATTTCTGTGCGATTCATGGTGATATCACCTTTATCATTTTTTATTGCATCTGTTTGATTCTTCTCTGTTTTCTTTTTTAATCATCTGGCTAGTAGTCTCTGTATTTTGTTGATACTTCAAAAAAACAGCTCCTGGATTTATTAATTCTATGAAGGGATTATTATGTCTCTATCTCCTTCAGTTCTGCTCTAATCTTAGTTATTTCTTGTCTTCTGCTGGTTTTTGAATTTGTTCTTGCTTCGCTAGTTCTTTTCAATGTGACATTAGGGTGTCAATTTTAGATCTGTTCTGCTTTCTCTTGTGGGCATTTAGAGCTATAAATTTTCATCCAGGCAGTGCTTTAAATGTGTCCCAGATATGCTGGTGCTTTGTGTCTTCCTTCTCATTGGTATCAAAGAACATCTTTATTTCTGCCTTCATTGTCTTATTTATCCAGTAGTCATGTTGGAGCAAGTTGTTCAGTATCCATGTAGATGTATGGTTTTGAGTGAGTTTCTTACTCTTGAGTTCTAACTTGATTGCACTGTAGTCTGAGGGACTGTTATGAATTTCTTTCTTTTGCGTTTGCTGAGGAGTGTTTTACTTCCAATTATGTGATCAATTTTAGAATAAGTGATGTGATGCTTAGAAGAATGTATATTCTGTGCATTTAGGGTGGAGAGTTCTGTAGATGTCTATTAATTCATCTTGGTCCAGAGCTGAGTTCAAGTCCTGGATGTCCCTGTGAATTTTCTGTCTCGTTGATCTGTCTAATATTGACAGTGGAGTGTTAAGATCTCCCACTATTATGGTGTGGAAGTCTAAGTGTTTTTTTGGGTCTCTAAGAACTTGCTCTATGCATCTGGGTGCTACTGTATTGTGTGCATATATATTTAGGATAGTTAGCTCTTCTTTTTGTATTGTTCCCTATCCCTTTACGATTATGTACTGCCTTTTTTGTCTCTTTTGATATTTGTTGGTTTAAAGTATGTTTTATCAGGGACTAGGATTGCAATCTCTGCCTTTTTTTTTTTTTCTTTACGTTTTCTTAGTAAATCTTCCATCACTTTATTTTGAGCCTATGTGTGTCTTTGCATATGAGATATGTCTCCTGGATACAGCACGTCAATAGGTCTTGACTGTTTATTTAATTTGCTGGTCTGTGTTTTTTAATTGGGGCATTTAGTCTGTTTATATTTAAGGTTAATATTATGTGTGAATTTGATCCTGCTATTATGATGTTAGCTGGTTATTTTGCGCCTTAGTTAATGCAGTTTCTTCATAGTGTTGATGGCCTTTAAAATTTGGTATGTTTTTGCAGTTGCTGATATCACTTGTTCCTTTCCGTGTTTAGTGCTTCCTTCAGGAACTCTTGTAAGGCTGGCCTGGTGGTTAGATAATCTCTCAATATTTGCTTGTCTATAAAGGATTTTACTTCTCCTTCACTTACGAAGCTTAGTTTGGCTGGATATGGAATTCTGGGTTGAAAATTCTTTTCTTTAAGGATGTTGACTACTGGCCCACACTCTCTTATAGCTTGCAGGGTTTCTGCTGAGATATCTGCTGCTAATCTGATGGGCTTCACTTTGTGAGTAACTCAATCTTTCTCCTTCTCTGCCTTTGGCATTTTTTTCTTCATTTCAACCATGGTGAATCTGATGATTTTGTGTCTTGGTGTTGCTATTCTCAAGGAGTATCTTTGTGGTGGTCTCTGTATTTCCTGAATTTGAATGTTAGCCTGTCTTGCTAGGTTGGGGATGTTCTCCTGGATAATATTTTGAAGAGTGTTTTCCAACATGGTTTCATTCTTCCTTTCATTTTTAGGTACACCGATCAAATGTAGATTTTTGTCTTTACACATGATTTCATATCTATTGGAGGCTTTGTTCATTTCTTTTCACACTTTTTTTTCTCTAAACTTGTCTTCTCTCTTTATTTCATTAAGTTGATAGTTAATTAAGTTGATAGTTAATTTCTGACACCCTTTCTTTGTTTGATCGATCTGGCTGTTGAAACTTGTGTATGTATCTTGAAGTTCTCATGCTGCATTTTTCAGCTCCATCAGGTTGTTTATGGTCTTCTCTAAACTGGTTATTTTAGTTAGCATTTTGTCTAACCTTCTTTTAAGGTCCTTAGCTTCCTTGCATTGGATTACAACATGCCCCTTTAGCTTGGAGAAGTTTTCTATTACTCACCTTCTGAAGCCTGCTTATGTCAATTTGTCGAACTCAATCTCCATCCAGTTTTGTTCCCTTGCTGGTGAGGAGTTGTAATCCTTTGAAGGAGAACAGGTGTTCTGGTTTTTGGAATTTTTAGCCTTTTTTCACAGAATTTTTTTTCATATTTATTTATTTATATTTGGTCTTTTAGGTCAGTGACCTTTGGATGGGATCTCTGAGTAGACTTCCATTTATCTGATGCTGAAACTTTTCTGTTTGTTAGTTTTTCTTCTAACAGGCCCCTCTGCTGCAGGTCTGCTGAAGTTTCTGTAGATTCACTCCAGACCCTGCTTGACTGGGTATTACCAGAACAGGCTGCAGCACAACAAAGACTGCTGCCTATTCCTTCCTCTAGTAGCTTTGTCCCAGAGGAGTACCCATCAGCTGCCAGCCAAAGCTCTCCTGTATAAGGTTTCTGTCAGCTTTGCAGGATACACAGGGGTCAGGGAGCCACTTGAGGAGGCAGTCTGTCCCTCATTGAAGCTCTAATGCTTCTCTAGGAGATCCACTGCTCTCTTTAGAGCTGCCTGACAGGGATGTTTTGGTCCCCTGAAGCTGTACCCACAACTGCCCCCTTTCCCAAGTGTTCTGGCCCAAGAGGGTGGGGGCTTTATTTATAAGTCCCTGATGGGCTGGTGCCTTTTCTCTGAGATGCCTTGCCCAGCAAAGACATCTAGTGAGACAGTCTGCCTGCAGCTGCTGAACTGTGATGAGGTTTGCCTAGTTTGAACTTTGTTTACACTGTGAGGTAGAAACCACCTACTTGAGCCTCAGCAATGGTGGACGCCCCTCCCCGCACCAAGCTCGAATGTTCCAGATCAAGCTCAGACTGCAGTGCTGGCTGCAAGAATTTCAAGCCAGTGGATCTTAGCTTGGTGGTCATGAGGGTGGGACCCATCAAGGCAGACAACTTGGCTCCCTGGCTTCAGCTGCCTTTTCAGGGGAGTGAATGGCTCTGTTTCACTGGCATTCCAGGCACCACTGTGATATGAAAAAAAAGATGCTGAGGCTAGCTCAGTGTCTGCCCAAATGGCCACCCAGTTTTGTACTGGAAACCCAAGGCCCTAGTGGTTGTGTAGGTACTAGAGGGAATCTCCTGTTCTGAGAGTTGTGAAGACCGTGGGAAAAGCGCAGTATCCAGGTTGAAGTGCAGGGAACAGTCCCTCATGGCTTCCCTTGTTTAGGAGAGGGAATTCCCTGGCCCCTTGTACTTCCTGGGTGAGGCAACATCCCAACTTGCTTTGCCTTGCCCTCCTTGGGCTGCACCCACTGTCCAATCAGTCCCAATGAGAGGAAACAGGTACCTCAGCTAGAAATGTGGAAATCACCCACCTTCTGTGTTGATCTCACTGGCAGCTGTGCACAGAAGCTGTTCCTATATGACCATCTACTGGGAGACTTACTGCAGCTTCAATTTTGTTGTTTCTTGGTCTGTTCAGGTTTTAGATATCTTCACAGTGGTTCAATCTTGGTAGGTTATATGCATCTAGGAATTTGTCCTTTTATTCTAGATTTTTCAATTTATTAGCATATACTTGCTCATAGTAGCCACTAGTGATCCTTTGAATTTCTGTAGTATTAGTTATAATGTTTCCTTATTGAGCTCTGATTCTATTTAGATATTTGTTCTTTATTCATTAGTGTTGCTAAAAGTTTGTCAGTTTTGTTTAACTTAAGAAAGAACAAATTTTTGTTTCATTGGTCTTTTGTATTGTTTTCTTCATTTCAATTTTATCTATTTCCACTCTGATCTTTGTTACTTTTTTTTTTTCTATCCACTGATTTTGCATTTACTTTGCTCTTGCTTTTCTGGTCTTTAAGTTGCATCATTAGGTTGTTTATTTGAATTTTTTCTTCTTTTTTGTTATAGGCACTTATAGCTATGAACTTTCCTCTTAGTACTGCTTTTGCTGTATTCCATAGATTTTGCTATGTTGTGTTTTCATTCTAATTTGTTTCAAAATTTTTTATTTTCTTCTTATTCACTAACCCATTGGGCATTCAGGGGCATATTGTTTAATTTTCATATATTTATGTAGTTTCCAAAATTATTCTTGTATTGATTTCTAGTTTTATTCCATTGTGATCAGAGAAGATACTTGATAGTATTTTAAGGTCTTTTTTTTTAAGATTTAATTTTTGATCTAACATTTGATTTGTTTTTAGAATGCTCCATATACTAAGAAAAAAAATTCTATATTCTATAGCCATTGGATGAAATGTTCTGTAACTATCTATTAGGTCTGTTTGGTTGATGGTGCAGATTACCTGATATTTCTTTGTTGATTTTATGTCTGGTTCTGTCTAATAATGAAAGAGGGGTGATGAAGTCTCCAGTTATTATATTATTGTATTGGCATCTGTCTTTCTTTAGCTCTAATAATATTTTCTTTATATATTTTGGTCCTCCAATTTTGGGTGCAAACTGGGTTAAAATTGTTATATTCCCTTGCTGAAATGACTCCTTTAGCATTATATAGTGACCCCTCTTTGTCTCTTCTTATAGTTTTTTTCTTGAAATATATTTTGTCTGACATAAGTATAGCGATTCCTGCTCTTTTCTGATTTCCATTGACATGGAATATCTTTTATAATCCCTTTATTTTCAGTCTATTTTTGTCTTAATAAAGTGTGTTTCATGCAGATAATATATAATTGGGTCTTGTTTTATTATCTATTCAGATGATCTGTCTTTTGAACAGAGAGGTTAGTTTATTTATGTGTAATGTTATTATTGATAAGTAAGGACTTACCCCTGCCATTTTGTTGTTAGCTTTCTTGTTGTTTTGTTCTTTTTCTTTTTCTTTTTTTCCTTCCTATCTTCCCTTTAGTGAATGTAATTTTCTGTTGTGATATGAGTTAGTTTCTTACTTTTTATTTTGGTGTCTCTATTATATGTTTTTTGGTTTAAAGTTACCATGAGGCTTGCCAATACTATCTTATAACCATTAGTGTAAACTCATAACAACTTAGCACTCTTTGCATAAACAAATAAATAAGCAAAAAGAAAACTGATAAGACCTCTATGCCTTAACATCACCCCGCCCCCAACTTTTAAACTTTTTGTTGTTTGTATTTCTATCTTATCTATATCTTAAGTTGTTGTGGTTACTACTTTTTTATTGATTCCTACTTAAGAGTAGTTTACACACCATAATTACAATGTTAGAAAATTCTGATTTTTTTTTTTTTGTACTTTTATCAGTGAGTTTTGTACCTTCTGGTGATTTCTTTTTGCTAAATAAAGTCCATTTTTTTCTGATTGAGTTACTCTTTTTAGCATTTCTTTTATAATAGGTCTGGTGTTGATGAAATCCCTCAGCTTTTGTACAACTTGCAAAACTTTTTCTTTCTCTTTCATGTTTGAAAGATATTTTCACCAGATATATTATACTAGGATAAAAGTTTTCTTTCCCTCAGCACTTTAAATGTATCATGCCACTCTCCCCGGTCTGTAAGGTTTCCTCTGAAAAGTCAGCTCCTAGATGTATTGGATCTTCATTCTATGTTATTTGTTTCCTTTCTCTTGCTGCTTTAAAAATCCTTTCTTTATCCTTGACTTTTGAGAGTTTGATTATGAAATGCTTTGGGGTAGTCCTCTTTGGGTTAAATCTGTTTGGTGTTCTATAACCTTCATATGTTTAAATAGTGATACCTTTTTCTAGGTTTGGGAAGTGCTCTGTTACTATCCATTTGAATAAACTTTCTACCCTTATGTTTATCTCTACCTCCTCTTTAAGGCCAATAACTCTTGCGTTTGACCTCTCCAGGCTACTTTTTATTTCCTGGAGGAATGCTTCAGTGTTTGTCATTCTTGTTTCCTTTGTCTCCTCTGACTTTGTTTCCAGATAGCTTGTCTTCAAGCTTACTAATTTTTTCTTCTTTAATCAGTTCTGCTCTTAGAAGACTCTGATGCATTCTTCAGTATTGCAATTACACTTTTCAGCTTCAGAATTCCTGCTCAATTATCTTAAATTATTTCAGTATCTTCATTACATTTGTCCGATAAAATTATAAATTATTTCTCTGTGTTATCTTGAATTTCTTTAAATTTCGTCGACATGGCTATCTTGAATTCGCTGTCTGAAAGGTTACATGTTTCTGTTTCTCCACAACTGGTGCCTGGTGCCTTATTTAGTTTATTTGGTGAGGCCATGTTTTCCTGGAGGGTGTTGTTGCTAATAGATGTTCTTTGATATCTGGGCATTGAAGAGTTGGGTATTTATTGTAGTCTTCTCAGTCTGGACTTCTTTGTACCCATCCTTCTTGAGAAAGCTTCCTATATATTCAAAAGGACTTGGGTGTTGTGATCTAAGCTGTTTCTGCTTTAGGGTGCACCTCCAAGCCCAGTAACTCAGTGGTTCTTGTGAACTCATAGAGGTACTGCCTTGATGGTCTTAAACAAGATCTGAAAGAATTCTCTGGATTGCCAGGAAGATATTCTTGTTCTCTTTTCTTACTTTCTCCCAAACAAATGGAGTCTTTGTATCTCTGTTCTGAGCCACCTGAAGCTGTGGATGTAGTGACAGAAGCACCTCTGTGCCCACCGTGACTAGGACTGTGCTGTGCCAGACCTGAAGCCAGCATTGCACTGGGTCTTGTTCAAGGTCTGCTTTAACCACTCCCTGGCTATTGCCTATGTTCACTCAAGGTCCTCGAGCTCTATAATCAGCAGGAGGAGAAACTAGCCAGCTTGTCTTCTTCCCATCAGGGATGCCATATGGAAGCCAGGGACTAGAGTCAAAAACCTTAGAAGTTGGCTGGGCAGTGGCTCATACCTGTAATCCTAGCACTTTGGGAGGCAGAGGCAGGCAGATTGCCTGAGCTCAAAAGTTCAAAACCAGCCTTGGCAACATGGCGAAACCCCATCTCTACTAAAATACAAAAATTCAGCTGGGCACGGTGGCATACACCTGTAGTCCCAGATACTTGGGAGGCTGAGGCAGAATAATCACTTGAACCTGGAGGCAGATGTTGCAGTGAGCCAAGATTGCACCACTGCACTCCAGCTTGGGCAACAGAGCAAGACTTCATCTAAAACAAAAGAAAACAAAAACTTAGTCTACCTGGTGTTCTATTGTAATGTCACTGAGCTGGCACTCAAACCACAAGGAGTCCTTCTTCATCTTCTTTTTCCTTTCCAAAGGCAGTGGAGCCTCAATTCATGACCATTGCCCTTGCAGGCCAAGAGGGGAAACTGTCAGATTAGTACCAATGTTCCCTTAAAGCCAAAGGTGTTTAGTTAGCTTGTGGTTGATACTGCCTGGCCTGGGACTCACCTTGCAGAGCAGTGGCTCCTCTCTGGCCCAAGGCAGGTCCATAAATATTGTCCAACAGCCTACTCCTAGAATTAGGGGTCTCAAGAACCCACTTGGTGTTCTACCCAACTCTGGCCAAGCTGGTATTTCAAGTTTAAGACAAAGCCCCTGTTACTTTATCATTTGCTTTTCTTATGCATGAAAGATTCTGCACTCCATAGCTACCACATCTAAAAATGTACTGAGTCTCACCAGAAGCCCGCAAGTCTCAGAGTCTCATGCAAGGTCCTCTTTGTAGTTCCTAGGTATTGCTACTGGTTATTCAAGACCCAATGGCTTGTCGGTTAGCAGGTGATTAATCCTGCCAGGACTCTTCTGGCCCAGGGTGTGTCTAGAAATGTCATCTGTGAGGTAAGGCATGGAAAGGGAACCTCATGACTCTGATTGGTGCTTTCTTTTGCTGTGATTGAGCTGGTATCCAAGATTCAAGACAACATCCTCCCCACTTTTCTCTTTCCTCTCCTGAAGCAGAAGAAAGGGGCCTTTTTTGGAGCCATGAGTTGTGTATCCAGGGATTAGGGGAGGGGTGATGCTAGTACTCCCTTAGCTGCCCCAGATGGTGTTTTAGTAGGTTGCCTGCCCCCCTAGTCCACTGGCCTTGGGACCTGTTCAGCAGTAGGATTTGGCTAGTTGTGATCTGTGTGTCCTAGGCTGCTTGTCAAGTTTATTTTGAGCACCAGAGCACTGTAGTCTGTGATGGCAAGATTTGTGGGCACATAGGTTCTGATCATTAGGCTTGGCAATTCTCCTCTGGCCAGGGTTAGTTTGAATACTTCCTTCATGGGTGGGTGTCAGCTGAGTTTGGACTCTTTGCTTTCTACTATA
This sequence comes from Saimiri boliviensis, assembly GCF_048565385.1. NCBI lineage: Eukaryota > Metazoa > Chordata > Mammalia > Primates > Cebidae > Saimiri > Saimiri boliviensis. Next base: position 147,228,344 of record NC_133451.1, on the reverse strand, counting down.
ACATTGCAGCACTGAGTTCAATGCCTCACAGCTGCTGTAATCTCCCTCTCTCTAGTGCACAGTATTACTCTCCATGTTGCTGGAGGATGGATGAAGGGTATGTTGGTGATTCAAGACTGTTTTTCCTACCTCTTTAGTGTCTCTTTCAGGGATATAAAGTTAAAAACCAGGTACTGTGAATGCTCATTTGATTTTTGGTTCCTATGAAGGTGTTGTCTTTGTGTGTGTGTGTAGCTAATTGTTAAATTGATATCCTTGTGGTAGAGACAACTGGTGGAGCCTTCTGCCATTTTGCTCTATCCCTTCAGCAATTAATTTTTGTATATTGATCTTACACTTTTCAACCCTATTATCCCATTTGTTACTTCCAGCTTTTATAGAGATTCTACTGAATTTTCTACATAGTAGACCACATTGTCCACAAATAAATACAACTTAACATCTTTCTTTTGAATATGTCTGTCATTTTTTGCCTTATAGATCTGGCTGGAACCTTCAGTATAATGTCAAATAGAAGTGATAAAAGTAGACATCTTTGTCTCATTCCAGATCTCAGGGTGAAAGAATTATTTCCCATTAAGTAAATTGTTCACTTTAGCCTGCATAGACTGTTCTTTATTAGTTGAGGAGTTTCCCTTTTACTTCTAGTTTTCTTAAATGGTTTTTTTCAGAAATAAATTTTGGACTCTGTTAAATGCTTTCTCTGTTAAATGACATCTATAGAGATTATCATATTTTCATTTTTAGTTTATGTGATAAATTATGTTGATTTTTGGATATTAAACCATATTATCCTATGATAACCCCACTTGCTGAATTTGATTTGCTAAATTTTTTGTATTTTTTCATCTTTTCACAAATAATGTTGGTTGGCAGTTTTGTCTCCTGGTAATGTCTGATTTAAATATCAGGGTAAAAATGGTCTCATCAAATAAGTTGGAAAATATGCCCTCCTATTCAATTTTCTAAAGGAAAATATAATCTCTAGGTTGGTAAATATCAGAAAAAGGAAGAAAGATTGTGGATAACCTATGCATGTGCACTTTCTCTCCCCACATTTGCCAGTCAAGTAAGTCCCTAAGTGAATGGCTAGTTGTGTAATGTGTCATGAAAGACCACAAATTTTATCCTAGAGGTTGTTCTTCACTTAAAACATGAAATGGAGATAAAAGGATTTTTATAATTACGTTTTCTTCCCTTTAAAAATAAATTTAAATCCATACTTCTCTCTACAAGTAAGTCAGGGACCTTTGAAATGAAACCACATTTAAGAGACAATGTGTGTTCCATAGAATCCTTGAATTCAAGAAGATTCAGTACTTGTTCATGGGGCTATCAAAGGGCAGGCACAGAAAATGCTACATTATCTTCAGTTTATATATTAGAAAATGGAATATAACAGTGAACAGATTCATTTAGGGTTCATGGCAAAATAAGACACCCTTAGACCTCTTACCTCTCATTGTAGAATTTATAGCTGTTTCCTTAGTTACATTTATTTCTCAGTCAGTGAAATTGCTTTTTATTTTTCTCCTACTAGAAACTTTAGACTCTAAGTAAAATGCAAATTCACAGTAAAATAATTCTTACCAAAAACAGGCAATTTTTCCTATAACCCAACCTTTTAATGTTGGGGCCCCTGCAAGTTTCATCTCAGGTTTTTTTCTCATGACACTTGCTGCCTGTATGCACTGGATATCTGTTTCTCCTGTCCTTTCCTTTTGGGAATTGCTCCTTCTCAGTGCCATAAGACATGGAGGAGCTACCATTTAAATGCCCACTTTACCTGCCACAGAGGTGGACAGATGGCCCAAGCTGGGACCATCTAGAGTCTCCTTCCACATGCACTGACTGAGCAGGGTAATTTTAGGAACTGATGCAATTGATAGATGGGAGAGAATTTCTTTTCCCTTGTAAAGCACAAGCTAAAAGTACCCTGTAAGCCTGGAGGTGGCTGACAGGCACTTTATGTAAAATGGCATGAAGAGAGAGAGGGAAGCATAGCCAACAAACTCCCTCACCAATGCTAAATATGTAGCACACATAGTATATAATATTATACATATACAGTCTAATCTAGTGAGGGAGACAGATGAAAAACACAACTAAATGACAAATAAATTGGACCTAAGGGAGAGAGGGAGACAGAGACAGTGTATTAGTCTGTTTTCACACTGCTAAGTTATACCTAAGACTGGGCAATTTACAAAAGAAAGAGGTTTAATGGACTCACAGTTTCACGTGGATGGGGAGGCCTCACAATCATGGCAGAAGATAAAAGGCACATCTCACATGGCAGCAGACAAGAGAAGAGAGCTTGTGCAGGGAAACTTCCCTTTATAAAACCATCAGATCTCATGAGACTTATTCTCTATCATCAGGGAAAGCACAGGAAAGCCCTGCCCCCATGATTCAATTATCTCCCATCAGGTCCCTGGCACAACATGTAGAAATTCAAGATCAGATTTGGGTGGGAACACAGGCAAACTATATCACAGAGAGACAGACAACGAGAACTCATATCATTTAACCATCATGCAGCAGATGTATCTTAAACTCAACCTCTGTTCTTTTTCAATTTGAGTCAAGAAATTGCTTTTTTGTTTTACCTATTTTTTTGTCACTTTCACCTAAAAAGTATTGACTACTATTTTATGTTTTTATTCATCCACACTTGCTGACAGCTTACACTATTACATTCTCATCTTTTAGACTCTCTTCTAAACTCTAGATTCATATCTGTGAATGTACTTGACTTTCTGCTTGGATTAGATGACACAGAGACAGCTGGACCTAGCATGTTTGAAGTCGAACAATTAATTGTCCTCCAAAACCTATTTCTGCTTTGCACTTCTGTACATCAGTAAGTTATTACTACCTTTCAGTTGTTCGGCAAAAAGCTGCAACTCACTTTGATTATCTGATTTTTCTCACTGTCCTCCAACTCCATCAGCAAGACCTGCCACTCTTTCTTCCCAAAAGTTACATGAATTTTTTACTTCTTTTCATTTTTACTTTCTCAACCTCAGTCCAAGACAGTGCTATCTCTCACTGTATTGCAATATCCTTCCAACTGCCTCACCACTTTCAGCCTTGATTCCCTATAATCTATTATCTGCACAGCACCTAGAATAATCTTTTGAAGATAGAAACTAGGTCACTCTAGTCTCCTGCTTGGAACCTTGTATTTGCTTCTCATTGCATGTAGGGTAAATCTTGAATTCTTTTTTACGGTCTGAAATACTTTTGATAATTCTAATACTGTCTCTCCTCCAGCACCAAACTATGTGGTGTATACACTAGCCCTCTTCATAGGCTGACCCTCTGTTGCCCCTTCCCTTTCTTTGGCTAGATACTTCTTCTCCCTTATATCTCAATTTAAGTTACATCTCCCCAGGAGCTGAATCCTGTCCACCCTACCTAAAGCAAGTAATTCCTGACCAACATCATGGTTCTCTGTCAAAACTCTTAAGTCATGTACTTCATATCATATGTGATAATTAATATTTGTCACTTAGTTTCATTTTTTCTTTTTTCGACTGGCTCCATCTCTAGATTGGACTGTAAGTTCAATGAATGGCAGAAACTTACTTCTTTTCTACCACTTAATATCCTGTGCCTACTTCAGTACTAGCTACACAGACATTCAGAAATATCTACTGAATAAACAAATGAGTATACAAATGAATAAATGAATTATACAGGGCATGATATAGAATAATTTGTTTATGGAATATTTATTATGTACATAGACTCTTAGTATGGATGTGTGTGGAGGATAAAACCACCGGGGATGGAAAATAAGCCTCAATAGGGAAAGTCAGGCCAAACTGTAGATTTCATTGCCTACCAGACAATGAGAGTTTGGATGAAATTATAGTTTTAGTTTGGATTGAACTATAGTTATAAAAGTAATAAAGGATGTGTAGGAAGGAAATTTCTTTGCCAAAGGAATAAGAAAGTAACAGGTATGAGGAGAGGTTGTGGTAAAATTAACAACCTTAGTGACAAATAGACTATGTCAACAGAGATGGCAGAGTCGAAGCTGATTTGAACTTGTGAACCTCTGGGACAAGGACATAGACTCCATTAGCAGAGATGGGAAACTTGGGGGGCTGTGTGTGCAATGAAATTATGAATATTTAAATACATATATTAATACATTCACAGATAGCCAGCAGATACATGAAAAGGTAATGCAGGAGCCCAGATAAAAATAGAAGATTAAAAGGTTAATTAGCAACAACTTTCAAATTTTGAGTATACACTCTAAGAGTATCAGTTATGGCTATAAAATAAGGTTTGGTTCTTGGTAGAAGAAAATAATTTAGAAAACTTATTACAGGAAATTAGATGTTTATAAAATCATTGGAAAACATGAAGGAACCTTATATTGTAAGTGAACTGTGAACAGCCTTCTGGCTTCAAACATCTCTCATCCAGTTGCCAGGAAGTGCTATTGCTAGCCAGAGGTCAGGAAAATGTTAATTCTATGGTTGCCACCACTGCTGATGTCATAGCCACCTCAACTGATGACCTAGTAGGTTGACAATAGATATGGGAGTCTAACTGCTGCTTTCATTCTACTGAATATACTTGTCTGTGCACACCGGTGTAAAAACAAATAAATAGCCTCCCACTCCTTTCTGCCTTCCAAATATGGTATAAGTGGATCTCATTGGCAGACCCTATAGTGTATCATGAACTCTCATGGTAAGTGTGCCAGGGAAAGGGAGTTTTCAGTGGTGGAACTGCGGGTACATAAAATATAATTGGAAAAGACACTGAGTGCTGGCAGAGAAGATGAAGCACAATGTTCTTTGTGCAAAGAACTATACACACATTTTCTCACTTTTTATCAAGAAATAATATTTCATATTATTGCTACGCTGACTTTATGGATAAGAATATGAAGATATAAAAACATTAAGCAACTTGACATAGATCCACATCTAATCAGTGTGGGAACCAGGATTTGTGTCCAGGCATTCTAACTTAAAAGCTGACATTGCTTAGCCCTGTGCTGGAGTTTTCCCCTTAGAAATGATAGCTATAGACCTCAAGAAAGAACATTAACTGAGCAAAGAACACCAAGCCTAGGTTTTGGGGCAATTCCTAAATGCAAGAAACAGGGAAAGGAAGCAGAAGTGGTAGCAGAGACTAGCGAGTGTTGGAAGTGTGTATCATACTTAAAGTCAAAGGAGGTGAATTATATAAAGGATATGGTAGTCAACAGTCAGTTGGTCTAAGAACAGAGGAACCACACTAGGCAAAAGGCCGGTAATTCTGTTAATATGAATAGAAGTACTAATGCTGTATTTACTTATTTGAGGGCCATGGTGAAAATCAGGTCATATGAATTAAGAGACAGAAGATGGCTTTTAACAGTTAAGTACCACATTTCTGCTGTTCTATCCAAATGTGCTTTCCCAATCTCCTTCTCTTTGGACTTAAAGTTTATTCAAAGACTTAGGTTCCTGAGTTCCCGTTATGTATCAAAACCATTGAGAGAACAGAGAACTCAGTGCGTGTTGTTCCATGCAGTTCTAGAGTTACAGTAATACCTATGTGGCTATTTTGGCTGAAAATAGACTCTAGGTTGACAAACTCCAGCCATATCTACCCACTCTCCTTATTCTACTTTCTGGTAAAACCACATTATAGCCTTGAGGCAAATTTTGAGTCCTTTGATGTACTCTGAATTTGAATGGAATGTCATTCCTTTATAACAAGGAATCTTTACCGGATGTTTAGGAGTATATTACTTCATTCAGGCTATTCTTCTGGTTTCATAGCAGGAAGCATTTTGCTAGAATTCACTATGCATTGTTTCACCATGGGGCTACCTCCAGCATTATTCCTGCCCAGATATAGAAAAACTTGTTTTTAATATTAATATTAAATTAACAATTTAATATTAATGTTAATATAAATATTAACATTTACTGATGAAGACATTACAGAAGAGGAATATCCTGCAGCAGGTTGGGGCAGAATCAGATATGTTTTTGAAAATCTTCAGGTGGCAAAAATTCATTCTTTCATTGCATGCAAGCAGGAGCCTTATTTGGTTAATCCCTCTGCAACACGATCTAATTAAAACTCTTTAGAATCTGCCTTCTATTGCTATAACAAGTTATAAATGATTAGATCTTTATAGTCTGTTAGGAAAAATTATCTTGGTGTGTTTAACCTACTCTACATATAATCTTGGCAACAAAGATTAATGATTTGCTTCATGTTAAAGCATTAACACCTGGTTCCTGAACCTTCTTAAAACTGTGGTTGATCTTTTCTTTTTTCTGAGATGAAGTCTTGCTCCGTCACCCAGGGTGGAGTGCAGTGGCACAGTCTTGGCCCACTGCAGCCTCTCTGTTTCCCAGATTCAAGTCATTCTCCTGCCTCAGCCTCCAAGTAGCTGGGATTACAGGTGCAAGACACAACGCCCAACCAATTTTTTTTTTTTTTTTTTTTTTTTTTTTTTTTTTTTTTTTTTTTTTGTATTTTTAGTAGAGATGTGGTTTTACCATGTTGGCCAGGCTGGTCTGGAACGTCTGGCCTGAAGTAGTCCACTCCCCTCAGCCTCCCAAAGTGCTGGGATTACAGGTGTGAGCCACCATGCCCAGCCAAACTATGATTGATCTTGCTTCCACAGAATAGTTAACCTGAAAAGTAAATTCTGCTGGTTAAAATGAGATTAATCTAGCATCAATGAAAAATTTTCACTGTAATTGCAGCCCAGCAGAAAATTAACTGGAAATTAGAATATTGTTTATGTTACATTTCTAATATTTTAATTAAAGTTTAAACATTTCTATAGTGATGAAAATGAAAACAATGTATCATAGGGAGAAAAAGACGGAAACATAAAAAATAAAAATCACATTTATTTCAACAAAAATATACACACAGTGTACAATGAATATGGTTTACACAGAATAAAACAAAAATGATATGTCTTCAAATGCCAATATAAAATGATGTAATCTATTTGTACCTAGAAAAAAATCCTATTTTCTAGGAATACACATTATTGGTTCATCTAAAATATATATTTAACATAAAAAGAGAAAAAATGCCAACCTTTCAGATGAGTACCACAAAAATCTGAAAGTTAAATGTTAGGTTTAATAAAATAATAAACTATCCACATGAAAAGTGTATGTATACAAAGCATTGTATGCTTCAGTGAAATGAGAGTGCCCACAAGGTTTTATGCAAACTTTTGAAAGTTTCATAGTTGTTTAACATAAAATATTTTTAATGTCGATAATGACATAAAAACATCACAAGAATTATCTAGATAAGATAGCCATCTTGCCAAAATTTAAGTCAATGTTGCCTTTCAGTGCCGTAGGTCATCATTGAAGATAAACTGTTGGATCGTGACCTTTCATGATCTGGGGGTAACTTAGATTATTTAAGGAATATTGTGAATGTATTTATATTGTGAGTGTGAAAGGGCAGTATTTTCTTCCTAAAAAACTGCATTTACATATATATATATATATATATATATATATACACACATATACATACATATATGTAAATATATGTGTGTATATATATATACATATATGTAAATATATGTGTGTGTATATATATATATTTGGCAAGATACAATTTATCAGGCAACATCGCTTCTATTAGGTCTTCTTTCCCTTGATCTTCACTCTCTCTGGGTACCACACTCAACTGTAAACTTTTTAAAAATTTAAAATTCTAAGTATGCATGCAGTCTGTAAAAATTCCAACTCAGTACAGCTAATTTCATTACTTGTTTCTGTTTATATTGCCTTACTATTTTTCCTATCTTCTTGTTATTAATAACAAGACATATGTTTCTTTTAATTTAGAAATATGATTCTCTTACTTGCTTAGAAATAAAATTCAATGAGTGATTAATGTGCACCATGGTTCAGAAAGAAAACAAATGCTAATCTCCATATATTAACTCTACACTTAATGGCTTGCAACATTTTATCTAAAACATTTGTTTTATTTTCCTATTCCTAAAGACAGTTTTTGCTATTGGTGGCATCTCTGTGAATGCAGAGCTAGCTCTAATTTCAAACTGCCAAAGCAACAAAAGATATAATATATTGGGACTTTATAAGCTATGAAACATAAATATGGGGGGGGAATGCATAGCTTATGTAGATTGCAGCTGAGTTAATGTGAATTCACACTAAAATTGTCAATCAACTATACATCTCTCACCAAATCATTCTTTTTAGTCGTGTATAATTTGTAAGGCCTCTAGCTACTACAATGCCTTGTGTTCAATATGTTTGCATCCCTCTGTAACTGATGATCACAGTATTTTTAGACAAGTTTCCTAAATCTGTGATAAAAGTTAATTTATTTCCTAAAAGACTACAAATGGTGTCTTGTATGTTGAAATAAACGAATGATACACCATCCTGCTTGGAAATTAAACACCTAAAACATCTGCGGTGATTTAGCATACTGCCAAAGTGTAATTTGTTTAATGTAACAGTTTAGGTTTCAATTGAGCTATATTTATTAAAATCTGGGCACAGTAATATGTTTCTGTTTTTTCTACTTTTAGTAAATGCCAAAATTACAAACTCCAAAATAGATGGTGAAGTACAATTTCAGTGATATCTGATTGGGCTAACATTTTCCTGAATTTAGCCTTGAGTTATTGCTTAGACTACAGTTGAATTGCAAGAATTCTCCTGCAAAGCATTATCAAGAGAAAAGTGTGATTTAATAATTTAATTATGGATAAAATCTAAGCATCAAACATGACTCAATCTAATAGAAAATATTAAATAAGGTAAAATTCAAAACAAAATTATAACCATCTGAAGATAAGGAATTGCATTTAATACCATTTTAATAATTTTACACTGCTTCCTATAATTTATTTCCTAATAGGAAAAAAGATGATGGCATTCATTGTGTGCTGGTAAATGTTTAACAACTGCCTTCCTAAGAATTAAAATTGCTAGTTTGTAGCATTTGCCAGTTTCTATGGTGTAAATACTCTCACTGTGGACAGTTTCAAGCTACCAACAGGACATTTTTGAATCTGTAGTCAGGAGGAGACCCAAAGTAGCACATTACTGTATCCTGTTTTCACTGTAAAGATGCAGTAGACCTAAATAGACTCAAGAGTATTAATAAATAGTATAAGGTAGTAAAATAATTGGGAAGTAGTATGTTTTGATTATTACCTTTGTTTTTTGTAAAATGTATTCCATTGCATTTTATAATTTCATATTTAATAATGGTTGTGTTTAACAACTAGCTTACAGAATTTCTGATAATTTAATTATCAATGTTCATGAGTCAGAATAAGCAAGTTCCAGCCCACCAGTGGTATTGTGTCTCTTGGTACGCTATCAACGTTTACATAGGGAGAGGTTTGATTTGCTTGGGAAGAAAGGCGTTCCTTTATACAAATCAGTTTCTTTCCTTTTTCACCTCTTATTTAATGTAAAAATGCCATACATAGTTGAAGGAAAATAAGGAAGTATCCTCCATCCAAGGGCTTGCTTTTTAAGCCTTCAGAAATTTTCACAAGAGGGGTTAGTCTTATAAGGCCTGAAGGCTGGGTCCATGGAGCTCTTCCTGAAGGGGCAGTTTGTCATTTAGTACCATGTATCACCTGGATCAAATGGTTGCTCGACTCACTGAATTATGAGACTGACCAAACTCTGTTCAGGGCTTGTTTCGGCAGAGTGCAGACAAAACTCAAGGCAATATTTATAAGAGAAAAACAATGATATGAGATGTAAATGAATGGTTTCCTTGTCTTTAAATATGTTTTCCCTAGTGCTCAGTAAACAGCTAATCCAGAATTAATATCTACATTTAATATCAGAGGAGAATATATTATTTTTGAGCAAAAAAAGTTTGGAAATGTCATTTGCTCAGTTCATATTTTTGGCTCAATATGACCTGAAATAGGTTTGCTGGTGTATCTTTTAAGTGAAAATATAGACAGAATAGTATGACTGTGGCTGTGTTTGTTCAAGGGAGATTTAAACACTTTATTATTATTTTTTTTTAACATTTGCTCTTTGATTTAGCTTTAATAACTTCAGAAGTAGTGAAGTGGCTGTTCAAGTATTTGAACTCTCTCTCAGGAAAGGAGCAATATTGTTGTCTCTATAAAACACTTTTTGAATGCATCAGTACAGGCTTTCTATAAGGAAATGCAGATGACTATGCTAATAAATGAAAATTCATAAGCATTTGTTTTACAGTAAACTCTATCATTTGAGACTTCTATATTAGTATTTATTTTAAAAAATTCTTAAAATGTCTTTTAAAAATAGAAAACCCTACCATTGGCTTTCTAGTTAATGTTTTTCCATATTTGAGTCAAGTGTCTTCATTTTTGAAAAATACAAATAAAAATTATAAGAGTATTTACAGGATGATAAATTCCTTAAGGTTTCTAGGAACTCAGACTACCATTTGCTATGCTAAATGAGGCTTCACAGCTATTCAAGGAGGCCTCTGTCATCCCAGCCTCTTTATCTTAAATCCAATGGGGTAATGAAAATAACCACAAATCCTACTACTCAAAGGTTGTATTTAATCAGTAAAATAAAGAATGAGGTAAAAGAGGACATCAAGGTAATTTTGTCTATGAATAGATTCAAACTGTACAGCACATTTTCATTAAAAAGGCTGTAAGTAGTTTGGTACCAGCCTCAAGTGTAATACCCACAGGTAATTAGCTAAAATAAAAATTGATACTTTTAGTGTAAAAGGTCCCAAATGGTTATCTAAAATTTGTAATAATTTGAGAAACTTGACATGGGGCTAGAAATGTGTTTGGAATCCTTACTTCAACAAGAATCTTAGGCAAGGAGCTAATATTATCCATTGATCACAGCTAAGAGAGGGCTTAATAAGCCTCTGTTATTTTCAAGGGAGATTTATGCTTTGTATAGCATGCTCTTCTGATGAGAAAGGAACAAGAAAAAATTCTTAAAATTTGGAGAAAAAAAGTTTCATTCATTCAGAATTTTGTATTCTTAGCTTCAATTCCAGTGATAAATCCTAATTTCTTTTTAACTAACTAGCATTCTTTCTCAACTTTCATGCATATTTAGCAAAGCAATTCAGAGACAGAACAAGCCACAGACTAGGAGAGTAAGAAGGGATTGTCATTCTAATTCTGCAGTTATCTTGCTGGGTGATTGGGGGTGACTAATCTTACCTATTTTTGAATAATGGTATTATACAAGATGATATTTAAGGAAACTTCTACATTGGGATTTTGGAAAACTTAACAATGTTGTTATTTTACTAAGTAAGGGCAAGTTTGAAATTCAGGTATCAGAAAACAATTGTTTTAGTTGATCATTTGTTGTGGTTGCATATGTTTTAAAGGCTTGTTAACATACATGAACCTATGCCATACTGCATGCTTACACCAAGATTACTGCTAGCAAACATTTCAGAGATACTTCGACACTCACAACATAAAGTCAAAGTTCAGGCTGATGGGATTTGCCTTTTCTTTTTTTTTTGTTTTGAGATGGAGTTTCACTCTTGTTGCCTAGGCTGGAGTGCAATGGGGCAATCTTGGCTCACCATAACCTCCACTTCCCAGGTTCAGGTGATTCTCCTGCCTCAGCCTCTCGAGTAGCATTACAGGCATGTGTCACCATGCCCGGCTAATTTTGTATTTTTAGTAGAGACCAGGTTTCTCCATGTTGGTCAGGCTGGTCTTGCAATCCTGACCTCAGGTGAACCGCCCACCTCACATTTTGGGTATCAACATGTTGTTCATTTTTATTTTCCTTACATTTTTAGATTATTGCAGTGTTTTGCCTATCATTCTATTAAATGTTCTATATTGCTACTTCCACAGCTAGATCACACAGCCCAAGTCAGAGTTCTGAAAAGATGCCATGGTTTTGAAAGGTCTATTGACTGCTTTACTCTATGCATATGCCTGTTCAAGAGTACAAGTCACATCCTGACTGGATGATAGAGATCACTGTGGAACACACCTACAAACTGCCTCAGTACTCTGGATCATAAGTTAACTCTACCTAATAATTATCAGTGGCTACATTTTTTTTAATCTCTTAGTATTGATTCTCAGGTTGACTGTGTTCTAAGAAGCTGCTGAGCAGTATCACAAAAAAATCTCTATTCCTTTTCCCCTCTCCTCCCTTCAGTTGGCCAGAGAGTGGTGCTCTCCGAAACACCTCTAGTCCTATTGAAATGATTCATGTTTTCTCAGAAACATTTAAATACCTATGAATGAAATTTACACGTTGTAAACTAATCTCAATCAGCTAGGCTCAACACATAGAAGGTTAGAACTAGAGATGACAGGACTGCATCGTGTAAGAAAGACTTTTAAAAATGGATTTCTTTCAGAGTAATATGCTGATAATGAATTCAAGTGGTTTCTAGATTTTGGCCAACATCTGCGATCATCTTCCCCACCACAAATTCATGACAATAAGAACAAACAAAAAAGACCAAGGTGAAGATTATCCAACTGAAACGTATTTGTGTTCCTGTTTATTAACATGTTGGTAAACTTAGGTGTCAGCTTTTCCATAAGTCCCCTCTGGAGGTCTGTAGTACTTGGGGAAAGCCATCAGCTGTAGCATGTTGAAAGCATACTTTCTGCATTTGATATTCTTCAGTACATTCTCTATGCGGCATCCTTCTCTGGTGAAAGGGGAAAAAGTACAACTTCATGAAACACAGAATAAATAAATATGCTTTATTTGTTTAATGCAGAGTTGCAGCAACAGTCCAAGTAAAAATAACAAAGATTCAACTCTACATTTTTTTTCCACAAGTGATGATACATCTTACAAAATTAAATCCTAGGCCAGGCCCAATACCATTATTGCCCTCTGAAAGAGATGACTAAAGTCTCTTTACTCTTAACAGACATTTAAAGTTTAATAAACTCTTTAAATATAATTTGCCCCACAATACAGCTCCACTTTCATTTATTAAATATATCTGCCTTTTTATAACATTTCCACAAATTAATTTCTCAGTCTCTTTAAAACAGATTAAAATCTATATGTAGCCCTAAGGATGCAGGTTCTAGAAATAAGGCATTTAATTTATTAAGTCTGGCCCTATAGATTTTTAAAGAAAAGTTTCGTCTCTATTTTAATTTAATTATTTTAGCTGTGCAAGGAAGAGAGAAAATGGCTTTCCAAGCAGCCTGGGCCAGGTCTCAGCTTTATAAAGGAAGAGTGCTTGTCCATGGACAGCACGAAAGTCACAAGTGCTAGGAATGGTACATCAAGACACAAGTAAGACCTTGTTAAAAAGAATAGAAAAATTCTCTGAAAGCCAAATCAACCCAAACAAGAGATACAAACAGGTAATTTAATTACACAACATAAGTAGCCATTCTCTCCATAAAGTTACTTGACAGAAAAGAGTTAATTGCAGCAAAGAAGTAAAATAACAGGTTAAAAAACAAAAACAAAAACACAGAAGTTTCTATCAGCAGATGACATCTATGATATTAGCACAGTGGAAATAAAGTCTGCAACCTCCCATATCTCTCTAGAACTTGTTTCAGGGTTTCAGTGTCTGTGCAAATTCAGTCTTAATTTCTTTAATAAATTTAATGGGATGAGGACAGGAGGTTCAGAACTTCAAGCTTTCAGGATTCTGTTCTTTGTCTTATTCCAAAGACAGTCGTTTAAAAATTCTTCTTGAGCTAGTTAACAGTGGGAAACACTTTTCCATGAACAAAAGAGCAAAATAAACCACTTAATGCATAGTACTTTTTGCTTTTTAGATTTTAGGAAAAACAAAAACACAATTTAAACATTTTTTTTTAAATTCCATAAATCTGAAAATGTAAAAATATTACAGCATTGTCCCCATCATTTAAAGTTCATTGTCATTTGTAGAAAAGAAAAAGGGATACAACATAAAACCTATTGGTATTTGGCTAATAGTAACGCCAGACTTAAAATAAGCCACACAACTAGCAGGTGTGAGCTGACAAGCAGCAAGGCGACAGGATAGAAGTGTCGAGAAGTTGGCTTGTTATCAGTTAGACAGCCTGTTTCAGGATCATCGGATTCACTCAGTGCTCCCTGGGTTTGTCTGCTGTTAAACAGGGGGAAGTTAGGGGAGAAAAGAAAATAGTACAGAGTTCACACAGTAAAAAAAAAAATTCAACCTTAAATATTCTGAAATACAATCCATTATTTTACACAATACCATTGATTCAGATGAAATCTTATGGAAAATGCATCTTGTATATTCTCACCGTACTATGTGAGCAAAGGTATTGAAACAGGAGATTCCTTTTGCTCTTTGTGCAGGAAGGCAGAGAGAAACACTGATGATGTTCACATGGGTTGATTGTGTACAAGGAAGAACCAGTGAGTATAACAGCACCAAAGCAAGACTTTATGAATACAATGAAAATGTGGATTAGCTCATGAAAATAACCTTGAGAAAGATTACATCTTTAGATGTAATCTTTATAACTACATCTTTAGAAAATGAAATGAGCAATACAGGATGTAGTGAAGCAAACCGGTATGTCTGGTATATTTAAACACACCCTTGACTGGCATTGCACCTATATAATGTATTTAAAATTATAAAAATGATTTATTGAAATGACATGGTCTTTAAAATGAATGAGACATCTGACATGTTATCCTTGCCAGCCATAATAATAGTTTAATAAAATCCAACTCAGCACCCTTCTGTTCAGCTCATAAATTATATTGTTTCCTAATCATCTGCCTTAGATAGGGCCAGATCTATCTCCTGTGGCATCTGATCTGAAAAGAGATCCATATTTACAGAGTGATACCTCAGAAAATAAAATATTTAGTTTCTAGGCTATTTTCTATGTAAATAAAAAAGTTAGGGGTTAGTTTATAATTCTGCTTAAAAGAAATTCCATTTATGGCCAGTCTGAAATATACTACATTGATATAAATTGAAAATACAATTGTTTTCTAAGCTCTAGTTCATTAGTATCCAGTGTATTAAGAATTTCAGTCACATTCAGTGGTTAGGAGTGGTTTAATCTCTATTAGTTCTTCTATATTTTCAAGCAAAAAAACTCGTTGTGGCTCAGTCTTATAAAATGTGCCATGCAAAGGAAACTTCTAATGAAGCTCCTTAGCCATGGCTGATCTCCAGCCCTTTGCAATCCCTGAACACTTCCTATACAGAAATTTTTAACCAGGTATTGACCACACCAGTGTAAGCATTTAGACAAATATCAGTCATAATTATATTTCAAACAATAATCTGAATTAGTTTAAAATACCAAGTCAACCATGTTGTGCTATGCTCTGTTATATCCTTGTTGTTTGGTAGGACCAAAGGACTATGTAAATTGCCTGGAAAACAAATGGTTTATTGAACAAAAGGGGGTTTATTTTGGACTTGCATAATTCCTACTGTCAACTGTATGAGTAACTTGGTTACTGTTCAATTTTTTCCAGCACACCAGGTAAAAAATGTACGGTATTTTAGGCACTGATATTTTTTAATGTAACTAAGAAAAGTTCCCTTGTCTTATATTACTACTTCTGTTGGCTTGAAATCTCTAAATTGTGAATCCCAGAGAAATAGTTTATTCATTTTTTTCAGCCCAAAGTTTTTAGTGTCTACTATGAACCAATAGCTGCTGTAGGCACTGGGAATACAAGGTTGGATAAATCTGATAGATATTTCTACCTTCATAATGTGTACTTTTGAGTTGGAGGAGGGGGAGTAGAAAAACAAGAATAACATCTGACAAAAGCACCATGGAGAAAAGTAAAGCAGGAAAGGAGGGGTGGGTAGGTGTGTGTGTGTGTGTGAATTTTAAATAGGTTAGAGAAGTTCTCATGTGATCACAGATTGAAGATAGAACGGGAAGGAGTCATGTGGATGTTCAAATTAATTTTTGATTGAGCTAGTGCCTCACCTAGTAGCTTCCTGATAGAATGGGACTGGCAAGTTTAGGCTGGAGGACAAAGAGGCATGAAAGAATACTGGGAGGGTGTTTTCTGCTGGCTGGGTCTCAGTGGGAAAGCAGGGAGGTAGAGAAGGAAGTGACCTGAACTAGTGGATGGCAGACCAACTGGAGGAGAGCCGCTACAGTTACAGACCCCACTTCATTATAGAATCCAAACTGAGACAAGGACACTAAGACCCCAGAGGGCAGCAGTTTGAATTTCCCCTATAAGAACCCCCCAAGATGATCTTGGAAGGAAGGCACATAGATCTCAGAGGTGGTTCTAGATGACTAATTGGAACAGAGAAGAAAAGTATGATAACTTTAATATTGCCAATATGTATCTCATTCTTTTAAAATTAGTTTTTCATGTATTACAAAAAGTATATATTAGTAGAATAGCACATAAAGAAACACAGTAGATCAGAGCACAGACTCTGGAGTCAGACCACCTGTTTCAAGCTTGTTCCTGTCACTTGCTAGTTGAATGGCATTGAACATGTCATTCTGTATGTCATGTCTCTATTTCCTTATCTGCAAAGTGGTGATAATAATAATACCTACCTCACAGAACTGCTGTGAAGTAACTCATGTAAGTCAATACTTAAAGTTCTTGGAACAGGGAATGCCTATAGCAAGCATTCAATAATTTATTGTTATGTCATTTGTATATCAATAAATTGGCATATCTTGGAAGTGTACCTAGAAACGTTTTAACTAGTAGGCTCCCCCCTGCCTTTTATTGTTTTCACAAAGACTCCAGATTCTGTTTAATGCATGGTAAGTAAAAATATCACCAGGCCCTTGGGCACAGCAACAGGAGGAAAAAAAAAAAAAGCTTAAAACATGTACTTTGCAGAGAGAAACTCTTATTCCCATAGAAAAGGAAAAGAAATTTGAACAACTGCTCATCTGAGGGCCATGTGGATCTCCAAGGAGACTTTGTAGCACATGTGCTTCCTGTAATCCAGGGGTAACTATTGTGAACCTGGCCAAGTCGGCAAAGAGGAAAACGTCAAATTTGACATGACAGGCTGGTCTGTAAAGTCGGTCCTGCCCATGTTTGTGTCTTTCCCAGCCATTGCCTTTATGGACAAGTCGGGCACATTCTCCCTCTGCTGTGCCAGCCACACCCCCATGGGCCAGTGGTCATTTCCAGCAGCAGAGGCAGAGGGCAAGGCAGGCTTGGAAGGAGCTGCTGTAGTGCGTGCTGTGACGGCACCTGCCAACGTGGGGAAAAAAGTAGCAAGCCAACGCCTGTTTGGGGTCAGTTCATGAGGGTCTGTAGGTCTCCTTCAGGGATCATTAGTGCTAAAAGGAGCCTCTAGAGGTCATTCTGTGCATTCGTCAACCTCCTTTGGATCACTTTCATACATGGGTTTTTTTCCAGGTCTGATAGATATTCAAGTAAGAGCATGCCTGCAGCTTCTTTTTTATCTCCTAAGTTTTCCAATTTTTTTTTTTTTTTTTTTTGAGATAGGCTCTCTCTCTGTCACCCAGGTTGGAGTGCAGTGGCGTGATCATGGCCTACTGCAGCCTCTGTCTCCTGAACTCAAGTGATCCTCCCACCTCAGCCTCCTGAGTAGCTGGGACTATGCCCAGCTATATATATATTTTTTTCCTAAGAGAGATGGGGTTTCACTATGTTGCCCAGGCTTGTTTTAAACTCCTAGGCTCAAGCAATCCTCCTGCCTCAGCCTCCCAAAGTGCTGGGATTACAGGCATGAGCCACGGTGCCTGGCCTCCAGTTCATTCCTTGGTACTGATATACTCTACTAATCAGGCCATTCAGCCAACGTTTCAGGGAATATCATCAATAGTTTGGTTACTGTGCAGTCCATGGTAAACATCCAGCCCTGAATATTGACAGTGCTGAGGGACCCTGCTTTAACATGAGACTCTCTCTAGATATCTATATTAACTATAACCTATCTACGTATCTAAGCTTTTTATTATTTATTTTTAAGACAGTAGTTTACAACCAAGTGACGTTACCCAGGGACACTGGGCAATGTCTGGAAAGATTGTTGATTCTCATAACTATGGAAGTCGGGGGTGTTGCTAGTGGCATCTTAGTAGGTGGGGCCCAGGGGTGCTGCTCAATATCCTGTAAGAACAGGACGGCCGCTGCCATAATCAGTCATCCGGCCTGAATGTCACTGCTGGCATAGAAGAGAGGCTGGGCCCTGGCTCTTTGTATTTCATACTTGGCTCTGCCCTCAAGATCCCCTCTTACCACATCTCCTATCTCTGTCAGGAATTCTATTACTCATGCATTCCCCATAAACAATGCCCAACTCCCATGCAGCTCCCAGTTCCCCACAGTCTGACTGATCACAGCCTGCACAGCCTGACCCACCACTGCCATCCTTCCCCTATCCCTGCTAGTCTACCTTTCCAGACATCAAGAGTCACACTGGACCCCATCCCTCATATCCAGAGCACTTTGGGCAGGAAACTATATATTTGCTTTATGATATCGCTTGTTCAGAGCACCGAGCATCTCGTCCTAGCCACTGCAGTCACATTCATTCTCACCCTTGCTCACTCATAACTAACTTCCCCTTTGCTTTCTGAAGTATGGCTCTAGTAGTATCAGTTTCCTGCTGGAAGCTTCCATGGTTTTTCTCGGCCTGCTGATGAAGTTGAACCTTCTGGCTGGGGCACCTTCATCAGTATGTGTACCAATTCTGTCCCCTGGAACACACACAACCCATCTCTGATCTGTTTGCCCTCCCCATTTCTTGCATAGCTCCGTCAAGTACCACTGCTTCCAGGAAGCCCTCCTGGATCCCTCCAGGACCTAAGCTCTCATAGCCTGAAGCCTGTATCTGTGTCTCCCTGTCTTGCTCATCTTTCTACCTCTCAGAAGCAGTCAGCATCAAGCCTGGCACTGAAGGATTTGTCTTAAGTTTCACATCAACAGGAGGAGGCAGGCCAGCAGCCTCACTTGGCTAAACAAACAAGAGGGATCCAGAGCCCACAAGTCTGCCTTCATATTCTACTTGGTTTATAGTTCTGCCTGCTTGAGAGATTTGCTTTGTCTCTTCAAACCTCCATTTCCCTTCTTGGAAAGCGAGGTTAGGATGAATGAGATCATGCCAATGTAGGTGCACAAGAAGCGCTGGCTTGCAAAGTCCCAGAGGTGGGTTGGATGGGACAGATGCTGCAGGCCAAGATTTTTTGTGCACCTGCACTGGCACATTTTAAAATCAATTTCTCTAGAATCTTTTTAACTAGATAAAGGTAATAGTCACCTAGAACCTTTTTTACTGGTAGAGATGTATCATCAAACAAACAAGGTTGCAAGCCACTGACCTAGCCCACTGGTGCTCAAAAGCGGATGTGCCAGGGGGTGGGTAGAGGAGCAGAGGGCCAGGACGTGCAGACTGATCTTACCAAGAGTAATTGTTTGTTTATATCTCTACGGAAGAATTTATTATGTATCACCCAAGCCCATCAATGTTACCTATTAGGAGATAAGTATCGAATCATGCGTCAACCAATCAGTCAATAATCATAGTATAAATATCACATGCCGATTATAAATTTAGCTTAACCTATTAGCCACATTTGAGAAAACAACAGTTATAATTATTTCAAGCAGAAGACACAGCAATCTGAATGGCACCAGATCAACCATGGTATGGTCTAGTTGCAAAGAATAGGTGAAAATAACTGGTCTGTCTCATGCTTGAACAATTCTGGCAATGAGGAGAAAACAATTTTCAAAGAAGTTCATTCCACCCACACCCAGCTGTGGAGGCGGTCGGCCAGGGCACGCCATGCAGGTGTGTGGTGGGGGGGCGGGGAGGGGGCAAGAGAGACCAAGGTAAAGTTTTTAAAAACCATTCAACTTTCATTTTAGGTAACAGGGACACATAAGTAAGTTTGCTATATGGGTATATTGCACCTGGACAGTGAGCTTAGTAGCCAATAGGTAGATTTTCAACCACTCTCCCTTCCTTTCTCCTCCCCTCTAATAGTATGCAGTGTCTATTGTTCCCAAGTTTATGTCTGTGAGTGCTAAATGTTTAGGGTTTCACTTATAAGTGAAAACACAGCGTATTTGGTTTTCTTTTCCTGTGTATTGTGGTTGCTATTATCCTTAATATTATCCTACTACTACCTCCTAATCTGTCTGGTTTTAAGGTGATAGCAAATCTTAATAACTATTAAAATCTTGATTCCTCTTCAATGTTTGTTTCCTGTTAGGAGATAAGTATCGAATCATGCATCAACCAATCAATCAATACTCATAGCATAAATATCACATGCCGATTATAAATTTAGCTTAACCTATTAGCCACAATTTTTCGATGTACTAGTAAAGAAATACTGTCTTTCTCAGTGAAGCCATCCTGCAGATATTCCTCCTGGCTGAGGAGTAGAGCATTCAAACATCTGAAAAGTAATTTGAAAATGTCTTAGAATGGTCCTTACTCCAAATACAGGGGACCAATTTATGCCAGATGGCTTTATTTTCTACAACTGCCAAGGCATACTTAAAATTTTCCAGTCTGCATGTTGTATATGTCTTCCAAGTGAAAATCACTAAATTCAAAGGCTTTTGTTTTTGTTGTGGAGGTGCAGTTTTATAGTGAAATTATTTTTTGGCTTATTAACTTCCATCTCTGGAGATTAGAATAACACATTAAACATGTCTCACACATATTCATCCTCTTAATTCAGCTGAAATTTAAAGCAACATGGCCTAGGCAGCTGCTTCAGAACCTAAAGCTTGAGGCCCATGATGGTATCAGTAGACACAGGTGACCTTGGGACTGCTTCCTTGCTTCCTACCAAGAATAGTACAAATGGTCATGTCTTCATGGCCACCAGTGAATAGTTAAGCTCCCTGCAAGTACAAAATGCAAAGGATGTTTTAAGTAATAACATTAGTAACTTCTTCATGAGGATATTATGACAAATAATCGGTAGCTTGCAAGTTACTCTGACCTTCCAATGTTGTTAGTTTTGGCCATCACTGACTGGTAGATCACTGTGGAAGCAAATCACAATGTTGTTTCCACTGAAAGTGTGAAAAGATCAGACACTTAAGGGTAGTTACTAAATCTGCAGGATAGAAAATGATCTTTTTTTTTTTTTCAAAGACCTGTCAAAGCAGTCACTTAAAATAGAAACAAGTGAAAAGAAATGTCTCACTTTTAAACACATCACTGCCTTCATGAGGAGATATATCCTTAACTATAATCCAATGTGCATGACTTGATGATATTTGCTTATTTCACCTTCTTTTCTGCAAGCAACTATGCTGTATCCTAGATCACAAGTCACCCATCACAGACATTCTCTCAAATTGTTTTTGACTTCTAAAAATAAAAGTCAGAGTCTTCCTATCTTCTCTTGCTGGGTATTCATTAATAGTTTTGCTATTTGATATCTTATTCCTTTAACTACAGCTCTTCAAGCTTCCCAAAGGAAAATTACCAATTAAAACGGAATCGAAAAATCTTTCTTTCTGACCACCAACCTGATTTCCTCTCATGATAAAATGAAACCATTTCACATTTAATTACATGCTTCAAGATTGAAGCTATAGGCATATCATCCTGAAATTACGAGCCAGGATTTTACAGCCAACATCTTGCAGAGCTTTATTTGACTCCACATTTATCTGATGGATCAGTATTAATAGAGTACCATGTTTCAGGCCCTGGACTGTTGAATTGTATCAGATTTAAACCCTGCAGATCTGTATAAAAATTGATATAATGGGTCTGGTATCAATGAGAGCTGTGAGAATGGCACAAGAACTCACAAAATCTTAAGATTCTTGGATGTAAAGAATGGCTTTAAAAAGTCTTTGAGTTGAATGTACACATTTTATAGATGAGGAAATAAATTTAAAGGTCTTTCTTATGGTTCCATAGCAATAAATAATAAAGATTCTTCAGAATATAGTTTCCCTGATTCACAGTTTGCTTATATCACAATCTGATAGGATAAATGGAGAAGGATTTTTATTTTCAGTTTAGATCAATGTCCATGAAGTTAAATAACACGAAATACCCTTAGATAACAAATTATCTACCTAAACTTTCCAAAGATTATAATTAGAATATTAAAAAAGTTTCAGAACTTTTCAAAAACTGCATTTATTTAAATGTTGCAGAAATTATCACCAGTCAGATAATTCCCACTGGACTAGATGTAAATGTAGTCTATGTGGCCACAGGATCCCCAGCCATGTTTAACCTGTCTTCTCTCCTTTCTAACTGGATTTCAGAATGTAATTTAGAATATATTATATCAATCACAGGAAAAGCCCCTAAATGAGGAAATTACTCAAAACACATAAGACAGCATCACTGCTTTGAACATCACTAGAATGTTTCTGGTGATTATGGACAAGTTTGCTACAAAAGAAAGGGCAAACTTGGGCATCATTAAGCAAAATGGCCACTCCTGGGAGGTGTGAGTTCTGCCCATATGTGTGTTTTTCTTGACATGGTATTCTAAGGAAACAGTCTCTGTAAACTAGAGGATAGCGGACCATGGTAACCAGGGTAATGGTAGTGGGGTCTGGGAATCTGGCATATCAGGAAAGACTAAAGACATTGAAAATAAGAATAATTCATTGCACTAGAGAAGAGGAAAATTTATGATTAAGTGATTGTTGATTTCAAATAATCAAATGACATGTAGCATAAGGCCTAGCCTCCTTGGAAAGCAGCGGGAAGTGTGTGAAGTAGGGAGAGATCGCCTACGTATCTTGTCCTATCATGCAACATAACATCTTTTTAGATATTTATTTATTATAAACAGTCATACTGGTTGGTATTACCTTCTGTATAAGCTAAAAATGGTTTAAAAATTTGACTGAGTAGCAGATCAGGGTTTTCATCCCTGCCTGTCTAGTAAAAAAACATATTCCTTTCACTTAATGATTGAGATCCCTTAAGCATAGGTTCTCTGCTACCTCTCAGAAGCAGGGAGATGTGGTTTCCTGTCAGTTGTAACATTAGATTCAGTGACCTCTAAAATTACTTTCATCTTTACCCTCCTCTGATTCTTTGATCCTACAAAAACATAACTGCAGTACTCCAGAGATGCATATTTTTTTCTAGTAATAGAATACTTGAGTGTTCAATAAGAAATAGTGGGGTTTGGGGCAAAGTCAAAGAATACACAGCATGCTGGAATTGTATTTGGTCTCTAAAATTGTTCATGCTTAGCCTTATCTCTTTTCAAGTTCAACATTGAAAATAAAACAAAAATGAATACATTTAAATGTATTAATTCAATTTTTCCCTGCTATTGCTTTTTACACCCTTTTTTACCTTGCAGTGTTTTCATTTTATAAAATCCCTAGAAAATAGAAATATCCTCTCATCAGAAGAAGCCAGACACCGAGTAATAATAGTTTCAGAGGATGTCTAAACATTGCTTCGAAGAGAAAGGAAGTACCTATGCCCAGAATTATAACTCAAGAACAATTAGAAAAGTGGCCTGGTATGAAATTTTTAAAAGTATCTTACTTAAAAAAAATAGAATAAATGAAAGAGAGACATAATGAGTTAAGAGTATAATTGCTTCCATTAAATCATTTCAAAGAACTGATTCCAGTTTTGATCTTTGAATTTTAGAAAGGAAAATATTTGGATCAAGTCCATAGAGAAATATTACAAATGATTAAAGGACTGAAAAGAAAAAATCATATGAGGAAATGATTAAGGTTAGTTTTGTTTGCATAAAAGAATGCTAATACATGATATGATCGCTGTATTTAAATATATGTAAGTTGTGGTAAAATTTTTGATATGTCAATTTATATTTTGTTCTGCTTTTTTTTTCTTCTTACTATTCTAGGCTATTGATTAAAATGTGTGCCCAAGGGAATCTTAGCAGTACTGGAAGCAACAGCTGCCTGAACTAAATATATTTGTCCTTTACTCATGACAGAAAATGTGAGGTTTCCATTGGGAGGGTAATACAGAATAAAAGAATCTTTGGGGGTAGAGAGAGAAAGAGAAACACAGAGACAGCAGTGACAGGGGAGAAGATGAGCGGCAGAGTTTGGCCAGGAGGGTGAAGCCTTGTTCATTGTTTGCTTGCCTGGTGAGGGGGCCGAATAGCAGGGAATGCTGCAGGGTGCGTGGCTGACCCTTGGTCATTAGTCAGCTTCTCCAAAGATTCCCCTGTATTGAGTTAGGCTTGGATGTAGTTTAATGAAGGAGCTTGATGGTACCTTGATGTATAAGAAATGGTCACATCAGTGGCTAATGACTGATATAGAAAAGTCTCAAAGCTCAGTGCAAGGGAAGACTTGTGGCTGCCAAGAGTGGAAAAATAATAGAGATTAGCTTTCTACCAGCTTGGATAGTTAGGAGCTTGAAATATGCAATGAAGCTTGTTAAGAATGAAGTGTATAAGAAAACACATTGTAATCCCTTATACAATGATGCAGAAGATGGGTGATTTCAACATTTCTGACTGAGGTACCTGGTTCATCTCATTGGGACTGGTTGGACAGTGGGTGCAGCCCAAGGAGGGTGAGCCAAAGCAGGGTGGGATGTCACCTCATCCAGGAAGCAGAAGGGGTTGGGAAGCTCCCTCTCCTAGCCGAGGGAAGCCATTCAGGGCTGTTTCTTGCACTCCAGCCCATATACTATGCTTCCCAAGGTCTTCACAAGCCCAGACCAGGAGATTCCCTTTGGTACCTATATGATTATATATGACTACCTGGGCCCTGGGTTTCCAGCACAAAACTGGGCAGCCTTTGGGGCAGAAACTGAACTAGCCACAGCAGGTTTTCCTTTTTTTTTTTAAATACCCCAGTGATGCCTGGAACAACACCATTCACACCACTGGGAAGAAGGCTGAAGCCAGAGAGCCAAGTGGTCTTGCTGGGTGGGTCCAAACACCACAGAGACCAGCAAGTTAAGATCCACTGGCTTGAAATTCTCACAGCCAGCACAGCAGTTAGAGCTCAACTGAGGTCATTTGAATTCGATGGGAGAAGGGGTGTCCACCATTGCTGAGGCTCAAGTAGGCAGTTTCTTCCTCACAGTGTAAACAATGCTGCCAGGAAGTTCAAACTGGGCAGAGCCCAGTGCAGCTCAGCAGCTGCAGGCAGACTGTCTCAGTAGATATCCTTGTTGGGCAGGGCATCTCTGAAAAAAGGCAGCAGCCTGTCAGGGACTAATAAATAAAGCCCCCACCTTCCTGGGACAGAGCACCTGGGAACACAGGCAGTTGTGGGTATTTCTGCAGCAGATCTAAACATCCCTGCTTGGGAAGCTCTGAAGAGAGCAGCAGATCTCTCAGCACAGTGTTCAAGCTCTGAAAAGGAATAGACTGTCACCTTAAGTGGCTCCATGATCCCCATGTATCCTGACTGAGAGACACTTCCCAGCAGACACCTTATACGGGACAGCTCTGGTGGCATGTGGTGGGTACCCCTCTGGGACGAAGCTACCAGAGGAAGGAACAGGCAACAATCTTTGCTGTTCTACAGCCTCTGCTGGTGATTCCCAGGGAAGCAGGGTCTGGAGTGAACCTCCAGCAAACTTCAGCAGACCTGCAGCAGAGGGGCCTGTTAGAAAACTAACAAACAGAAAGAAATAATAGTTTCAGCATCAACAAAAAGGATATCTACTTGGAGACCCCATCCAAAGGTCACTGACCTCAAAGAACAAAGGTAGATAAATCCAAAAAGATGGGGAGAAACCTGTGCAAAAAGGCCGAACATTCCAAAGACCAGAATGCCTTTTCTCCTCCAGGGATCACAGCTCCTCACAAGCAAGGGAACACAACTGGACGGAGAATGAGTTTGATGAATTAACAGGAGCAGGCTTCAGAAGGTGGGTAATAACAAACTTCTCCAAGATAAAGGGGCATGTTCTACCTCAATGCAAGGAAGACAAGAACCTTGAAGAAAGGTTAGATGAAATGCTAACTAGAATAACCAGTTTAGAGAAGAATAAAAACAACCTGATAGAGCTGAAAATCACAGCACAAGAACTACAGGAGTATCCAAGATACTCCTCAAGAAGAGCAACCCCAAGACACAAAATCATCAGATGCACCAAAGTTGAAACGAAGGAAAAAAATGCTAAGGTAGTCAGAGAGAAAGGTTGGGTTACCCACAAAGGGAAGCTAATCAGGCCAACAGCAGATATCTTGGCAGAAACCCTAAAAGCCAGAAGAGAGTAGGGGCCAATATTCAACATCTTTAAGAAAAGAATTTTCAACCTCGAATTTCATATTCAGCCAAACTAAGCTTCATAAGCAAAGGAGAAATAAAATCCTTTATGGACAAGCACCTGCTAAGAGATTCTGTAACCATGAGGTCTGCCTTACAGAAGCTCCTGAAGGAAGCACTAAACATGGAAAGGAACAACCAGTACCAGCCACTGAAAAAAACTTACAAAATTGTAAAGACCATCAATGCTATGAAGAAACTGCACCAACTAACAGGCAAAATAACCAGCTAGCATCATAAGGACAGGATCAATTCACACATAACAATATTAACCTTAAATGTAAATGGGCTAAATGTCCCAATTAAAAGACAGATTGACAAATTGGATAAAGAGTCAAGACCCATCGGTGTGCTATATTCAGGAGATGTACCTCATGTGCAAAGACACACAGGCTCAAAATGAAGGATGGAGGAATATTTACTAAGCAAATGAAAAGCAAAAAAAAAAAAAAAAAAAAAAAAAAGCAGAGGTTGTAATCCTAGTCTCTGATAAAACAGACTTTAAACCAACAAAGAAGGGCATTACATAATGGTAAAGGGATCAATGCAATAAGAAGAGCTAACTATACTAAATATATATGCACCCAATGCAGGAGCACCCAGATTCATAAAGTAAGTTCTTAGAGACCTACAGAGAGACTTAGACACCCGTACAATAATAGTGGAAGACTTTAATACCCCACTGTCAGTATTAGACAGATAAACAGAACAGAAATTTAACAAGGATATCCAGGACTTGAACTCAGCTCTGGACCAAGTTAAACTAACAGACATCTACAGAACTCTCCACTACAAATCAACAGAATATACATTTTTTCCCAGTACCACATCACACTTACTCTAAAATTGACCACATAGTTGGAAGTAATATATTCCTCAGCAAATGTAAAAGAACAGAAATCATAACAAACAGTCTCTCAGACCACAGTGCATTCAAATGGTTAAGAAACTCACTCAAAACTCCACAACTACATGGAAACTGAACAACCTGCTCCTGAATGACTACTGGATAAATAATGAATTGAAGGCAGAAATACAGATGTCTTTGTTCTCATTGGATTCAAAGAACACCACACACCAGAATCTCTGGGACACATTCAAAGCAGTTTGGAGAGGGATATTTATAGCACTAAATGTTCACAAGAAAAGTGGGAAAGATATAAAACTGACACCCTAATGTTACAATTAAAAGAACTAGAGAAACAAGAACAAACAAATTCAAATGCCAACAGAAGACAAGAGATAGCTATGGTCAGAGCAGAACTAAAGGAGACAGAGACATGAAAAATCCATCAAAAATTAATAAATCCAGGAGCTGTTTTTCTGAAAAGATCAACAAAATAAATAGACCACTAGTCAAGTTAATAAGAGAGGAGAATGAAATAGATGCAATAAAATATGATAAAGGTGATATCACCACCAATCCCACAGAAATTCAAACTATCATCAGAGAATACTATAAACACCTCTATGCAAATAAACCAGAAAATATAAAAGAAATGGATAAATTTTTAGGACACTTACACCCTCCCAAGACTAAACCAGGAATTCCAATCCCTGAGTAGACCAATAATAAGTCCTGAAATTGAGGAGGCAATTAATAGCCTAACAACCAAAAAAATTCCAGAACCAGATGGTTCCACAGCCGAATTCTACCAGAGGTACAAAGAGGAGCTGGTACCCTTCCTTCTGAAACTACTCCAAATGATATAAAAAGAGGGAATCTTCCCTAACTCATTTTATGAGGCCAGCATCATCCTGATATGAAAACCTGGCAGAGACTTAACTAAAAAAGAAAATTTCAGGCCAATAGCCCTGATAAACATCAATGTTAAAATCCTCAATAAAATACTGACAAACCAACCAACTGCACATCAAAAAGCTTATCCATCACAATCAAGTCAGATTCATCCCTGAGATATGAGGCTAGTTTAACATATACAAATCAGTAAATATAATCCACCACATAAACAAAGACAAAAACCAGATGATTATATCAATAGATGCAGAGAAGATCTTCAACAAAATTCAACAGCCCTTTATGCTAAAAACTCTCAATAAACTAGGTATTGATGGAATATGTCTCAAAATAATAAGAGCTATTTACGATGAACCCACAGCCAGTATCATACCGAATGGGCAAAAACAGGAAGGTTTCCCTTTTAAAACTGACACAAGAAAAGGATGCCCTCTCTCATCACTCCTATTCAACATAGTATTGGAAGTTCTGACCAGGGCAATCAGGCAAGAAAAAGAAGTAAAGGATATTCAAATAGGTAAAGAGGAAGTCAAACTGTCTCTATTATCAGATGATATGATTGTATATTTAGGAGACTCCATCTTCTCAGCCCAAAATCTTAAGCTGATAAGCAACTTCAGCAAACTTGCAGGATGCAAAATCAATGTGCAAAAATCACAAGCATTCCTATAAACACTAATAATAGAGAGCCAAGTCATGAGTGAACTCTAGTTCACAGTTGTTACAAAGATAATTAAATACACAGGAATACAACTTACAAGGAATGTGAAGGGCCTCTTCGAGGAGGACTACAAACCTCTGCTCAAGGAAGTAAGACAGGACACAAATGGAAAAACATTCCATGCTCATAAGAAGAATCAGTATTGTGAAAATAGCCATACTACTCAATGTAATCTGTAGAATCACTGGTATTCCCATCAAGCCACCATTGACTTTCTTCACAGAATTGGGGGAAAAAAAACACCTTAAATTTCATGTGGAATCAAATAGAGCCCACATAGCTAAGATAATTCTAAGAAAAACAAAAAACAAAAAACAAAAAAGCTGGAGGCATCAAGCTACCTGACTTCAAACTATACTACAAGGCTACAGTAATCTAAACAGCATGATACTGGTACCAAAACAGATATATAAACCAATGGAACACAACAGAGTCCTCCGAAATAATACCACATATCTACAGCCATCTTATCTTTGACAAACTTGAAAAAAAAACAAGCAATGGGGAAATGATTCCCTATTTAATAAGTGGTGTTGGGAAAACTGGCTAGCAGTGTGCAGAAAGCAGAAACTGGACCCCTTCCTGACATCTTACACTAAAATTAACTCCAGATGGATTAAAGACTTAAATATAAGACCTAACACCATAAAAACTCTAGAAGAAAACCTAGGCAAAATCATTCAGGACATAGGTATAGGCAAGGACTTCATGACTAAAACACCAAAAGCAATGGCAACAAAAGCCAACATAGACAAATGGGCTATCATTAAACTAAAGAGCTCAGCACAGCAAAAGAAACTGTCATCAGAGTGAACAGGCAACCTACATAAATGGGAGAAAATTTTTGCAGTCTATCCATCTGACAAAGGGCTAATAACCAAAATCTACAAAGAACTTAAACAAATTTACAGGAAAAAAAAAACCCTATCAAAAAGTGGGTGAAGGATATGAACAGACACTTCTCAGAAGAAGACATTTATGCAGCCTACAAACATGAAAAAAAAAAAAAAAAAAGCTCATCATCACTGGTCATTAGAGAAATGCAGATCAAAACCACAATGAGATACCATCTCGTGCCAGTTAGAATGGGGATCATCTCCACGGATGTGGAGATATAGAAATGTTTTCACACTCTTGGCAGCAATGTAAATTAGTTCAACCATTGTGGAAGACAGTGTGGTGATTCTTTGAGGATCTAGAATTAGAAATACTGTTTGACTTGGCAATCACATTACTGGGTATATACCCAATAAATTATAAACCATTGTATAAAAACACATGCACACACGTTTATTGCAGCACTGTTCACAATAGCAAAGACTTGCAACCAACCCACATGCCCATCAATGATGGACTGGATAAAGAAAATGTGGCACATATACAACATGGAATACTATGCAACCATAAAAAAGATGAGTTCCTTTCCTTTGCAGGGACATGGATGAAGCTGAAAACCATCATTCTCAGCAAACTACCACAAGAACAAAAAAACAAACACCACATGTTCTCACTTATAAGTGAGAGTTGAACAAGGAGAACACATGGACACAGGGAGGGGAACATCACACACCAGGCGTTGTTTAGGGTTGGGGGGCTGTGGGCGGGATAGCATTAGGACAAATCCCTAATGTAGATGACAGGGTGATAGATACAACCAACCACCATGGCGCGTGTATACCTATGTAACAAACCTGCACGTTCTGCACAGATACCCCAGAACTCAAAGAATAATAATGATAAAACATTACATCTGACGTCTTTTAGTTAGTAGATAGATAAATAGGTGACTTCTACAAAGAAATAGGTATGTAGATATAGATGCACATCTAGAACTCATTTTCTGGTTCCCATACTATGTAATTATGCTTTTCTCCATACAGAAACTCCAACAAGATTACTTAGCTTTACTTGCTTGAAAATAACAGTCAGATGAAAGGAAGGAGACTAGTCTCTTAAACATTCTTTAGGTGTTTGTTGCAAAAGTCCTTTAAAATGCAAACAGCCGTGTTTCACTGCTCTAGTTTGTCACTGTCCTGGAATTTAGGATAACTTTAATTCCCAGTTAGGAGGACGTTAACATATAAAATTACTGTTTAAGCCTTCTGATCCTATTCTTCATAAGCACTAGTCAGAGACCAGGAGATATCATCACCACACCTGGCTTCCCTGGTGAAGCAAGAAACCTAGCTGAGAAGGCAGTCTGACTCCAGGGCTGCTCTGAGCTCACAAATAAAAATATATAAAATAGTCCCCATATACCTTAGGGTATAGCCTAAGTTCTTAAAGTAGCCTGGGAAATGTAGCAGAAATCAATAACAACAACAACAAAAAAATTAGGACATGAGTAACATGAAAAGTAGCTCATCTTCCTATTGTCTAACTCCATTAAGACTGAAGTTCCTTCCCTTAAAATAAGAAAGTTAACATCCATCCCATATGATTATTGTGAGAATTATATAAAGACACTCAGAACACAGTCAATAGTAAAAATAAATAAAAATTCCTTTTGTTGGGCACAGTGGCTCATATCTGTAATCCCAGCACTTTGGGAGGCTGAAGTAGGTAGATAACCTGAGGTCAGGAGTTTGAGACCAGCCTGGCTAACATGGTGAAACCCCACCTCTACTAAAAATACAAAAATTAGCCAGATGTGGTAGTGGGTGCCTGTAATCCTAGCTACTCGGGAGGCTGAGGTGAGATAATCACTGGAACAGGAAGG
The DNA here is from genome assembly GCF_048565385.1 of Saimiri boliviensis. Lineage (NCBI taxonomy): Eukaryota > Metazoa > Chordata > Mammalia > Primates > Cebidae > Saimiri > Saimiri boliviensis. The sequence continues at coordinate 147,196,959 of NC_133451.1, read as the reverse complement.
CAGAGGTTGCAGTGAGCTGATACTGGGCCACTGTACTCCAGCCTGGGCAAGAAGAGCAAAACTCTATCTCAAAAAGAAAAAAAAAAATCCTTTGTTTCCCTTCCTGTGCCAAATCTCAGTTCTTACACAGCTAGTGAGTACCTTGCCATTGCTCAGTTCTGGTTCTTTTTCTTTCTCTCTAATTGAAATGCCCCAGGATTCAGGACAGCATCTTTTAGTTTTACATATATTTTCTTTAGTTCAAACAGTTCCATGACTTTAATGTCATTTTATGCTGCATTACAGACACATGTACTGCATGTCCACTTAGCTGTCTAACAGATATGTTAGGTAATAAGGCTAAAACATAAGTCTTGTTTACTCTGCTGCCACCTCAGATCAGCTCTTCCCTTTCTATCACAGGAAATGACACTCACCCACTCTCAGACATCTGCGTTAAACAAACACCTCAGTCCTCCACGATGCTTCTGTATTCTCTACACTTCACAGTCATCCATCAACAAGTCAGACCACTTGGCAAGATCTTCACTGCTGCCTGTCATCTACTGTCACTTGTTCTACTGTCAGAAGCTGTTTTCCTGTCTTTTACCATGCTTGCTCCTCTATTAAGTTTCATTAACTCCTAATATATCCATTTAGACATGTGGCAAAGCAACCAGTGCACAATGCTAGTGGTATAGTAAAAATACTTCTTAAAGAGCTTTCCTGGAATAAAAATTCAGCTGGGAGCCACACACAGGGAGCCAAGCTTGTCAAAATAGCAGTGGTGCTTATCCAACTGCAGGGAAGTGGAAATATTTTCAACTGCTCATCAGGAAGAGATTGAAGCTCTTGAATCTCAAGGAGGAAGTTTATCTACAGCCTCCATTTCCACAATCTCTTGTTTTTTTTTAACTTGTTTCTCAAGTTTTTCAACCCCTTTTCCACTGACAATTCTTCCCCTGAGAGAAGTTGGTAGGTTTGAATCCTACCAACTTCTCTCGGTGACAGAATCTTGCTTCTGTTCTTCTCTGCTAAATCTGAAAAGGATGGAGCTAACTATGAACTGGTTCAGCATCAAATACCAGGATTCCCAGTGTTGTATATTCTCAAGTATTAACCTCAACTGATTATTTGAGTCAGATCTTCCAAAAGAATCAATATGGAGTTTTTGTTCTAGGAAGTATTAAAGCATTCATCACCTTCCCTAAAAGGATAGGATTTCTCTCTTTCCTCCACCTTTATTCTTTTCCCACTTTTATTTCCTAATTTTTCTCTTTAATTCCACTATACCATGTAAACATCATGCTACTACAATTTATGCTATCAACTCCTGGAAGTGATGCAAATCCTAGAGAAAGAGAAAAGATAATAAGATACATTTAAGAATCTTAAGGTTTAGTTTTTGGAATAACATGTACATTGCTTAAAAAAAAACGCAACAGCTACATGAGTATGAAAAAGGTAAAATATAAAATATACCAGAGAAGAATAATTTTCAAGGTGTAACTAAAAATGCTTTACATATATCATCATTAATTTATTCCACAAAGATTGAAACATCAGGGAAGTTTTCTTAGAGAAAAAGAATTTTGTGATGTATAGTGAAGGTCAAATAGGGTTTCAAGGATTAGAAATTAGGTGAGATAGAGGGGGTATAAATAACAGGGAAAGGCGTGAAAAGGAGAATGGCAGATGTATTTGGGAATGATCCACAGCTAGCTTTGATTATAGTAAGGTAGAAAAGAAACCGATGAAAAAAGGAAAATTAAATGCTAGGATATTTTTTGTTGCTTTTCTATTTTACACATTTCCTAAAATATATTTGCTATAAGAACTTTAATAAAATGAGATGAGGCTATGTTGTAAATGTTTTTGGTTGATGACAAACACTTAGACATTATTCTGTAGATGAAGGGTGGGCAAATACTTGAAGTATCATGAGCAACAAAGTAATGGGATTAGCTGTGTTGTAGGATGGCATCTAGCAGGAATAAGTAGGGTGGCTTAAGCCAGGACTGAAGCACAAGAATGGAATAAACTAGAGACATGGAGACCAATTAGGAGGCTACTGCAAAAGCAAGAAATGGTGAGGGCTTGAACCGGGGATGAAGAGAAAAGGCAAGGAAGTTACGGATTCCAAAACAGAAGTAATGTAAAAATAGAGTACAATTAAGATTTTAGATAGAAGATCAGAAAGAGAAACAATTTAAAAAATTATTTTCAGGTTTTAGACAAAATATATTTAAACATGCTAAGTGTGGTGCATGACTTTAGTTAGATACGGATAATAAAAAGGTAGGTTTGAGCAGGACCTATGCCATAGCTCTATTCCTTATATTTCATGCAAAAAAATAGGTTAATTAGATGAAATCACCCATACAGAGAATATATCACATAGACAAGGGCTGAGGGCAAAATTTTGGGGGATTGCTTACATTTGTTTGGCTAGAGAAGGCAGATGGTAAGCAGTGACATGAAAAACAGTCATAGATTCAAAGATTTACTCTGTAAGTATGTGTCAAAGCTGCGGGTGGAGAAAGGAGGCTACAAAGGAAACAAGGTTACCTGACCCCTGATTTTGTGACTTGTAGCCTTTGACTTGCAGTTAAATTTTAGGAACAGGGATTAGGTTAAAGCAGCTGATGAAGGAATGGAAGGCAGCATTCTATTCTATGGAATGACTGTGTTCAGAACACTGATAATGAAAGGGAAAAAAATTAAAAAGACAGCACAGAACCTCACCCAGCTAACAAGATTGATGGAACTGTTTTGGGATATATGACATGAGTATGTTTGGAGGCACAGAGAAAGAGATAAATACAGAAGATCCAAGTATGATATGGAATATTTCACCACCTTTTTGTTGTTTCTCAGGAGAACAAAAAGTACTTCAGAGTTAAAAGTTAGTCATACAATAGATAAGTTTTACTGTTTATGAAAGAATACTTAGTAAGTCAGAGTCCACAACCACAAAGTATTCTCCAATTCATCTAAATGTGAAACTGAAGAGAAAGGTGTTTAGGGATAGGATGTAGGTAATGTAGAAAAGTAACCCAGTTAGAAAACTCACCTTTCCATTTTGTGACAGAATCAGAAATGTTTGCAAAGTATTCTTAGTCTTTTAGTAAGAAAATGAAGCCAAAATTAAATTTCTGAGCAACTTATCATTAATGTCAAAATAAATGAGAACATCTGTGCTGCTGATAGTGGTTTGAAGTAGCACCTTTGCATATAATTTTAAAGCCCAATGTTATGAAGTTCTCAAAAGTGTATGTACCTATATAAATGTTAATGCAGTGCATACATCTCCTGAACTGACCCCTTCTTCACATGGTTATTTGATTTAAAGCCTTCTAATGAACATATAAGCACAACACTACTAGTTAGGAACATTTTATCAATACCAATGACTGTCCAAATGACTATACCAAAATGCCTTTGTACTGCCTTTTAATTTCTAATAACCCTAAGAATTTTTAATTATCTGGAACTAGATTTTGTATTCAACATACTATTTCTCATTATGGTCATTGGGAAAGCCTTACACCTGGCTTCCCAGAACTTCAGTATCTACTCAGAGTTATAATAAAGAGGTCCATCTAAATATATCTCAATAAGAGCTATTTATGACAAACCGACAGCCAGTATCATACAGAAATGGCAAAAACTAGAAGCATTCCCTTTGAAAACCAGCACAAGATAAGGATGCCCTCTCTCATCACTCCTATTCAACATAGTATTGGATGTTCTGGCCAGGGCAATTAGTCAAGAAAAAGAAATAAAGGGTATTCAAATAGATAAAGAGGAAGTCAAATTGTCTCTATTTGGAGATGATATGATCATATATTTAGAAGACCCCATCATCTCAGCCCAAAATCTCCTTAAGCTGATAAGCAACTTCAGCAAAGTCTCAGAATACAAAATTAATGTGCAAAAATCACAAGCATTCCTATACACCAATAACAGACAAACAGCGAAATCATGAGTGAACTCCCAGTCACAATTGCTAGAAAAATAATAAAATACCTAGGAATACAACTAACAAGGGATGTGAAGAACTAAAAACCACTGCTGAAGGAAATGAGAGAACAAAAACAAATGGAAAAACTTTCCATGCTTATAGATAGAATCAATATTGTGAAAATGGCCATATTGTTCAAAGTAATTTATAGATCCCAACAAGCTACATTGACTTTCTTCACAAAATTGGAAAAAAAAAAAAAAAAAAAAAAAAAAAAAAAAAAAAAAAAAAAAAACCTGAAATTTCATATGGAACCAAAAAAGATCCCTCATACAATGAGTTTTCTTATACACTTCATTCTTACAATGAAGTGTGTAAGAAAACACCCCATCAGAAGTGGGCAAAGTATATGAACTGACACTTCTCAAAAGGAGACAGTTTTGCAGTGAACAATCATATGAAAAAATGCTCATCATCACTGGCCATTAGACCACAATGAGAAATCGTTTCACACCAGTTAGAATGGTGGTCATTAAGAAGGAGACAGATCACGAGGTCAAGAGATTGAGACCATCCTGACCAACATGGTGAAACCCCCATCTCTACTAAAAATACAAATAAATTAGCCAGGCATGTTGGCGCATGCCTGTAGTCCCAGCTACTTGGGAAGGCTGAGACAGGAGAATTGCTTGAAACCAGAAAACGGAAGTTGCAGTGAGCCAGTTGCGCCACTGCACTCCACCCTGGTGATACGGCAAAACTCTGCCTCAAAAAAAAAAAAAAAAAAAAGTCAGGAGACAGATGCTGGGGAAGATATGGAGGAATAGGAACACTTTTGCACTGTTGGTGGGAGTGTAAATTAGTTCAAACATTGTGGAAGACAGTGTGGCAATTCCTCAAGGATCTAGAACTAGAAATAACATTTGACCCAGCAATTCCATTACTGGTTATATACCCAAAGGATTATAAATAATTCTTTTATAAAGACACATGCACACATATATTTAGTGCAGAACTGTTCAGAATAGCAAAGACTTGGAACCAACCCAAATGCCCATCAATGATAGACTGGGCATATAGAAAATGTGGAAAAAAAAAAAGAAAAATGTGGAAAGAAAGAAAATGTGGCAGATGTACATCATGGAATACTATGTAGCTGTAAAAAAGGATGAGTTCATGTCCTTTTCAGGGATATGAAGCTGGAAACAATCATTCTTAGCAAACGAACAAAACAGAAATCCAAACACCAAATGTTCTCACTCATAAGTGGGAGTTGAACAATGAGAACACATGGACACAGGGAGGGGAACATCACACACCAGGGGCTGTTGAGGGGCTGGGGGCTAGGGAAGGGATAGCATTAGGAGAAATATTTAATGTAGATGACAGGGTAATGGATAGAGCAAACCATCATGGCATGGGTATAACTATGTAACAAATGTGCATGTTCTGGACATGTAAATTTGAACTTAAAGTATAATAATAAAAAGAAAAAAAAAGCTGTCCATCTAGTTTCCAGATGGCTACTTCCTCTTATTTTTCTAATACTGAGTGCTTTTTTTAAAATTGGTACCGTCTCACTGTAAATTACAGTGACTTGACTGTGAATCTTTATTAATTTCTTTCCATTTTTGATCTTTACCTCTCAATTCATCTAAGAATAGAAAATAAAACTACATGACATAGTATTTCCCAAACTATCTGTAATTAAATAAGCTGGGAAACTGTTAGAAAACTCAAACAGAACTTCTAATTTACTTATTTAGTCAAGAGATATTAATTAAGCATCTGCATTGTGCTAGGCTTTAAGTAACATGGATACAAATTAAAGGAGATAAATTTCCTCTTTTCATGAAACTTACATTCTAGTCAAAAACACAGACTGTAAGCAAGCAAATATATGTATTATTTTAGCTAACATGCCCAGAGGAAAAATAAGACAGAATAAAGGGCTTGAAAGCAGTGAGGGGTGAGTGCTTTTTTTTTCGATAAAATTGATCAAGGAAAGCCTTTTTTGAGGGAGTGAGCAAGAAAAGGCGCATTTCCAATACTTACTTCACCCTGCAACTTTTTTATTGGTAATAAAAAAATGTGAACCAATATTCTACAAACAAATTTAAGAAGGATCAGAATTCTGTGGTCCCCTACCTTTCTAAATCTGGGTTCTATTAATAACATTGTATAATAAGAAAAATGTTATATATGGCAACTTAAACGTTTATTGTAAGCTGAGGAACAAGTTTGACAACATGACCTGGAATGCCAGTTTAATTTTAGAAACAGTATTTGTTGAGTATATACAATATTTTAGACCTTTGTTAAAATTAAAATCAACTACAATTAAACACTGATGAGACCAACAGAACTAAGTGCTGGCCCAGAGGAAAAAGAGATTAGCTTGGCCTTGGGAATTCATGGACATCTCCATGGGTTCCTGTGGAAGCCAAATTGGTGCCTAAAAGATGCATGAATGTAGTAGAGTTGAAGGAGGTATGCAATCAACTCAGGAGAAAGAAAGAACAGCATGAAGAAAGGTATTAATAAAGAAAATTTAAAGACATATACAGAGAATTATGAATAATCCAAACTGAATAGAGGCTAGAGTTAAAAGAAAGAGGAGAGGATGATAAGGTTGGAAAAGATGATTGATCCTGAAATGGCAGAGGCCCCCTAAATTCTAGGTAATTTTAAAATTATTCTGCATATAGTGGGGAGAAATATCTTTTTTGAACTTTAAAAAACTACTCTTTGATGGGAATGCAGAAAGTAGATTGGAAGATAAAGGACTACAGAAAAGGGTATTAAGTGACTACTGCATTGGTCTGGGTGAAAAGTCATAAAGGTCTGGAGTAAGGTAAGAGAAATGGAAATGAATGAGAGACCACCTATTAAAGATGGGAGTGAGTGAATCAGCATCTTAGAGAGCTCAGTTTATGAAGATTATAAAGGTAGCAATTAAAAACTCTAAGACTGAGGAGACAGTATTTTATCTCAGATACTTTTTTTCCCTTTCTTCTCTCTCTCTCTCTCTCCTCTCTCTCTCTCTCTCTCTCTCACTCCCTCTCTCTTATAACTACACAGAAGCAGATAATTGGACTTGGTCTAACAGAGCCATCACTTCTGACAATTGCAACAGTTCTCTTCAATAACGCTTGAAATGGCTAGTTGTTTGTCAAGAAGACGGCTATCAGGGAGAGTACAAAATATCACTTGGAGCCAACAGTAGTAATTTGCTCGGAGTTAACTTTTTTGATAAAAATAAAGAGTGTTTCAGTAGTTTTATCCTAGTAGAGCCAAGAGAATTCTAAGGGCACCCCAGTTTCTTTTTCTATCCATTTGGTTTGTGCTTTGTTACACATCAGTCAGAAATGACATTCTGTATTGACTATTCTGTTCAATTGAGTAAGACATGAAGACATGGAGCTTGGGAAATGGGTGTGTGTATGTGTGTGTGTGTGTGTGTGTGTATATATATATATATATATATATATATATATATATATTTTTTTTTTTAACCGACTCTTGTTTAGGCTTTTGCCAAACTGCTAAAAGCTTACAACTTTTCTTCTACTCAGACCGTTAGAGTTAGAAGGCACCCTTAGAGATCACCTGGTCCAACCCCCTTCATTTTTCAGATGAAAAAGCAGAGGCCTCCGGACAAGGACCAAGATCTCATTAGTAGTCCATGGGGTGTGGAGTAGAGATTATGTGTAGAACAATTAGATTAATGATACTCTTCAACTCCCACATAATAAAGCAGACTCTCTCCTCTTGTGCCCATCTGTAACAGAGAGGAAGGAGTTGCTTTCTTACTTTTCAGGTTTTAAATATTGTGAGGCATTCCTATGAAGAAATACTCCCAGGGATTGCAAAGGCACAGAGGCAGAGATAGCTCAGATATGAAACAAAATCTTTATTCCCCAGCAATCCCCAGGATACTTTCATTTCTTTTCCTAGACAATTATAGTATGAAATTAGCCTTTCTGAAGCTGCCACTGTGGCTGCTGTTGCACCAATTTATAAGTCAATAAGAATTCCAGGATAGAGAAGAAAGGAAATTAACACTCAGAAAGCATCAACTAAATTCGTAAAAAGTCAATCATAAAAGTTATTATGTATTAAGCACTGACTGTTTTACCAATGCTCATCACTTCACCCCAGTGATAACCTTTAGTTTTCATACCACTCCTGTGAGGTAGGTACAAAGATCCATTTTGCAAATTGGAAAATGCAGAGATATTAAGTAGTATGTCCAAACTCACACTGTCAAAGTATGAGGTAGAGATGGAGCATTTGAATTCAGTTTCTTCTGACTCCTAAGTCTGTGCTCTTAACAACTGTGCTATACCTTCTTTTTCTGCATTCTCCATTGTGCAAGAAACTCTGTAGATTATAGTACTTGCACACATGGCCTTATAGAATATGCAGGACAGCTCAACACACTCAGAATATTTAGAGAGTAATAGGTAGTATTCTCTGTAAATGAAATACATGTTCTGAACCTAAAGAATTATCAGAGTGGGCTTAGTCTTATGGTGACTAGTCATAGCCTCAGTTCATGCCTATTGTCCCAGTAGGATTTACATGGAGGGATGGAATACGGGCATCTGGTGAAAGACGATAGCATTAAAAAAGAGGAAAAAAAAGAGAGGCAAGAATTTGTGGTGTTTGTTATGTTTGTGTGTTACATGTTTGCTATATGAGTTGGAGGGGGCAGGTATTTATGTGAACTAAGTGTGAAAGATAAGTGGGAGAGAGAAATGGGGGTGGGTGGGGGTCTGATAAAGGGATGGGCAGATGAGGTGAGTAACCAGCAGAAGCAAAAGGAGCTTGAGAGCCAGGCAAAGAAAAGCCACTGCAAGATCATAAATTACACGTGGTATACCTGGATTTAAAGTATTAGCTTGAAAATACTATGCAGGGTAGATTGAAGCAGAGCAGTTGGAAGCAGAAAAGCCAGTGAGATTATTGCAAAGAATACTGAAATAATCAAGGTTTGAGACAAATAAAATAGGACCAGAGTGTGAGAGAGAATGTGTTAAAGCCAAAGGACACATTGAGAGGGAAGAAATGGCAGAATCTGGGGCAACAGACAAGTAATTAAGACTTATATCGTTGTTTACTATTACATTGTCAACAACTTTGAGATGCCATCACCACGGGCAGTGAGAGAATACAAGAAGCTGGCTTACTGCATAGATGAAACTTTGGAGCTAAGAGGCAGCAAACCAAACTTGTAGCACATGTTACCAGAAAGTATTTTATAGTAATTTTTAAACAGTTAATGTAATAATTTTTAAAAAGGTAAAAAAATATAGGCCAACTGACCTGCTGTTGCATGTATTTTAATTTCATCAAAACAGTATCATGTTATATGAACCGTGCTAACTCAAATTTTGTTGATTTTGTTCTATGCAAATTGTATATTTGTTTTAGTTTATAGTTGCATGAAAAATAAAGACATAGGAAGTTTTTGTCTGGTTTTATATTCGTATATCTATAAGAAACATTATAATAAAGATTATTTATATCCAAAGGAAGTTATGCAATAATTGCTTTTCTTTAAAGAGGTCTATACATGACTCAAGTTGAGAAATAGAAATCTAATACAAATAAGGTTATTTTCTACATCACTGGCTTTGACAATAAAGTAGTTATCTGTGATCTATAACTGTACAGGTTAAGCAGACTGGTTGTTTGGTAGTAAAACTGTAAAGGGATAGGAAGAAAATAGATTCAAAAAGCAACAACAGTAAGTAGTTGTGATTGCATCAAGAAGTATATATTGTGTATGTCAAATTCTGAAGGAAGAAAAAAAGAATGAAGAAATGCAAGTCATAAAACGAACCATATCATCTATGATTGGTATTCAAGACTTGGTACAATAGATACACTTGGCTAAAATGTGAGTATGTGGAGGGCACTAAATATATTTCTTTCCAGAAAGATGAATATATGAATAAGCAGAAATTCATTCTGTGACAAATTAATAGGTAGGAATTTGTAAAATACACTGAAATACAAAGTAGCAAGAATTATGAAAGGCAATTCAGACACCATATCTCATTACTCAAAATCACAAAACAATCATCTAACAGCCTGTGTTCAATCCACGTAAAATACCATTGATATTGGAAGCTGATTTTATGACTTTTCATCAGGTGATGAATAACTGTTGTTAGGCTCCAGCATCACCTGACTGAATGGTTTTATTTTTTCATTTCATATTTTCTAAATAAAAGCAAAAAAGTCACTGGCGACTGCTGCCGAAATGTTGGCTAGGGGATAGGGAAGAATTGACTTAGTACAAATGGGATTCCAAACAATCTAGTGGTTACCTAAGACATGCTTCTGTAGCAATCTGTAGGTAAAATTTACGAGGATTCTTAACCTTTTGTTTTAGGATATTGTAACCAAAGGATGCCATTCTGGTAAAAGAATTAGCTGTCTCTCTCACTACTTTGAAATACTTCTTATTGGAAAAATGTTAATGAAAGGAATAATTTTTTTAAAAATTATAGATTATTAGTCAGTAGATTCTTATAATTCTATAAAAATTAGGTTTTTAGAAAATTTCAGTAGACAGCACTGTACACAGCACATAGTGATTCTATATATATTATGGGATTCTCAACTCCATGGTATACAGGCTTATAGTGTAGTGCTTATCTACTGGGGACTCAGACAATCCTAGGTCTGAAACAGGCTTATTCTCTTCCCACCTGTGTTATTTAGACAAGCTATACTTTGCTGAAGATTCATTTTGTAATATTTAAAATGAGGATGATAATATCATCATTAAACATAGATTAATGTGAAAGTTAAATTTGTATACACAAAAAACATGAATATGTACAGAATCTTTAGCATGCCTGCCATATATTAAATACCATCATCCCTTGGTACCTGTAGGACAGTGGACTGGCTCCAGGATGGACCACGGATAAAAAAATCTGGAGATGCTCAAGTGCCTTACAGTCGGCTCTCTGTGTCCACAGATACAACCAACCACCCATTATCTGATGAGAAACCCATAGACTTAATTACATGCAGATAATTATTAAAGAGATTATCTTCAGAATAAATGATTAACATGCATAATGAATTCTAAAGATAAATGTTGCTCTTTTTAATTAAACTAAATTATTCTCTAGGAATTATTTATTTCTTCAGAAATTTATACCTGTTTACTTGAGTATAATACATGTTCTTCTGTGTTGAGATATGTAAACTAGGGAAATTGCATATTTATAGAAGTTAAAACAAATATATAGGTTTCTGTCTCCTCCCTCTATTCCTCCACAAATATCTATAAAAGAACATTAATCCTCAAAAAAAATGCTATAGTGAAGAATACATTGAATACTTTAATTAAACATTGTTTTGAACATAACGCCATCACTTTATCTACTCACTAAAATTCATAGTGCTTAAATTGCCTAATTTTCCAAGACAGACTTTCCCATGTAGTATTCTATGAGTATTGTTATAGAATACTATATGCTGGGTTCACAAAAGTTATGTTTCTTTATTCCAGAGTTTTCCTAAGACTTTAATATATAAATGAGTCTTCTGGGAGCTACCAACATGCTATTTCTTGGACTTGGGTGGTTGTTTCACAGGTTTTTGCTTTGTAATTTTTTTTGAAATGCACATCTATTTTTTATTCACTTTAAATACATAAAAATGTCTTATAATGTATGTTGTGATATTCTATAGATATATAGATTAAAAATATTTTTCTCTTGGAGCACTATTTAACATCAGTGTTGCTCTACAAGGGTTTTAAAACAAGTTTAAACCCACCAACTAATTAGAAAATAAATGATTTACCTAAATAGATATCCACATACCAAGATTGTGATGGCTCACAAAGCTAAGTAGAAAATCAATTCATCTAAATAATTCTTACAAAAATGTATTATTCTTGTATGTATATATTTAGATTAAATATTTTTTATTTGTTTTTTTGACCTGAATAAATGTTTAGTTTTCTTTTCACTTTGTACATGGTGAAATCTAAGGTTCTTTTAAAAACTTATGGGTCTAGAACCTATCATTACAAGAAAGCAATGTGGACTCCTTATAATTACAAGTAAAGATAATAACACTGTCCTCATCTCTTCATTTTTGTTTGATGGTTTTACTTTGCAAAATGTGTAAAATGACACATTAGACTGAAACAAAATGTTCTGACTTCCTTAGAATGTACACTCAAGTCTTTTTTTGATCAAGAATAGACTATTTTATCAGACTAACATCATATTTAAATACTTTTTGAATATTTTACAAAAAAGACCTCACAACTTGTCCAAAAATTTATACCTTTAATAACTTTAAATATTCCATTTCTTATAATTTAGATAATGAAGATTAAAGAGATTGGATGCAGAATAAATTGTTAACCAGCATAATGATTTCTAAAGAGAAATGCCATTGCTCTTTTTATTAAACTAGCTTATTTATTCCTGAAGAATTACTTACTTAAAAGTTATTTGTCCAAAAAGTGCTGCCTGAATACTGAAGTATAACCCATGTTGTTCCGTGTTAATAAATATAAACCATTTTTGTTATTCTTTAGATATATTTCTAAAAAACATGACATTAACTTTGCTATGCTAAATAAGTATTGTATAACACCCTTTTGGAAACACTTACAGACATAAAACATTTCCAAGAGACAAGACATGTACAAATAACTTATTTCACCAGATTTCTCTATAAATTCTCCATATAGTAATTTTAGAGCTTTTTAACGAATGTAAGAACTCTGTTGATGAGATTTAAGCACAGATACTGGGGGAAACGGCTCCTTTTAAGGAAAAGTATTAAAAACAATCAGATTTGGCAAATGGGAACCATACTCATGCAAAGAAGAGAGCAGTAAAGGAAACATCAGGGTTGTGGGTTCTGAGTTTGTTGCTCTCACTGACTAGTAGTGTGTACTTAAACTTGACTTACTGACATGTTATTTGAGAGAATTGCCCTAGGTACTCTCTGTAAGCCTAAAGTCTATTCTACTTGAGCAATTCTATATTTACTTGTCAAATTCTAACTCTTAATTTCTAACTCTTCCTTCACTATGTACCAGGCACTGTACTAGATGCTAGAAAGATAAAGTTCCAGCCTTCGGGGCTCAAAGACTAAAGGGAGAAATGATACCCAAATCAGTATTAAAACATCAGTCTCAGCATGAATGTCCATACAGTGACATTCAAGCATAGACAAAGGAACAATGAACCATCACAGAAGAGGAACTGTCTGGGAGAGACTTCACAAAGATGTGGGAGTTTATTAGGCAGAGAAGGGGTGAGGACATGGCAGGCAGTGACTTCAAGGACCCTGAGAGTTGGCTGGGAGGACGAAATTGTCAAGAAGGAAAAGGAGAAGGAGATGGACGAGGAACCGTGTGACAGGCCACTGAACTCTTCCTAAGCAGCTGGTGCACAGATCAGATATGTTTTTTAAAACATGAATTTGGAAAGCCAACACAAAGGCCAGGCTTCCAGAAGGCAATCAGGAGAAAGAATCTGAAGGGAGATGGTGAGGCCGGATCTACCAAAAATTGTTAAGTGGATGATAATATTGTGTCATTAACAGAGAAGAAATATGCATTTTATCAACACTGGTGATATTGATGCCAGTGTCATTGTTTTGCTGGGAAAAACTGTCATCCTGACTTACGTCCTTTGTCCAAAGGGTGGCTACCACATTCCCACACAGAGAAAAGTTAAAATTGTACCTGTAGTCATGGCCCGTCTACTCGGAAAATAATTTAGATATGCTTGAGTGTTTAACTCAAAATTAACCTTAATCCCCTAATTTTTCTCCAAGAAACTATGAAAGATAACCTAGACCTAGAAAATTCTGGGAGGGTAATAAGTTGTTAATTGCTAACCTTTACCAGAGAGTAAGAATGTCATAATAACAACCCAAATTCAGGTCTTCTTTGATTTCTTGGGCTGATTTTTATCAGCAGCGTAGATTCCAGTGACTATTCTCTAGTCCACTTGAGGCCTAATCTGTTTCCACTTGAATGTATCATTCATGCTCACAGAATATAATTTAGTGTTTTAAAATAAAATAGGACAGCTGAAAGAATGAGTTTGTTTTCCTAAAAGCCCAAATGGTTTTAGGGAATTCTTAGGACACTGGGGAGATCTGCTCTGTTTCTTAGAAATATTTTACAATTGTAATCAACCCTCACCTTCATGTATTTTCTTCAGAAAACATTGCTGTTTTATGCATTAATTTGGAAACTTGTGAAGGAAATATTTTTATAGAGGTCATTTAAAAAATATCTGATCATGCTGTATGCTGCTCTGTTAACCTTTGTTAAGTGTAAAGTAAAATAAAACAAAATCTGGCTGGCTGTCCCATGCTCGATGTAACAATATGCTCAACCACAATACTCTACTTTTTAACCTGCTTCTGAAGAAGTGAGTGACGTTAGCATCTGGAAACACCACTATGGTATTTGAACACTTTTATATGCATGTATGAAATAATCCCTCCTGCAAGTTCAAGTTCATTACAGCCTCATTTCAAGTTCCACCTGGGAATTAAACTTAAATTGGGACTGAAATGGGTTTTGTTATCCCTCTTGTGCTGCCTAGAAAAAAGATGCTTCATGATGATAGAATAATTGCACTGGAGCTGAAAACAGCATTTTGGATAGTTCACAATATACACACACACAATAATATAAAAGTGAGATAATTCCAAAGAAAGTCCAGAGGGTCCCATTTTTTTTTTTCTTGTGAACTGACTTAATTGTGGGTAACTGCTTGACTGGGTTATGAATCTACAACATTTATTTTAATACTTTCTGATCAATTGCTAAGACTAGTGCTGTGATTATAGCAGACTGGTTAGTCACAAAAGATTCCTATATCATGCTGAAATACATCCACTGACATCTAATGGCATTGTTGGGCATCAAGTATTTGAGAGATGGAGGTAACAATACACATAAAGGATATTTAATCTTTATTATGTAGTGTTTGTAAGAGCAAAATAGATAAAGGTCTCTATATCTGTGTTAACTTATTCAGAATGATGTGTTCCACTCAGCTTCTGTGGCTGCTTTAAAATCAGTCAATTTCTTTTTTTTTTTTTTTTTTAATTTTTTTTTAATTGCATTTTAGGTTTTGGGGTACATGTGATGAACATGCAAGATTGTTGCATAGGTACACACATGGCAGTGTGCTTTGCTGCCTTCCGTCCCCTCACCTGTATCTGTCATTTCTCCCCATGCTATCTCTTCCCACCTCCCCACCCCCACCCCTCCCCCATTTCCCCCCAACAGACCCCAGTGTGTAGTGCTCCCCTCCCTGTGTCCATGTGTTCTCATTGTTCAACACCCGCCTATGAGCGAGAATATACGGTGTTTGATTTTCTGCTCTTGTGTCAGTTTGCTGAGAATGATGGTTTCCAGGTTCATCCATGTCCCTATAAAGGACGTGAACTCATCGTTTTTGATGGCTGCATCATATTCCATGGTGTATATGTACCACATTTTCCCTATCCAGTCTATCATCGTTGGGCATTTGGGTTGGTTCCAGGTCTTTGCTATTGTAAACAGTGCTGCAATGAACATTCGTGTGCACGTGTCCTTGTAGTAGAATGTAAAATCAGTCAATTTCAACTATAATCATTCACTAAAGATCGCCTACTAAGAGACATAAGAGTGGGTAGGTTTGTACGTGTGTATATGTGTGTGTGTGTGTGTGTGTGTGTGTGTGTGTGTGTATGTTAGACTCCACTTACTAGTTTGAAACATCAAGATTCTTGATGTTAACTCACTACTTTAATAATTTTTGTGGACCTATTTTGTGCATTTACAATTCCAAAGTAATAACTATGAAACTAACTGATTGGCATGGAGGAAAACAACCAAGAACACCCCTTTCAATAGTGTGGTACCTTAGTTTGATTGTTAAATAAACCACTATTAATATTGATAATCACTGATTTCTAAAAAGCACCACCTAAAAACAGATGCAAACACTGCACTCGTTCTTGTCATTTATAGTGATTCACATGACTCTGAGGTGCAGACAGGCTTTGAACTTACTATACAGAACAGGCTATGGTAAATATAGTCATATATCGCCAGTTCACAGAGCAAAGCAGGTATTTGTCAAGTAGGAAAGGTATTTCCTATCATTTATCTGATTCTTATATGTACTTTAAAATTAGATAATTCTCTTTAAATTCTTAAAAATGCTACAAAATGAAAGTTGGTGTTTGAATTAACTCAAAGGATTTTGATAGATATGGCATATCCTAAGGTATTAGGATATGTAATCATAAAGTGCTTATGTTAAATCTTAAGTGCTGTAAATAGCATTTGTTCAATATTGCATAATCTTAATTTTCTATAATTTTTTTTTATAGAAAGTTGTGTTTATGGAATGTAAAAAGGATCCTTTAACACAGCAGTCCCCCAATTTTTTTGCACCAGGGACTGTTTCCATGGAAGACCCTTTTTCCACTGACCTGGGGGTGGGGGCAATGGTTTCAGGATGATTCAAATGTTTTGCATTTATTGTGCACTTTATTTCTATTATTATATTGTAATATATAATAAAATAAATATACAACTGACCATAATGTAGAATCAGTGGCAGCCCTGAGCTTGTTTTCCTGCAACTAGATGGTCACGTCTGGGGGTGATGGGAGAGAGTGACAGATCATCAGGCATTAGATTTTCATAAGGAGCATATAGCCTAGGATCCTTGCATGTACAGTTCATAATAGGGTCTGAACTCCTATGAGAATCTAATGGCTCCGCTGATCTGACAGGAGGCAGAGCTAGATGGTGAGCAATGGAGAGTGGCCATAAATACAGATGAAGCTTTGCTGGCTTGCCACCATTCACCTTCTGCTGTGGGGCCTGGTTCCTAACAGGCCACAGATGGGCTCCAGGGGTGGGGACCCCTGCTTTAACCAAACCAAGATAGCAAAAACCAAAGAAATTGGTATTTGAATAGGCTTTTATGTGAGAGAAGCTTGAATTCTCTAAACACTGCTACCTTAAGTAAACGGGACTTTAAAAGGAATTCAAGTTATAGAAGATAAAATGTTCAGGCCGGGCATGGTGGCTCGTGCCTGTAATCCCAACACTTTAGGAGGTTGAGGCGGGTGGATCACAAGGTCAGGAGTTTCAGACCAGCCTGGCCAAGATGGTGAAACCTCGTTTCTACTAAAAATACAAAAATTAGCCAGACGTGTTGGTGGGCACCTATAATCCCAGCTACTCGAGAGGCTGAGGTGGGAATCATTTGAACCTGGGAGGTGGAAGTTGCACTGAGCCAAGATTATGCCAACTGCACTCCACCCTGGGTGACAGAGTCAGGCTCTGTCTCAAAATAATAAAGTTTTAAAAACTAAATAAAATGTTCAGTTGTGTCGCCCTTTTCTGAATGTTAAACTTTCAGGGAAACCTTTGATTAGGGAATTAGGCACATTGGTTTATGTAATAGAGGCTGTATAAATATAACAAGGTGCTGTGTTACCTGGAAACATTTAATCTCATTAATGAAGAAAGTGAGAGGAACATGAAGAAAGTCAGCCTCGAGAACTTTTGATTACCAGAACATAAGCTTCAGTCCCCAGAAAGAAGCTACTTGTCAGATGTTTTGGCTGGTAACAAAGTGCCAAAAATATCTGGAAGCAGCTAAGCCTAAAAACGCACACATGTTTTACAAGGAAATGAACAGCCTCAAGTGCTAAATTGGAAAATCTAAATCTGCAAAGGGTTGGTAACATTAATACTTGATGTCCACGGTTATAATAGGGTACATTCATTAACTTGGAGGTCTACTGTCCTCTAGTTGCCTTTAGGAATTGGAACAATACTAGTGACAAGAGTAAAGTAAGGAGACATCAATTTTGAGCTGCATTTTGCAACTCAAATATACCTTGTCTCTTGTTCTGGTTGCTTAGGAACTCTGAAAGCTCTGATCAGAGAGTTTTCACCCTTCATCTGTGGACCATACAAATGGTTGAGAGGTCATTTGTGCTAAATGCTAAGGAGAGAAGTTGTTCTTTTAGAGTACAGTACTCTGTGATGGCAGAGTACCCATATTCCAGAAAGACGGGCACCATGGAAATAATTACATTGGGAGAAGATGGGAAAATATAATATCTCATCACATAACAAATTAAAAATTAGGAAATGTAGTAGCACATTTCATATGATCTTTTGTAACAAATAGTCCATTTTAATAGGAGGATGTTAAAAATTGTAAGCCTTTTCTCTCTGCAGTATTTTATCTGTTTATATCACTCTAAAGTTACAGAAACAGCCTGTAATCAGGTTCTTTATCACTGCCACTTAACATAGTTTTTGTTATTCTTCCTCTGCAGTATTGGTTAGTGATGGAATATGAGAATAAAGCAAACCTTCATTCAAGCAAATAGCTGAATTTATGTATTTCCACTTAAGATTCAAAAAAGATAAAGTCTAAGTAGCTATTTTAAAAAGATAGTTTGACACATACACTGGTCAGCTGATATTGAAATGAACATTAACAAAGACGTATAGCCTAAATCAGAAATAGTTTAGTCCATTTCTAATTTGCCTGTGTATAAAGATTATGGATATTCTCACATATTCACAGGCAAACAGTGAAGACATGAAATCCAGAACTGGTAATATTATATTTCCTTGAGCTATTCATGCTAAAATTATATCAAAATTTGCTTTTTTACTCCTAAAAACTTTCTGCAAATCCGTTACCTCTTTGTGTAGTGGCCTTTCTGCTGCTTATTTAACATTTTGAGAATCTACAGTGCCTACGATTTAGACAAAATTATATATATATATATATATATATATATATATACACACACACACACACATATATATAATTACACAATATATATAAATTATAAGGGTTCAAGACTTTTGAAAACAAAATAGGAAACATAAAATTTACAAGAAGTAATATTTTTAACATCATTGCCAATTTTTAATCCAATATTAAAACTAGTGAGGAGGATTCTCGGACAAAATCACAATTCTATATAATTATATACAAATATATATGTAATTATGTATATAAGTCTACTATTCCTTGAGACCCAACTCAAATGCTCCAGGCAAAGAAAGCATCAGAGGGTGTCAACTTCCTCCTGTGAACATGTATTGCACTTTCTGGGTTAAACCAGATGGCATTCACAGCATGTAGCCCTGCATTTTTTCCATTTGTGTACGTCTTGCCTCCTCCACTAGACCAGAGTTAGTTTAGGGCAAACAACATATTTTACCTACCTATGTGCCATATACTAAAGATCATATATAAAAATACCACATGACTCAAGGTCCTCTAAGGGATCAAAATGCTGTTCTCTCTACCAGTAGCCTATATTTGGGCCATGCATATGCTAGTTACTCTATAAATAAATGCATTATATCTTAGTAAATATCAGAAGCTTATGATCACAATATTTAAATTGAGGGTAATCATTATTTGGTATTTTATACTGATTTGACATTTTAATCAGATCATAATATTAAGCCTTACACTTAAGGAATAATTCTGGTGTTTTTGACTCACTCAAAAAAATCTCATTTTCAAAAATGGTTTTAAAATAGACAGCACAGTATACTGTGCCATTATTTCTCAGATTGTGTGTTTTTTTCTCTTTTTCCCTGAAAGCAACTTTGAGGAAGCAATTTCAGGTCCACTTAGTTGTCTAGTCCAAAAGCACATGGTAGTACAAGAGATGGGACACTCTCCAGTTCAATATTACATTTAAGGCACTACAGAATTCTTATACCACTCTAATATACCGTTTGACAATTATGAATGAAATACTAAGAAATGGGAAGGGTTCAAGACTTTTAAAAACAAAATAGGAAACAAATAAAATTATACTTTTCAGAAGTAATATTTTTAATATCACTTCCAATTTGTAATCCGATATTAAAACTAGTGAGGAGGATTCTTGGACAAAATCAATTTATAATTATCTGTTGTAAGATGTATAGTTCTAATATAGTTTTCCCTATTTCTAAGAATAAAAGATTGAGATTAGTTTGGGTTGAGTAGTAATGGTGCTTACAACAGTTGAGAGGTGGTCAACTAAAATTGAAACTAATGGAAAAGATTATGTTTTTGTTACACAGATTTCTAACCCAAATATAATCTTGCCTGCTTTTGTCTGATAAAACCAACCACCTATAAAGCAGAAAAGTGCAGGCAGGTTAGACATCACCTAAAAACCAAACCAATGTATTTATGGAGGGAGATAAGAGTTTATAAGCCCGGATATTTAGTCATTTTTCTAATTTTTCTTAAGGTCATTACTTTCTCAGAGAATATAACTTGATAAAGTAATCTACTTTTAAGATTTAATATTTATTGTCAATACATCCCAAGCATAGGTATATAGCAAAGCATGGTGAAATTTCTAGAGTAAGCAATAACTTTAAAAAAATAAGAATCATCAATGTCTCCTGCGGGTGGAAGGCATTCTTTCTTAACTTACCTATCTGGTAGTTAATACCAGCTTAAAGTTCACTTTCCCCCTGCAGCCCCCGACAGTGCCCTCAACTTGTCTTACCTCTCCTACTTGCTTAATCACTCTCTTATCTCTGTTTCTAAAAGCAGAAATTCTGTTTCCATTATGTACTTTGTACTTAATACCCTAAAAGATTTAATCTATCATTATGTATTTGTATGTGATTCTCTCTTGATAGATTTTGAGTTACAGAATGGCTACTTGCTACATACATGTGACTGATTTTTGGTTTTGCACCTTCCACGATTTTTCAATGCAGGAATCTCATGCTGCCCAAAGAAGCTGCCCCATGGGATTTCTATTTAAAAAATTTATTTATTTACTTATTTATATAAGTGTTGGGTTGCAGAGCTCAAAATCATTTATTAATGATTTATCATTGGGTATAAATATATCCTATCACAAAATTCAGCCCCATTTCTTAAAGCACAGGAAATATGTAATATATGATGCTCATTTAGGCCACTGTACTTACTTGATGGCTAGAGTCAATGAGAATAAAATGTATTCACTTATATTTCACTATACAATATCAAGCACCCCAGAAAAATGGGAGAAACCTTGCCAAATGACAATATATACCACAAAGGACTACACTTTTAAATTTATTACATAGTGAGACAAAGTTCCTTTAAAAAGGTCATGCATTTTATGGATCCAGGCATAAATAGATGAATGTAATTGTATCAGTCTAGGCTCCTAGAAATTAGGACTTAGAGTAAGAGGGTCTGGTTCCACCACGTCATAACTGTAAGGCTTTTTGCATGCCAGTTAACCCCTCCGCGGCTGTTTTTCATTTTAAGACTTAACCCCATAAGGTTAAAAATCCACAGAGTTAATCCACAGGTTAGAAGATTTAATTCACAGATAACGCCCTGCCTGTCTGGAGCCCATACCATCTACCCTGGCCAAGGGGTACCAGCCATTAGAATTAGAGCAATTAATGTTTGTAAAGAAGTTAGAAAAATGCTTGCTACTTAGCAAGCACTATACAACTGGAAAGAAGAAGAAAAGCAGGCAAACCTTTGCCTTATTTTACTCTGTGTTCTTCATATTAAATTTAGAAGATGATATTTGATATTTGCTTATAATTACTTATAAAGAGTATTAAAATGACAAATGTATTGAGAGATGGTGGCAGTGTCTTTCAGGAAGAGCAGGAGTTGGACCGACTTTCACCTCTTAAAGGAATTTTAAAACTTAAGGAGAACACAGAAACCATCTTCCAATATTCGACCGGCTGAACTAAAAAAGGTGATGGTTGATCCAGGCAGATAAGTGGATCAATAATCAGAGGTTATGGGGTAACAGATTTCAGCTTAACAAGAAGATAAGTTTTAAAAATCATATAGCTGTCCAAAAATGGAATGGGTTGATACCCAAAGTAACAAACTCCCTGCTACTGTACATGTGCAAGTAAAGGTTAGCTGACAATCTGTCAGGGATGTCGTAGAAAGAATCCCTGCCTTACTTGGCAGGGTCACTAAGTAATCTCTAAGGTCCTTTCCAAATGCTGCAGTCTTAAAATACCATTAGCAAAAAAAAGTTACAAGTACATGTAAACGAAAGGAGTTTGAAAATTGACTTTTAAGAGAGTAACAATTAATGTGTGAATAGACATTTTATTCTGTTACCAAAAACTTGTGACGTTTTACTATGCTATGAAAATAAAGAGCAAAGTATATAGTCTGACATATTTGGGGAAAGTTAATTTATAGCTATTCTTTTCTCAATTTGTCCTATTTTAATGAGATACCCAAATGTTGAAATTAAAAAATATTAAATTTAGTGGCTGAAGAGATAGCCTAAGAATACACATATATCTCAAAAGTCACAATGATTGGGTCATTTGAATTAAAATGCAGTTTATAAACATGATCAAATTAGCTTTAAGCAAAAAGAGCATTTAAATAATTTTTATATATTTTATGTACTAAATACAATATATAGCATGATCTATAAAATGTCATATATAAATGTATATATGTACATATATATGTACATACATACATACACACACACACACACACACACACACACACACATATATAGAGAGAGAGAAAGAGGGGGGGGAGAGAGAGAGAGAGAGAGAGAGAGAGAGAGCGAGCATTTACTGTCTGTAACTTTGGCCTCCAAAGCAAGGAAAAAAGTAATAGGAAAAAATTCATTCCCATTTACTTTTCTATTTGAATCACAAGTCTTGCAAGTATGCCAAATTAATTTTGTCAAACAAAAGTGATTCTCTGAGGTTGCTTTAGTTAGACTTTCCTCAAACACAGAGTTCTAACCGTGCTCTAGCAATGCTGTATACATTATCACTGTTGCTCAGAGAATCATATCTCCTGGCACTAGAATCAGTTCAGGTGCATAAAGGGAACATCCTATGCATTCAGTCTTTCTACTCTTGCCCACCATCACACCAGTACACCACCACATCATCATCACACCACCATCACACCATCATCACATCATTACACCACCACACCATCATCACAGCACCACACCAACACAGTACCACACCATCGCACCATCATCACACTACCACACCATCATCATAGCACCACACCATCATCACAGCACCACACCATCATCACAGTACCACACCATCACAGTACCACGCCATCACACTATTATCACACTATCACACCATCATCATAGCACCACACCATCATCATAGCACTGCACCATCACAGTACCACACTATCACACCATCATCACACTACCACACCATCATCATAGCACCACATCATCATCATAGCACTGCACCATCACAGTACCACACCATCACACCATCACACTACCACACCATCATCATAGCATCACACCATCATCACATCATTACACCACCACACCATCATCACAGCACCACACCATCACAGTACCATACCATCACACCATCATCACACTACCACACCATCATCATAGCACCACACCATCATCATAGCACTGCACCATCACAGTACCACACTATCATACCATCATGCCATCATCATAGCACCACACCATCATCACAGCACCACACCATCACAGTACCACACCATCACACTATCATCACACTACCACACCATCATCATAGCACCACACCATCATCACAGTACCACACCATCACACTATCATCACACTACCACACCGTCATCATAGCACCACACCATCATCACAGTACCACACCATCACACTATCATCACACTACCACACCGTCATCATAGCACCACACCATCATCACAGTACCACACCATCACACCATCACGCCATCATCATAGCACCACACCATCATCACAGCACCACACCATCACACTATCATCACACTACCACACCATCATCATAGCACCACACCATCATCACAGTACCACACCATCACAGCACCACACCATCACACCATCGTCACAGCGCCACACCAACACACCACCATACCAGGGAGAATCACAGAGCTTTCACATTAGATTCAAAGTGCAGAGTCTTCAGCTGAAAAATCTACCACAAAACTCAATTGGAATAGTATAGGGTTAAGAATATCCAGATTATAAAATAATTACTTTGTTAGATGAATATACTCCTTAACATAAGATATTGTGAAGTTTTGGACCAGAAGATACCTAGTTTGCCTTTCAACACTGATTCAATGGAAACACATATCTATATATCTCAGGTACATATTCTGAGAGAAATGAGGAAATATGTTAACTATACTTTTGTAAGCACTTCAATATAATTTTTGTCTAATGCTGAAATGCTGAACCTTGAATTTAGATTTATTGGTACCAATGGAGACATAAAGCTATACAAGGATAAAGATGCAAAAGCCTTCTATTATATATAAGAATGCTGATTCAACATTTATTTTTTGCAGGGACATGGCAAAAATAATCAGATTGCTGAACATTTCCTAAAAGTCAATTATCTATGAGGAGTGCTGACTACTTTCTCTCTTAGCTACTGGTAGAAATGGTCCAGGTGATCTGCTTGACAGAAAGCTTACCTTTGTAGTGAAGAGACTGTCCTGCCTGTCTGAAGACACAATACTATCCACCCTGGCCAGGAGTCCAAGCCATGAGAATTAAAGAGAGAAGTTCACACATGCTTTTACCTGGTCAGGTCCTAAATGAATTAAAAAGCTTATTTTTCTCTTCTAGTTTTCCTCACACACAAGTCCAGATGCATCCAAGACTCTCTTCCTTTGTTTTCTCCTTGATTGTGATAAATTAGTTACATTGAAATTGTGCTTCCAGTACTTCAAAATCCAGGAGAAAATATGTTCAGAAGCATATTGACAAAGGATGCTAATACCATTTTAATATTTAGTTGGAGATACGGATAGTCAGAGGGCAACTATTAACTTTCAAATTGAGCTCAAAATTTTAAAAATACACACATGTAAATTTATTTTCCCTAGTACTAGTATGTTGTCATCCTAAAATCCTTAAGGCTTTTTAAAAAAATGGGCACTTTTCATTTTCCTTTCATCTCGGCACTTGTACCAAGGTTATTAGTGAACTTTTGTTATTCAGGGGATGTGGGCAAAGATAGCAAAAAACACATATACATATTTATGATAAAACTATATAAAGCAGACTGCAAAGAAACGTGACTTTCTTTTACCTTTCCATAAATAGAAATGCAACAGAGTTTCTACTTTCTGTTATGGTCTGAAATCATAACCTCTGTGATGAAATTTTAATTTATAAACTTTAAGGATTGCATAATAGAAGTTTATAACTGACTACGTGGATATCAAATGTATAATTTTCTGAACATAGACTTATTTCCACCCCAAATTATGCCCCATGATTGAAAATTAATTTCTAATTATGTACAATGTCTATGTACTATAATAATTCAATCTTCAAGACTAAATCTTTGCTACAAAGTTGTTGGAAGGCAAAGTTATATGTAATCACATCATCTCTGTTTTCTTCCAAAACATCACATCTTTTATTATTCAGTGTATAAAAAAAATCAACGTAATTCTCTGTTCAGGAACCATATAATACCTAAGCAGCTTTTAAGTTATTAACATACACAATAAAATGGTAGGTATGTAGTCAAACCACAGAGGAAAAAAAGATGAAACTCATCAAATGCTTGTTGGGATGTGGGCTTCCACAGTCTGTCAACCACATGTTTTTCATGTGGTCAAGCTGAACCCATGGTAGGTATACACAGTGGCCTTGGTTGCCACTTAACTTTATGACCAAGTAATACTTAACAATATATACCTTGAACACATGCATATGGGACTTTTGTTACATGAAAAGTGGTTTTTCTTTTAATGGAGACTACAGATCACAAAAGTTTTCAATAAATCTATTTCAAAAGCAGCTGCTGTAAAATTGGTTCATTCTTGTGAAGTGGAAAGCATTTTTCCCCTTCTTTTCTGGCAAAAATAATACCTCTTGACAGCTCTAATATGTCTTTTTCTCACTTTTGTTCTAGTCTATTTTCTTCAATAGAAAAAATCTTTATCACAAAATTAAATAAAACTATCAATGTTTATAAAATTCTGTGAATTTGTGTTGTAAAATTAAATTATGAAACAAAACTGAACAAAAGATGACATCTATTGTATTTCTATTTTCAAAAATAAAAGAACAGTCAAGGTGATTTGAAAACTCTAAAGCATATAATAAATATAATGACATTATTTTCTCAAATAGTTGAGAAGACAGACATCATTTTGAAAACACATAAATTCAGATGTAAGAAAACAGGTATTTTGCAGTTCGAAAAAATTTAGTATTTTCAGCTTGTACTGAAGGTTGCTAAGGGTAAATTTAGGAAGAGTCTTGAGCACAGGATATACTGAATGGTTTATGTGATTTTACTGTTATTTGAGTATTTACACCCTGCCTTATTCCAAAAAGAATTTAAGGCAGTTTATATGGATACATCAAATTCAGTAAGACATCAGGAAGAAAAAGTGAGAAAGAAACAGTAAGTGCAAGGGTAATGTCATAAAATGGAGCTAAGAATGAGGCCACCATACACACATACACACACACACACACACACACACACACACACACACAAACGCACACTCTCTCTCTCTCTCTCTGAAGGCCCATTAAAGAAATGCTATACATTTGAAATAGATGAATCACAAAATTTTCCCTGAGCTTTTTAGTATTCTCTACAAAAAGAAAACTACAAAATCAAAATTCAAACCCACATGTACACACAACGCTCCAGCCTAGACAAACACATATGCGCACATGCACGTTTGGTTGTGGGGAATCATTCATTAGCCAAATGTTAATGCTCTGAGAATGATTGCACAGAATACTCACAATGAGGGAATTTTACAGAGGAAAAAAAATGTGTGACCACGTGGATGCACCTGGAAAATGTTAAGCCAAATGAAAGAAAGCATTCACAAAATATCACAAATTGTATAAATCTATTTATATGAAATGTCCAGAACAGGCAAACCAGTGGTTCCCAAGGGCTGGGGGATGGCATTTGAGGAGACTCTGGTAATGGAAACAGGGTTTCTTTTAGGAGTGCTGAGCAAGTAATAAAATTATTGTAGTGATAGATGGACAACTCTGTCAATATACTAAAAACTACTGCATTATATCCTTTAATGAATGTGTTTACCAGTTCATTATAAAGGTATTACAAATACTACAGATGAAGATATGTGTAGGGCAAGGTATGAGGGAAGGGATGCGGACCTTCCACGTGCTTCCTGGGTGAACTGCCCTCCAGAAGCTTCCATGTATTCAGCTCTCTGGAAGCTTTCTGATCCTAATAATTCTCTTGGATTTTTATGGAAGCTTCATGATATTATCATTCCTTTCTCCCAATAGTGTAGAGCTTGACCTCCTCCGGGAAGGGTCTTATGACCCATGATCCACACTGTACACTTCAAATGGTGGGTAAATGTTACAGTCTTGTAAGTGTATGTGAATTGTACCTTAAAGATGTTAAAAATGTAACAATATCCTTACACTAGACAAGTGGTTATCAAACTTAAGTGCACCTCAGAATCACCTGGTGAGCTCATTAAAACACTGATTGCTAGGCTCCACTTGTAGAGTTTCTGGTCTGGTAGTTCTGGGAAGGGCCTGAGAATGTGCATTTCTAGCAAGTTCTTGGATGATGCTGATGATGGAATTACTATTTGAAAACCAATGCAACAGATAATATGAATAACGAATATGACCTTTTTTTTTTTTTTTTTTTTTTTTTTTTTACTTTCCTCAGTATAGTTTGAAGACATCATAGCCATTCACAGTTTAGTAAAAACAATGTGATAGGAAGCTGCTATTGTTTTAGTGAAAACAAGATGAATAGGATAATGCTATTTGTAATAGCTCTTGCTGCCATTAAAAATAAGCAATAATAGCAGCAATAACAGCAATCATCAGCACACATCAGTAATAGCTAAGGCAGCATTGAATATTTACTGATCTTCACTGTGTAACAAGCACTATATTAAGAACATCAGTGAGCATTGTTTCTTTTAGCATTCAAGACAACCCTATTAGATAAGGATGCTGGTGAATAATATAACAGTTTGACTTTACCAACTACCTACTATAAACCATACGCAGTTACCGATTTATGTATGTTGTTTCATTTTACAGATAAAGAACCTAACGCCTCTTAGAATTTCATTCCCACTGATAAGAAGTGGAGAAACCAGGCAGTCTAATTCCAAAGTCCTTCCTCTTGACCACTTTATGTGCCACAGTGGAGCAGCCTGCTCTCTGCTCAGCTGGCTTAATTGTTAGATTGTAGAGTATTCAGAGCAGTGATTACTCCCCAAATGATGCTCTGATACTTGAGAGATATCGCATGTGATTTGTTACTACTAATAAAATAAAATTTTTTCAAATGATATACTTTATAAATTACAGTTTTGATCCCCATAATGATGTCATTCACACTCAGATGAGTTCTGATATGCTCACTGAATGGAAGAGAATGGGTGAAATTATACATAATGCAGTTTTGCTCCTAAGGCTTTAGGCCAATATCCTTTGGGCATTAATATATTATGCCTAGCATTTGAACTTCTCTGTCATCTGTGGTCTTCTGATCAGGAGAAAAGCTTGCAACATTTCGGGTGCCTATTCATAATTATGGTTGCCACCCAGTCCAGTTTTCTTTAGAAATTGGCCTGTGAAGCCATCCAATTTGTTCCCTTGAACTAGTGTCTAGAGCGCTATAACCATTACTCAGGGATGAAACCATTCTATGACAGTGTTTACCAGAGTATAGCAAGTGTTCTGATGGAAGACAAGAATTTTCAGACAATATACTGATGATTCAGTGAATTAATACTTTTGGATTTTGTTTTATGTGTGTGAGGACGTATATAATAGGCACATTGAGTATATGAATTCAT
Source organism: Saimiri boliviensis (assembly GCF_048565385.1). Classification (NCBI taxonomy): domain Eukaryota; kingdom Metazoa; phylum Chordata; class Mammalia; order Primates; family Cebidae; genus Saimiri; species Saimiri boliviensis. The sequence continues at coordinate 147,168,136 of NC_133451.1, read as the reverse complement.
GGATATCATTGCCTAGGACAAGGCAGTTGGTGTTTGTAGAAAAAAGTTATTAGGTGGTGAAATGAAGATTACTTCCTTGATTCTCTTGTCTCAACCTTCCAGGACATAAACAGACTTTCTAGGTTTTGGCATAACTGTTCTCCATAGATCATTCAGGTTTGAGCTGCCTGCATTTCAGCCTTCTTTGATGAAAACGAGACCTTTCTTGGACTACTTCTTGCTACACTTTATTTTCCAAGTGCAAAGGCATCAATCATCTCCCTAATCAACTGTAGGGTTTTGTTTCTCAGCTGGAAGTTTCCTTCCCTTGTCTAAAGTGGAGACCCGCCCTCTTCCCTGCTAAAAAGCCTGACATCATGTCACAGGCTCCTGTCATAGCATGATGCATTCTCTGTCTAAACCCAAGGGATGCTCCTGTCTTATTCCACTGCACTTTCATTTAAAAAATAAAAATAAAATATATTTTTTTAAAAACCATACCACTCCTGAAATGCTGTGTTCTAAAATATACCTTATATACAATAGGCCAATGGTTTATAAATGCTCGAATCCTTTTCTAATTTGCAATTATGTGCAAAACCCCATTATATAAAACACTGAAGATAAGATGAGTGAGAATCTGGATTGCCGATCAATGTTTAGACAGACATTTAATCTTATTTTATGTTACTGAGAAAATATAAATTAAACAAAGATAGCACTTTTCATCCATCAGATGATTAAAAACTCTTACAGTACAAGTATTCGGATGTGTAGGGAAAGGGGAACACATATGCATGGCTTGTGGCTTATAAATTAGTATAGCTCTTTGGAAAAGCAATCTGGCAGCATCTAGCAAAATTAAAGATACAAATGCCTTACCACCCATTCTACCTATGGGTTTCTATACATGGATATAAATGTAAGAATATCTATTACAGTATTGTTGGTAATGGCAAAACATCTGGTGTTTTTTACCTAAAATTGGTACATCTGATGTTTTGCTGTTACCTAAAATTAACTAGGGCAATAGATAGATTGTGGTCTGTGTATACAAAGGAGTATTATACAAGTTTTAATGGAGATAACCAGATGTAACAAATAAACACAGATCTCAAACACTTAGTATTAGCTGAAAAAGATAAGTGGTTCAATATGACACACAGTGTGAAACTATTTATGTAAGCAAAACCACTTAACAAGTGTGATGAATGAGTAAGTATTACTTTTATCCACTTAGATAATTTTACTCTTATCCACTTAAATAATTCTAATACAGATTTTCCTAACTCCTGGCAACTTACCTAAATTGTATTCATCCTCAAGACAGTTAAAATTCTACCTTCTTGAGGACACCTCCTGGCTACTGTGATTCTTTTTATCCTCTGAAGCACTTAATAGTGAACAATTCCTATGCTCTGGATTCATTTATCTGATTTGGTTCTTGTGGGAATTAAGTTTCCCCATATAGGATGCTTATTGTTATTCTTAGCCCATAGTAAGTCCTCATTGACTATTAGTGGATTTCAAATGTATTTCTCCCTTTGTTTAGCATGGTACTCTGCCATAGTAGACATACAAAAGATGTGCACTTTTCACTATGAAAATGATGACCACATATTTCTATTCATGATCTATTTTCCCAACTCACCTCCTGAGGTGGGGCTCCTGACACATTAATTACAGGATATCCTAACTTGTTAATAAAAGCTGTGGGCATTCAGGACTTAGATACTCACTAGTCCACCAACTGAGTGCTGAGTGCTACTCTCTGGGGTCCCAGACGTGCACTAACCCCAACTCTAAGCTTAGCTTCTCCTGGATTCCCTGATGCTATCACTAGGGCTCTAGCAAGATTTCCAAACCTTCTAGCCTACTGTCACTGAGAGACAGTTTAAGCCTTTTAGAAACCAAATGTTAATCCTGAGACTTTTTTCCTAAGACCTCAAAGAACAGGAAAACTCTCACACTTTAGCAATATTCAAGAAGGCACTTGTAAAGAAAAATGGGATAAGGAAGAACAAGCAGGGTAGACAGAGATGGGAAGAGTGTAGAGACCAAGGGTAACATTTCTCAGCAGAGCACTTCATGCCCACTGGGTACAGAGACTTTAAGTAAGTGATCTCATTTATCACAACACTCACAAAAGAGCAATGGAGCATTATCTCACCCTTAAACATTAGGAAACTGAGGCATTGAGATTAATTAATGTGTCCACCACTGCACAGACATTTAGTGTTAGAATAAGGAATAAACTCCAGGTCTTCCTGGATTTAAAAACCTGTGTTTGTGGAAGAAGCTAAATTTATTTGTTTCAATTAGATTCATTTATATCTCATTTGATTTTATTAAGTTAAAATATAAGTTTCACATCCTTCTATGTCTAGGCACTTAGTTAATAATTTGGGAAGTTGAAAGAAGTGGTTGACTTGAAAAGGTGTAAATAAAGCTGATGGTTGTTCTGGACTATGGCCTCCACACTCACAGGGTCTCAAGTTTCAGGACTGGAAAACACACATTATCAACAAAAGAAATTAGGAGAAAGAAATAGACCTCAAAACCATCATTTTTCTATTAACAGAGTGCTATGACCATCTTGTCAAGCATGAATATAGGAAGAAGATAAGATCAGTTCTCTTTCGGGGTTCATAGTGAATGGCTTATTAAAAGATACTTGCTCTAACATGATTTCTAGGGTGTATATTCTTTTCAATATCTTTCACCTTACCTTCAGCTGAAATAAAAGCATCCTAGATAAGGTCAATTTTCATGTTTTTATTAATAACCCTGAGATGAAGGTGACTCAGCTTATTCCTGTTATTTGCTACAAAAACTGACTGAAGTAATGTAGCAAACACACCACTGAAAATCTCAAGGGAGGAGACAATACTTAGCAATCATGGAAAAACTGTTCCCAATTATGATGTTCTCTACAAATACATCCCTTTCAAGAAGTCAAAAAATATCTGCAAACTTCAATTACCTATGTTTACAATGCTTATAATTCTCTTTAATATTTGAAATAGTACATAATATGAAATAATAGTGGCTCCTTTCCAGTGAGTGCAATTAAAAACAAAGGAAAAGAAAGATAAGCTCAAGTGGAAACAAGACTAAAGAAAGAAGAAAGTTTTCTATTTCAACAATAATTGAACTACATTACTTAAAAGTGAACCCTACAAGGGAGTAAGTCATACAAATATATCTTTTACTGACATCAATTGGTTAAGAGTCATTTATCTATAAAGCAGAATACTTTATAAATTATGCTCCCCCAACAGATAAATTACAGGTGCAACATGTTGAGACTATGACATTCAATAAGATGAAACTCAATAAGACTGATGGGCCTTTTAGTCTCTCTTACGAATTAAATATTTACTGAAATAGAATGAATAAAGCCCTGAATCACAAAGGTGATACAAAGGTATATGCTGAAACTTACCCGAGTCATCTTACTAATGAGCATATTAACTATCCTAGTTTTAAGGAGACATGACAGACTGAGAAAGTAGTGTAGTATAAAAAACAACTGAGAATGATGGAGTCACATTATTACTTTGTATACCCATAATCCTAAAGTTACTGTAAAGAAAAAATAATAATACAATGGCAATTTTGTTTTAATTTACTTTATAGAGGCATTAAATTTTCCTATGCAATTATTTGTTTTTAATTTGACATTACAAAATCTAGTCAAATTTATTATTGTATTTTTAAGGTCCATTCCTAATAATCTATTAATCAAATATAAGTTTGATTAATAGGAAGTTTGAAAGTTCCTACTAAAAATGTTTTCTGCAAATACATTGGGACATTTTATAGTCTTGTCATAAAATCATTAAAATCAATTACTGATTTAAATTAATATTGGTTTAAATAAAGTAGACTTTAGCCAAGTGGTTCTCAATCATGGCTCCATTCCAGAAACTAGTATGTGGTGTGTGGTGGGACTTGTGCCTTTTTTTTTTTTTTTTTTTAAGTTTTCTAGATTTCTGATGGGCACTGAGTATTAAGAATCACATTTTGGCCAATATTCAACATTCTTAAATAAAAGAATTTTCAACTCAGAATTTTATATCCAGCCAAACTAAGCTTCATAAGCAGAGAAATAAAATCCTTGACAGACAAGCAAATGCTGAGAGATTTTGTCACTACCGGGGCTGCCTTACAAGAGCTCCTAAAGGAAGCACTAAACATGGAAAGGAACAACCAGTACCAGCCACTCCAAAAATGTACAACATTGTAAAGACCATTGATGCTATAAGAAACTAAATCAACTAACAGGCAAAATAAACAGCTAGCCAACCCAAATGCCTATCGAGGATAGACTGGACAGGGAAAATGTGACACATATACACAATGGAACACTTGTAGGGACATGGATGAACCTGGAAACCATCATCCTTGGCAAACTGACACAAGAACAGAACATCAAACACTGCAGGTTCTCACTCATAGGCAGGTGTTGAACAATAAGAACATATGGACACAGGGAGGAGAGCATCACACACCGGGGTCTGTAGGGGGGAATTAGGGTAGGCACAGCATGGGATGGGGAGTTGGGGAGGGATAACATGGGAGAAATGCCAGATATAGGTGATGAGGAGGAAAGCAGCAAACCACATTGCCATGTATGTACATATGCAACAATCTTACATGTTCTTCATATGTAACCCAAAACCTAAAACGCAATATATATATATATATATATATATATATATATACACACACACACACACACACACACACACACACACATATATATATATATATATATATATATATATATATATATATATATATAATTAACCAGCTAGCATCATAATGACAGGATTAAATTCACACATAAAAATATTAACCTGCAATGTAAATGGACTAAATGACCCAGTTAAAAGACACAGAATGGCAGATTGAATAAAGAGTCAAGACCCATGCGGCTGCTGTATTTAGGAAACCCATCTCAAGTACAAAGTCACACATAGGCTCAAAATAAATGGATGGAGGAATATTTACCAAGCAAATGGAAAACAAACAAAAGAAAGCAGGGGTTGGAATTCTAGTCTCTGATAACAAGGCAGGGCATTTAATGGTAAAGGAATCAGTGCAAAAAGAAGGGCTAACTATCCTAAATATACATGTGCCCAAATCAGGAGCATCCAGATTCATAAAGCAAGTTCTTAGAGACCTACAAAAAAACTTAGACTCCCACACAATAATGGTGGAAGACTTTAACACACCACTGTCAATATTAGACAGATCAACAAGACAAAAAATTAACTAGGATATTCAGGACTTGAACTCAGCTCTGGACCAAGTGGACCAGACATCTATTAAGATATCTACAGAACTCTCCATCCCAAATCAACAAAATATACATTCTTCTCAACACCACATCTCACTCATTCTAAAACTGACCACAAAATTGGAAGTAGAACACGCCTCAGCAAATGTAAAAGAACAGAAATAATAACAAACAGTCTCTTAGACCACAGTGTAAACAAATTAGAACTCAGGATTCAGAAACTCATGCAAAACTGCACAACCACATGGAAACTGAACCTGCTACTGCATGACTACTCGGTAAAAACAAAATTAAGGCAGATGTAAAGAGGTTTTTTGAAATCAATGAGAACAAAGACACAACATACCAGAATTTCTGGGACACATTTAAAGGAGTGTGTAGAGGGAAACTTATAGCACTAACTGCCCACAAGAGAAAGTAGGAAAGATCTAAATTCAACACCCTAACGTCGCAATTAAAAGAACTAGAGAAGCAAGACCAAACTAATTCAAAAGCTAGCAGAAGACAAGAAATAACTAAGATCAGAGCAGAACTGGAGACAGACATGAAAAACTCTTCAAATAAATTAATGAATTCAAGAGCTGGTTTTCTGAAAAGAGCAACAAAATAGATAGACTGCTAGCCAGACTAATAAAGGATAAAAGAATGAAACAGATGCAATAAAAAAAAAAGATAAAGGGAATAACACCACAGATCCCACAGAAATACAAACTACCATCGAGAGTACTATAAACACCTCTATGCACATAAACTAGGAAATCTTGAAGAAATGGGTAAATTCCTGGACACATACCCTCCCAAGACTGAACCTGGAAGAAGTTAAATCCCTGAATAGACCAATAACAAGTTCTGAAATTGAGGAAGCAATTAATAGCCTAGCAACCAAAAAAAGTTCAGGACCAGAAGAATTCACAGCAGAATTCTATGAGAGGTACAAAGAGGAGCTGGTAACATTCCTTATGAAACTATTCCAAACAATAAAAAAAAAAGAGGGAATCCTCCCTAACTCATTTTATAAGGCCAGCATCATCCCAATACCAAAATCTGGCAGAGACACAATAAAAAAAGAAAATTTTAGGCCAGTATCCCTGATGAACATCTATGTGAAAATCCTCAATAAAATACTGGCAAACCAAATCCAGCAGCACATCAAGAAGCTTATCCACCATGGTCAAGTCAACTTCATCCCTGGGATGCAAAGCTGGTTCAACATATGCAAATCAATAAACATAATCCATCGCATAAAGAGAACCAATGACAAAAACTACATGATTATCTCAATAGATGCAAAATTCCAATGACTAAATTCAGTAGCCCTTCATGCTAAAAGTCTCAATAAACTAGGTATTGATGGAATGTATATCAAATTAATAAAAGCTATTTATGACAAACCCACAGCCAATATCATACTGAATAGACAAAAACTGGAAGTATTCCATTTGTAAACTGTCACAAGGATGCCCTCTCTCACCAATCCTATTCAACATAGTATTCGAAGTTCTTCCCAGGGCAATCAGTCAAGAAAAAGAAACAAAAGATATTCAATTAGGAAGAAAGGAAGTCAAATTGTCTCTGTTTGCAGATGACATGATTGGGTATTCAGAAGACCCCATCATCTCAGCCCAAAATCTTTTTAAGCTAATAAGCAACTTCAACAAGTCTCAGGATACAAAAACAATGTGCAAAAATCACAAGCATTCCTATACACCAGTAACAGACAGACAGCCAAACCATGTGTGAACTTTGTAGCAAATTCACAATTGCTACAAAGAATAAATACCTAGGAATACAACTTACAAAGGATGTGAAGGACCTCTTCAAGGAAAACTACAAACCACTGCTCAAGGAAATAAGAGAGGACACAAACAAATGGAATAACATTTCATACTCCTGGATAGGAAGAATCAGTATTGTGAAAATAGGCATAATACCAAAAGTAATGTAGAGATTCAATGCTATCCCCATCAAGCTACCATACCATTGACTTTCTTCACAGAATTGGAAAAAAAACTACTTTAAATTTCATATGGAGCCAAAAAAAAAAAAAAAAAAAAAAAAAGCCCACATATCCAAGACAATCTTAAACAAAAAGAACATAAGACATAAGCTGGAGGCATCATGCTATCTGACTTCAAACTATACTAAAAGGCTACAATAACAAAACCAGCATAGTACTGGTACCAAAACAGATAAATAGACCAATGGAACAGAAGAGAGGACTCAGAAATAATACCACACATCTACAACCATCTGATCTTCTACAAACCTGACAAAAGCAATGGGGAAAGGATTCCCTAGTTAATAGATGGTGTTGGGAAAACTGGCTAGCCACATGCAGAAAACTAAAACTGGATCCCTTCCTCACACCGTATATAAAAATTAACTCGAGATGGATTAAAAACTTAAATGTAAGATCTAAAACCATAAAAACCCTAGAAGTAAACCTAGGCAACACCATTTGGGACATAGGCATGGGCAAAGACTTCATGACTAAAACACCAAAAACAATGGCAACAAAAGCCAAAATAGACAAATGGAATCTAATTAAACATAAGAGCTCCTGAACAGCAAAAGAAACTATCATCAGAGTGAACAGGCAACCTACAAAATGGGAGACAATTGTTTCAATCTATCCATCTGACAAATGGCTAATATCCAGAATCTATGACTTAAACAAATTTACAAGAAAAAAAAAATCAAAAAGTGGGCAGAGGATATGAACAGACACTTCTCAGAAGAAGACATTTATGCAGCCTACAAACATATGAAAAAAAGCTCATTATCACGAGTCGTTAGAGAAATGCAAATCAAAACAACATTGAGATACCATCTCACACCAGTTAGAATGACAATCATTAAAAAGTCAGGAGACAAAAGATGCTGGAGAGGATGCAGAAAAATAGGAATGCTTTTACACTGTTGATGAGAATGTACATCAGTTCAACCATTGTGGAAGACAGTGTGGTGATTTCTCAAGAATCTGGAACTAGAAACACCATTTAACCCAGCAATCCCATTACTGGGGAATATACAAAGGATTATAAATCATTCTACTATAAAGACACATGCACACATATGTTTATTGTGGCAGTGTTCACAAGAACAAAGACTTGGAACCAACCCAAATGCCCATCAATGATAGACTAGATAAAGAAAATGTGGCACATATACACCGTGGAATACTATGCAGCCATAAAAAATGATGAGTTCATGTCCTTTTCAGGGACATGGATGAAGCTGGAAACCATAATTCTCAGCAAACTAACACAAGAACAGAAAACCAAACACTGCTATGTTCTCACTCATTAGTGGGAGTTGAAAAATGAGAATACATGGACACAGGGAGGTACCTCACACATTGTGCCTGTTGGGGGGTTGGGAGCTAGGGAAGGGATTGCATTAGGAAAAAAAAAAAAACTAATGTAGATGATGGGTTGATGGGTGCAACAAACCACCATGGCATGTATATCTGTGTAACCAACTTGCACGTTCTACACATGAACCCCAGAATTTGAAGTATTAAGAAAAAAACAGAATCATTGTTTCGGTCTTAACAATATAGGCAACCACTAGGAAAATCTTAGAGAGTCAGATCACCCAGAAACCTTGTGTTAATTTTCTAGTCTGAAGTGGTATTTAAGCCATTTCATCAAACAGATGGTACCCGAAGGCCCTGTCAGAAGCATGCAGCTGAAAGTAATACTGGATATGTGGAAAAAAGGAAGTCTGAACTTTTTGACAATTGTACAAAGGGTGAATTCAGGTGGTGAGCTGAAGTGGTTTGTTTATTGCCTGTTTGTTTTTGAATCAGGATAACCTCTCCATGACTTTTGCTTTCATATTCTGCAACTTGTGCTATTAGTATGTCACAATCAAGTGACAATTTCATATGCTTAACTTAAATGCCTATGTATGCACAAAGCCGCCAAATACATAGGACCTAAAATTTTAGAAACCCGTGTCATTAAAGTATTCCTTTGTTGTATATTTATTGGGGAAAAAATTATACTTTCATCGGGCACTGTTCTAGGTACTGGAAATATAGTAGTGAACAAAGGAAAATAAAAATCTCTACCTTCAGAAAGTTGTTTCTGGTGGGTGAATTTCTAAATAAGAGCCAAATGGAGCTTTATTTATTCAATTTCATTTATAAACCTTTGCTCATCATAAATAATTTGAAATTGCTACAGAAATAAGCACAATATGATTAAAAAAGTACAGATAAGAAAAAATAAATGATAAAGAGTATATAATAACCTTGTTGAACTTTTTTTTTTCCCTTGAATTTTTATAATAAAGAAACCTTGGTAAATTTTTAAGAAATCCAGAGATAATAGCCTGGAAACAGATCAGAATAATTCAAAGGTAAAATAAACTACAACTGATATTAAATAAAATTAAAAGTTGCAATAAGTTCAAAAACATACAAATCAAATTCCTTTAAAACACTGATTTTTAAAAATCCAAGGTTGTTTCCAGAATATGTGTAAAGTTCTTAAAACCCTGGACCCACCTCAGATTTTCTCAATTATAATCCATGTGGGGTCCAAACATATGTATTTTGTTTTAATATAGGACATGTTGTTTTTAACTATAAAACTGAACCCCTGATGATGATAACTTAAATTAGATCTTGATATACATTTTAAGATCGATTTGGGGGTCAGGTGCATCTTTGTTACATGGAAGTAGAGTGCTGAAGTCTGGGCTTTCAGTGTAAACATAACCTGAATAGCGTACATTGCACCCACTCCCTTCCCATCCTTCCACCTTTTAACACACCAATCAAATGTAAGCATTTTTTAAAAGTTCCAGAGGTGGTTCTGATGTTCATTTAAAAACCACTGTTTGAAGGCTGGGACTTGCCAGATGGCAGAGCGAGGACTAAGGCAAATCTGCTCCCTCTCAAAAAACTAAAACTGCAAAATACTGTCAGAACCCAGAATTTTGGGACCCTAATAACTTGAGTAGTAATCAATATGGGACCCCTGGTAACATTAAGCAGTAACTTGAGAAATATTTATTCACGAACCACTGTTGCACATGGGGCAAGAAATTTATAAGATTTATATGTATAAAAATGTTTATAAGAAATTTCTAAGGTGACTTCTTTATCTTAAATACTATGATTAATTCTAGATACATAATATACATTTGCATCAAAAATGTTTATAAAATAACCTATTCAGGGAATGTAATGCTTCAATAATTAACACAGCATTTGCAAACACTTGCATATTTTTAAAGTGCTATTTAAAGACCTGATTTTCTTAAATAGGGAAGATACTGCATTTGAAACCTTATTTACAAAGGTTGCCAGGACACTTTAATATATGCTGTTGCAGTCCAAGCTTATGTCATAAAATATTCACAAACATAAAACTACAAGGATCATAATTAGCTAGATTATTCTGCACATGGAAAATCAAGAGTATTAATATCACAGCCCTTGATATTTATTTATTTATTTTGTCAACAAACATTGATTACCATGTGCCAAACATTGTCCTAATTCCTTTACATGTATTGATTTATTTAATCCTCAAAAGGTTACTAAAATGGAGCTGCTATTATCATGTCTGTTTTATAAGATGAGGAAACTGAGAGGTAGTAGCAGCAGGTTGACTAACTTGCCCTAAGGCACTAAGAGGCAATGAGAGACTAACTTGCCTAAGGGCAGTGTACTGTTTACAGTCTGGATTGAAATTAGCTGACTCCCAAGCCTCATGCTCTTATCTACTCTGCTGTGTTGCCAGAGCTTGGAAACCTATGGGCCTGTGCTGTAAGGCAAAATACCCAGAGGGAAATGAAGGCAGTTATTAAAGGAAAGAACATATCTTATTTTCCTTCAATATGGGCATACATATACGCAAACACAGACCAACCCTCACACTCTGGCACAGTCCTCATACACCCACAAAGCCAAAAGAGGAAGAATATCACCAGAATAGTAGGGATTTGAAGTTAAGCCTTTAGGGTTTTTAGATAAAATTTCTAGTGTGTTACCTTAAAAACACGAAAATGAATCATCACAAATGCTATATAAGAGCAAATGTATTGCATATATAATATCGATCACAGGCAATACCAAAATTTGTTCTATAGTATAACATATGTAGTATAGATATAGCCTTTATTTACCTGCTTGAATTATTTTCTTTCTAATTTAAGGGTCCTCTCTTCTATCTTAAATAAACAGGAACCAATTTCATTTTCCAGAAAGTATTTTAGTTAAATCAGCTTAGTCCCATGGTGTTTCTGGTCTATAATAGCACGCATTCCTGTGTTCCTCATCAAGCATCTTTGTTCCATCTACAGTGACATTTTTGTTCTTTTTCTGCACATTTGAAGATTTCATACTTGGACTCTGTATTTTACCTGTTAGTGCTGAGATATTATTTTTGAAAGAAGTTTTTATAACTAAACGTGTTTTATATGGCTGAGATGTTCATGTCAGGCCTCTAAGACATCCTCACACATTTATCAAAAAATTATGATAGAGCTCCACTGAACAATGAAAATGCCAAGAGACATGAAATGGGATAAAATAAAGGACTTAAGAAATCCCTTGTTAGTGAGAAAACATACAGGCATAGAACAAGCACAAGCAAACACCAATGTCTCCAATGAGACTGCAGCAGTTAAAAGAAAACTGGAAGCTAACGGCAGGCTAGATAAGAAGCAGCTCTCTCCAGCGAATCACAGGACATTCCTTTCTGGGAACCCAGAGCCTGTCTCATGCTTCCTAGTGTGTTTCTGAGCTAGACTTTACAGCAAAGAGACGATTTTGCTTAACTTTTTAATTAACGTGTGTCCTTGCTGATAGACATTGTGAATGAAGCACTTTTTCCTTCCCATTATGGCTTAGAGTTTAGATTTAATTACTGTGAAAATGAATCTGAAGAAACATGACTTCGGGCACAGCATTTTAAATGTCGGCAGAGTAACCATGTTAGTTCTCTATTTTAAAGTATCAGTGCCATCCCATCTTTATGATAAGTGATTTGAAAATAATTTTAGAAAGGAGGTTACTGACCCAGAGACTCTGTGGGTCATGGAAATATCACCTATGAGTTGTAATTTTGAAAGCTTTTGTTTAGATAATGAGTTTGTTTTACATTGCAAGTACTCATAAATATTTATGTGTCAAGAACATTTGCTCTTATAGTGTTACATGTGAAGTTTTGGAGGCCCTTTAATTTGAGCTAATGAGCTAATGAAATATATAATATATATAATCATGCATTTTATCAAATGTGTTCACAGCCACATTTTCTACAACAAAAAGTTTAGAAAAGTAGCCTAAAATGGGTAGAGGGAACATAGATAGAGAAAAAATTATTATACAGATAGAGAAAATTATCTGTCTCTCATGTCATAAGCTATAAGCCATGAAAATACAGTGTGGTTATGAAATATTTAGTCCTCCAGTAAAATATGGATTTTGAAAAATAAAAATAAAAACAATGCAAAATGACCTTAAAAGAATAAAACTTGAAAAAAACCATGTGAGATACCTTCTCATGCAATCCAGTGCTCGGATGAAGAAGTCCTTGTGCAGCTGGTGCTCATCTCTCAAGATGGAGCACTGTTCAAGTGTCACTGACATCGATGTCCTGTCTTTGGCACTTTTACAACAGGTGAAACGAATACCATTTAGTTTGCGGCAAATCTGTAACACACATGTAAAAACAAACCTATATTGTTCATTTGTAATACTGTAAAGCGTTGGCCTCCTCCAAACACTTCTACTCTAAATACATCAAATATAAATCTGAGTTTGTTTTAATTTATGCGAGTCGATTGGTTCAATCAGTCTCATCGAATATAAAAGCATTACCTTTTCATTTCAAAAGCCAACACAATGGGCCTAAATTATTTAGCTCTTTGTACATGAAGTGTGGGACTGTTGAAGCCATATAAGATGTGAAATATCCAGCAAAGGACACAGCACACTACTCAAGGAGGTACTTGGTCTGCAGTGGATAATAATGCTAAACTAATCCCAGCTCAGACACAATGCCTTCATTGTAAAGAGGAAAAACAAAACAAAACTCTATTCCCTGGATCAAACAGTTGATTTGAATCTTAAATAGCTAGTAGTCTCTTATTTTACATTTAAGAAATATTTGCTAGTCTTGGTTTTATGTTATGAGATTTTAAACATCCGCATGGTGCCTCACAGCAGACAAGGGAACTGCTCATCAATTTATTTATTGCACATAGGCTGTGCACTAGGGTACAACACTAAGAAATCTCATATACATTTGCTCTTTTTAATAAACTTCACAAGGGCCTGGTGCAGTGGCTCATGGCCGTAATCCTAACACTTTGGGAGACCCAGGCAGGTGGATCTTTTGAGTTCAGGAGACCAGCCGGGGCAACATAACGAAAGCTTCTCTCTATTAATAATAATAATAATACAAAAAATTAGCTGGGCGTGGTGATGTATGCCTGTAGTCACAGCTACTTGGGAGTCAGAGGTGGGAGGATTACTTGAGCCTGTGATCGTGCCACTGTACTGCAGCCTGGGCAACAGAGTGAGACCCTGTCTCAAAAAAAAAAAAAAAAAAAAAAAAAAAAAAAAAAAAAAAAAAACCTCCCAAATTAAAAATAAATAAACTTCATTCTAGAGGAAGGTATAATTATTTTCATATTACAGATGAGGAAACAGAGGTTTAGGTAGGTTAAGTAACTTGTATATAACAGAGCAGAACCAGGATGCAAATAGAGCTCTATTTAAGTTCAAGGATCAAATCTTTTAACATCTGTTATGTTCTGTTTTCCTCTCTGGTTCTTTCTTTCTGTTACTCTAACTTAAATCAGAGACAAATCACTGAGTAGCAATACTCTCCTGTCTCACTGCCTTATGGCTAATAGGGAAATCATTCCATTCCTTTCTCTTCTATTCCATGGTAGGGTTCTAATATGAGATACCAATAATCAACAGGCATTACAATGCTAATCAGTGTGCATTTAAAATAGATCTAATGTGATATAAGAAAAGTCTTTATTTTCTGTCATCAAGGAATCTTTAAAAATTGTCTGCTTTTAAGAAAAGGTAAAATAATACAGCTAATCTAGAATTTATTATGTTTTAATTGTGATTTTGATACTTAAACTTGAATTTATACATCCCTATCAATTAAGAACTTTGGTATTTCTATTTCCAGTAGAAGTGACTAGAAAAATGTGAGAGCATGATTTCACCATCTAATCTTTTTACATCTAAAAAATTCTAATCCTTACAAATAAACAGTATTTCATTTTTAAAAATTCCTGACTATATTCATAATAATAAAATAGACCATGGTGACTATTTATGAGATATGATTTTTAAATTGAATTAATATTCTTTAAAATTTATTGTTACTATTATATAAACATGTCCTACTTAGAATATTTAATGTTCTAAATTTAAAGTCTAGTGGAGGTAAGGGCAGTTCCATCAGAGTATACAGAGTAGGCCTTGATTTCTATATTTCTGCAGTACCTGAACCATTAATTTAGCACATTTGATTGTCATTTGTCCTCTTTAAATCCTCACTTTTACTATTTAAAGAAGATAAAATAACTTTATATTTTTTAATTAGAATGTGAAATATTAACTAAAGCATTATTTCATTAAATAGATTTTTTTTAAAAAAGAGGAAAATAAAATAACAGAAATATTAACACAATATTTTTGGAAAATATCAAAAGTAATTTATGTATTTTTTATTTTAATAGTATCATTAAAGTCCATGATTTACAAATAGAATATTAAAACTGAGGCATGACACAACAGAAATGCTACCAATCATTCATTCAGTGGTAAATTGAGAAAATCATATTTGTTCAGTATACACATTTCAAAAAACTATTTTAGAAATGTGTGGGATTTATAGTAAAAATTTTTCATACATTAAAATGGGAAAATGCATGTACTAAGAGAAAATATACATTCATGTTTACATGTGTGTACCCTTAATTTATCTATTTACATAACTTCACAATTTATACATAATGACATATTTGTAAATTTGTAAATCATCAGATGGCATGAATATCAAATTATCTTTATGCTATCATGTTTTTAGTAAAATAGAAAACACAATTTATGACCTACCATTGTGAAAATTGATTTAGAATAACAACCATAATGGTCTTTGAAGATACAAACAGCAGCCGTACTATTAAAAACAGCTTTCATGTAGTAGGGTAATGGTGCTAAATGGGACTAGTATAAATGAGCTGCCTGAAAGCAGCATTTCATATTGTTACCTTTGATGTTTTACCCTGGGGCTCCAAGAAGGCATGAAGGGAAACTAAAGAAGGTTTACTCTGCCTTGCTTTTGGTTAATTATTTCATATGGGCTCATGGTAAATCATCCACTCTTTTTTCTCAGAAGAAAGTAAGTAATATTGAATTATAATTGAAGCATTGGCAGTAGGGAAATTTTTTTTGTTTTAAATGCTACGGATGGAGAATGAATAGAGTATGCTAGAAACATGGTCAACCTGAGCTCCAAATGATCAGAGTAACACTGCAGAAATTGCAAACGTGGCATTTATCATTAAGATTTTTAACATGTACCTTTCCTGATGGAAGGATGCATTCCTAATGAAAGGGTGTTTGGGTCTGATTGTTTAACAGTCATAAATTTCATGTTAACTATGACTCAATGGTTACCAGATAAGAGCTTTAAAAATACAGGCATTTCTCTCTAATTGTTGTAGAAACCTGGGGTGAGAACACAGGCAGATCTTTTACCCTAAGGATACCATTAAATGAGAAAGAGCTATACAAAATATAGTTCATTACCCCAAGAGCAATCCATCAGTAATGAATTCTATGCCAATATCAAATTAACAAACACATTTATAAGCTCATTAACTGAAAAATATGTCCAGGAGCCTTATTAAAGCTGTGAATCAGACATCTGATAACCACATTCTGTTGAAACCATGTGTCTCTAAAGCAGCAGTTCAAAATCCTAGGTGATAGGGGCAATGGGCACTGCGACATGCCACATCAAGAAACTCACAGATACTTCCTCAGAGTGGCGAACACATCAGGGTTGGCAAGAATAGCAAATGAGCGAGATTCTTTCTTGAGTGCATTTCCTACCATCTTATGTTCTAGTCTATGGACACAATGATCAACAAGACTGAAAATGCCTAATGCACAGAATAACAGAAGATGACATCTGGTAACCCAAAGTGCAGAGGATGGACCTTGTACAACGGAAAACTGATGATATTTGCTGGTTAACATATGGCAGGAAATCAGATTTGACATGAGAATGCTTACCGTTGCAGCCAGCCACATAATTTCTACATTCTTTCTTTTTTTGGATTGGATATTTTGATGGAGATTTTCTAGTAATCCTTTTAAATCATTTTGTTCCTGAAAATGCGAAATGTCTGAAGTGGAAAAACAAAACGAAGGAGAAAAATAAAATGAAACAGTGTTCACATTAAGCTGCCCATGGAGTTTTTTCAATACATTTATTTGCAAACACAACCTTTTTTTAAAGACAGAGTCTTGTCGGCCACCCAGGCTAGAGTGCCAGCAGCACCCAATCTTGGCTGACTGCGCCCAGCTCAATCTCTCAGGCTCAAGTGATCCTCCCACCCCAGTGCCCAGAGTAGCTGGGATTACAGGAGCCCATCACCATGCCCAGCTACTTTTTGTTATTTTTTGTAGAGACAATGTTTGGTCATGTCACCCATGTTCTGGTCTCAAATTCCTGAGCTCAAACAACCTGCCTGCCTTGGCCTCCTGAAGTGCTGGAATTACAGGCGGAAGCCACTGCACCCAGCCTCAAACACAATTTTTATAACAGCACATATCATTTGAAGCAGAGTATCTGAGGATAACCATACTCTGTAATTTCTCTGATTTTATTCTTTACTTACTAATACGCTTAAGCCTCTCATTCTCTATTCTGTATAACTATGGTAATATTAAGTGGTCCTATAGTACTATTTTACCAGCATTTTGGACAAAGATGATGGCTTCTGTCTCACTTTAACAAAAGCTCAAGACACAGAAGTCAAGAGACATAACTTTCCTTTTTTTTTTTTTTTTTTTTTTTTTTTTTTTTTTTTTTTTTTTGCCATTGAGTACCTATTCTGAATCAAGAGATTATGTTAAATTGAACATCTCAGGGGTGGGAGAAATCTGAAAGTTCAAATAAAATACATGAAGTCAGTTGCTACAAAGCAAGTTTCCTTGAACTCAGCACTATTAGCTTCTTAAATCAGGTAGTATTTTGCTGGGAAGAACAGCATGCTGTGCATTAAAGGATGTTTCATAGCATCCTTGACCTCTGCCATTCACATGCCAGTAGCAGCTTTCCCAAGGTACAGTAGAAACTGCCTTCAGACACTGCCAATGTCTCCTGACAGAAAAATACATCCTGCTTGAGAATGACTGCTATAAAGAAGCACAGATATGACATGGAAAGAAGAAAAACATGAGACTACAGTTAAACAGTATGAGATAATTGCTTTCTCAGATTTCTACATACTAATAACTAAAGCATAATAAATGGCATACACTTTATATGGAAACCGGATGCAATGCACATTATGACACAAATGTCCCCAAGATTTGGTGAGATGGGATTCAAGATTACAGTGATACAAACAAAACAATTTTCTAAGTGAATGGTTGGGTTAGTACTGTAAAGTATGAAAATACACTCTACTGTTGAATCCATAAATTGAGAGAGAAATTTCTGAGAGCTTTAACTGAGGCTAAAAACAGAAGAAAATACGATGGACTACACCTACATTACCAAGTTTCATTGAAGAAACAGATGACATATTCCTTACTAGTTCACAAAAACTGACATAATTGAATTTTAGTAGTAATGAGGCTTCGTACTTGTTCAAATTTGTACCCGATGGTGCAGTAGAAAAATAATGTATCTGAATAGTTTTAGTTTGTGACTTTAGCTCCAGAGAATAGAGGAAGTATCCCAATGAACTATACAAACGATCTATATCTAAGCGCAGAAGTGGTTGGTAAAGTGTGGATTTCCATTGAAAATAATCATATCTCACCTTGGATTTTATGACCACAAAATAGAGATAGGTTGGGTACAATTCAGGTATATACTCTGGTTTAGGAAAGTGAGATTCAGAATACTCATATAAAATATATGCATGATTCCACTGAATTTGTTTCTAAAAGGGAAAATTGTCAAAAGTCAAATCTTTACTATTTAAGTACAGATGATTCTCATACTAAAGAGAAAGTCTGAGTGACGACATCACATTGCAAGGTAGAAGGTTCTCTGATATACTGGAATTTTAACGGGACACAACCCAAAATAGCCTCAAGAGAAAGGGAGGGAAGCCAAATATGGAATGCCTTGAAGGGAGTTATAAAATCAGCCCAGGACTGGTGGCTGATCAAAGAAGGTATGGACAATAATGCTGCTTTTTAATTTATAGTCATGGTATGCAAGAAATAAGAAGTTAAGTCCACCATCACTGCTTTTAATGTTGATAAATGGCAACCAAAACAAACCCAGGAGAAGCCATAAATTAGAATTATAAGCAGCCATTAAAAATTATGTGAAGGTATATCAGTGACATAGAAAGTGTCCTTGACATTGCTGAAAAGAAGAACTGGTCAGATAAATGAATGAATTTATTTATGTAACATGTATATGTGTTGTGCACATGCATGCCTGTATATATGTTGGTTTCTCTTGGCATATGTATATAGGCAAAGTGAAACATTAGTTTAGATGTTAACAGTGGCCATCTTTAGGCTACGCAGCTTAGTGTAATGTTTCAACTACCTTTTCATATCATTTTAAATGAACAAGTATTGTTTTAAAATAATACAGTGATTTTAAGAGCAATGAGGAACAAAGAATATGCATGAGAAAATAAAAGTACTTAAATTCTTTTTTGTTTTCTTTTGGCATCACAATAAAACAGTTCATTATATTCTGAAGAACCTAAATTCTTATGATATAAAGACCTGACTTCAAAATGTCCATAGTCTAGTAGGGTAGGATGGATATTGAAACTATTATTAAGTGCAGGAAAGTATGCTGCAGGCTATGACATAACTCAGTAAAGATTTGTGAAGCAAGGGAAGCATTGGACAATTCTACAAGAATAGGTGGGGGTGGGAGAGCATCTAGCAAAGATAAGGCTTCATGTCTACTAAGAGCCTTTGAGTCTGAGGGGAAAATAGCAAAGATGCAAGGCATGAGACAGTACTGTAGAAACGGAGTGTGTAGTTCACAGTGTCCTTGGAGTGTACAGTCCTGGGGCAATGTTTATGAAGGATAATCCTGTTCTGCTATGCTGGGGAATCAGGCCTTCGTCCTAGAAAATGCAGGCAACTGGTGTTTTAAACAGGGGCTTAACCCCTTCTGGAAAACCCCTGAGCTTCTTTCTGAAGTCAGGCTTCTACAAATGACTTTCAAACCTTTTTGAAAGCAATACAGAATGGAAAGGTTTTTTTTTAATACAAGATGAAGACATCACACGTGTTCTGGAGAGCTGATGCATAACAATACAACTACAATTAACAATACTTCGTTAATGTATTTGAAATTTGCTAACAGTGTAGATTGTAAATGTTCTCACCACACACACAAACATACACAATGAAATTGATAACCATCTCTGAGGTGATGGTATAGTAATTAGTTTGACTATGGTAATTATTTAACAATGTATATGCATATTACATCATCAAATTGTATATCTTAGGCATACATAATCCTTAATTATCAAAAATACCTCAATGTACGAAAAAAGAAAAATATGCTTACTTTACATAATATCTCACAGCAGTCATACACATACACCCATCTGTAACAAAAATATTATAGTATTTACCCTTAGTGTATACATTGCACCCAAAATATTTTTTTCTTTTCCCTAATTTTTGAAAAGTTTTAGTTTCAACACACCAAATTTATTTATCATTTCATAGGATGAACATAAAAAAATTACAAAGCACTGACTTAGGGCAGCTCCATGTCAAAGTGTCTGGGGGCCGAAGTGACTTTTTTAGTTCATAGTCAGAGGAGGAGTCAAGGCTAAAACTTTGTCTCTTAACTAGTTTACCAGGAATTTCTCCCAAATCTCTGCTGATATTTTTACCATTGGTAGTACTAAAACCAGCTCTGATATCAACACAATAGACCAAATTCTTCAGAATGCTGGGACTCCAGAACAGAACATGATTTATCAAAATAATCTCCTTTCATTGTAGACATGGAAATGTTTTAATAAGCCATTTTAAACAGACGATAAAGATTTTAAATGTAAATCAAGCACCTGGCCATTCTTTGCCCATTTCCACCTCATAAAGAGAGTGCTTTAGAATAGACACGCATAAAGTCAATGGAAATTTCACTCCTTCTCCCAGGATGTGCTTCTTACAAGAAAAGCTATTTTGATGTATATTTTTACATTTTTAGGGCACTATTTCTATTTCTATAGTGACAAAACTTGCTGTATTTAGAGCACATCTCTGTTAACCTAATACATTGGTTTCTGCCAGTTTTTTTTTTTTTTTTTTAAACCCAATAAAAATTCTGCAGACCTCAGAAATTCAGGTCTGGTTCAGGAAAGCTGTATCATTAGTAATAGCCAGTTTGTTAATAGGTGAGATTTCAAGATGTAATGATAGATCCTGATGTATCAACTGAAAATTGTGGTGTACATAGAACGTGAATTGGTTTTAGATTTGGACTGTGTCTCCTCAATTGTAAATATAGCCAAACAGTCTTACTTTTTCTACTCACTCCTGAATTATTCTAAAACAAAATTTAGACAGGGCAATTAAGTCTCTATGCATATCTCCATGACAGTATTCTTTTTTTTTTCAAATAGAGTTTAAGAAATCAGAGGTAAAAGTTACAAAGATATTTATTGCATTATTGCTTATAATTTTGAATAGCAGAAAAGCATTACAATTTTCCTATTCACATAACATTCATGCAAAGTAATATTATATAAGTAAAAATACAAAAATGCTGTATGTGTCAACATCGATATATCACAAAAACGATGTTGAGCAAAAAAGTGCAAATTATAAGAAGATTCCTACAAGATAACAGCAATAATACAGTTAAATACAGTAACATATTTTTATGGATACATAAATATAGAGTAAAACGTGTATAAGGATGTAAACCATCAAATTCAGGGTACTCATGTTGTCAGCGGAGGAGATGGTTAAGCGTGGTAACCTGGAGAGATACCAAGGGAGCTTTCTCTCTATCTGTAAACACTTATTTCTCACAAAATTCCAAAGTTGAGTAATGGGTTCCCAAATCTGTGCTATTTATGATTTATTCTTTTTGTTTGTTTGAAACTTTTATAGTTACTTTTCAAAAACAGCACTAAGCCAAGATTCCAGAAAAATGATTTCTAATGCCAACTCTACCGCTGCTCTGATGTGTAGTCTTGGGCAAGTTGCTTGACCTTCTGTCTCTATTTCCTCAATGGCAAAATGAGGACAATAGTCCTGTCGTGCATCATTGACTAGTAGTGGAAAACAATTAATAAAATCTTGGCAGAAGAATTTACATTATTAAATTCTGTGTTACCTCTGAAAAACAGAAGATACTAGCAGCACTTAAAAAATTGTTCATAGCCTCAGATGGGAAGCCTAATTTTTCAGATAACAGTCAGAATGTATCCAAAGTAAGAAAGACTCTCCTCACACACATGCAGGCACATACCTCAGTTACAAACATTCACAAACCCCGTGACTGTTCTCCCACCTCCCCAATGGAACAGAATAATCAAGCTGAGAGTCAGGTTTTAGGATCTATTGTCTCCTTGTTAGGTCAAATAGGTTTCTTCAATAAGAAGAGCTCTGAATATGACATTGACCTGAATCACAGGCAGAGTATTAATAAGTAAACTGGAATGGGGCCATGGCCTTTTTGCTCACTGAACTGTGATGCTATGATGTCAAATAGCTTCATTTTCTTATGGCCAAATAACTATGTTGCCAGAAAGTGTTCCAAGATGAATCAGAAATTATGGCTGCCTTCCCAGCCCCTAATCTACTCATTTCCCACTAAGTGGCAGATAGAAAATTTACATGGAATGCACTATGCTCCCACTCTGAGATCCGCTGGTGTGATCCATACCCCTTGAAATCAAGTCTAGTTCAGTAATGGATATAATCTAAACCAGTTGGCACTAAACTCTCATCTCAGCAACTGTTTTAAGGATATGCAAGTGGCCTGTGCTGTTCCAGCTGAGCAAAGCTCCTGAAGAGAGAAGGAACCTCTCCTTTGCCCTTTGGTTAAGCATAGGGTTAGCTCATACAGCTGTCTTTTAGCCACGAGGGGACCAGATGTAGGATAAAGTTAACGTGATAAGAGATAAGAGAAGCCTAATGATAAGATACAAAAGATACATTTTTGTTTGTTTGTTTTGTTTTGTTTTTGAGATAGAGTCTCTATCTCCCAGGCTGGAGTGCAGTGGCCTGATCTTGGCTTATTGCAACCTCTGCCTCCCTTGTTCAAGGGGTTCTCCCACCTCAGCCTCCTGAGTAGCTGGGATTATAGCCACCTGCCATCATGCCTGGCTAATTTTTGTATTTTTGTAGAGACAGAGTTTCACCATGTTGACCAGGTTGGTCTCGAACTGCTGACCGCAGGTGATCCACCTGCCTCTGCCAAAGTGCTGAGATTACAGGAGTGAGCCACCACACCCAGTCTGAGATATTGTTTGATATTGCCGAGTCACTGAACTAACCCTCTCTTGAAGCCTACCTTACTGCTAGAATTTTCAGTAAGGCTAATCAGTACGTTTTCTTAATTTGTTTACACCAGTTTAAGAGTTTTGTCACTTGCAATCAAAAGGATTCTAAAGTAAGTAAATTGTTATATATGCATCTTAACCATTGACCAGCCATAGTACAAATATGTACTGTTGATTTAGAATGAGGAAAGGACAAGTCAGTGTATTTTTGGAGGGCGGCAAATCAGTCACATCTGCAGTGATGGTTTTAAAACATGGTCCTTAAAAATAAAAAATAAAAATAATAAAATAAAATAAAATAAAACATGGTCCTACATTCTTCGAAACTTTTTGTTGAGAGGTGGAACGGATGTCTCCTCAAGTTGAATCTGGGTGGGTTTGTGACTGTCTTGACTAATGAAGTATGACAGAAGTAATGTTCTGTGGCCAGGTTTTCATTGATTATATCTCCTGCCTGATAATTCTCTTGGAACTTTGCCATCTATACTCCTCATCTTGAGATGCTCTCTATAAGAACTCAGCCTCTATGCTGGGAGAAACCCAAGACACGTGGAAGGTCTTATGTAGGTGCTTAAGTCAACAGTCACAGCTGAGCCCAGCCTTTGAGTCAAGTTAGCCCAGGTGCCAGAGGCTGAGTACAGAAACCTCCAGATGCCTCCAGTTGTCAGCCCCCAGGCATTATTCCTTCCATCTGAAGGGCATGGATATCATGGAGCAGAGAGAAACCATCTCCACTTTCCCTTTCTGATGCCTAACCCACAGAATCTGTCAGCAGAAGTAAAGGATTCTGATTTTCTAACAGTAAACTTGAGGTACCTTGTTATCAGGAAATAAATAGAACAGAATAAGTACAATAAAAACAACTTAAAGAGCCTGTACTTCTAAGTATGAAAAAAATTAACATGCAATCACTGCTTTCACTGCCCACTCTGGTGAGTACTGTATTCTGTAACATTAAGTCTCTTCTACAATTAATGCTAAAATAATTATAGTTAATTGTACTAGCAAGCAGACAAATGCAATTAGGTAAAAGCCATTGAGATATCTTAAAACTGAAAATTATGTTGTTTCAGATGCTGTAAAATCTTGAAAAATAAGAAAAGAGAAAACTTCATTAAAATCAGCTTCATTTAAATTGCATTTCCAATTTTCAATTTATGAAGAAGGCAATCCAAAAAAATCAAATGTCAAGATTCCAACCAGCTCCGAGCTGAAAATTTTTGACCTACACACTTTCAGTGTCATGTCTTAACCAAATCTCAAGGTTGCATCACCCATAGCAAAAGAAAAAAAAACAAACTGTAAAAGTAATTTTTAAATTATACTCAAAGCAATATATTACAAATTCTTTTAAATTTCCTCAGTCAACATTGTACATTGGTGAGCATGGAATGTGGTGTGCAGGGAGAATAATATAATGGTAGCATATATTTCCTGTTTATACATATTTTTAAAGACAGCATTCATAATTTGATTTCCGAAAAATTTAAAGTCATGTCAACAGATCTAAAGATGATTTGTTAAATGGCTCTCCAACTCTGAACTCTAGTGTCCTCAAGATGCCCAAGACAGTTCAAGTGCAGACTACAGAGCAGAAGGGGAGAGAGAGTGGGAGTGTGCGAAAGGCTTCACACAAATCCCCGCTTCAGTCTTCTTGTGAGCCAGGTTAAACTGAATGGACAACCACTTCTGCCCATACTCAGGTGGCCTCGGTGCTGGCACTAAAGGCAGCTGAATGACCTCCTTTGTTTCACCTAGACAAACTTTCTATTCCCTGCATTTTACCCCAGCAATAGCCCTAGCGATAAAAGGCCCATTGAGAGCCCATTCTCCACACAAAAGTCTGAAAACCAGAGTAAGAATGAATTCATCAAAATGCAGGCAGAGAAGGAGCACAGCTTTTGAGGTGATTTCAGTGCCTTACCTCCCTGCCCATTCAAGAGACAGACTGCTAGTGAAATACACCAAAGTCAAATGGCAGCTCAGGGAGGCAACACATAACAAGCCCTTCTTTTTTTTTTTTTTTTTTTTTTTTTTTTTTTTTTTTTGAGACGGAGTTTCGCTCTTGTTACCCAGGCTGGAGTGCAATGGCGCGATCTCGGCTCACCGCAACCTCCGCCTCCTGGGTTTAGGCAATTCCCCTGCCTCAGCCTCCTGAGTAGCTGGGATTACAGGCACACGTCACCATGCCCAGCTGATTTTTTGTATTTTTAGTAGAGACGGGGTTTCACCATGTCGACCAGGATGGTCTCGAACTCTCGACCTTGTGATCCACCCGCCTCGGCCTCCCAAAGTGCTGGGATTAACAAGCCCTTCTTTAAAAAAAGAAGTGCTCGTCGTTTCTATGCCTCTCCTCTTGCCTACAGTGTGGAAGGAATTAAATCACAAACTGTAAGAAAGAGAAAAAGGGATATGGTTGAGAAGATTGGGGATCCTTCCAATAGTCACAGTATGTGGCCTACCTGTTCAGGCCCCTGGAGGCAAGGAAGAATGAGGTCTTGAATATTTCTTACTATATAGAATAAATTAAACTAATAATTTCTGAGGTATTAGGAAAGGTATAAATCAGGTAAAATATAGGAAGATGATGGAAATAAAGCTGCATTGGAAGGCTCCAAAATGAGAAAGAAAGAGGTAATAAGAATATGAAGCCTACACAATTTATTCTATTTATATGGCTTCTTTTTTGATGTGGTCTCTGATTTGGTAATCCGGGACACTCATATATTTACAGTTTATCAATGGCAACAAAACGTATTCCTCTATTAAGGTGCTCACACTTATTTTCTGATCCAGTTGATAAAGATAACTTTATCCTTGAGACTTCAGTTTCTCACCTTTACTTAGCTTCTAAGGAGAGTTTCACTCTATGTGACATTCTGTGATGCAGAATTGGGAGAATGACAAAATGAAGATGGAAGAAAAAGTTGACTGAAAACAAAAGGTCTAACAGTTATGGTCTGCGGAAGAGAAGGATGGTAAATCAAGAGTGAATGTTTGGAAGAGTGCTATGCCAAACAGCTAAGTGAATTACAGAGTGGGAAAACTGGATCTAAAAAGTAAAATAATAAATTGTTAGTTGTCTTTCATTTGATGTTTCATTGAAGGTTAGTCACCTTTAATTATCTGTTTATTGAATATCATACTATAATAAATATCTGAATTTATCTTCTTGTTAAATTCAGATATTTATTTTCAAAAGGGTGAAGTCTTAATATTTTCAGTATCCATCTCACTTTGTACTGTGGGACCAAATAACTTATCCTAATGATGATTTTAGGAACTCACTTATTCCTGAAAGCATTTCAGAAAGAAAAAAAGTATGTTTTCTTTGAAATATTATCAGAGACTCAGTAATTTCATGAAGAAATAAGTCAATATAGATATGAAAGATTATAGAAATGGTAGAGAAGGAGAGAGGGTACTGATTAGAGAAGAGAAGAAGTTTGGTTCAAACTACTGAAAGAGCTTCATGGTCAAATTTAACTAGATTGATAAGTTGTCTTATTTATTACACAGGAGAAATAAAACTGTTGAAAAACTCAAAGTGTATTACAATTATCATTAGCATCTCTCTAATATTCATAAGTATATGTGACAGTTTTTAGTCAGAGAAACTGACAGTGGAGATTTTATTATTAACTTTTTTCCCCCAATGAGATTATAGTAGAATGTACTTTGAAGTACAAGGTATATATAAAGTAATTATCCTCACTTGGCTGACAATGAAATGCAGGCATTGAAAACACGAAGTGACTCACTTACGTGAGCTTTCAATTGAATTTATGTCTTTTGATTTCATGCCGTTATGTGCTGACTTACTAGACTGGTATACTGGGAGGCTTGCCAATCTTTGATGAGTAGTAGAATGTGAAATGCAAGAGTTGGACATTCAAAAAAGATGAGAGTTCCATTGAAAAGGAAATAATGAAGAAAATATTAGGATGATTAAAAGGCAAGAAATCTAAGTTTGTACCTACACGTACTAGAGCAGGGTAAGGCTAGCTAAAAGATTTGTTGACTATAATTCAATGAGGACAACCAAGTAACAGAGACATTGCAGAGATCAGTGCCTGGTTGGGCAAGCACGCAGACCTTTTCATATGTGTGTCTTTGTTACTTGTAGTGATGTTTGTATTTTACGATTTGATCTAGCCTAAAATTTATGGGACATCAAAAGTATATGTCTGTGGTTTCAATCCTAAGCAAAAACAAACAAAAATGAAAACAAAAACAAAAACAAAAAAACAAATCTGAAGGCAACAGACTACCTGATTTCAAGCTATGCTGCAAGGCTACAGTAATCAAAACAGCATGGTACTGGTACCAAAACAGATATATGGACCAATGGAACAGAACAGAGGCCTTACAAATAGTGCCACATATCTACAACCATCTTATCTTTGATAAACCTAACAAAAACAAGCAATGGGGAAAGAATTCCCTATTTAACAAATGCTGTTGGGAAAACTGGCTAGCCATATGCAGAAAGATGAAACTGTATCCCTTCCTTATACCTTATACAAAAATTAACTCCAGATGGATTAAAGATTTAAACATAAGATCTAAAGCCATAAAAACCCTAGAAGAAAACCTAGGCAATACCATTCAGGACATAGGCATGGGCAAAGACTTCATGACTAAAACACTAAAAGCAATAGCAACAAAAGCCAAAATTGGCAAATGGAATCTAATTAAACTAAAGGGCTTCTGCACAGCAAAAGAAAGCATCATCAGGGTAAACAGGCAACCTACAGAATGGGAAAAATTTTTGCCATCTATCTATCTGGCAATGGCCTAACATCCAGAATCTACAAAAAACTTAAAGTAAGTGAAGGATATGAACAGACACTTCTCAAAGGAAGACATTTATGCAGCCAACAAACATGAAAAAAAGCTCATCATCACTGGTCATTAGAGAAATGCAAGTCAATACCACATTGAGATACAATCTCATACCAGTTAGGATGGCGATTATTAAAAAGTCAGGAAACAACAGATGCTGGAGAGGATGTGGAGAAATAGGAATGCTTTTACACTGTTGGTGGGAGTGTAAATTAGTTCAACCATTGTGGAAGACAGTGTGGCAATTCCTCAAGGATCTAGAAATAGAAATTCCATTTGACCCAGCAATCCCATAACTGGGTATATACCCAAGGATTATAAATCATTCTATTATAAAGACATATACACACATATGTTTATTGCAGCACTGTTCACAATAGCAATGATAGACTGGATAAAAAAAGTGATAGACTGGATAAAGAAAATGTGGCATATATACACTACGTAATACTATGCAGCCATAAAAAAAAGATGAGTTCATATCCTTTGCAGGGACATGGATGAAGCTGGAAACCATCATTCTCAGCAAACTAACACAAGAACAGAAATCCACACACCTCATGTTCTCACTCATAAGTGGGAGTTGAACAACGAGAACACATGGACATAGGGAGGGGAACATCACACACTGGGGCCTGTTGGGGAGTGGAGGAGTAATGAGAGAGACAGCACTAGGAGAAATACCTAATGTAGATGGCGGGATGGTGGCTTCAGCAAACCACCATGGCACATGTATAACTATGTAACAAACCTTCACATTAAAAATAAAGTCTATGTCTGTGGTTTAACATGCATCGAGGAAATAAAAATTGGTTATTATTTCGTCTCAGTTTTTCTTTTGAAAAGAAACAGAAGTGCTTCAAAAGATAGTAGATAAAATTCTCTCAATCTTTTTAATGCTAAAAAAGCATTAAAAACTTCAAAAGCCTAGTTCGGAGTTTCTTCTGCAATGAGTTTAAAGTAAATTTGTAATTACAACTACGTAAAAATATATGTATAGAAAATGAAAGCATGGTGCTGGAAATATTCTAATATTTAAAAAATCACAGTCTTATATTGAGTGCAGAAGCCATTAGGCAGCAATGGTTGGCAGCAGCATATAAATTAAAAGAACATTTGACTGGGAGTCAGAGAACATGGAATTTAGTCTCTGTTCTCTTACTAAAGGGTATGTGAACCTAAAATCTATCCTGGACACCAAGTTCCTCATAACAAACGATGGGGTTGGACTAAATCAGTATTTCTTAAACTATGCCCTGGGGAACACTTACTTAGAAAAATGCAAATGGAGGTTTCAGATAATTTTTTTTTGTTCCCATAATGAAAAAAAAAAAAAAAAAAAAAAAGGCTGTTTTAAACAAAGTTAATTTAGACACTATAGATTAGGATCAGCAAACTCACCTGCAGACTAAATCCAGGTCATACATTTTTTTTGTTTTTGTAAACAAATTTTTATCAAAACTCAGCCATGCCCATTTATTTATCTATTTATTTGTTTATTTATTTAGAGACGGAGTTTCACTCTTGTTGCCCGGGCTGAAGTGCAATGGCATGATCTCTGCTCACTGCAACTTTCACTTCCCTGGTTCAAGCAATTATCCTTCCTCAGCCTCCTGAGTAGCTGCGATTATAGGCACCTGCCACCATGCTTGGGTAATTTTTTGTATTTTTTAGTAGAGACAGGGTTTCGCCTGTTGGCCAGGCTGGTCTCAATCTCCTGACCTCAGGTGATCCGACCGCATCAGCCTCCCCAAAGTGCCAGAATTACAGGCATGAGCCATGGCACTGAACCTGATTTACATATTGTTTATGGCTTATTTTGCACTATAGTAGCCAAGTTGAGTGATTGTGACAAAGATCATATGGCCCATATTTACTTTCTGGCTCTTTACGAAAATAATTTGCCAGCCATCCTACAGACTTTCTCAGAACTTTCACTGTGATAATGGGAATTCCAAAATAATTTCACTATTTAATCCTTGTATCACTCAACAATTACTAATAGAAATACTGTTACTTATCATTGTCTTGGTT
Organism: Saimiri boliviensis; assembly: GCF_048565385.1. Taxonomy (NCBI): domain Eukaryota; kingdom Metazoa; phylum Chordata; class Mammalia; order Primates; family Cebidae; genus Saimiri; species Saimiri boliviensis. The sequence goes on along the minus strand of NC_133451.1, from coordinate 147,138,225 downwards.
AAATTATTTCCAAGATCCAACACCTTTCTGCTGTTCTCTGATTCTTTAAAACATCCAACTAAATGACCCAACTTATACCGAGTATTCAGCAAATGTTAATGGCATAGAAACAACGTGCCAGACAATGTTTACAGTATTTTTCGTATAAAGTCAATAGATAGACAAGGATACCTGTCCTCCTGGTGCTTACATTCTGGCAAGAGACTACTGCCGAATAATGTAAATGACATATTACATGCTACATGATAATAGAGGCTACAGAGAAAAACTAAGAAAGGTTCCAGCGGGTGGGAGATCGCAATTTTAAAGACAGTGGTTAAGAAAGGCCTTACTGAGAAAAGTGACATTTGGGCAAAGACTTAGAGAAGGTGAGTGAGCAACCTATAAGGGGGAAGGCATTTAAGACAGAGCAAAGAGCCATTAAAAAGTCCCAAGAAACAGCAAGAGGTCAGTGTGGAGCAAAGTGAGGTAAGTGTGAGAGAGAGGTGGAGAGGAATCAAAAGATCAAAGGGGTCGCCTATGTGGCACCATAGAGGCCATTGTAAGAATGTAGGTTTTTATTCTGAAAACAAACAACAACAATAAAACCAACAACATTGGGGGTTATTGGAAGGGTTTGAGGAGACACATAATGAGACTTTGATTTTAAAATAGGCACTTTGGATGTAGTGGGCACGAGTGGACGGAGTGACAAGTGAGAAAGGAAACAAAGACGCTAGGAGGAAGTTGTTGCCAATATCTAGAGGAGATAAGAAGGGTTTTGCACAGGGTGGTAGCAATGCAGGTGGTGAGAACTGGTGGCATATATTTTGGAAGTGGAGCCGGTAAGACTTTCTGATGGACTGGAAAGGGGATGTGAAAGAAGAGACTCAAAGGTGGCTACTTTTTCCCCCTAAATTGAAATTTATATCAATGAAGAGGTTGAAAATGATATAAGTGTAGATGGGGAAGACTGTAGGAAGAACAACTTTTTAAGGGCTTATCAGGAGCAAAAAATAAGGTATCAAGCAGAATACAAGAGTACAGGAAAGAGAGATGGGCTGGAGATGTACATATGAACAGTGATAGTTAATAGCTGGTATTTAAAGCAACTAGGCTCTGCTGAATTAGGGAGCTGAGTAGACATCCATGGACTAAATCCTGTGTCACTCCGACATTAGACATTGGAAAGATAATGAGGAATAGAGATGGAAAAGAAATAGCCGTAGAGCAGGGGAACTCACAGAGGGTGGTGGCTTGGAAGCCAAGTGACAAAAGAAGGCATAAATAACCATGCCACATCTGTTACTAGATCCAGGAAGATGAGGGCAAATGACTGAGCACTGGGCTTAACAATGTACGCTCTTGACAGAAACAGTTTCCATGAAGTTACTTACATGGATAAGAGACTTACTGGAATGAGTTTAGATGAAAAAATGGGTGGTGAAAAATTTTAATTCCAGTTTTATCTACCCCTTTTGAGACATTTTCAAACTTAAGCTTGTCCTGCAGTATAACATAATATTCCTTTCTATGGCCAACCCCTTTCACACATTTTCATATATCCGTGCAATGCCAAATATGGACAATATGTGAAGAACTCCTCACCCGTCTTGATATTTCCAAATAAAATATGCAAAATATTTGGATGACTGACTGGATTTTTCACTTGTATATTGGAATGTCTACATGGTATGACAGTTGAGATGTTTATAAAACAAAGTTACTAGAAGTAAATTTTATTACTATGTAATAGTCTAAGGTATAGTTGCTGCTGGAATGATATTCATGTGTTAATTTAAGAAAATCCTCATATCGTCTTATATTTTTAAACCCTTATGTCTTCATATTTGTTAAAAATACCAGATAAAGCCCTGTAATATTCAGATTTTTCTTTCTGGTTAAGAAATTTAGACACACTTACTTAGCTTAATATTACAAATCAAGGTAATCTCACATTGAGCAGAATCATCATTACAGCTGAGTTGTTTTACATATACATTTCACTTAGGTCATTCAACTATCGATATTTGTTAAAACAACAGATAAATAAAAGATGAACAGTTTTAACATTCTGGGCAATTTCATCTTCTTTTAGACTCACGTCCAGAGTGTAATGCAATGCAAAAACGTACATTTAAAATTTGACACGTAACTCTATCACATCTGATAAATCCAAGCAAGTGGTTCCCAGATCTTACTGTGCAGGCAGAATCTCCAGAAGGGCTTGTTAAAACACAAAATCCTGACCCTACAGCCAGATATGGATTTGTCTGAAATTACTCTCGTATGTGTAAAAGGCAACGAAAGACACTGAGTAGCACAGGGGTCAAAGATGCTGATCAATTGCTGATTTGCTCTCATTTCTTTATGTACCTTTCCCCATCTTGCTCGTTATCACAGGAAATCTCATTTTCCAGGCTGTTTGCCACCTCTAACTCATATTTAAGTCTGGGCAATGAGGAGCCTGAGGGAGAGTCAAGGGCAGGAGGAAGATAGAAGCCAGCCTGTTCTGCCCCCACCTTTCTGTTTTTTATGGACCCTTGGAAGTGGTTATGTCTTTTTTTCTATGGCTCCGGCTCTCACTGGGCAACTTTTCCAATCACAGTCCCAGGTTTTGCTAGACAGTCCTCATGAATGCCCTAGATCCAGCTGTATAGCCCCACTTTTGGCCTCTGGTGACACCACCTCTGACCTTTGTCCTTTTAGCACCTGGGTTAAAAGCAACTCTGAGTTAGTTTAGCAACTCTGGGTTAGTTTAACAATGCTGATTGCTAAACTCCTGGTGACTGCACCAAACCCTGTTTAATATGTAAATTCCTAGTCTTCTTGATTTCCTGTCTGGGCCCTGATGAATACCGCCATTGAGAACTTGGCATTATTTTTAAATATTTTACCTCAGGATAGCCTAGGCTAATATCCTAACTCAGCTGCCCCCTTCTTCCTCATCTTGTTTGCAGGTCAATCCCTCCTTGCATAGCTTGACCTCCTCCTTAAAGTTTATAGACAGTGAAAATGATGCAGAGAGAATAGAGATATCTGGAAAAGAGAGTAAGATGATGAAGGGGCAAAGTGCAACAGTGCTTTTTGTCACTATCGAACCTTAGTTGAGAGAAGAAATGGCCACCTCTGACATCACTGTTCTGTAATGTGGAGAGGCTCTCCTAATATTCAGAAAGGACCTCTTTATATAAATGTGAACTGTTCAGAGGAAACTGAATATTATCACGTATGGAAAAATGATAACTTAGAAATTACTGTAGAACCGGGAAAATAGTTAACTTATATCAGAAAGTCTCTTTGCTAATCAGAAACAATCCGATCGTTTGAAGACCTTTTGTGGGTGGAACCTGGGAATCCAGGTTCAAGATAAGTGATGGTTTCTAATGATAGAGGGCTCTCAAAAGCAGAAATAAAAAATACCCACCGTATCATGTTCTGAGAAGGTGAGGGCAGCACATTGAAACCTGTGGCAGCAATAAGCCACACTGGGATGTGGTGAGTATCAACACACATGGATTCCAGTTTTAGGTAAATAAGCAGAAAGTGGATTGGTATTCAGATTCACCCTTTTTGTTTATGAAGCAGTGTCCATCTATATGGCACACCCAGCTGGTGCTATCAGTATTGATTCCACCACATATTTTCTGGGCTCATCGAATAATCACTACGAAGGATATACTTACTTAAGTAGCATTAATTCTCATTGTTAAACAGATAAAATATAGTGCAACTTTTCTCTCTGATATATGTACCAACTATATATCAATTTATATTCTGTTTCTCAGTGATATTATCCTTTTCTAGTACAAGGTGTCTGTTAACATCTGATAAGGATTACTGTGGCTTCGAACACTATGGAGAGTCCAGCAGCGCAGTTTGCTAAAGAGGTCTGCCAAAACCTAATGCTGATTTCTTCCAGAGCACTATCTGGGTTGTAAATGTTGTAGCTAGTTTTCTGTTTCTCAGCAAAACTCTCATGTGCATTGATTTGTAAGTTGATTATACATGGAATATGATTCTGTATGATATCTTAGTAGCTTTCTTCTTTTCATTCCGTTTCAAAACAAAATCTAATAATTTCATTCAGAAAAGCATTATCACATACTTGTTTTGGAAAAATTACCTTGATGTACTGGAGAGTGCTCTCCTGTGTTGGAAAAATCTTGGTACATATTCAATGGCTGTTTGGACAGAGTATTCGGTACTAGGCGTGAGTTGCTCCATTATTTGACCGAATAATATCCAATTTTAGATATTCCACGTTGTACTTAGAGTAAAGCTCCTCCTTTCCACCTGCTTCTGTGAAATCCTCTCATGGGCAGGTTTACTTGTCCCAGAGGAGTCCTTTTACTTTTCATAAATTTTGTATTATTTTGACTTTCTATAATTTTCTTTCTAGTTGTACTTTGACTTAAGCCATCTTTGCTCCATGAATCTATTTTTAAAATAATGTTTAAGATAAATTGAAACACTAAAAATGGAAAATGCCAATTAAAAATATAAGTTCAAAGGATACAGAATACCTTAATATAAATAAATTGTGCCCTATTAACTAAATGCACTAAATATTTGTTTACTTAACTTAAATCCTTGACATGCACTCATAGCTTTTACAAATTATATTTAAGGGTTGCATCTTAATAATTAAGCTAAAAGAATTTAAAATAATATTATAGAGAATCATGATTGATCAGATTTTTAGTTGGTAAATGGATGTGAAGACAGTCTTGTTTTGAAGCTTTTTCCTCTGAAGCAACCAAAGGACTGTGGGAGATGTGAGAGAAATTATTCTCATATGTGTAGAAGGCTAGGAAAGATATTGAGTAGCACAGGGGTCAAAGATGCTGATCAATTGCTGATTTGCTCTCATTTCTTTATGTACCTTTCCCCATCTTGCTCCTTATCACAGGATATCTCATTTTCCAGGCTGAGAGAAAGTGTTGGATCAGCAGAGGTCTGAAGACTAACCCCAGACTACACTTAGGATTCTTTTAAAATCTTTGTATCCATCTTCAAGAGTTTTCTGTGACCCTTTGCTGGAATTCTTCAGGTGTTAAAGGGCCTCAGCCAGGCATGACAGATATTTTCTTTTTCCTGGAAGCCAGAGTACTACTTTTTCAGTCTTTGTATCATATGAGAGGCCTAGCCCTCTGCTCTCTTAGGGCTTCTGGTTAGCTTTCTAGCTAGTCTCAGGGACCTTATCATTGTTAACTCCCTAGAACCTCTCAGCAGGATCAAGTATAGGTCCATTGCCCATAACTTCCACCCTGAAGTTTCTAACTGTCTTTAAACATGCATCAATTTACCACCTTGGAAAAACAGACTCGAGAAAGACTCTCTCTCTTGATTCTATTGCATTCAGTCTATTTTTTAATTTCTCTATTTGTATCCACTGTTAAGTTTTTTAAGGAAATAACTTTCACCACTCTATTTCTCTAATTATACAACATGAATTCTTTCCTCAAATGCTTGTAATGTGATTTTAGTCCATGCTTTTTATTAAAGACTCCATGAAATACCATTAATGATTCACAGTCATCAAAATCCAATAGCTTCATTTTCATCTTCATTCTTCTTTCATCAACGCATTTGATATTGTTGCTCATCTTCACATGGATGGTATTCTTCTCATTTAGCTTATTTGACTCTGTCACCAATAATTTCTACATATTGTGGGTTACTTAGTCCTTTTCTTCCTTACACTTACGAATGTTCTCATCTTATAATGTATATTTTCTATGTGAACTACATAGAAAACTGTTCAAATAATTCCTCTGAAGTTAATTACCTATCAAATATTGGATTTATATCTTATTTTCTTATTTTTTAATAAATATAGATAATGCAAAGGATGTTTTATTTTTCCTGGTGCAAAAATAAAATCTGTGACAATGCATAACTATACAATGAGTGTCAGAAGCAATCAGTAGAAAGTAAAAGTTTTTGAACAACGGCAGCAACAACAAAGCTAAATTCTTCAAAACAGAAATCAACACTCCAAAATAGCAACTATTATTCCAGAAAGAGGTTTAGCCTTAATGTAGATTATTCTTTGATTACCTTCAGTATTTAAATTGAAAGCTAGTAGTGCACAGACTACATCTTATTCATCTTTTATCATCCAAACTGAATAGCACAGACTTTCCCACATATTGTTATCTTCACCGATATTTGCTAAATTAAATGTGAGGCTTAAAGTAAAAATTGTGCATACACACACGCATACACATACACAACTACATTCTACTTACCCTCATTACAATACTAAACTATTTTTTCTAAAAACTGTTTTGTATACAATCCTTAATTATGTAATTGTTGAAACACTATATATAAAACACAGCACTTTGGGAGGCTGAGATGGCTGGATCACGAGGTCAGGAGATCGAGACCATCCTGGCTAATATGGTGAAACCCCATCTCTATTAAAAAACTGCAAAAAATTAGCTGGGCATGGTGGTATATGCCTGTAGTCCCAGCTACTCTGGAGGCTGAGGCAGGAGAATTGCTTGAACCCAGGAGGTGGAGGTTGTGGTGGGCCGAGATTGCGCCACTGCACTCCAGCCTCGGTAACAGAGCAAGACTCCTTCTCGAAAAAAAAAAAAAAAAAAAAAAAAAAAGAAAGAAAGAAAGAAAGAAAAAAAAGCCCTGCCTGTTTTTCTTTCTTAGCTCGCAGTGCTAGTAAGCTCATCCATACAGTGCTACCACAGGCATCATTACAGTACAGTTTCATTAGAGCAGTATGACAAGATTCTTCTCCTTTGCTACAGATAAAATACAAAAGATATGAGCATTATTATTAGAGAAATGACAGATAATTTACTTGTAATACTTTAATAGTTGGTCCCTCCTTTTTTAAAGGAAAGAAGAAGATAGAAGGGGCTTTATCTGCTTCTTCCAGAAGCCCTGAATCATGTATGAGATGCAGTGGTGACTATACACAGAGCAGTTTGTGCTAGCGATTTACAGAAGTACTGTTTTATTTTATTTCTAACACAAAATTTAAGTGTCTGAATGCTTTAGGTAGGCACAAAAGGGAACGTGAAGGATGTCTGCGATCATCAAGTCCAACCGAAAGATTAGAGCAAAAAAAGGGAGAACCACTAATAACTGCCACAGTGGAATTCCCAGATTGATCAAAGGGCCCAGGGAATAGCACAGCTAGAGCTTGAGGGGAAGTAACTTCTGAAGATTTCTCGTGCCTTAGAGTCAGCAGAAGAACAACTGTCTGGGAGCTGCATTACATATAACGGAGATTTGGTGGCAGAAACACACAATACATGTGCCCAGATAGAGTAGTCATCAATAGCTTTGTCTATCTGACAGATATGTAAGTTGTCCCTTGGCACCCAATAAGGATTAGATCCAAGACTCCAGAAGATACCGAAATCATGGATGCTCAATTTTCTTAAATAAAACAATATAGTGTTTGCCTATAATCTAAGCACATCCTCCCCTACACTTTAAATTACCTCTAGATTACTGATAATACTTAATACAATATAAATGCTATGGAAATAGAAATTGTTGTTATGCTATATATAAAAATTTTTAATAATATTTTTATCATTGCATAGCTATTTTTTATTTGTATTTTTTTCAAATAGTTTTGATCTTGGGTTGATTGAATCTGCAGACACAGAACACACGGATACTGAGGACCAACAATATATTACTTGCTGCAGTTGAAGATTCAGCAAAGATTTACAGGAAAGATTTACTGTTCACTTTTGGGATCCTTATACGTGCCGTCTTTCTCTGTAACAGGCACATCCCAGTTCTAGAGCCCATAAAATTATCCAAAAGAAAGACATAGAAGCCTCCCTGTCCTACCAGGACTTGCACTAATGGCCTTACTGCAGTTGCAAGGAAGATGGGGGTGGAGGATAATAATATCTGAATTTCGCTGAATATTTATTCCAAATTAAACTGAGATTTTAAATAGTCTAAAAACACTAGACTATGCTAAACATATTGAAAGGGCATCTTGACTGGCAATTTTAATTATCCATACCCCTAATCCCCAATTACTAACTTCTAAAGGTTGATGAGTGCTTCATAAAACTGGTAGTAGTTAACTAAAATAAAATGATTTCACGTTTGTAGATTGCTGAATTGAGACTATATATTAAAATTGCTACGTATATAATAGAATTAGAAGACATTTGGGGAGAATATTTAGTCCATAAATGTTTCTATATGAGAAGAGTAAAAAGATGAGAGCTACTTGACTGGGAGTGAATAAATTAGTTTATCATTAAGTCCTGATATAACAAAAGTCACAGATATCCCTTAAGGTTAAGAAAATCTTTGGAGAAGAAACATTTTTTTTTTTTTACTTCAAAAATAGATAGAATTCAACTATTTAATTCATAAATCATTTAAAAAGAGGATCACTAAATTAAAAGTCAGCACATCCATAATAAAGTGAAAGTAACATGTTTAAGAAATTAACCTATCCTTTAACATTGACATAAATTACCCCTTGATTTCACTATGAAAGAAGGAAAATAATAGATTATATGGATTATGAATATGACCCAGCATGCACAGTTCTTTCATTCTTAGCAAATGGCCTAACCTCTATTCATACTCTTATAAAAGCTTTATGGTTTTATCCTTAAACAGAGCACAACTCAAATCATGCTTTGGCTTGCAATGTCTACACGAAGAATAAACCCATATGTCATGATAACTGTATACAGTGGATTTGTACTTCTCTTATGGAGCACAACCACAGCCATACTACACTGCTATTCTGTACCAAATACAGTTGTTTCAAAAATACAGGAACTAAAATATCAGAAAAAAATCCAGTATGTTCAGACAACTGTGTGAGCAATGAAATCCAATCGGTTTTATGCAAAATTCCATCTCGCTTTCCAAGTAGAAAAATATATTTACATGTTTTGAAAAATACTTGTTTCTATTTGATTAGCACTATATAGAGTCTCATGTTGTTATTTTCGAGACAGAGTCTCACTATGTCACCCAGGCTGAAGTGCAGTGGCGCAATCTTGGCTCACTGCAGCCTCTGTCTCTCAGGCTCAAGTGATCCTCTCACCCCTCAGTTTCCTGAGTAGTTAGGACCACAGGCACACGCCCCATGCCTGGCTAATTTTTATATTTTTTGTAGAGATGAAGTTTCACCATGTTGCCTGGGCTAAAATTTTTTAAATGTATATTCCTATGAAGAGTTTAAGTTACTTGAATATAGAATTACTTTGTATTTCATAACTCAGGTAATATTTCAACAGTATTTACACATATTTCTTTAGCAAAATGATTGTTTTAAGCATAGTACTGAAAGCCTTCACAGACTTTGCCAACAATCCACTTTGTAATATATGTTTTGTGTAAGGATGGCATATCATTAGTTCTCAAGCATTTGCATGAATCAGAAGTCACCTCAAAGGCCTATGAAAATGCAGACTCTGAGAGTTTAGTAGATTCACAGTGGGGCCTAAGAATTTGCATTGCTAACAGGTTTCCTGGTGATGCTGATGCTGCTAGCCTGGGACCACATACACTTTTCAAGAATATTAAAAAATATAATTTTTATCAAGCTACTGATAAAAATTTGGATACTTTTTTCCAAATTATAAGTAATTTGTTAAAAAAAAATTAATATCCAAGTTACAGTAAACTATTTTTTCTTTAATTACTAAAGAAAAAATAGTTTTACCTACCTTGTTAACTTTTCGAGTAATTAACAAATTTCATATTCAAAGTATGCTTGCTGCCAAAGAATCTCCATGTACTTAAATTCATTTTGGCAAAAAATAATATTTGACTTGAAATAAAATAAAATAAATAATAATATAAAAACTGCAAGTGACATTTTAAACTATCTATACATGGGCATGCATATGCCATAGCAATATTCTGATAACATGTTCATTAGGTAACAAAGACATAAACACTCCGCCACCTAAGATGTTTCACACTAAATAACAGAATATAAATCAGTGAGCAAATTGCCCATGATTACACAACAAGAAGTAACAAGTAGACTTTGATTACAGCTTTTAGCTAAAATATTATAATTTTCCTACTTTATTAAAACTTAGCTTCTTATTATCATGAATATCTCAACATATTTATACTATTTATAGACGAATTCCAAATATATTTCCAGCTCTCTGATTTTGGACTGCTCAAATGTTATGTGCTTAATACAATGAAGAAAAGAAACGTAGAATTGAGCGATGACCCTCTCCAAAAAAAAAAAAAAAAAAAAAATTCCAAAAGTGTAAAACACATTTTGAAAGGCTTGGGTGCCTTACCTTTTTTTTTTTGCATAAAATATTGCAATACACATATTTAATAAGTGCTTAATATTACCTTGTAGAACTGGTATCATATCTGGTGTTCTCTTGCATATGTGTCCTATGTGTTATGTAGCTTATAAATGGAGACTTAAATCTTCATTTGAGTGTTTTATATGGTTAAGAATTATACAAAATTTTTATCAGACTATTAAATGTCTAATAGTAATGTCCATTTTTTAATTATTATTTGGCATTCTCCAGTGACAATGAAATTACTGTCTCTGAATAAGCAGCAGGACACATTCAAGAGGGCAATCAAGAGAATGACCAGGTATTGCCCATGCCACCTTCGCAATCAGTCTTTTTGGTTTAGATAACTTTAAAATTGCTCTTGCATCCCCACCCCATGCTTTTTTAGTCCATTGACCTCTATGTATGACAGCTTCTAAAGATTTATAATCAAGAAAACATTACTGTTGTCTTCTGTAACTTGCATACTCACAGTCAGGAGGCATCTTTTCCACAAATATCTTGTAATATTCTTGTAGAAGTTCAAAGTTTTCCTGATTAATACTTTCTTGCAAAGAGACATCTCCAAACCTACAAAGAGAAGAAAGAAAACAGTTATGGGTTATAGAATAGTGCCAGAAAGTAACACATTTTACCTTTCCTTTTTAAATAGATTGGAACAATTTTCTAAGGAAAGAGTCTGCCTCGTTTTCCAAGCTACATTGCACAATGGTGATTTCAAACATACTCCATTCTCCACTGGTCCTGATTTCACTAATCACTTCTAGCACATCAAATACCCTCACAATCATCGAATGTGAACTTAGATGAAATATTACAGGTAAAATACCAGCCTCTGTGCATGAGCATAACAGATAATAGTTTTCCCATTCTACTCCACCCCTCCACTGCAGGGCTACATTTCTGTATGTGTTTAACCAAAACTCCTTTCTTATTATCTATCCAACCTTCCCCTTCACTCAAGGCAACACAGGGAGGGGTCCAGAAGACAAGCACTGGGCACTGGCCTGCATGCAATCTTGCCCACACTATCAACTGCTGTAGGCACAGGTAGAGCCCTCTTCCCAGAGAGTAGACTATTTCTGCTGACATTTATTTTCTGTTCATACCATGAAGCCAAAAATGGTTCTGTACAAGTAGTCTTCCACCTCCTGTTCAAGATGAACCTGTCTACCTGTGTGTCATTAACCTTGTGTTCTCTTTGAGAACTGATCAAGTTCAAACCTAAAACCTACTTGTCCCTCTATAAAAGTATGCTATGTAAATGGCTTCCAATATGTATCTCCATCAAAAGCTGTATTTTGAGATGTCAATGGAAAACTTCAGTGTGCATTTTCCCACTCCACTTCAAATGTAACACAATCCAAAATTAAAACTGCCTCCTCCTTTGAACGATTTCAAAGCAAATATTGCTAATCACCAATATTTTGGCACTAAAGCAGGTTCAAAATCTAGGAATCATTTTGGATTTCCTCTTTTCCTCACCTTACTCACTGTACCTCAGTCTTTTCATGTCTCTTCCTTTTTTATTCTTCTAAATTACTGTCATTATATATTAAGACACTTAATTATATCCAGTCTGAACTCTCCTAAAGCTTTCCAAATACCACAGAACTAGGTCTCTAGTCTCTTTCACGTCCAATTTATCTTTTGGACCCTGGTCAGATCATTCAGTCTGAATGAAAAGTGAATTCACTTATACAAAAAATATTTAGTATCAACTATGTACCAGACATTGCACCATGCAATAAATGAAATGCTGGAAAAATTAGTCTAACATACTTTTCATCCTATCAGTTCACTGAACTTCAATTCTTCTCTCCTCCCTGAAAGGATGATGTCTTATAACCCCCTTAGTTTAGCATCTAACTTTCCACAACGTCTTCCAAAGCCTCTTGTAGGAATGTAGTTACACTGTCCTCACTTAGCAGCAGTGTTTCAATGCCTTTGGGACTTTTCACATGCTATCCACTCTTGACTGGAATGTCTTACTTTTCTTGATGGCTTGATTAATTCTGATTCATCTTTTAAAGCCTGGCTCATCTCTTCTTTGATACTTCCCGCATGGACTCATCTCCCATCTGTGAATCACTTTCTTTTATGCACTATTCCTGTCCCTTCCACACCTTTAATTATTGCATCAGTCAAACTGTAATGTAATGTTTGTTGACTTGTCTTCCTCACTGGATTATACATTCTTTCAGGACAGGAATCAGATTCCATGCTTCTTGTTACCTTTTGTTCTCCTTATGTCCCATAGCTCTGAAGAGCAGTGCCTGATATAAAGTCAGTGTTTACTATCTATAGAGTTGAACTTGGAGAACAGGGATACAGACCCTCAAAATCTAGAGGAGTTTCCATAGAATCTGAAAGCTACCCTTCTAAGTTTTTCAGACACTACAATCAACTGGTATTTAAAAAATACCATCCTTCATCAGGCACAGTGGCTCAAATCTGAAATCCCAGGACTTTGGGAGGCCAAGGCAGGCAGATCACGCTGTCAAGAGATCGAGACCATCCTGGCCAAAATGGTGAAATCCATCTCTACTAAAAATACAAAAATTACCGGCATGCCCAGCTACCCAGGAGGCTGCGGCAGGAGAATCACTTGAAGTAGGGAGGCAGAGGTTGCAGCGAGCTGAGATCATACCACTGCACTCTAGCCTGTCGACATAGAGAGACTTTGTCTCAAAATAAATAAATAAATAAATAAATTAATTAATTAATTAAATTAAATAAACCATCCTTACTGGAATAATAGTGTTATGAAGTAAATGTTTGTGTTGTCCTAAAATTCATATGTGGAAGCCCTAACCCCCAAAATGGCAGTATTTAGAGATAAGGCCTCTAAGGGGTAATTAAAGTTAAATGAGATCATGAGGGTGGGCTCTCTCTTTTCCACAAACACAAAGAAGGGGTTGTGTGAACAGACAGGGAGCAATGTGGTCAGTCGTCTGACAGCCAGAAGAGCCCTCATCAGCAATCAGATTGGCTAGAGCCTTGACCGTGGACATCCCAGCCTCCTGAACTATGAGAAGCAAATTTCTGTTGTTTAAGCCACCCAGTCTATAGTAGTTTATTACAGCAGCCCAAGCAGACCAGTGGTATTTATTTATCTAAGAACGGTCATATACAACATCTACATTTTGGTTTCGAGTAAACAGTAGTAAAATATTACTCCTAGATTACATAGCATATCTAACATGTAGATGTTGCCTTATAATGCCCAAAATTCAGAATCACGAAAAGGAGGTTCAGAGAGCGGAGAGAAAGCGATTTGCTCAAATTAGCAGTTGGTTGATGTCAGAGTGCTATGCAAATTCAGGCCTTCCGCTTCTCTCAGCTTTTTCCCTACTTTGCCATTTTGCCTTCTTTACCAGTATTGTGAGTCTTGTTCAGCTTCCATGTGTGAAAAAAGTGCACTCTTAGCATGCAAGAGAGATGAGAAGGAAAGGACACCTCTTAAATAAAATGACTGACCACTAGAACAGTCACAATGACTGAATGAAACAAATTAGTCCAGTTTAGAAGCCTTAACAATATAATGCTGACTAGTCTTTGAAAAGTCTGTCTATGGAAGAGGCTCATCTCTCTCTCAAGATCACAATCACAGGCTTTATTAATTCCAAACCAAAACGTTCTACTCTAGCGTACCAAAGAAGAGAGATTTTACAGTGCTGCTCCCCTTCTCCACGTGGTACAGTTTATGCTCAGGAATATCAGTCATCTCAAACACTGAGTTTGCTGAGAAACAAATATATAGAGACAAATAGAATATAATCTGATCCTAGCTTTCGAAAGTGCTTTATTATCAAGGCAATGAGTATGCAAAGCACTTTTAAACTTACCTATGGGGCAGGGGTCACTTGGAGAGTGGATTATAGACAAGAAAGCTTATTAAATATTACAATATCAAAGAACGTCTAACTCCCCAAATTGTTGCCTGTGAAGAAGCTTCTCCAGCCAGCCCCAACAGCCAAGATAATAACTTCTGTCTCCAAAATATTTCCAAAGTATGTTCTATTATTCTTTTTTCTTTGTTTTTGAGACAGTTTTGCTAGTGTTGCCCGGTCTGGAGAAAATGATTTAATCTCAGGCTCAATGCAACCTCCACCTCCCGGGGTTCAAGCAATTTTCCTTCGTTAGCCACCTGAATAGCTGGGATTACAGACACCCACCAATATGCCCAGCTAATTTTTATTTTTGTATTTTTAGTAGAGACGGGGTTTTACTATGTTGACCAGGCTGGTCTTGAACTCCTGATCTCAGGTGATCCACCCTCCTCAGCCTCCCAAAGTGCTAGGATTACAGATGTGAGCCACTGCACCTGGCCTGTTCTATGATCTTTAACTGTTATCTATATATTCTGTAATCTCTATATGTGAACCATGTAAGATGTAAAAATAAGTATTTTAAACAAATAATTTGTGTGTGTTTTTTGTTTGTTTGTTTTGTTTTGAGACAGAGTCTCACTCTGTCACCCAGACTGAAGTGCAGTGGCACAATCTAGGCTCACCACAACTTCTGCCTCCCAGGTTCAAGCAATTCTTCTGCCTCAGCCTCCTGAGTAATAGCTGGGATTACAGGCACCTGCCACCATGCCCAGATAATTTTTGTATTTGTAATAGAAATAAGGTTTCACCATGTTGGCAAGGCTGGTCTCGAACTCCTGACCTCAGGTGATCCTCCTGCCTTGGCCTCCCAAAGTGCTGGGATTACAGGTGTAAGCCACCATGCCCAGCCAAAAGAAAAAAACAGAAACAAACAAACAAAAAAACTGTTTTTAAACAGTGACTCATGGGATCATAGAACAATCATTTGTTGGCTCAGCAAGTCACTATAAAAAAAAAAAAAGTTAACATTACCAAATAATAACCATTATAATAAACACAATAAAAGATGATTATTCTGTTTTAGATAAAAATATTGACACTATTAGCTGTTTACAATATTGAGGTATGTATCAACATAAATTCTGAACTTTAATATACACATAGGTGTTTGTAAACAAAGAAGGTTAATCCATGCGAATGCTTTATTTATTATTAGCATCAAGATTTTCCTCAATGTTTTTGACATATTTAAATTTGATTTGGGCCAGGATTCCTTAAATATGAAAATTTACCTTCTATGTCAAATAATTTGGTATTGATAAAAAGGAAAATGTTACCTATAAATCGAGTTAGTTTTTATATGCAGAAACATGTCGGACTTCTCATCATATACTTAAAAGGAAAAAAGAAAAAAACTCAAGTCCCACTCTTACACCAAAGCTTACCTCTCAGCCAGAGTTTGCTGTTCATTGATTCCAACGTTAAAGAGTACTGGATACACATGAAGCAACTGTCCTTCTTTAATCTGTGGAGGGAGCGACTCAAACATTCTGCCTGGAAGCCTGACCTCTACCACGTAATGTTCTCTAAAGAAGGCAGAGGACAAAGGGAAGAAGCCTTACTTATTTGTTTTATGTTATTTTAGATTCATTGGAAGAAAACAATAAAAGGGTTGGAATATAGCACTGATTTAGGTTTCTGTTTGCTATATACTTATATTCCTCATTCATTCTTCTCCTTACTAACTTACTTGACATGAAAAATTGTTAGAATTCATTTACATGTATGATTTCTCTACCTCACTCTGAATTCCTTTAGGAAAGAAATGTTTAGGTCATTTTTGCATACTCAGGGTCATGTGCATCGATAGCATACTTTTTTTTAAATTATTTTTAAAACTCAATAAATCCTAAGAATAAGAACACTAATTTAATGACTGCTGTTTCAATAAAGTAAAGCTAAATAATTCAAATCATTTGTATAAGTTTTTGGTATGACCTGATTGTTATTACTCTCGATGAGTGTTTCTGTTTATGATGGGCTGACGGAAAAGTAATGGTTTTATTGCTTAGAGTGTAACTTTTGGGAATTCTGGTCATTTTGAAACATTAACATATCACAAGAGCATTTTTCATTGGAAATGTCCATTAAAAACTACCCCTATTTTTTTAATGTTGAAAAAAATTTTTAAATTGTATTTTAAGTTCTGGGGTACATGTACAGAACATGCAGGTTTGTTACATAGATATACATGTGCCATGGTGGTCGGCTGCATCCCCATCACCCCCTCATCTACATTAGGTATTTCTCCTAATGCTATCCCTCCCCTATCTCCCCAACCCCTGCTATCCCTCCCCTAGCCCCCCACACCCCGACAGTCACTGGTGTGTGCTGTTCCCCTCCCTGTGTGCATGTGTTCTCATTGTTCATCACTCATTTATGAATGAAAACAGGCAGTGTTTGGTTTTCTGTTCTTGTGTTAGTTGGTTGAGAATGATGGTTTCCAGCCTCATCCCTGTCCCTGGAATATGATTAATAAGAGCAGCTACTTATATATTTTTAAAATTGACATCTTCTGATACAGTGTGAATTGAATATAGAAATTTAGAAACTTTTGCCCAGAGGTTGGGAAAATCCATGTGTTTCAGGAGCTATTTAGAGTGGTGGGATTGTAAAATATGCATTGGAGAAATAAGCATAGAGCAAACAGTGAGCCTCTTTGTGAAAATCTTTTTAATTTCTCCTAGTAGAACATTACTGATAAACAGTATGGACCACTGACCCTGAGACTTGTTTCTTCCTAGCTATGAAATAGAGACCTGGTAAATACCAAGAATTTAGCAAGCAGGGATGTTAGCATTACCTTCAGATGAACGAGCACATTATTTTTCTTTGCTTAATTGCTCTCAATGCCATTTACAATAGGCTGGTTAACAGTCTTTCAGGAATATGAGAAGCATCAACGAGTCAGTTCATGTTTTAAACTTTTTCCAAAGGTGAAATATAATTTCTTTGTGATAATTTTACCAGCTTTATTATGAAATAATTGATATGAACTCATTCATTTTAAGTATATAATTCATACTTTTAGCAAATTTAAAGAATTTCACAATCATGACAATAATCCAGGTTTAGTACATTTCCATCAACTTAAAAAGATTCTGTGTGCCTGTTTATAGTCAACTGTACTATCACTGCCAGCCCAGAAAGCCACTCACCTCACCTGTTTTCTCTCTATTTCCTATGAATGAATTTTATTTTTCTGCATACATCCCATGTATTGACTCATACAGTATGTAATCTTTTCTGTCAGGCCTTATTCACCTAGCATAATGTTTTTGGAGTCATCCATGTTGTGCCACGTATTAGTAGCTTGTTCCTTCTTATTAGTGAATAGCATTCTATTGTATAGATACCACATTTTTGTCTACATATTTATTAGCTGATGTGGATACTTGGATTACTGCATGATTTGGGGTATTAATTAATAATGCTGCTATGAACATGTGGGAATGAGCCATAGTGTGAAACTATGTTTCATTTTCTCTTGGGTATATGTCTAAGAGTCATATGGTAATTTTATATTTAACTTTTTAAGACTGCCAAACTGTTTTGAAAGTGACATTTCCACCAGCAATGTACAAGGGTTCCAAGTTTTCCACATTCTTACCAACATTTGCTCTTATCTGATGATTCTAGTGTGAGTGAACTGGTATCTGTGATTTTAAATTTATTCTTCTAATGACAAATTAGGTTGAGTATGCTTTCTTGTACTTATAAATCATTCATATATCCTTTTTGGTGAAATGGCTATTCAAACTTTTTGCTCATATTTAAATTCGGTTTTTGGTGTCATTATTATTGAGTTGTAACATTTATTTACATATTCTGAATATGAGTACTTTTTCAAATATGTGATTTGTAAATATTATCTTCTAATTTGTGGCTTGTCTTTTCATTTACTTAATGGTATTTTTTGATGCTTAAATGTTTATATAATTTTGATGAAGTCCTATTTATCTATTTCCTTCTTTTATGGGTCTTGATTTTTAAATTATGTCTAAGAACTCATTACCTAAACACAACTTACAAATATTTTCTCCTGAGTTTTCTTCTAGATTTCCAGTTTCAGTGCTTACATTTAGACCTATAATGTATTGTGAGCTAGTTTTTGTATATGTGTAAATTCTTCTCTTTACATATAGATAAACCAATTGTTCCAGCATCGTTTTATGAAAAGACTCTCTAGTCTCCAATGAATTACCTTGGGATCTCTGGTGAAAATCAATTGATTTTAAGGATAATAATTTATTTCTGGGCAATAAATTTTGTTATATTAATCTACATCTATATTCCTATGCTAATACTACACTGTCTTGATTATTATAGCTTTGTAGTAATTTGTGAAGTCAGAAAGTATGTAAGTTTTCCACTTTCTTCTTCTTTTACAAAATGTCTGGGTCCTTTGCATTTACATATAAATTTTAGGTTAGGCTTGCCAATTTCTGCAAAAAAACTACTGAGATTTAGATAGTGATTGCAATAAATCTATAGATCAAATATGAAGAATTACTATTTAAACAATATTGAGTCCTCTAATCCATGAACACAGACTGTCTCTCCATTTGTTGGATTCTATTAATTTCTCTCAGCAATATTTCATGTGTTCTGTGTACCACATTCAGACTAACTTTGTTAAATTTATACCTATTCTTTTGTGTGTGTGTGTGTGTGTGTGTGATGGTGATTTAGACTCATTAATCTAAACCACCACTGTTTCTGACAACCTGCAGGATTGTGCTATTTCCTACTCCAATCCAAGTCAAATGAGTCCTTCTAGCAGCAAAGCTGCTGGTATTAATGGCCTTGCCCTAGGAAAGCTGTGTTCACAGGGCCAGGGTTGATGGGAGCAGTCCTCAGCAAAATGCCACAGACTGTAACTGATGTCGCCCACTGTTCACTAGTTTTTCACAAACAAGTACTTCTGAATTTGTGGTGTGCATCCAATTTATTCTATTTGTCCCAAAATGGTTGTTTCAGATTATTTCCAGTTGTAATATTGCTTTTGGAGACAGGGTGCGCTAAGCTGCTCACATCATCATTCTAGGAGTCACATCCCTACCTGTATGATCACTTTTGAATTTTGGTACTGCTTGAAGAACTTCCTAAGAAAAAGCATGCTGCACTCTGCCTACAGCGAATGGCCTGGTAAGCTTTCCTTAAACTTTGGGATATAAATATATGAAAGCATTTTACTTTTAATAATACACTTCAGAGAAAAATAGAATTGTACTGTTTTTCAGGTGTGTATATGAGCAATTTTATTCTTTTTCTCCCAGTGAATGGCAAGTTAAGTACTAATTCTAGGTAAATATTTAGTTTCTGAGGATGTGGGTTTTTAAAAATTATACTTTAAGTTCTGAGGTACATGTGCAGAATGTGCACGTTACATAGTTATACGCTTGTCATGGTGGTTCACTGCGTCCATCACCCCATCACCTACAATAGGTATTTCTCCTAATGCTATCCCTCTCCTAACCCCTCACCCTCCAACAGGCCCCTGTGTGTGTGACATTCCCCTCCCTGTGTCCATGTGTTCTCATTGTTCGACTCCGAAATGTGGGTTTTTTTGTGTGTGTAAGAAAGTCACTTCTCAGTCAACCATGTGTTTCGGGGCATCCTTCACCACAAAATTTATAATAATTATTTTATGTTTACTATCAACAGGAAAACAAGTTTACTTTGAACTTTTATACTTAGTCTCTTTAGCATCTCTCTCTAGCATGAAAAGGGTTCTCCCTCTCATATATTCATGTTTTGAACCTGACCTGAAAATGTTTCAAATTTTAAATATCATCATGCAGCAATTAAAAGCACTAACAACGCCAGAATGGTTAGTTCTCCTGATTGAGACAACTTACTATAGGATGTACCTCTTCTGTTGGAGGTCTGTTCTACACACTATCATTTTTCTTAATTATTTCTGATTTTTTCCTCTCATCCACTGACCTTTGAGGCTATTTATTGAAAGCCCTTCTCGGAAATCTCACAGTCTGAGAGTGACTAGTCAAAAATAATTAAGAAAAATGGTGGTATATTCCCCTGACACAGAAATATATCTTTTCTAAAATGTTGCTGCTTTTAACGGAATTTAAAGTCATTTCAAGAATTATGACTCTATTAACTGAACAAATCCCACAAAAGTAAAAACACCCAGAGCTTTGGATGAGATAGTAATAAGGAGAAAAGTGTTCTCAGGCAGGCTATTACTCTGAATTTCTAGTATTTTGTGGGCAAGAACTGCCATACTCACTTCACTACAATTTAAAACATTCATGAAATGACCAGGAGTTTTTCTAAATTGTCCCCTATCATATCACCCATGTTTATTTCTTAACAAAAAGGAAAAGAAAGCAGACGAAAAATTCCCAAATCAAACCTGAATCCCCTGCCTCCTCTGACAGGAGTTAATATGACGTGTCTAACACAGCCTGGTCTCTAGGAAGTGAGCACTGCTTACCGTCTTCCTGTTATAACTGGCAACACATCACTGGATTTGGCTTCAATTATTTTAAACGCGACTTTCTTTAAATCGGAAATGCCAACAGCCATGTCCTCTAGCATTCCAATTTCATCGCCTAAACAATGGAAAAGGCACTTAGTTACAAACAAACATTGGAGGAAAATGTCACTGACGACTAGGCCTCCCTGCTGATATTTGTTCTAGCATTTTAGTGTATGAGTTTCTGAATGCAGTGAACCTACTCTAGACACTTTTCCTCAGAGGCTGAAGGTTTTCCTTAGTGAAATGAGAACCATTTCAATGGACTTCAGAAGTCAATCTACTCTTTGAAGGAAGAAAGCATGTGGACATTTGCTGTGAGGCCGGAGAGAGGTTTTCACCCCTTGACAATTTGTGCGCCTTTCTTTCCATTGTCGAGACTGATATTTGTTGTCTAGAAATAACAGAAGTAACTGAACTGATAATCACTGACCCAGGTTCATGCTAGTTTTGTATCTCCATACATTAACCAATGAAGCCTGAGAAGGAGATCATTACTATTCTAGATCGGCAGTCTTAACAGAAGTATGTGAGCCACATATGTAATTTTAAGCTTCCCGGTAGTCATTTTTTAAAAGAGTGAAATTAAAAAGGTAGAATTAATTTTAATAATATATTCTACTTAATCCAGTGTATCCAACATACCATTTCCATTGTAAATATAAAATGATTAATTATTAATATAAAATAATTTTAAAACTAGTTTTTGAAACCTGGTAGGCATATCTAGTACATATTGATTTGGACCAGACACATCTCAAGTGCTCAACAGTCACATGAAGCACACGAGGCTACTATATTGAACAGTGCAGTTCTAGACATTACAGAGTTGAGACTTTAAAAATCTAGTCATTCAAACTATGTTGGCACAGAGGCTTTTATATTAAAAAAGCCAGATAGCTTCTCAGGAGTCCACTCCGAAGTAATCTATAATTCCATTTTCAAAATGTAATGGGAGGCAAAAGTAAGTCACAAGGTGAATGCAAAAAATTGAAAGTTACATTATTTTTGTAATACTTGGTGCAATAAAAGTTTACCTCTTATTTTTATGTTTTCCTGAAAAATTTATGAATTAAATATCCTTATGAACAGAAATGTGATTTTAACTGGTACTAAAGCAATACTCACTGTATGTACTTAGCAGTCCTTCATATTGTACTATCAACCCCACTGTGTGAAGCTGCTGTAGGAAGCCTGGGTCATACAGACTTGTCTGTAATTTGATGATAAAACCACAAACCAATCCAGCAAGCTGAAAACAAAATATTGATAAGATTTACTGCAGTTAGCAAATGTATTCATTTTATTTTGAAATATTTAAGACTTCTGAGGCATCACAGATTCAATTCTCAGGTATGTGTAACAAAACTACATCCATTTGGTAGACATATTAAACAAGCTGACAGTCTCTGATGTAGGATTGCTGTGGATAAAAGTCTTGGGGAAGGTAGAAGGGCAAAGGGAGAAAGAATATGGACAGGAGTCAGGTTGACTGATGGGTCTTCAAATCTTGTTTACCATTTTTAACAGTAAAACCATAAACACAAACACTTGCAAATTTTTATCATTTTCTGTATATGTAGAATAGAGATGGCAGTAACCATTTCACAGGCCACTAAAAGAACACCATGATGAAACACGTATGTATAGGGCAGAGCATGTTTCCCATACCTGGTTAGCACCACATGCCACTGGACCTTTCGTGAAATAATGGGAGAAAGGGATAGTTCAGCTAAAACATTTCCTTTTCCTAGAATGTTAGGAAAGAAAAGTCTTCTTTTTCTTTTTTATGGGGATGGAGGGAGTTGGGGCAAAGGAAGGCACCAGCACAGCCACTTTGATGGAGGCAGGCCTTGGCATTATGAATCATGTTGAGTGTAGACAAAGAAGGTGGCCCTGTCAAACTCCCATTCAAGCCTTACTGCCCTGAAAACTTATTTTAAAAACAAAATAAGAGATCATTGTGAAACCCTTTCCCAGGAGTCATGGGGGAGCTGTCCAAATAAGGGGCCGCCAACAGACCCCTTGCCAAGTCCTAGCTTGTCACCTGCAGTGCAAGGCAACAATCCCCTCCCTTACACTGTATGTAGACCCCCATGAATAATACAAAGATGGCGACCACTTCCTTCACAGACTTCATACCCCATCAAGCAGAATTTATATTTTGGAGACTTGACCATCTCTTTTCAGAAATAAATATTTAAGGTCTCATAAACTCTTTGCTTTGGATATTCAGCTGATATTTATCATGAATTGGAAAAATGAGGTATAAAAACTTTAAAGATCTTTTTAAAAATAAAACGGTCCAAATCAGAATTCTATCATCATCAAGGACAGAATGTTAACACTTCGGCACTGTTCTGTACTAACAATAACAACAGGCACCTACTGCTTGACTGAAGACGATGTCTCTTCTTAGCGTCAGCATCAGACACTGGGGCAAGCTGTATGCAAGTTCCTGAAGGAGCACAAACGTCAGGGACTGCTTGGCTCGGTTCACCACTTCTCCCATGCAGTCCTTCAGGGTAAGGATGAGGGGATACAACTGTTCATACCAGTCCTCTGGGGGAGGGGGTGTAAGAACAGTGCAATAGATGAAGGAAGATCTTGGAATATAATGCAGAACCAACTTCCAACTTATTTTAAACTTTTCAGTGAAGTCAGACATATTCTTAAGGAGTCACAAAGATTAGACTTGAAGGTCTTTAATTATCTCCCCTGAACTCTGCCATGTCTATAAGCAGCCACCCATCGGATCTCTCCACGTGGATGCATTTAACATATTTGCAGCAGATCGCCTCTCTTCTCTGCTCATCTTTAACCTGTGCACTGCCTGTATGTTAGTGAGTTGTGCTACCAAACTTTTCTCATACTGGAAACAGAAGTTTTACTGGACTTCCTCTTCTGCAATTTTCACACAAATTTCTCTGAACATACATGTAAAAATCCTCATTAAATTAGTTCTACTACTGTAATAGTCCATCAGCACGCATCATCTCCTTGTCCCTGCACGTTGTGGTTTATTGCTTTCCCTTGGATCACTTTCAGGACTACTCCCTAACCCATCTCCCTTCCTCCGGTCACACTCTACTGAACTCCCTTCTCAACAGTGTTGCCAAAAAGATTCCTAATCAGTTTGTATCTGATTCTATCACTCACTTCTCACTTCTTAAAATACTTTGAAAACAACAACAAAAAAGCATTAAAGCATTCAGAATAAAGTTCAAACTAATGAAAGATTCTCCGTTATCTAAACTTTGCGTATTTGTCTAATCTCATCTTTCAGAACTTTATTTGCTGTCTTCAGTCTCAGGTGAAGTGAGCAATATATATTTCCTTAAACCTATCCTGTTTTCTCATCCCAATGTCTTTGCAAATCCTATCTCCTCTCCTAGAACACTCTATTTCTACTTTCCTTCCTGACAACCCCTTTATCTCCTCTGCAAACTCAATTCAGGATTTCTCTTCTCCAGGAAGTCTTTCTTCACTCCCCCCCGCCCACTCCCCTTCCCTGTTCCCTGAAGTTTGGGTTGAGCTGACTTCTTTTGTGCCCATAGCTTCCTGTCCTTACTGTTCCAGGACTACTCACACACTACTCATCGTTTTTCTCTGCAAGAAAGACAACTCACTGAGGGCAAGGAATTTATTTTTTAATCACTGAATCCCTAGAACTTAGCATAGTGCCTCGCATATAGTAAATACTCAATAAGTTTTAATTGAATGAGAAAAATTACAATAAACATAACAAAGTTTTAAAAAGATATAGCCAGGTATGAGCAAGTCAAGTTTGGGGCAGTATTTGGGATTCAAATAGTTATTCTTCAAATGAGAATGCAAAATTGAGACCATTTGTGCTATTTGTGTGTCTAGATTTCTAACATGCATCAATTACACAATTATGACTTTGGTATGATATAGAAACAATTTATGTTCTATTTCAGTTAATTTGGAGATCAAAGCCCTGGCAAATGTTAAATGTCATAAATTCTTGACTGTGTGACATTCCCTTAATATATAAATAAGTTAATGGACAAATACAATTTAATATGAATGAGTGCATGCTGCGAAATTAATTATAAAGCAGGAACTGAAATGATACAATCTCCTCATCATGAGAGTGCAAGCATTATTGTGAGTAATGTAAGTGGTAAATAACCAGTTAAGACCTTGAAAGAGTGACAGAGAACAATAAAAAGAATCATAATCATTACTGTACCGTGTCTACTATCACTTATTTATTTTATGTTGTGGTATAATAGACTAGATGAAATAAACTGAAAGGCTTGAAAGGATAATTAATGGCCCCAACATAATAAAAAGATATGCTCATGTTAATATTCTACGAAATGCCTATGTGATGCTATAATGTAAAATATATAAGAATGTTAGAAACTGTTATTTAAAAATATTGTAGACTTAAGTGCTATTTTAAGGATAAAAACATAGAGAAAAAGAATGTCAAAGAGGCCTATTAATGCATAATCATCTAATATTGGACAAACTTATAGGCAGCCTAGAATAAAATGTGAACAATGGTTCAATTTAAACAAGCATCAGTTAACTGCTGATTCTTACGTTTCTGTCATGTGTAAAAGGGAAAATGGAGGTACACTGATTTTTTTTCATAGTAAAAGATACATCAGTAGATACCAAGAATGAATTTCCTATATTCCTTTTTTTTCTTATTTGTATTGTTTATCTCCTGTTCTCTTTCTCACTTTCTTATTTGTTGTTCTCCATATGAATGGGCAGACTAACAGACACAGGAAAGCACTAGAAAAAACTTCAATAAATTAACAGATGTAGATTTTAGATGATAACAGACTGAAAACTGATTTTGTTCTGTGCTTAGCTCTGCAGAGATCAGTTTCTACTAACTTCCAAACATAAAATACAGCTTCTGTGCAGTAGGTGGCGCTGCTTTATCAGGCTGAAGCAGAACTACTTTGACTTACTGCAGTCAAGTAACTGATTTGTATTTTTGCATGCAGTGGGGTAGTTCCCAAACAGCATGGACTTACTGTTTCAGCATCCTGCATCATACTATCCTGAATCAAGTGCTCAATACTTTATATGCTCTTTCTAGTTAGAAAATTAAAAAAATAAGTGGCCACATTTTTTCTTGCAAACTATTAAGTGACAATTCTAATTAAATATTTCTCTTAAAAGTATTTTAAAAACTTTGCAGATGTTCTCATTAGCATAAGGATAATTGCGTTATTTACCTCCATCTTCACTTATTTGACCAGTTGATTCTTAACTTAATTATAAATTAAAATCAGACGACCAAAGAAACAAAACCCAAACAAGTCTGGTTTCCAGTTCTACTAGAATAGAAGTGAAACACTGGAGGAAAAAAGAAACACATAATATTCTAAACCTAGGAACATGGTTAGATACTAACAATATCTTGATACTAACAATATTCCAGTGTCTCTGTTTAGCATAATTATATATACTTTTTATGGCTAAAATTTCCTATTTCTGTCAATATAGGAAAGCATTAATTATGAATGAGAAAATCACAAGTTTGTGAGAAAGGTAAACTCTTTAAAATAGCAGTAAGCCTTCTATGGAGGCGCGTGAGAAAGCTAAAATGACGTTTTTTTCTAGGAGAGAAACAATTTAAGTTGAGCAGATAATGGAAAATTGTACTGGCAAGTGCAAATTCCAATGACTCCAGGTTTTATTCTCTCTTAATATTCAGTCAGTGTAAATCTCAGGTTCTGAAATAAACACAGTGACTATGACAGGACAAAGCAAGGCCAAAGTTGGTTCATAAATGGCCTTTTTGCTGCAATGAACATCCCAAATCATTCTCACAAAGAAACAGTAAATGCTTTAGTTTTTGCTTTGAAACATGTTTTGAGGGGGGAAGCTCTTGGCAGATTTGAGGCTGTTGACACCTGCCCTCACTTCTGCGTCTCTCCATACCTCACAATTTACATGGTGTTTACCCGGTCCTCCAGATAAAGATGAACGTGGTATTCATTCTGTCGTGTGTGTGTGTGTGTGTGTGTGTGTGTGTGTGTGTGTGTGTGTACACACACAATCTTAGCTGAAACTTGAAGAAACTGAACTCAGAAGAGTAGATGTGTGCATTTCAGGGTTTTGTACTTTTATACACACACACACACACACACACACACACACACATACACACACATTTTTGATACACCTAGTGAAACTAAGGGTGTCCCACAATATAGTAACTGCCCCACCATCTCTCCCCTGAGCCAACAAGCCTAGCAGGCACTAAGTGTGATTTTATTCCCTGGGCTCCTTTCCATGACAGAGGAAAATACTAAGAGAATGTTTTAGTGTCTCTATAAAAACTTGCTGAGACTCCTTAACCCTGAGACCAACAAGCAAAGTCTTTCCTCGGGAAAACATAAAAAGCACGTGGCTTAGCTGAGCTTTTCCTGAGCTTTGCGAAGTGTATTGGAAGCCATCCAAGCAGAGCCTCTGTTTTCCAGCCCTCCTTGCTTCTCAGACATAGTCAAGGGAAGCTCACTGAAGGATTCAGAGAATGACTGCTGCGTGCCCCCTTCGCCTCCTCCACACACCGTCTATTTCCTGTGCAGAATGTTCATGTCCTCTGAGCTCAATAGCTCTTATGTTTCTCAGGAGAAAAATAAAAGAGCCAAATATCAACCAACTGTAGCAGAGCATTATGCTTTCTTTCCAATTCCTGAGCCATTCTCTTCTCAGGTACTTGGTCTTCTTTACTCATTTAAAATAATTACCTTCACAAAAGCTTGTAGCCATTCTTATTTTTGTTATCACAACCTTTCAGACACAGAAAAAAAGAAAAGCAAAAAGATCGCACATCCATTAAACTTTATGCAAAGAGTTAAGGGAGGAAATGAGCCAGCTCTTAGGATTCTCTTAAGGTAACAAGACGATGAACTGTGAAGCCAAGCAATCAGAATGGCCTTTAAGGGGGGCAATAAAATCCCCAAGGTCAACACAGACCCAAACTCACAGCCAGCAGGGGTTTTAATCTATGCCTGAACCTCAGGTAGCACAGAAATGGTGATGGGTTCATGGCTGGGGGCTGGGGGTGGGAGAAATCAATTTCTTGCTTATAAAATTTTTGTTGACTTTGAAGGACCTTTTCCTTACATCAACCCAAATATGGGTCAACATCATAATGTGAAGGTATCAACTAATAATAAGGCTTCTTCTGCAGACACTTTATAGGTCAGTTCCTTTGTATGGGCATAATGCATGCAGTCTACTTTGGTCATAGACTTAGACACCTGCCTATAGGAGGCCTCCAAATATCTGGACATATCCTAGGGGCATGGAGCATAGAAACTAGGCTATTTCCAGACAACAGAAGAGTAATCAGGAAAAGAAAAGTACCTGCGGAGACTCGGCTGCCTGGAATATTTTCTGGGCCACTCGGAATGTCCTTCTCCAAGCCCGCCTGACCCTCTTTCTGTCTTTATGATCTACTGCCTGTCTCTGATACAGGAATTGAAAAATCCATTTTTATTTACCTTATTTTAATAAATACTGATGTGTCTGTCTTATATCATTGCCCCCCTCCTTTCTCACTGACATCATAAGAGACTCATTCATTGGACGAAGAGCGTGTGTTTTATGTGAGGTGCTGTGGGTGATACTAACATTTTTAATGCATGTGCCCTCCCCTCACAGAGCTAAAATCGAGAAGGAAAGGTGAGAAATACAAAGGAATACTTACAGTATAAGGTGGTATAATAACAGCTACAAAAGTTGGGACAGTGAACAAACGAGTTTTCAAAGAGTGAGAGTTTAGAGGCAATAGAGTTCATCTCTGGTGAGAAGACCAGGTTCACTCATGGCTGTGGCATTTACTGAACACTTAAGGGAGGTCACATGTGGGAAGAGCCCAGGGAAGGCTTCCTGGACTGTAGGTACCTGCCTGGACTGCAGGTAGCAGACACCCATGGTGAGGCTCTGAAGGAACAGAGTCTGAGAGGAGTGTATGGTTTTGTAATGGCAAATCCAATAAACAGATGTATAAACTGACCAGAGGGAGAAATAAGGGGTGCTGGGAGAGGAAAAAAAAATGGCTGAGATCACTCAGTGATTTGGAGAAGGCACAGATAAAACAGAAGTAAATGTTAAGTCTGAAGCCATGGAATAAAACCAGTGGGAGTCTAGGTATGGGAGGTCACCATAGTAGGGATAGGGATGGAAGTAGATAGGGGTGGGGAGAAAGACAGGATGGTACAGAGGATGTGTGAGTAGAGCAAGAGCTAAGAAGCAAGGCCAAATCTAGAAACAATGGGCATCAGACGGGGTGAATGAAGAAGCAAGGTTTATGTTAACCCTGAGAGGAAGGGAGCTTGGGAATGTGGTACTCGCCCTTGCCTCTATCTCAGGGCAGCCTCAAAGGCCCTAAGGGCATTCACTTAAAGAACAAACATGTATCTTAAAATGTAATCAGTGTAGCGTCCACTGAACTACGATCTGAGGTCAATGACTGATCTTAGCACCTTCCAGATGTATGAGAAATGAGTGTACTGCTCAACCCAAGACAAATGGCTGTGACAAGAAAAAAGGCAACCTTTCCTCATGTCAAGGGAACCTTGTTTGTTTAAACCCTGCCAGCCCGAGAGCACAGTGTCATAAAACTTTCCAGCCTTGCTCTTAGAAAAATAGCAAAGGAAACGCATCAACTGATATCCTGGTTAAACTTCTCATTTCGTAGCACAAAGTTGAAAGCCTTAAGTAAATTCTGCTAAGACAGTTTCCAGGAACCAAATCCATTAATCAAACACGCCTTGTATTTGTTGTAGCACAGAAGTTTTCAATTCGGGTTATGTGTCAACTGGAGGAGTCACACACTCACATTCACTGGGCTTATTCTGTTGCCTTTTGCCCTTAAATAAACTGTAACCTCAGTACGCTGGCGCTCAAACAGGCTGGGTGTCTAAGAGTAAGCTGCGTCGGTCATAGGTCTTTGGGCAACCTGAAATCATCAATATGTCTACATCAGTGAGCTCCTGTCATTTAAATATCGGCCAGCAACTAAGGCTGAGCAGAGAGAGAGTGGATACTGAGTTGACTGAATCCTTATCAGAGTACAGGCAATCAGAAGTGAAGAAGTGCAACATTTTTACCCTGAAGTAAACCAGGTGAATGTTGAAGTTTTCTAGTAACGATCAAGGACGTGGAATACAGCACATCAGTTTTTTGGAGCCTAAGTTTATACAAGTCCAATTTTGCTACATGCATGGATTGTATAGTTGCACCAGCATAAAAACAAAATTCTGCAAACACAATAGGGCCTCATGTCCATAGATTTAACTTATAAATGCTAAGTAAGCAGGCAAGTAACCAAACAATGTAAACAGTGCATTTCTTAGGCCATTTCATTCAATAATCACACGCCCTTAAGTCCCGGGATGGGAGCTATCAACTCCCTTTTCCTCTATCTCAGTTTCTCTGTGGTGATGAACATCACCATATTTATGAGAAAGTTAAGTAATTTTTCATTGTAATTATGAATTCTTAATTTCTGCATCTGATTCCACAGAAAGCCTTTAAGAGATACCTAAGGGATTGATTTTCATGAAGTTATCATATAGCATCACAAATTTGTGCCTGAAACAGCTTAACATTTTGATCAAAAGGTGCTAGCAAATATGTTTGTAGAGAATAAGATTGGAGGTTTTCTTCTTGGAGAGAGCAGGCAGTGCATGGTAGCTCTAAGAGGACAGGCTCTGGAGCCAGACTCCAGGGTTAGGGTCCAGGCTATGCAGAGGTCACTTCGACTACCTACTTCTTCATCCTTTCATTTTGTAGAATTACTCCTATGAGTGTTGTGAGAATTAAGTAAGTTAATGCAGTCAGTATTTACTGTTTTACCACATATTAAGTAACCCATAAACATTAGCTTCTATGTTAAAACAACTGAAATAATTTCTACATGATACCTTGCACTTGGCCTCCTCCCAGCATATATTCTCTATGCTCTTACTTCTGCCCTATTTCTGAGGATAAACTGTTCTGTAGCTCAGGCCAGCTCCTCTGTTGGTACAGCAGATCTTATCCGCTCTCACCTACTTAAGAATGTCACTCTAGAAATCCTCCTCCTTCCTCTCACATGATCAATATTTCCTTTTTATTTTATTTTTACTGGATCGTTCCCATCAGAAAATAAACATGCTATTATCCGTCCATCTTTAGACAAATAGCACTGTTTCGACCCTAATTCCCTTTATAGCTTTGATACTTCACTTCTCCATTTCCTTTCACAGTGAAACTTCTCAAAAGAATTGTCTGTACATATTGTCTCTACTTCCTTTTCTTCTTTCTCCTCTTAACCCACTCTACTTAATCTCCACCCACTCTAGTAAGGTTACTCTCATGACCAAAGACATCCATATTGCTAAATTCAAAGCCATCTCTTACTCCTCATTTTATTTAACCCATTTTCTATCCTGGCTTTCAGGAGAGCACTTTCTCTTTGTATTCCTCCTACCGCACTGGCCTTCTCTTGACCAACTTGGTTGCTGGTTCCTTCACTTATTTCTGACACATCAACGCTGAAACGTCCTCAGGTATAATCTGCAGGTTATTTCCCCTTTCTCTGTACTCTCGATCCCTGTTGCTAATATTCAGTCTCATGTCTTTAAGTACTGTCTACATAATAACAATTTTCAAACTAATATCTTTAGCCAGAATACGTCTCCTGAACTCGATTCTTATGTGTAACAGCAAACTTGATACCTCCATGTCAAATTTAACATTTTAAGTGATTTACCCTAAAAACAGGCACAGAATCTCATTAGTTTTTATCACCTCCACTACTAACTTCTTCATCCAAGCTCATCCTGCCTCACCGACAATGGTATTCACATTTTAACTGCCTATACCTGGTTTTACCCTTTTCATGGGTAGTCTAATCTCAACACAACAGCCTAGGTGTAATTCGAATCAGGTTAATCCTCTATTCAAAACCCTCCAATTGCTCCCCATTTTTCTCAGAGTAAAAGCCAACATGTACACAAAAGCCTCTACATGATCCTTCCCTTAAGTGACCTTTTTAACATCATCTTCTACTCTCCTATCTTTATTTTCCCTATTTGATCCAAACTGTCTTCCCCTTGTTTTTTCGTGAATATGGTAGGCACATTTATGCTTCAGTGCTGCTTTAGTAGCTATTTTCTATGACCAATAATCCTTTCCCTAGAGAGTCACATGGCTCACAGTCTCACCTCCTGTGTCTTTGCTCAAGAATCGCCTTTTAAATGAGACCGACATGGCCTACTCCACGAAACTGCAATCTCTGCCCTATAATGTTCCATCAAAACCCTTTTACTTTGCTCTATATTTTTTTCTACAGCCTCCATCATCATCACTATTTATACATTGCCCCTATATCTTGTGTTACTTTTTATTATCTCTTTGCTACTAGAACATAAACTTCAGAAGAGCAAGTGTTTTATCTTTTCTGTTTACTTCTGTAGTCCTCGGGACCTAAAATAGTGCCTAGCACATGGTAGATACTCAATTAAAATATGTTGAATGACTGAAAAAAATTAATATCACCTTTAAAAATGTGGCATCTTTTTTATTATTTATTATTTTTATTATTTATTTTTTATTACCATAAAACTTTGGAACTGAAAGAGTCCTTAAAACTTTGTAGATTATTTTACCAAAAAGGGACGTAAGATGCAGAGAGGGTAAATGACTTGACAAAGATCATGAAGCCAAGTAAGTTCCAAATTGTGGACGTGCCAAGTGTCCGGCTCTGAGTCCCATGTTACTCTGTTACTTCATAATTCATTGTACAATTTTTAAGGTAAACAGTCTTAGTTTTCTGGGAGGAATAGACATTTTAAAATTTCATAATGTAAAAATGTTACTGAAATTCTAGGCTTACAATAAAACTTTATATGGCATATTTTGAGTATTTAAGTTTGTTTGAAATTTGTAATTGTACTCTAAAAATTGTTTTAGCTGGAGAACTATTAATTTTTTAAAGACTTATTCATTGATTTTTTTTTCCAATGAAACTGTGAACATTCATATGTAGAAATTTATGGAATTCAAAATATTAATATTTAAGCCCTCTGATAAAAAGATTGTGCTTGTATGTTTGTATTTTATAAAATAAAAGACTTGTTATAACTATAAAACCACTGAAATAATTGTCTACTGTCAAGTATAAATTCTGAGAATCTTAGTATCTTTACATAAATGTTGAACAATATTCACTTATTAATAGCAAGAAACACTCAATTGTGTCAATAGCAATGGTAGATCAATGTGACTTCCCCAATATTGGGCCTCTATTATTTGCTACTAATTATGTTAGGTTCTGGAGATTCAAGAACAAATCACAAACACTTGGCATATTTCTTAGGGGAAATGACATTTAAAATGGCATGTGCAATAAATCAGACATTCAAACATTTCAAAATAGTGGTTTATAGACCAGTCTTATATGGTCTGGCAAATTTTATTTGGAATCTATCACATTTTAGCAAGTTTTAACCTTTAAAAAAAGTAGGGTATTTTACATAAACATTCAGATTCATTTGAAAAATCAGAAGGCATGGCAACTTTAGCTCAATGTTCTCCATGAAAATGAAAATGACTGCTTGGGGCTGGAACAGTGACCCCCTTCTAGAGGAACATATACTCTCCAGTTTGCTCTGGCTTCTATCCACTTCACTTGGTTCATTCATATTACTTTACATGACCCCTATGGGCCTTTGTGCTTGCAAGCCCTGCAGAAAGTGTGACAACATAAGTGACAGAATCCAGTAAAAAATAAAAATAGAAGGACCTATTCAAAAAGCAGTAAATGAGATTTTTCCTTGAGTGGCATTGCTCCAGACCTGTCAAGGTGCTTTTTATTTACTCTTTCATGCCACACTCCCTTGAATGTGGGGCTACATGAGTACAGAGCCTCAAAGGCACCCAGTCTCACCCTGGCTCTTCTGCACTGTCACCCAGGCATGTTGGTAGGTGGGCATGGGAAGCGATCATTGGGCTGGCATGAAGACGGAAGGTTGGGCAGGTGTTGGAGAAGCCCACAGAACTGCAAGTGGGGCAAACCTCCAAGGCCCGGGCACGGGCTTCATCATCCCATTGGACTTCACTGACCAAAAAAATGCAAAGATAAAATTATTCGAAATTTCAGGATGGCAACTCAGAGCATTAGTCTCAGATCCCAGGGCATTGCTGAGTGAGAGGCCATGTGTGACCACACTGGTCTCACACTCACAGCCTTAGCCTGGATGACGAGGGAAGGCACAACAGAGAATGTGAAGTTTGGGCCTGGGGAAGATAGAGATGGGCAAAGCTTTGAAAGCTCAGGAGTGAAAAGTACCAGGTGAGTTCTCAGAAGAGTTTAGTATGACTGGATCACGAAGGATGAGGCATGGTGAGGTGGAAGAAGATGTCAAAGTTCCTTGAGGTGGCAGGTGGGGGTAAAGAAATTTAGGGCCTTGAAAAAGAGGGAGAAAGCTTGGCAAACAAGTGAAGCATAAGATATGACTATCGGAGAAACAGTTCATTAAGATATCAAGGATGAATCTAAAGGCAGGTAAACGTATGTACAAAACTGCTCTTAAAATTTCACCATTCCTTTTTCCAACAGATATTCTGAGGATCTCAGACAGAGATCACTCTGCTTGAATTTGAATCCTTGCTCAGATGCCTGCTAGCTCTGTGATCTTGGACAAACTACTTAACCTGTTCATCTGTAAAATGGGGATAAAACCAGAAACTCCCCTACAGGCTTGCTGTGAAAAGGAAGAGAGGAAAGCATGTGAAGGTTCATCAAAGTGCTTGCCCATAAATGTGAATGCACTAAGTGTTACTATTAATGTGAGTATTACCCCTCCTTTGGTACCCTGTTTGGTCTCCAAACTGCATTTGATTTTCATTTCTTGATGCTTCTTATGCCTCCACTGAGAGTAATCCTCATGCCCCAAGGCTAATAAAGATTTTGCTCCTCTTTTCCTCTTCTTTTTCTTTATATTTTATCCAGTTTAATCTATCTGCTGATGCCTCCCAAATGTTTACTTTCTTTCCTAAGTCTTTTATCTTGTAAGTGATGCCTTTGGAAGATCTCTCACTATGTATCTCCCTTCAAATACAACTTACTCACGCACTAGACTGTAAGGACAGGGCCATAACTGGACGTGTTTCTGGATACAGTGACTGGAACAGGGTAAGTACTCAACAAATATGGAATGAATGAATTTTCCTCTTTCTTTTCCAGCCAACATAAATTTAGTGTCTTTCCATGAGGCTTAATGCCTGAACTATTTTATATATAATTGTATTAATTAGTGAATTGTTCTAGTCTTTTATTATTATTATTATTATTATTATTATTATTATTATTATTGAGAGAGAGTCTTGCTGTCACCTAGCCTGGAGTGCAATGGCCTGATCTCAGCTCACTGGAACCTCTGCCTCTCAGGTTCAAGTGATTCTCCAGCCCCAGCCTCCTGAGTAGCTGGGACTATAGGCACATGCTACCACACCCAGTTAATTTTGATATTTTTAGTAGAGATGGAATCTCACCATGTTGGCCAGGCTGGTCTTGAACTCCTGACCTTAAATGATCCACCTGCCTCAGCCTCCCGAAGTGCTGAGATTACAGTCATGAGCCACCACACCAGGCCCAGCCTTTAATTATTTTAAGTATATTAGATAGCTAGCGAATCTTGGGAATCAAAGACAAAAGATGGGAAAGAGAAGCAATTTGCTACAAGTTTATATGTGTCCCTATTTGAAGGTTGGGGTGTGCTTTTAGGATGAAAAGTCTTTGGCACCGGCCAGCCATTGGTAACTGGTGATAAATCACTGGCACATCTCTGGTAGTTATCAGCAGATGTGCATTTGACTGTTTGTTTGCTTGTTTACTTTTTATATACAGATGGGCTCTCACTATGCTGCCCAGGTTGGCCTCAAATTCTTGGCCTCCAGGGATCCGCCCACCTCAGCCTTCTGAAGTGCTGAGATTACAAGCGTGAGCCACAGCAACGGGCCCAGACAACTATGTTAATTGAAGGCAGCTAGAGATAAAGTAAAATATGAGGTAAATATAGTGAATTACCAGATCCCAGGAAGGATGTGGAATATACCTTACAAGTTAAAAGGGAACTTTCAAGCAAAAAAGGAAATGAGTACCAAGAAACTAGGAACAAATTCTAAGCAATGACACGTGGACTAATTCTATGATCTGCATGGATGTTTACCACTTTGAAAGAAGCAGTGATGACTTGAAGCCTATATGGGTTCATGAATTAAAATTATTTCAGAGGAACTTTATCTTTGACAGGATTTGCAGCTGGATAGATTAGGAAAAATAATTCAATGGCATGGGCTATTTGGCCTTTTACAGGGCATTTCATGATACGCTTGTGAAAGATGGAGAAATACAGGCCATGCAGTGATATGAACTGGTGAATATAAAGCCAGTTGAACACACATCCCCAAAGGGTAGTGATTAACAAGTGTATTTGAATGCATATGGTTCTTTTTAGTGATATGCCTTAAGGATCTCTCTTTAGCTCTGTTTCCTTATCATTTGTATCTGTTACTTCTAGGAATGGACAGAAAATGGATATAAAAGTGAATCAGATAATCCTGAGTAGGTCAGCAGATATAATGGATTAAAAACACAGATATTTATTAGAGTGTACTCAAAGGTGTTTTATACCAGTCAGGCATGGGTTTAGACAACCATCTCTTCAGGAGAATCGGGATAGACTGTTTTAATCTTCTCATGCCCCCAATATTTCATAATGTCTAGTATATAGTGGTGCTTAAATGTTGCTTGAATCTTGAGAAGTCTGAAAGATAGGTCACATTTAGCAAGGTTTATGGATATCATTGGAATTAGTAGTAGAATGTGGATGTCAAAACAGTGAATGTGAGCTTAGATATCATTAATAGTAGATAGTACCTAAAAGTAGGGAGGTGGTCCTCCTGGGTTACTCTGCAACTCTTAAACCATATCTGTATCACTGTGTGTAATTCTGCAGACTGCTGAGACAGACTAGAAGATGGTCAGAGAAATGCAAACTATTGGATATGCTTGAAGCTATTCCTTTGAAAAATGACTGAAAAGGTGACAATTCAAAAGGGACACAATGGCTGCTTTCAGATATACCTTAGGCTTAATGTAAAGAAAGAAAAGTAAATGTGTTTTTTTTTATTGCAAAGGATTATATCTGGGCTAGCGGGTAAAATAAAGAAAATATATTAGGATCAAGGTCTGGAGTATGCTGCTCTAGAAAACAAAAACAGTTTTCTATAACTCAGGATATGCCTCATAGGCTACTTGATAATTGGCAGAGATCCTGTAGATAAGCTTCTTAACATATTTTAGGAGGTTCAGTTACATAAACTTTAAGATGACATCAAAATCGAAGATTCTGATATTCACTGATTTTGTCTTCGAGTCCGGAGTTTATGAAATTGAAGGCATGTAGTGCTACACAGACAGCAGATACTCAGAAAGGTGTTTGAGTGCACCACAAATAAAAGGACAATCTTTGTTCATTAGAAAACCACATAAATATACATCAGCTGTAGAACTTTGGAACAGCTATTCTATTCTTTCTGTTCAGAACAGCACAGAAAGTTTTATGTCTCTCAGCACTATCTGCATTTACCCTTAAAAGAAATTTATAAAGCAAGTGAAAGATATACTGTAAAACCTCAACTCTCAAACAAACAGAAAATCTTCAAAACCACAAATTTAAAATATTACTAAATTAATATACTGTGAAAAGGAAAATCCGCAACTTGAAGAGAGAAATAGTTGTAGGTTATAGAACAACATAAGAAAGTGAATAAAAGTAGCACAACTCGGATGACCATCTGTTTAACCATGTTAAGTACACAGCAGCAAAACAAGCACAAATTATGGCTACACTGTAAGAATAAAGGAGTATGATGAAACAAGAAAAGCAGCCATAGGATTGATTTACTCCATATTTAAAAATGTATCCCAACATAAATCACAATAATAAAAACCCTGTAAAATAAAACAAAATTCCAGAATTTGATGAAAAATAGGTATGAAACCTAATATGTGAAAAAAAACCAGAAGTAATACAACATGAAGAATAACATCACGAACAAATGATGTTGCAACAAATGCTTATCAGCATTTATCACATGCTACATTGTAATAAATATCATATGTCTTAAATTACCCACCTAATCAATTCACTAATTAATTATAAAAAGGAAAGAAGCAAAAGGGCTTTTGCACCACAACTATGGCCTGGGATAAATTTGGGGCTATTGAAGAAATAAATTTTATTATCAGAAATAATATTTTGAAATATGCTATATAATATGAATATGCTATATAATATGAAATATGCTATATAATATGAAATATGCTATATAATGCCAAGCTTCATAGAAACAAGAAATTACAATATATTTCACCCAAAGCAGTATAAATGAAATAAGTGACAATATTCAAGGCTGAGAATACTGTAATTAGAAGGGTGCTTAGAGATCCTGCTAGAGTGCCTTCTGTTACAGAGAACCACCAAATGTTTCTATCCATCCAGATGTTGATTTCTAAATGCTGTCTCAAATAAAATAAAACCAGGGTTCTTTAGAAACTGCCTGAACCTGGAGCTGGGGTAGGGAAAATATAAGATGAGCCTAGAGCTTCTTATGGTGCCAAAGAGGAAGACAGTGAGCAAAAGCAGTAAGAAATTAAGTAAGGGAAATAAAGAAAGTAAGGAAGTAAACGACCATGGGAGGATGTTGTCAGGACACAGAGACCAATCTGAATAAACGAGATTCCAGTGGCTAAATCCAGAACAATTTGAGTCCAAAATAAATAGTATTGGATTATTAACCAAATAATTAAGTATTTAAGCAAGAAGAAAAATTTTGAATGTTATCACCACAAAGAATGATAAATATTTACAGTAATGAATATGTTAATTGCCCTGATGTGGTTACTGTATTATGTGAATGAAGGAGCACACTGAGTTTTACCCCAAAACATGGCTCCCTGTTACGATGAATATGTTGAATTACAGGCCCTTAGAGATCAACAGATGCTAGAACAGACTTTTCTCTATCTACATAAAGACAGAGAAGACCTACCAAGAAGAATTGTTTCTCCTCTCTCCCCCATATCTGTCAATCCTCTACCTCTTCAAAAGCAGAGGCTAAGTTTCCTTATCTGCCTAAAGTCCAGATCTTCAAAAACAAACAAACAAACAAACAAAAATCCAATTACCTGTGTTCCATTCCTTGAGTATTTATTAACTGAACCCATATCACAGGAGGAAGACTAAAGTCATCAACAAACCTGGACATATTTTTGTCACAAATCAACAGGCCCAACAGAACATTGTATGTTCTTCAAGCCCATTAAATTATTCTAAAAATCATTTACTATCTTCCTAAAATCATCCATATTACCTCTCCTCTACCTTTCCCCTAAAATTTAGTGTATATAACCATCTGTACTCTACTGCATATAAGGCAATCACTCTATGATTCTCCCCTTCCATATGATAGCAATACATTTATTTTCCTTTTCTCTTATAAATCTGCCTTTTTACGGATTAATTTTTCACTCACTCTTCAGAAGGCAAAGGAGAAGCTTTCCATTCACCCACACATACACATGTATTGAAACATCACAGTGAACTCCATAAAAATGTACAATTATTATGTGTCAAATATAATTAAAAATAAGTATTCATGAGTCCACACTGATATAAAAAAAAGAATAAATAAATACATAGGAGAGAAGGTGCAACCCTTCCTTACAAAATAATTCCAGTTCTAGCAATCTAACTTGTGGGAAACTATCTTAAACGTAGTTAAAGACTTAGAGAATCAAAGATGATTATGTGTTAATTGCAGTACTATTATAATACTTAAAAATCTAAAATAATGCTTCTCTTTTGATGAATTAGTTTGCAGTAAACTATTTGTTCTTGAGAACGTTTATGAGGAAATACTCAGAAAAACGTAACGTATTTTACACATTTAAATAGTGACTTCTCCTAAAAATATTCTAACACAAGAAAGAATTGATGAGTGAAACAAACACAGATAATAAAATTAAAATAAGAAAATAAATTAGAAGGCAATATGTTGTAGTTTGACCCTAACCATTCACAACATTGATCTAGTTGTGAATTCCACATTTGCAGAAACTTCTGCTTAGGTTTACACTATATCTACACAATGTCTCATATTCAAATAAAAATGATTCATCTAATCTTACAGATGATTTATCTACCAAATATTTTACCTTATAAAATGCATTTTGATTGCCCATATGCAATCTTCTGATGAAATACAAGATACACACACACACACACACACAGACACACACACACACTGTATAATTTCAAATATTTTGGAATTTCATTGTGTTCAGCGAGAAGTTTTGGCAACATTAAACAAAAAAAAATGTAACAAAATCCAGTGTCCCTTGTCTTATTTCTGTTAAAAAATAATATATCTTGAAAAATCTATCAATGGACATAGTAAGTCACTAGAGTGAATTTTTCTTACCTCATTTTCTAGAGGACAGCAGGGTCTGGCCCATACTTGATAATCAATATATGTTCAATTAAAGAAAATGGAAGTATGCTATTTCTTTATGACATAACTATGACAAGCTTTCATTTTGATTCATGTAAAGTTATGAAGCTAGACTAGATTCATTAATAAAAACTGGTATTATTGAAATAGAAAATCTTTACATACAGTTAGATCAAGTAGGTGTGAACATCAAGAACATTAGCATAAACACTTCACCTATATAAATGTATGACAGAGGAAGAGGAACCACCTGCAATAAGAATACTTTAGAAAGACACAGCTTACAAATATGATTTAGAAATGGCTCTACTGTTAATCAAGTGATGAAAGATTGATGTTTTATATAATTAAACTCCTGACAAAAATGTGAGTAATGAAAAATTAGGAAAACAAATTGAGGAACGTAAATCTAATTTTATAAATGTCCATATTTTCCTATGACTCATGTTCTTAAAGTAAAAGAAAGAGCAGATTTCAGAAGAAGAGAGAAGGGTAGTATTGCTTATTCTCTCCAAACACTTAAGACATCCAGCAAAAAATCTGACTCAATCCTAATAGCAGTTCCTACTGCCATAAAGAAATATAAACATTTGCCTTGCCTTGGTTTTTTTTTTTTTTTTTTTTTTTTTTTTTTTTTTTTTGAGACAGAGTCTCACTCTGTCACCAGGCGCCAGGTTGGAGTGCAGTGGCACAATCTCGGCTCACTGCAACCTACACCTCCCGAGTTCAAGCAATTCTCCTGCCTCAGCCTCTGGAGTAGCTGGGACTACAGGCGCATGCCACCATGCCCAGCTAATTTTTTTATATTTTTACTAGAGACAGGGTTTCACCATGTTGGCCAGAATGGTCTCGATCTCTTGACCTTGTGATCCACCTGCCTCAGCCTCCCAAAGTGTTGGGATTACAGGCGTGAGCCACTACGCCCAGCCCGCCTTGGTTTTTGTGTAACATTAATCAAACATTAATCAAATCAACAAAAAGAAAATTTCAAAGCCATTTATAGGGACATATCTGTAGTTAAAATTTTTGTATTTTCTAGCTAACCTTGTAAGAATGCATACATTTGAAAGTATCTACCTACCTGCCTACCTACTTATCTACCTACCTGTCTGTCTACCTCCCACCCTCCCTCCCTCCCTCTCTACAGAAAAACACATATATACACATGTATATTTATGTGCATATTTTCATGAAAATCTAGATTTGTCATATATTTTTCGAGCAATGAGCTAATATATTACTTACAATCAAATCTTCCTATATGTTTTGGAGATAATTTACACATATATTTCTCAGAATAATGCACAAATCATACTATCTGATTATATTCTGTTCAGAAACCACTGTGAGATACTGTGTCCTTGATATGCCTCCAAGTTTCTAAGAGTTAAATGCAGATGCTTATTTATCTTTCTAATAAAATTTTAGAGAAATGTGTAAAAGTAGATTATACTAAGTCAGATCCTTAAAAGAAGAAACACTGTTCTTTTTTCAAGGTTTCTATGTGGTAAGAGAAGAAGAAGACAGAAGACAGAAGAAGAAGAATGAAGAAGAAAGAAGAAGAAAGAAGAAGAAAGAAGAAGAAAGAAGAAGAAAGAATAAGAAGAAGAAAGAAGAAGAAAGAAGAAAGAAGAAAGAAGAAAGAAGAAAGAAGAAAGAAGAAGAAGAAGAAGAAGAAGAGGAGGAGGAGGAGGAGGAGGAAGAAGAAGAAAGGAGGGAGGAGGGAGGAGGGAGGAGGGAGGAGGGAGGAGGAGGAGGAGGAGAAGAAAAAAGAACATTGCAAGCAGTTCTGAAAACACAACTGAGATGCAATTTGATAAACAGCCTTCCATCATCCAAGCCAGAGCAGTGGAACAGCATGCTATCAGCACTTTCATCAAAGATACTATTGACTCCTCTCTTTCTATCTCATTTTATCATGACTTTCTCATTTTGTTTACTCAGTAAATGATTGGAAAAAATAATTTCTACCTCTTGGGTGAGAGGGGATGGTGTCTGCTAATGAAGGTTCCTTTTCTCCATCATTGCTGCCGCCACTGCCTTCACTGCCACCATCTCTTTCAATCAGTTTGTCCACCATAGCGATAATGCAGTTCAGGCTCTTCCCCACATTGGCCCACACCCTGTCCTGAAAAGAGCATGAGTATCAATACATATTTTTGTCACAAAAACAAGATAAGTCAAAGTCGGATAAATCTTTTTTAGAGAAGCATTTAGAGGAGCAGTCATTAGAATGCAGATGGAGTAGCTCTAAATTCCCATTAATTTGGTCACACTATGGATATACAATAAATCTCTGTTCTCTCAATAAAGCAAAAATGAAGCATTATAAATCTTTTTATTTAGTCCATTATTTTTGTTCTGTCATAAAGAAATGATGACGGTGATACAATATTAATCCATAATTGAGCACAAATTATGACATTTTAAATTGGAGATATCTATTCTGTTTATCAACACGATATGAAAGCAGAGACACATGAACAGTTTTAAAGAATGGCCTCCTTTTGTGTTAGAAATTCTTGGAGTATTTTTGGTAATATATATATGTATATCTGAAAGTTTACCATTTTAAGTATATAGTTCAGTAGCATTAAGTATGTTCACATTGTCATGAGTCCCCTATTAGCATTCATTTCCATTTTTCGTCTTCCTAGACTGAAACTCTACACCCCTTACACATGAATTTCACATTCCTTCCTCTTCCAGCCCTTGGCAACCATCATTCTGCTTTCTGTCCCTGTGAATTTGACTATTCTAGGTGCTAGAAATTCTGGAAGTGTGGTCTTTAGACCACTTCTAACAGAACAGCCTAGAAAATTAGTATGCAGATCCCTGGGTCCGACCAAGTGAGTAAGAACCCCTGGGAGGAAGGCACAATACACTGAAATGTTGACAACTTCTTCAGGTACTTCTGACCATAATGTCTTAGAACCTCTACTTAATATTATACACTGGAGCTACATAACAAGTCATTTTGAGTGATTTATTTCC
Organism: Saimiri boliviensis; assembly: GCF_048565385.1. Taxonomy (NCBI): domain Eukaryota; kingdom Metazoa; phylum Chordata; class Mammalia; order Primates; family Cebidae; genus Saimiri; species Saimiri boliviensis. The sequence goes on along the minus strand of NC_133451.1, from coordinate 147,094,981 downwards.
TAGGAAGCAACCTGTACCACTAAGGGACCTCTTTGCCACTAATCTTCCCAGTTCTCATTAGTAGCCATTTTTGTTTAGGGCAGTGCATACAACTGAATTCTTTGATTCATAAAAATTGCGATTGTTTAAATATCATTTTGAATATAGTTATCACAATAGAAGACTGCCATTCCTTACTTCCTTCGTGCTTCTCTTCCTACATCATGTAGCACTGACTCCTCACTTCTCCTTCTAGGCATAATACCTAGATAGATTGATGGTGCTTCCCCTTCATCACACCATAGAACAACCTTTCAGTGAGTGCTTTCTCTGTAACAGAGCTGTCTCAGGAACCTGAAGTACCACTTAATGTAAAGATAGTACTCGATGATAGTACTTCCTTAGTAGTTTGTATTTTCTCAAATGTACTTTTTTTGCCTAAGCTAATTTGCTACTTTGTAAATATATAAATTAATTTTAGAAAGGATAAATCAAGGAATAGAAAGTTGATTTTAGATTACGTGATGGTTATCTTGTAAAGACGGAATGCACAGACTTGCCTACTTCAGCTGAGGAAGGAATGGGGTTTTAAAGAAAAGCAGAACATTCAAAGTTAGCACAGGTAATTTTGGATCCCTACGCGACATGCTGCCTAGGAGACATTAAGAAAACTACTTCCTCCCTGCGAAAGCCCAGTTGTCTCATTTGGAATAATAATTCTTGCTCTAACTACCTCACCAAGCTACAATGAGAGCCAAATATTGTGCTTTTTATGAAGGCACTTGTTAAAATTATTACCATTTGGCAAAAATCCATTCCAAAACTTACTGGCTTTCTTAAGTGAATCAAGCTTTCCCCTCACCCTGTAATTTTGAGTGGGAACTACTCTATTAACCACAAACGATTACCACAATCTTTCCCCTAAAGGCAGATCTTTCCACAAACAATTGAAAGCACTTTCCCTCTAAGAAAATTTATAACACCAATCATATCCATAGATTACATCATCATCTGTTGTTGTCTGAGAAAATGATGTAAAGAAAACTCTGAGCCATAAGCCAGGAGAGCTAAGGAAGCTCATTCATTCCAGTAGGAAATGCTGGGAAAGGTAAGTAACCTGATGGTCTTAACATCAACTGAATTGGGATTTGGTGAGGAGCTTCCATTCTGGAGCACAATAACAAACTCGCGACCTCTCTTCTGAATATGCCTTAATCACTACCACAAACTGCATCTTTAAGGTGATTAAATTGAAACATGAAGCAACTCTCCAGCTAAAACTGGAAATCAACTCTGCTACTGAGTTTAAAAAAAAGGGGAGCAAGTTCCTCTCAATTTTCTAGATTAGGTTTGTACATAAGTTGTCAACTCTCTTCTCATTGTCCATGTTGAAAGGAACCTGTGTGCATGTGTGGGTGTGGGTGGGTGTGTGTGTGTACATGTGGCACAGATGGCTCACTGCAGCCTTGATCTCCTGGTTTCAAATTATCTTCCCACCTCAGCCTCCGAAGTAGTTGGGGCCACAGGCATGCCCACCACACCCAACCGATTTTTATATTTTTTGCAGAGGCGGGTTTTACCATGTTGCCCAGGCTGGTCTTGAACTCCCGGGCTCAAGTGATCCACCCACGTCAGCCTCCCAAAGTGCTGGGATTACAGGTGGGAGCCACTGCACCTCATGGAACTTCGTATTTTGATCAAAGATCAAGTTGCATTGCATGTTACCTTTCTTATTTGAAGGAAAGTAAGAGATGGATCAACTTCTCTTAATCACATCTCTGAAGAGCTTGAAAATAAACATATGAAAAGATAATTTGACACTCACACCTATATATTGTTCTTCCTTTCCAGAGCTCAGATGATAAGATTTCACTGTAAGTCACTTTTGTAGCCTGTAAAGAGATCTTCATTGGCCTGAGGAGCATCGTGAAGCATGTTCATTGGCTAAAACCAATAGACTGGCTAAAACCAATGAACAGGCCGGGCGCGGTGGCTCAAGCCTGTAATCCCAGCACTTTGGGAGGCCGAGGCGGGTGGATCACGAGGTCGAAAGATCGAGACCATCCTGGTCAACATGGTGAAACCCCGTCTCTACTAAAAATACAAAAAACTAGCTGGGCGTGGTGGTGCGTGCCTGTAATCCCAGCTACTTAGGAGGCTGAGGCAGGAGAATTGCCTGAGCCCAGGAGGCGGAGGTTGCGGTGAGCCGAGAACGCGCCATTGCACTCCAGCCTGGGTAACAAGAGCGAAACTCCGTCTCAAAAAAAAAAAAAAAAAAAAAAAAAAAAAAAAAAACCAATGAACATGTCATAAAGGGTTATATACATAGTAGGCAGAATTTTAAAAATTAGTCATTAATGTTTAGAGGACACAGAAGACATAAGACAATATTTGTTGAGGGCAAGAAATCAAGCAGTCCCTTACGTGATACTAATACACAATTTATGCATAATCAAATGTCTGCTTGAGGGTACACTCAGCAGCAGACCCTAAGCAGACTCCTTGTATTCCTTGTCTGCTGGAGAGGAGTTGCTGCCTATCTGGTGGGGAGGAAATTCAGCCTTGCTGGGCATGGCCTCCTCCTCTTTTATGGGCTTTACTGAGTAGATTAAAGTTACTGCTGTGTGTCTCTGTCTCTAATATTAGAATGAGTTATTTGACAGCTGTGTTCTTGTTTTGTGGCACAGGGCCTGGCTCTCAGTAACTTTTGTTGAAAGAAAGGAAAGAACACAGGTGGAGAAAGGGGGAGGAGGCAAGAGAGGGAAGAGAAGGGGGTGACTTCAAAGACAGATTAAAGGCTAGCATTTATATTCACATTATATATGCACATTAGCTAATTTAATGTTCAAAAGCCACCAAATAAGGTTAATGACCCAGGTTTTAGAGAAACAGAGACTTCTGGTAAGAGATGTTTAATAATATTCAACATTAAAATGGTATAAATGTACTAGAACTTCTATTCTGTTTGGCCCCAAAGACTTAATTCTTCCACTGTGATTTTCACAGAATTGAGGTACACAGTAGCACAAACTACACAGGAAACACACACACACACACACACACACACACACACACACACACACACAGAGAGAGAAAGAGAGAGAGAGAAAAAGGAGCCCAAGAAGTGTCAGGTAGAGGCACGTGCAACCTTACAGGAGCAAGATTTGGTGTCAGTTATCTGAGACTCAAATACGAGTCCATTGGTGGATCCTAGGTTAAGAGATGAGTCTACAAAATGAAATGGCTGGTTCTGTCCCATGCACTCTCAAGCCTGAGGATGAAAGGTGTCTTATACGCAGGGATGGAGCAGTCACTTGGTTAAAGGGTCATTCAGTTTGGCAAAAAGGATATAAGTGACCTGCATTAATAAAGGAGTAGAGGATCAAGGGCCCAGATCCATTCATGTGACCAGGATATAGAGCAGGGTGCAGGAGGAAAGATGGTAATTCAATTATCAAAACAAAAAGGAAAACTGATAATTCAATTACTAGGAGACTGGAGTACATGGCAGTCAATTATTCTGAAACCAGGATGCTACAAAAGGGTAAGAAGGAGGTTTAAAGGGAAGCCTTGAAAATCTGAGTTCTTTCCTATACAAGCCCCTTTCCACATTATATCTCTGTGGAAAGATACACAGAGGAAAGTTACTAGCAAAAATATATTCTCATTCTGATGATTTTTACTCACTGTGCTAGTCCACATGGGAAATGCTTTGTGCCTAGATTGCTAGTATGGGGCTAGGGCCTACTCTTCTTTCTCCTCCACTAAAATCACACAATTAGTTTCTGATTGCTCCCATGATGAAGGAAGGCTGATTAGTGGGAAGACAACAGGAGCATAAGAATGTGGCTGCAGCACTTGGTGCTTCCAGCCCCTCCAGATCCTACTTAGCTCCTCACCACATGAGAGGATTTAAAACAACCACTAACACCTATCAGAGAAATGGATTGCTGGCCTTTCCTTTGGAAATAGCAGCTATGATCTTCCAGGTCTCCTACTATATGAAGGAAGTAATGGGGAATCAGTAGATTCAAATCTAACCTCCATTAAATTGAGCCTAATCGGTATACTTAACCTCCATGGAGCCTTCACGACAACCCTATTCCTTGGAGGTGAAGTGGTTATAAACTTTTCCTGGTCAGTGAAGGCATAGAGTCAATGGGGAACCAGCAGCAATATTTATTTCACTCTGAGTTAGGTGCTCATTTATTTCTGGGTTACAACCTAACCTAATATGCAGGTCAAACCCAATGGCAGTACATGCAAAAATTTTGATGGATATAGCCAGGGAGACATTACATCTGGCAAAGTGAGCCATGAAGGCAGGCAGCATGATGCTGACTAAGCATGTCACACGATTATGAGTTTAGTAGCATCAAGAGAAATCCTGACTGCTTTGGAGCAGCAGTTAACTTAAAAAATATATTCCATAATGCCTAGCTGATCAGTTTTTTCTAATGCCAATTTTTGATCAGAAAGAATGTGAAGACTAAGCCAGAGCTGATATAGAGGTACAAAATAGCCCTGATGTATCTATATTTCCATGAATAATTTCTCACTTGTCATTATCAGTTTCTGGGGACTTTGATTAGAAACTGAATGAACAAGGCCAATCCCATCTTTAAAAAGAAGCTTCCATTTATCCTTGATTTTGAATGAGAGCAATACGCTCGATACTGGCCAAGTTCTGTAATACTGCAAACCTTTATTCTTTCAAGAGCTGGATAGCTTTTCTCCCTGAACCCTTTATCCAGACTATTTGGTAAATTGAGTTGCACTTAAAATATTCTATATTTCAAATGTGTATAGCCCACAGTGTCTCTCTCTCTTTCACAACACACACACACACACACACACACACACACACACACACACAAACACACCCCACATATCAACACACACATCAACACATAGACACACATTCACTAAAAATAGCCAGGCATGTAAACATCCACCAGACGAGATTCCCTGACCTTTGCTTCCTATTGGTCCTCCTGCTTTAACTTCACCTATATCCTCACATAAAAATACTCGACCTCCATCTCTCAATAACAACATTCAGTTTAAAATTCACTAGTGGCCTCAAATTGAAAATGAAGCCTTCATAACAAAAGTGGACTCAATTATCCCTTGTTTCTCCAATGTTGACCTCTCCATATTGCCCTGCCTTGGATTTTTCCCAGGCCAATATTATTGACTACCGCAAAATCAGGTCAATCTATAAGTGCCACATTCTTCTTCATTGATCACCCTCCTCATTTGATTATTCCTAATCAAAAGCAGGCTTAGTACTATAGTCAGTATTACCTTCTTCTCTCAGCCTGGAGGCACATCTCTAGTTGGGTAGACATAGATAATTCTTATTTCTCATTAGTCTTCAAAATGAAACCTTCATCCAGATATCTTCTTGCTGTCTTAGAAACATGCTGTTACATTAAATCAGCATATATTTACTAGACATCTGCTATATGATGGCTCAGTGCTAAACATCAAAGATCTGAAGGAAACCTTGGAGGATCTAATACTTTTAACATTTTGACACATGTTGGCTTTTATACCTAGAATACTGTTTCCATTATCTTCCATCTAAATTCTTTCCCTTTCAAATCTCACCATCTCCAAGAATATTTAATGCTTCTCTCTCTCTCTCTCTCTCTCTCCTTAACATGCTTTTTCTTCTTTTTAATAGACTGTGTGATCTATAAAGAAAATGATCATTATTTATTTATCCTTTCATTCTCATGTCTTACTCCTAGAGAGGAAGAAGATGAATAAAAGAAGAATGGACCGGTCAGGCACAGTGGCTCACGCCTGTAATCCCAGCACTTTGGGAAGCCGAGGCGGGCGGATCACGAGGTCGAGATCGAGATCACACTGGCCAACATAATGAAATCCCATCTCTACTAAAAAGTACTAAAAAACAATTAGCTGGGTGTGATGGTGCTTGCCTGTAGTCCCAACTACTCAGGAGGCTGAGGCAGGAGAATTGCTTGAAACCTGAAAACAGAAGTTGCAGTGAGCCAGGATAGCGCTACTGCACTCCAGCCAGGCGACAGAGCAAGACTTTGTCTCAAATAAATAAATAAATAAATAAATAAATAAATAAATAAGAATGGATACATGAATAAAAGAAAATAAAAAGGGATCATTCCTCCATCTTTTCCAGATATTACATAACCACTTTCTGAATATTTTTGGCATCTTTAAATTTCAAAATGTCTTCTTTCTTTTATTTTTAGAGATAATATCTCCCTCTGTTGCCCAGACCAGAGTGCAGTGGGGGGATCATAGCGCACTGCAACCTTAAACAGCTATGCTTAAGCAATCTTCTTGCCTCAGTCTCCCAAGTAGCTGGGATGACAGGTGTTTGCCACCATTCTTGGCCTGGCATTTTTAATGTGTGTTACACAACCACCTGCATCCTTGGGATATCTTTCAATACTTCTGTTCATTTTATGAGTGCTAGTCACCTTAGTTAAATGAGACGATATGACTGTTAAGGCCAGGTTTCACATAAGTGCCTATACGACTGATGCCTACTGTTTATACTTATTGAATAGCTATTGATTGACTTACTAATCTGTTATTTAGCGGTGAAAAGAAATGATGCTATAAGTTCTCATTACATTCATCTTCAAATTGAATTTAGAACCAAGCTCCTCCTACTCTGAATGGCTCCGTTCAACCTAATAAATGCCACATCATACTAAAGCTTTCAATTCAGTGCAAATATTAAATAAGGCATTTGTTCAATAATAAGTGAAAAAAATTCTGCTGATTAACTAAAGCCTTTAACTTTAAATTGGTAATTGGATGTTATCTGCACACCATTAAATACCCGCACAACTGGTTAAATTGTATGATATTATCAGTGTGTCGTGTACAACTATTTTCAAACACTAATTCTTTTTAATTGTGTGTACCTTGATAAATCAAGCCAACAGTCCGCCTGTATATACCATAGTGTTCCTTTACTTATTCATTGAAGTTTGGAGTTTAAAAATTTCTATTTGGGAAACAATATCTCATTATTCAAAATAGAATATATTAAAGTTTGAGGGCACTTGATTTGAATGTAATCAAAAATTTCTAAAGTGTATGTATGCAAGTTTGCATATTCATTATATTTAGGCATATCAAAATATCTGATATTGAACCAGGCATTGTAAATATCTAGGAAATATACAAGGGAGATGATGGTATCCAATAGAGAATCACAGGAAAATCATTATATTATTTTACATAATCATTACATTAAAAGACATAAAATATCTATTAAAATACAAGTTTAAATTGGAAGTTGAGCTGCTGATTCAGTAAGCCTATCTATTCACTTATTCCTACATTAACTCTGAAAAAGACACTGAACTAGGATGTATAGGATGTGTTAGGTGTTATTAAACAGGGAACTGAAGGTGAAAATATGAACTGCATGTGGGAAAATCTAGAAATTGGCAGGATTTCATGAATATGCATGAATATAAAGATCTCATCTGGGGATTCTTTTCTTTAATAGAACATTTGTGCATTTTAATGGACAGTCATGAACTTTGCTTAATCACCTTTTGTGGACCTTAATATTGGAAAAGTATTCAAAGCACATTTCTCTTGGGTGATATACACTGGAAAAGTTCAGGAATGTTTCCCATCCATCAAGAAAACAGAGGATAGAACACACTCATAGTTGCCATATAGGGAACAACCGGCCTCATTCTCCCTGCCTTTGACCGCTCTTATTGATGGTGAGAGTGAATGCTCTGAGTGTTCCCCTCTCATTTTATGATTAACAAAACCACCCTATTATGTGTGACTTAGGGATAAAAAAAGAAAAAGCTGGGACCAGGGGCAAATAGTTGCTTTCAATGTATATTTACAGGGAAACATCTGAAGAAATTATTTCTCTGTAACTAGAACCTTTGAAATCTGCACATGAATAATTAAATAAAGTTAAAGTTGCCACCACTGGTTTCTGGAGGTTTCTGAAGGCTTTAATTAGTCATGACCTTAGCTTTGGTCTTCTCTTATTTTCTCTGCCTATCTTGAATTTTGCCACTTTCTATATTCGAAGATATTTTGAAGATGACTTAAATAGTCACTACAGAGTTGATTAAGACACTAGGAAATATGCACTAGGGAGAGGGGATATTTTACAGATGCTAGAATAGTCCTCTTAGAGTTAAGACACTGGGAAATCAGAACTAAGAAGAGAAGGACTTAACTGGGTATTCTTCACTGGGGGGAGAAACAAATCCTCAAAAGAACTCATGAATTATAGTGGGAGAGAAGCTACTGGATATAGTGCAGAATATTAAATTTAAATATTCTCTTTCAAAATAAGAAAACAAAAATAATCTGCAGAAAAATTTCAGACATTAATTTATTCTATAAATGTGTACTGATTACCTTTTGTGTTCACATGCTCCACTAACTGTGTAAATATAATAGTGAATAAGACATTGTCTTTTTCCTAACAGAGCTCATAAAGTCCATGAACACATGGAGAAAACAGCCATATAAACAACTGATTATAATCAGTGTTCACTGGGCTATGTGTTCAAGTAACATAAAAATAATGCTTTATTATACAAAATGATTTGGAGTTGAACATATATATACACACACATATGTACACACATATATATGCATCTATCTATGTATCTATCACTTGCAAAATGTGGAAGTAAATGGCCATATTTTAGTAGACATAATACTCATTTAGGTAACCAAGCTATAAGTTGTTGCTCTGAGAAAGTTTAATCATAGATTAGTATCCAGCAGTCTATAAAAATTCATTACTTTTAAAGAATGAGAATGATTTATCTTTTTCCTATTAAGATCAGGACAGCGGTTTTACATCACATAATTCTAGCCAGTCAGGTAACTGAACAAAATCTTTTGAATATTGATTTTCACAGGTACCTCTGAATTGTATTCTATAGAGGTTATGTTTTCTAAGATGGACACAGTAGCCGGACAAGAGAAGTTGAGAATATAGATTAATACAGATTTCCCGTGGAGATAACTGGCTAAATAGGTTTTGTCTTCAACAGTTAACAATGCTTGCAACTGTCTATGCTCACTGCTACCAATTATGGCAGTAAAAAAGCTCTTCAATACGCCTGCCAAGCTTAGCTCCTTTATGCTTAGTGTTCCATTATTGGACTGCTAAGCGTGCGGAGTTATTTACATCCTACTTCTCAAGGTCATCGGTAAGTTCTGATTTTTCACTCATGCAGAAGTTTTAAAAATTACAACCTCAGGCATAAATGGGTTAAGCATTTATGTTTGCTGTAAGCATCATTAGAGAAAGGTATAGTAGTACAAAAGGAACTGCATAAAATATGTAAGGAATATATCAGAAGATGGTTCATATAAATCTTATTCCCAGACACAATCTTTGGTAGTATTGACTTACAGAATAGCCACAAATTTTTAGGTTATTTATGGAGTTTATAAATAGGATGTTTGACATAAATATTACTATAAATTTGTGCTATTGTTTCTAAAATCTATGAAATTATTAAAAAATTATGGATGGATTATCCATTGTGCTTATGTGACATTAACACATTTAATATAATAAGAAATAGCAAATGTTTATCTAGCTTAAGAATGAAGACTAAAATTTTAAATTTGATTTATATTTATAACATGAAAAGAATTAATTGGATAATTTGGATGCTGAAATGCTGCTTGACATAGAAATGTAGCTCAATTAAAAATGGATTTTGTATATGTCTAAATACTAAGAATTGTTTTTCTAGTTTCGTAGTCTGCTAGAATGGATCAGAATATAAAGGATCAGAAGTTTCTTTTTTAACAATTTATTAAATAGAAGTAGGCAGATTTAGCCCTCAACTTATCAGTTTAGTAATTTTGAAATTAAATCACAGTGTTCCATAGAGTTTTAGAATTATTAGAAACCACAAAAACTAGGTCAACTTAATAGTTTAGTTAAATGACATGCTTTCATATTTTAGGCAAACTAATCTTAGAATCCCAGCTGCTGGAAGCATCTGTTGCAGAGATGTAGACAAAGAGAAGCAATATGTCATCTTAACTGGCTAAAAGAAAGAGAATGCTATGTTAGTCTATTCCTTGGCACAGATTGTTATCAAATCTCCAATATTCCTTTGGGGTTTAATTGTTTACTAACTTTTTAGGATAATAAATACTTAAAGCATTCCATTATTTAATAAATAAAATTCAGCAAATAATGGGCTTTTTTTGTAAACATTCATTTTAGTTTCAATCTTTACCATATTGTCAAGATAATTATTATCCAGACTCAAATATCTTCAATCTTGTCAACAAAACAAGTTGAAAAGAGAAACAACAGCTTCAAACTGATTTCAAGTGAACCGGATTCTCTTTTTTGACTTCAGAAGAATGCATCTTACCTGCATCAGCATGGTAGGATTAAAGAGTAATCTAATAACATTTATTCACTTCCCAAATACTTATTACAAGAAGCTAAATACAGTTGTTCAAGTTAGGTAATTATTACAGTCACTGTCAGAAATTAAGTAAAACAAACAAAAAATGCTAATGGAGTTACTGTAACCTTATTTGCAAATGTAAGCCAATTTAAGTGATCAGGGAATATCTTCACATAATATCACAGAAACCCAATTAAATTAATTTAAAACACTGAATTACTTCCAGGGTTGACTTGTAATCAGCACTGAAACTTTTCTAACAACTAATTAAGAAAGGCAGTACACAAAGTTATGTTTCTAATTCATTTAATACCACAGTCTCTAAAGGCATTTTCAATTAGCTACATTTTCTTTAGTTTTACTCAATTTATCAAAGTTAGATAAAGCTTGAGACCGATGTTAAATGGTTATGACTCTGGTGAAATATTGTTTCTGTCTTCTTATAAAGGATTTCTATCCCTTGATGAGGCAATGTTTTCAGTAGAAAGTGGTTGCTAAAGAAAATCAATGAAAATCTTATATACCAATCAAACTCGGTTATTGTTTGCAAAAAGTAAAATTATATTAGAAGGAGAGAATTAGAAGTAACTTTTCTGAGTGGGAAAGATTTTTCTTTTAATTATGGTAAAATTAGACAAAGCTTTTATATGCTTTCTAGAAACAATGAGTTCTGAAGGAGACTCAGAAATGACAGGAAAGGAGATGCAGAGAGAAATGCAGCCCTTCTTATTACCCAACCTCTTTTGCCTTTAAAAGAAAACAAGAGACACTGAGATGACACCCTTTCACCACCTGGAGAAAAAAATCAGGAAGACATTTTTCCTGGTGTGATGACTAGCAAAATATTCCCAAGAGAATGATGAATGCTAAACAAACAACCATGCCAGCTAACACTTCAACCTTGTCTGGTTCTTCACAAAGCCTGGAATTATTCTCAAAGTTTTCATGTTACTCATAAGCTCAAGTACATACTTCTTCGGTGCCTATTTGAAACCTTCACCACTCACTTCCTCCTGTCCTGCCCGTCCTTTTCTCTTAGCACATGATTCTACCTTACTGATAAAAGCTGCCATCCAGCCCCACCCACCCTCACATCTTCACATCCTCCCCTGCAGTCTCAGGAGAAGGGCACACTCCCACCAGGACTTGATCTTCTACCTGGGCCCTAGCATTGACTTTCTTCCTTCTCTTGTAAGGGCCTTGCTCTATCAATTATCACCTCAGTGCCTCTCACATGGCCTTTGGAATATAACATGCTGAAATTTCACTCACTTTAAAACAAAACATGTAAATAATAATAATCATAGGCACACACACAACAACAACAACTACTACTACTACTACTACTGTATATGTCAGCTATTATGTCCCATCTAAAAGGCCACCCATTCTCGTTCTTGAATGGTTAACTCATACTCACATTTAAATCTCCAGAAGGACTTCGGGAAACACCACCATGGTTACTACATTCTTGCTATATCCCACGTACATCTCTAAGGCTGCACAGTGATTGCCCTCTGTCTTTCTACAGCCCTGAATACGCTATGGAATAACTGAGGCCTTAGGTTGTTCACCTGTACCCCCAGCATGTGGCATAGTGAACCAGGCAGAAGAGGTACTCAGTCACACTGACTGAAGGGAACCATTTTCTGTAAACCTTCTCAACTAGTGATACAGTCCTCACTTTCTTCTTTCCTTGCCCAGCATAAGACAGTTATGGACTTAAAATTTTGAGTTGAAGTCATAGTAACAAAGCTGTCTTCTACCATGTCTCTTTCTAAGCTTTGTTGCAAAATGTCGTAACTAATTGTCAACATATGTTTATCTGTCACTAGACTCTGTGCTCCAAGAACTAAGGACCTAACATTACTTAACCTTCCCATTTGAAATACTAAATAAAAGGTTTCAAAAATTATCTAAAGAAAAGGAAATAAGGAAGGAAGGAGAGGAAATTTTGAACAGGGGGAGGGGATCAAGGTGAGTGGGAGGGTTTGTAAAACACAGTGAGGTAAAATGATGAAAAAAAAAACTCCAAAATTCTCAATTGATTTAATATAAAATAGCAATTATTTGTCAAAAGATTAAGAATGTATGTTTAATTAAATAAAATATACCTTCTTTTCTACATACACTCAAACTTTAAAATTCACAATCCACATTGTGTGACATATCTAACTTCCCCACTTATCTTAAGGGATAGTTTTAATCTTCATAATAAGATTACATACTTCATGTTACTTTAAAAACATGTAACGGCCGGGCGCGGTGGCTCAAGCCTGTAATCCCAGCACTTTGGGAGGCCGAGGCAGGTGGATCACAAGGTCGACAGATCGAGACCATCCTGGTCAACATGGTGAAACCCCGTCTCTACTAAAAATACAAAAAATTATCTGGGCATGGTGGCGTGTGCCTGTAATCCCAGCTACTCAGGAGGCTGAGGCAGGAGAATTGCTTGAACCCAGGAGGCAGAGGTTGCGGTGAGCCGAGATCGCACCATTGAACTCCAGCCTGGGTAACAAGAGTGAAACTTCGTCTCAAAAAACAAACAAACAAACAAACAAAAAAAAAAACATGTAACAACAATACTAAAGTAATATCATGCATTTGCCTAGACCTTTTCAGGAAATGGAGCATCAAAACATAGGTGAATCATTGATTTCATGACCACCCTAAGAGCTAACAGAACACGTGCTGTTATTTTGATTTTACAGCTGAGAAAACAGAACTTCAGAGAGGTTAAGAGGTGTGCACACTTGGAATTCTGAAAAAAATTGAAGAAGGTGAAGGTAAAAGGGAGAAAGAAATATCAGATTTGCTCTTCGAAAATGCTTCATTAGGAGAAATGCAATTTTAATCAGCAATGACAAACTTACTCAGCATTTATCTCTTGGAGTCCAGCTCTGACCTTTATGTGATAGAAATTTTACCAAAAGAAAAAGAAGGAATCATCTCACAGCCCTTCAGATAACATTTTTTTGTTTGTTTGTTTTTGAGAGGTCTGTGCCTTTCAAGTAATTTACTCCCCAAACAATCTTAAATTCCAGGGTGGCAAGAAAAGTAATTGTTAACTGAAAGCTTAACATCTAATACAGCTAACACACATTTTTTTTTTTGACATATGACACAGTAATAGATTTCCCTTTGTATGTGTGTGTAACGTACATATACTTTGGAGAGTTCTTGGATAATTTGTAAGTATCGATTCAGTAATAACACCGTGCTCCTCTGCCGCAAGGTGCCTTCATGTTTCTCTCATCCTATTCGGCCCAACTAGAATTTCTCTCACCATATTTACTTCCTTTGTTTATTCATCTTTCCCAGCTATTTTTTTTTTCATATCCTTTTATGGGGCCATTCTTCTGTAAGTTTTAATACCTAGAGCAGCATCTTATATTTTATTATAGAATCTTGAGCAAGAGGGATTTGCAAGATATCTATGTCTATTGTCATTTAAATGTGAATACTTTTAAAAAGTTCTTCCAGAACCAAAACATTGGAGTACGACAATGAAAATACTTGTTGCATTCAAGCAGTAGTAACATGGTGGATTTTTCATTCTTTCTCTAAAAAGTAACTTTCATGTTTTACATAGTTTGGCAATAAATAAGGAAACATAGAGTCCTGTAACTGTGGCATCTTTGCTTTGATGACTGATTCTCAGTTAAAAATATAATTTAGTGGCTAGCAAATACATTTTATCAGGAATTTAACTTCCAAATATTATTTGCCCCTAGGGAAAAATGTGATCTATTTACCACAATCTGTGTTATGATTTTTTTCCATTTTTTAAAATGAAAAGCAGAGATGTCTGATCATTCTTACCTTATTTTTCATGGCTAAACATTGAGAGGCAAGCAATGTGCAAGACACTTACCCACTCTTCCTCATCGTAGTCTGAATGATGTGGTATGGAGTCCTGTCTTCTCATCAGTGGGGGCTGGTCCTGGGGACTGCTCTCCTCTGTGCTGCTCTTAGGAGAGGGTGGCTTTTTAAGAATACCTCCTGGCCTTGCAGTGTAGAGGGCTAAAAGAGCACTCCTGACGAGTTGATCCTTGAAGGCATGTACAAAGAGCTCTGTCTGCAAAGAAATTGACAAGGTCGTCTCAGTACACAACTGTGAAAAGGTCAATTGAAGATCTGTTGGCACTTAAAGTGGTGTGTATGGTGGAAAAAGTAGACACCAAAGAGAGAAAATGATTCATACCAATCAATGGAAAATAGTTTGGTTTTGGGATGTGGCCAAGGCCTAAAGTCCTCCTGTTTTAAAGTTAATGCTGAGGTTTTAAATGCACTATAAACACCATCTCTCTCCTCAACTTTCTCCCTTTTAGTTTCACAAATCCTGTCTTTGGAGATGAATTTCACTGGGGATAATCATTTGAACAACATCTACCTGCTGCAGCTTTCAAGTCATTCCAAACACACCTTAAAAGAAAATGTAATCAGACTGTATATATTTTATTAAAACTGCAATTACTTTTTCACCAACCTAATATATTTTAAATAAAGACTAAAGAAAGACATATGTCTTTAAAGAAAGGAGATTTTTTTGTTTGTTTTAGTATCATAAACAGATCTTAACAGTAGAAATGGCATAGGCAGTCTTGTTCATGAAAACATCAGGCCTGTATTCCTTATTATTACCTCCTAACTGCTTTCTTCCACTAAACTGTTTCAGTAATGCTTAATGTTAATGAGGTTACTGTGAAACTTGGCATACAGATTTTACAAGCTGGTGGCAAATACCTAGTAAGTGATATAGCAATAAAGCCTTCCCAACAATAAATAACTTTACAGCTGTACTTTGCAATTTCCTGATGAACTTTTTAATAGTGTCACCCTGTAATAGACTGAAGGGTACAGTAATTAGTATACTTAACATGCATGTGACCTAAAAATATGTTCAAAGATTAGAGATGTAAGTCAAGCAATGGCCCATATTGTTAACATATTCATACCTGTACTATGCAATCTCTTAGGAAGGAACCTTTTAACTTGTAGCCTTGTACTGAATAATAATTGATATTGTCACCATTTAATGAGACACTCTTGACGATACTGGCTTCACCACTGATATAACTCACCATCGTCATTTCTTGGTGCACTCTGAATATGCAATCAACAGTTCTACGCCTAACTAGTTTAAATTATCTCTAAATTTTATTGTCAACATCAGCAACTAAAGAAAACCAGTTCAGCCCCATGTAAAACAAGTGCCCAATAAGACTTTGTTAAATCTGCATAGTTATTTATTTGTCATAAATCATAAAGTTCTAGAGGTGAAAGGAATATTATAGTTGATGTCTTCATTAACTAAGATAAGAAAATTAAGAAAGAAGTGTGGTGATATGTTTTAGGAAATACTGCCTATAGGTAGCACAAATGGAACAGGATGAAGTATTCTAACAAATCAGCAGCTTTCTCCCTGATTCCACACTACTCACCTCTGTCATAAAACTAGATGTTTCTGCTGTAGAGGGACCTGTTAGAAGGAAAACTAAAAAACAAAAAGAAATAGCTTCAACATCAACAAAAAGGACGTCCACTCAGAGACACCATTCAAAATCAGCAACTTCAAGGATAAAAGGTAGATAAATCCACAAAGATGGGGTGGGGGGTGAAACAGTGCAAAAAGGATGAAATCATCAAAGACCAGAATGTCTCTTCTCCTCCAAGGGGTCACAACTCCTCACCAGCAAGGGAACAAAACAGGATGGAGAATGACTTTAACAAATTGACAGAGGCAGGCTTCAAAAGGTGAGTAACAACAAATTTCTCTGAGCTAAAGGAACATGTTCTAACCCAATGGAAAGAAACCAAATACCTTGAAAAAAGGTTAGACAAAATACTAACTAGAATAACCAGCTTAGAGAAAAACATAACGACCTGATGGAGCTGAAAAACACAGCACAAGAACTTCACGAAGCATAAACAAGTTTCAATAGCTGAATTGATCAAGCAGAAGAAAGGATATCAGAGATTGAAGATGAATTCAGTGAAATAAAATGAGAAGGCAAGATTAGAGAAAAAAGAGTGAAAAGAAATGAACAAAACCTCCAAAGAATATGGGATTATGTGAAAAGACCTAATCTATGCTTGATAGGTGTAACTGAATGTGACAAGGAGAATTAATCCAATCTGGAAAACATTATTTAGGATATTAACCAGGAGAACTTCCCCAACCTGGCAAGGCAGGCCAACATTCAAATTCAGGAAATACAGAGAACAACACAAAGATATTCCTCAAGAATAGCAACCCTAAGGCACATAATTGTCAGATTCACCAGGGTTGAAATGAAGGAAAAAATGCTAAGGACAGCCAGAGATAAAGGCTGGGTTACCCACAAAGGGAAGCCCATCAGACTCACAGGGGATCTCTCAGCATAAACTCTAAGCCAGAAGAGGGTGGGGGCCAATATTCAACATCCATAAAGAACTTTCAATCCAGAATCTCATATCCAGCCAAACTAAATTTCCTAAGTGAAGGAGAAATAAGATTCTTTATGGACAAGTAATTGCTGAATTGTCACCACCAGATATGCCTTATAAAAGCTCCTGAAGAAAACACTAAACATGGAAAGGAACAACCAGTACCAGCCATTGCAAAAATGTACCAAATGGTAAAGACCAACAATGCAATGAAGACACTGTATCAACTAATGGGCAAAACAACCAGCCAGTAACAAAATGGCGGGATCAAACTCACACATAACAATATTAACATTAAATGTAAACAGCCTAAATGCCCTAATCAAAAGACACAGACTTGCAAACTGGATAAAAAGTCAAGACCCATCAGTGTGCTGTATTCAGGACACCCATCTCAAGTGCAAAGACACACATAGGCTCAAAATAAGGGGATGGAAGAATATTTACCAAGCAAATGAAGACCAAATAAATAAATAAATAAATAAATAAATAAATAAATAAAAAGCAGGGGTTTCAATCCTAGTCTCTGATAAAACGGACTTTAAACCAGCAAACATCAAAAGAGTCAAAGAAGGGCATTACATAATAGTAAAATAATCAATCCAACAAGAAAAGCTAACTATCCTAAATACAAATGTACCCAATACAAGAGCACCCAGAGACATAAACCAAGTTCTTACGACTTACAAAGAGACTTAGACTCCGATACAATAACAGTGGGAGACTTTAACATTCCACTGTCAATATTAGACAGATCAACAAGACAGAAAACCAATGAGGATATCCAGGACTTGAACACAGATTTGAATCAAGTGGACCTAACAATCTACAGAACTCTCCACCTCAAATGCACAGAATATACTTTCTTCTCAGCATCACATTGCACTTAATCTAAAATTGACCACATAATTGGAAGTAAATCCCTCCTTAGCAAATGCAAAAGAATGGAAATCATAACAAACAGTCTTTCAGACCACAGTGCAATCCAATTACAACTCGGGATTAAGAAACTCACTCAAAACCACACAAATACATTGAAACTGAACAACTTGCTCCTGAATGATGACTGGATAAAAAAATGAAATGAAGGTAGAAATAAAGATGTTCTTTGAATGAGAATGAAGAAACAACATACCAGAATCCCTGGACACATTTAAAGCAGTATCTAGAGGAAGATTTATAGCAATAAATGCCCACATAAGAAATGAGGAAAGATCTAAAATTGAAACCCTATCATCAAAATTGAAAGAGCCAGAGGAGCAAGATAAAAAAAAAAAAAAAAAAAAAAAAAAACTCAAAAGCTAGCAGAAGACAAGAAATAACTAGGATCAGAGCAGAACTGAAGGAGATAGAGACACACACAAAAACCCTAAAAAAATTCATACATCCAAGAGCTGGTTTTTTGAAAAGATCAAAAAAATAGACCGCTAGCTAGACTAATAATAGAGACAAGAGAGAAGAATAAAAAAGGTGCAATAAAAAATGATAAAGGGGATATCACCACTGATTCCAAAGAAATACAAACTACCATCAGAGATTACTACAAACAACTTAATGCACATAAACCAGTAAACCTGGAAGAAATGGATACATTCCTGAACACTTGCACCCTCAAAGACTAAACCAGGAAGAAGCTGAAACCCTGAATAGACCAATAACAAGTGCTGAAGTTGAGGCAGCAATTGATGGCCAGCCAACAAAAACAAAGTCCAAAGTTGGGTTCACAGTTGAATTCTACCAGATGTACAAAGAGGAGCTGGTACCATTCCTACTGGAACTATTACAAACAATACCAAAAAAAGGGAATCCTCTGTAACTCATTTTATGAGACCAATGTCATGCTGATAACAAAATCTGGCAGAAACACAGCTAGAAAAGTTCAGGCCAATATCCATGATGAACATCAATGCAAAAATCTTCAATAAAATACTGGCAAACCACATGCAACAGCACATCAAAAAGCTTATCCATCACAATCAAGTAGGCGTCATCTCGAGGATGCATGGCTGGTTCAACATATGCAAATCTATAAACATAATCCATCACATAAACAGAACCAATGACAGAAACCATATGATTATCTCAATAGATCCAGAGAAGACCTTGGACAAAATTCAACAGAGCTTTATGCTAAAAACTCTCAATAAAGTAGGTGTCATTGGAACATATCTCAAAATAAAAAGCTATTTATGACAAACCCACAGCCAGTATCATACTGAATGGGCAAAAACTGGAAGCATTCCCTTTGAAAACTGGCATTAGACAAGGATGCCTCTCTCATCACTCCTATTCAATATAGTATTGGAAGTTCCAGCCAGAGCAGTCAGGCAAGAAAAAGAAATAAAGGGTATTCAACTAGGTAAAGAGGAAGTCAAATTGTCTCTATTGGCAGATGACATGATTGTATATTTAGAAGATATAGACCAATGGAACACAACAGAGGCCTTGGAAGTAACACCACACTTCTACAACCATCTGATCTTTGACAAACCTGACAAAAACAACCAATGGGGAAAGGAGCCATGTTTAATAAATGGTGTTGGGAAAACTGGCTAGTCATGTGCAGGAAGCAGAAAATAATAAAAGCTATTTACTACAAATTGGGACCTATTCCTGATACCTTACACTAAAATTAACTCCAGATAGCTTAACGATTTCAACCTAAGATCTAACACCATAAAAATCCTAGAAGGAAACCTAGGCAACACCATTCAGGACATAGGCATAGACATGGACTTCATGACTAAAACACCAAAAGCAATGACAACAAAAGCCAAAATAGACAAGTGGGATTTAATTTAACTTAAGATTTTCTGCACAGCAAAAGAAACAATCATCAGAGTGAACTGGCAACCAACCGAATAGGACAAAATTTTTGCAATCTACCCATCTGAAAAAGGCCTAATATCCAGGATCTATAGAGAACTAAAGCAGATTTACGAGAAGAAAATAAAACAACAAACCCATTCAAAAGTGGGTGAAAGATAGGAGCAGATACTTTTCAAAAGAAGACATTTATGAGGCTAATAAACATATGATAAAATGCTCATCATCACTGTTCATTAGAGAAACGCAAATCAAAACCACATTGAGATACCATCTTATGCCAGTTAGAATGGCAATCATTAGAAAATCTGGAGACAACAGATGCTGGAGAGAATATGGAGAAAATAGAACAGTTTTACACTGTTGGTTGGAGTATATATTAGTTCAACCATTGTGGAAGACAGTGTGGTGATTCCTCAAGGACCTAGAAATAGAAATATCATTTCATCCAGCAATCCTATTACTTGGTATATACCCAAAGGATTATAAATTGTTCTATTATAAAGATGCATGCACAGGTATGTTCATTGTGATACTGTTTACAATAGCAAAGACCTGGAACCAACCCAAATGCCCATCAATAATAGACTGAACAAAGAAAACGTGGTACACATACACCATGGAATACTATGCGGCCTTAAAGAAGGATGAGTTCATTTCCTTTGTAGGGACATGGATGAATCTGGAAACTATCATTCTCAGCAAACTGACACAAGAACAGAAAATTAAACACCACATGGTCTCACTCATAGATGGATGCTGAACAATGAAAATACATGGGCACAGGGTGGGGAATGTCACACACTGGGGTTTGTTGGGGGGTAGGGGCTAGAGGAGGGACAGTGGGTGGTGGGGAGTTTGGGGAGGGATAACATTGGGAGAAATGCCTGATGTAGGTGACAGGGGGATGGAGACAGCAGAACACCATGGCATGTGTCTACCTATGCAACAATCCTGCAAGATCTGCACATGTACCCCAGAACTTTAAGTGCAATAAAAACAAAAAACAAAAAACTGGATGTTTCTGGCAAAGCATGGTGGCTCAAGCCTGTAATCCCAGCACTTTGGGAGGCTGAGGCAGGCAGGTCACCTGAGGTCGGGAGCTCGAGATCAACCTGACCAACATGGAGAAACCCCCGTCTCTACTAAAAATACAAAATTAGCCAGGTGTGGTGGTACATGCCTATAATCCCAGCTACTTGGGAGGCTGAGGCAGGAGAATTGCTTGTATCTGGGAGGCAGAGGTTGCAGTGAGCCGACATCGTGCCATTGCACTCCAGCCTGGGCAAAAAGAGCAAAATCATCTTAAAAACAAAAAGAAAAAACTAGATGTTTCTGTCCTGCTTCCCGTTCTTCCCTAATCCCAACTTTCCAAGTGTTTTGAACATCTACCAGCTCACAAAATTAAGTGTGCCTATAATTTCTGTGTATCTACTTTACTGCTACATTTTGTCAAATATTTTAAACATAATTTATTAGTCATATTGAAGCCACTTTGAAGGTGAGAAAACAAAACATGAAACACATAATTTATGAGAATAAAACGTTGGAAAGTATTTCAGAATAAATCAGAGAAACAAAATATAAAGCACTTCATCCTGGATAGGCACAATAAAAGTGTTCACTAATTTTCATGATGAAGTATTAAAATGAGAATGAAAGATATAAAAAAGTGATGGAAAAATTGGCTAGACAGTACTCAAACAAGTCAGCGTAGTCATAGCAAAATGAGGAAACATGTTATTTACATAATTTTTTATATAGCATGGATGTGCTTATCAGTGTGACTTTAATATTAAAAACGTGAATTTACTCTCATTCAGCTTAGCTAAACAATTTCTCTGTTGATGGTTTCAATACATTCTTTTGATTTATTTTTAGAGCCAAACAACTTGCCTTCTTTGAATTCCTGCTACTACATTTCAAGTCTCCACAATACTCATCTAATTGCCATGTAGCTAAATATCCATTCACACTCAATGAAACCTTCTCTAGCACTTGTAATCACCATCATTTTCTTCCCATCACATGCACATGCAGAGAGTCCACTTCATTTATTCAAATCTCATTTGAGTTGACTTACCACCAAAGGCAAGGGAGATAATTCAGGAGGTTCCTGCTGTTTTAAAACCCAGAATTTTCTTTGGATAACTGAACACAAGGCTTAAAAATCTTAAACATAATAGCTAATCTTTCACTTTGTGTCTGTACTGACAAAATTTATCTGACTCCTTGGAAACTCTTTGGATTACCAGTATCCTGTGCATAAATCACATTCTTTAAAGAAAATACCTAAATGTCTCATTGTGATATACATGTAAGCTGAAAAACTTTTAATGTTTCTTGACCAGCACTACTTAGTGATGGAGACCAGTGAAGACCATTGATGTTTCACAGTCAAATAAACCAACTTGAAAAGATTAACGTAGTCACTAAATCCCAACATAGCTGTATACAGTAGTTCCTCTTTATCTGTGGTTATGCTTTCCCATGGTTTCAGTTACCTGTGGTCAACCTTGGTCTGAAAACAGTAAGTAAGAAAAAAGAAGGAAAGAATAAATTAAATGAAAATTTTCAAAAATAATGAATCCATAAACTTTAAGTTGCGTGGCTGTTCTGAGTCACGTGATGAAATTTTGTGTAGTCCTGCTTCAGAATGCCTGGGATATAAATGCCCTGTGTATCCATGCTGTATAAGCCACTAGCCCGTTAGTCACCTAGGTACCATCCTGGTCACCAGATCAACTGTCACATTATTGCAGTGCTTGTGTTCAAGCAGCTGTGATGTAGTAGCCTAACACTACCTCAGTCCCCTCACGTCATCTCATCACACAGACATTGTACCATCTAACATCCTCACAAGAAGATGTGTGAGTACAGTAGAAGATGTTTTGAGAGAAATCACATTTATATAACTTTCATTATAGTATAATTGTTTTATTAGATTATTAGTTCATGTTAGTCTCTTACTATGCCTAATTTTAAATTAAACTTTATCGTAGCTATGCATGTGTAAGAAAAAACAGTGTATACAGGGCTTGGTACTATCATGGATTTCAGGCATCAACTGGGCATCTTGGAGCATAGCCCCCATGGATAAGAGGGAACTATTGTATTGCTGTTCTTGCGACTGGGATGATACTAGGAAAGTTGAAGCCATGGAAAGGATGTGACCATATCTCCGAGTTGCCTACTGACTGTTCTGAAAAACTTTCTCTTTTCTCATTTAGCTTGAACTACATTAAATGAAAAAAGAAAGGCTGAAATGTTATCATAAGAGTAGGTCAAACAATTTATTTAAAATATCAGCTTAATAATACTGTATAAGAAGAATAAACTCTGAACCTAAGGCAGACCTATTTCATTTTTTCATATTAGAAAATGAAAGAGAAATGTTATCTTAAAAATGAAATGTTTTCTAGCCTTCTGACATTTTTCCAATTCATATCCCCATACAACTATTCTTCAAAGCAACACACGGAATTATCTGTAAGTATAAAATCACTAAAATTACTTCTCCTGGGAATGAGTGAAGAGAATTTCTAGTTTTCTGAATATTAACGGCAGAGGAATAGTTAGGACATGTTCATTTAAAACCATTCTTTTTTACTAGAGATCTCAACAAATTAAGCAAAGTCCTACTCTACTTAGAAATATCCTTATTCTTGCTGAAAAAATAAATTAAGGCAATGTCTAATTCCATGTGTAATACAGAAGCAGCCAATGGCATATGCAAGTGATTATTATTTTAGTAATCATCTATGCTGCAAGAAAGAATCTTATTTATTTTGATATTTGATATTTTGAAATTATTTGATATAGGAATAGTGCTATACTCTGTCATTAATGTACTGATGTATGTTTAGCATTCCCTAAAGGAAAGCATATTAGACTAACAGCTAGAAGATTACTTGACATCTGGGCAGCTCATATATATAATATCCACTAACTGTTGGAAAAATCACATAACTACTTTTCCTAGTTTGCACAAAATTACAGTGCCTACCCATGAAACTCTTATGGGAGTTCATTGTAAACCCCCAAATGTACTCTTTGATGATCTTCTTTTTATTTATTTTATTTTACTTTTTAAATTTTTATTTATTTTTATTTTTTTTTTGTAAAGGCAGGGTCTTGCTATGTTGCCCAGGCAAGTCACAAACTCCTGGCCTTAAGTGATCCAATCTCAGCTTCCCAAAGTGCTAGGATTAAAAACGTGAACCATTATACCCAACCTAATGCTGTGTTTTCTTGATCTTTTCTATTTCTTTTCTTGACTCATCATTCTCTGGTCACCCAAAATGTGGTAAGTCAGCCCCCAAGGGACCTTAAATCACTTTCTCAAAAGCACGTTTGTATTGGTGAAGTAATCCATTTTCCCATAGCTTCAACTGTCGTCTTTATGTTGAGGTCTAATAAATCCATTTCTATTCATCTCCTGAACCAGCTCTATCACCTGTTTCTACTGAAAAGTCCTTAGAGTTCAAAAATGCCAGGCTGAACTCAAAATTTTGTTGTGGTTCTTTTATTTTTAGTAATTTTGTTCTTCCAAGATTTTCCATTTGAGTAGTATTATTAGTATTCAACAATGTAGAGTCCAAGCCTCTGAATTATCCTCACTAACACTTATTTGTTGAATTAGTCAGCAATTTATTCTATTTAAAACTTTTCAATAATTTCAAAATCGATCCTTACTTTACATTTTCACAACTAGTCTCAGTTAAGAGCCTTTCTACATTCCATATGGATACAAATTAGAATTTGTATTTTTAGCAAAGCTCCCCAGAAGCATTACTTGTATTTTGTGATGACCAGTAATGTTCAATAATTCAAATCCACTATCTTAACTTGGCCTATGTAATGCTATAAGGATGATCTTCACAAAACATGTATCTAATCCTTCCTCATTCAACAGCCTTCTCGGTGTCAACAGAACAATATTTCTCTTGAATTACTAACTAGGTGTTAGATGACCAAATTGTTTGTTTTTTAAGCTATGAAACATTGCTGAAACATTCACATTTCCAAAGTGTGCAAATAATAGTGTACATAACAGTGATGCATGAAAGTTGCAGGTCCATATCCTGCTTCACTCTTTATTCTCAGCCAGCCTTTTTGATTTTAGATGTTCTGGTAGGTGGCTAAAGGCATCTCATGATAGTTTGAATTTGCATTTTTCTAATGGCCAATGATGCTGGGCAATGTTGTGTGTGTTTATTTGCAATTCATAGGTCTTCTTTGGTGAAGTATATTTTTAATTCTTTTGCCCACTTTTAATTGAGCTGTTTGTTGTATTTTAAGTTGCAATAATGCTTTATATATTCTGATACAAATCCTTTGACATATGCATATTTTACAAATAATTTCTCCCAATTTGTTACTTCTTGTAGAAGTTTGTCTGCTTTTATTCTTTTACATTGTACATTAAGGTTTATGATCTATTTTGAGTCTATTTTTATATATGTATCAGGTAAAGATAAGTGTTCCCTGTTTTTTCAAATGGATATCCAATTGTTTCTGCAAAATATGTTGAAAAAATACTGTTTTCCTCTGACTATATACAGAAAATTGAAAATGGACCCCTTCTTTACACCTTTTACAAAAACTAACTCAAACTCAGGATAGATTAAAGATTTAAATGTAAAACCCAAAACTATAAAAACCCTACAAAAAAATCTAGGCAATACCATCCAGGACATAGGCTGGGGGAAAGATTTTTTTATGATGAAGTTGCCAAAAGCAATTGCAACAAAAGCAACAACTAACAAATGGGATCTAATTATACTAAAGAGCTTCTGCACAACAACAACAAAAAAACTATTAACAGAGTAAACAGAACCCCTACAGAGTGGGAGACAATTTTTGCTATCTATCTGTCTGACAAATCTTCATGGAACTTAAACAAATTTTAAAGAAAAAAAGCAAACAACCAAATTAAAAAGTAGGCAAAGTACATGAACAAACTCTTCTCCAAATAAGACATTTATGTGGCCAACATAAAAAAAAAAAAAAGCTCAACATCACTATCATTACAGAAATGCAAGTCAAAACCATGATGAGATACCATCTCACATCAGTCAGAATGGCATTATTAAAAAGTCAGGAAACAACAGATGCTGGCGAGGCTGTAGAGAAGTACGAACACTTTAACACTGTTGGTGGGAATGTAAATTAGTTAGACCATTGTGGAAGTCAGTAGTGTGGCAATTATTCAAACCCTAGAACTAGAAATACCATTTGAGCGACCAATGTCATTACTGGGCATCTACCCCCAAAAATATAAATCATTCTATCATAAAGACACATGCACATTTATGTTCATTGTAGCATTATTCACAACAGCAAAGATATGGAATCAACCCAAATGCCCATCAGTGATAGATTGGATAAATAAAAGGTATTACACATATTCCATGGACTATGCAGTCATAAAAAGGAACAAGATCATGTCCTTTGCAGGGACATAGACAGAGCTGGAAGTCATTATCCTCAGTAAACTAACACAGAAAACCAAATGCTGCATGTTCTCACTTGTAAGTGGGAGTTGAATAATGAGAACACATGGACACAGGAAGAACAACACACCCTGTGGCCTTTGGGAGGGTAGAGCAGTGGGGAGGGAGGGCATCAGGATAAATAGCTAATGCATGTGGGGTTTAATACCTAGGTCATAATGTTTAACAAGAAGTCTGCTATCATTCTTCTTGGTGTATGTCAGCAAAACGTGTCTTTTTTTCTTATTTCTTTTTTTTTTTTTCACAATATTCTCTCTATCCTTGTTTTTTAACAATTTGTTTATGATATATCTGAGTTTATTTTTCTATATTTATTCTGTGTGGAGTATATGGAGCCTCTTGGGTCTGTAGTTTCATAAAACTTTGAAAGAATTTGACCATAATTTCTGTCAATATTTTTTATGTTTCCCTCTCTTCCTTTTCTGTCATTTCTGCCATACTTCCCTAACCTGATGATTGTGATGGGCAAGAACCTGGGGATCCCCAAGCCTTTCGGGCCCCAGATCAAGGGCACCTGCTGTCTGGAAGAAAGGATGCGCTGCTTGCTGGAGCCCCTGGGCTTCAAGTGCACCTTCATCAGTGACTTTGACTGCTACCTGGCAGACGTGGGAGACATCTGCGCCTGCGCCACTGTCCGCCGGGCACCCTTTGCCTTCAAATGGTGGAAGATGGTGCCTTAGACCCAGGCCCCGGAGTTGCCAGCTCTGCCCCAGCATGGATGGCCCACGTCACCATGCAGCAGCAAGACTCCTTGCTAAGTGGAGGAGGCTGGAGAGTCGAGGCAACACAATCCTTTCCTCCCCGTCCACCCTGACCCTTGGACCCCGTAGGATGGCAAATGCCGCCAGCTTGAACCCCTGTGGGGAAAAGATGGAAAAGTTTTCAGCCAAGAGGCATTTACTAGACAGGCAATAAAGCGCTGGCGGTCAAAAAAAAAAAAAAAAAAAAAAACATATATTCCTTAATTTTTCTTCTGATCGTGGATGATAATTTCCTGCTTCATTGCATGCTTAGTATGTTTTCATTGGATGGTAGGCATTTTGACTTTACATTCTTGATTGTCAGGTTTTATTGCATTCCTTTAAATAATGTTGAATTTTCTGTGGCAAAGTAAAATTACCTGGAATCAGTGGGATCCTTTCAAACTTTGTTTTCAAACCTTGTCCGGGTAGACTAAGAGCAGCCTCTAATCTAAGACTAATTTAGTCCCACTGCTAGGACCATACACTTCTGAGAACTTTACTCAATTCCCTGTGTATTAAACGTTCTTATCACTTTTCTGGTGGAAAGATAAACTATTAACAGGCCTGTGTGACCACCAGAAATTGCTTTATAAGCTTATTCCTAATATTTATTTCTGTGGACATGGGTAGTTTGTTCTCATGCCTGCACAGATCGGTACTCATAACAAGTTAAAGGCACTCATTTACAAATCTCCACGGTTCCTTCTGTGTGAAGCTCCTTCCTACCTGAGACTCTGCTCTGTGAATTCTAGCAGTCTTGGCCTCCGCAAACTCTAATCTCTATCTCTTCAACTTGAGGGAATAGCGTTTAGGTTCCTTTTGGCTACAGCCTAGGAACTGCCCTAGGAAGACATCTAGATAATTAAAAGGATCACGTAATTTGTTACCCACTTCCCAGTGCCTAAACACCATTATGTCTACATTTTGTCCACTTTCTTGTTTAAGGTGGGAGGATCCATGCTATTCCATCATACACAGCAGAAGTTCTGATTCCACAAATCTTATATGTAGTCTCATCATCACTACTATCTTACATTCTTTTACTTATTTTTTCTTATTATACAATTTTCTACTAAACTCAAACTTTGTTGATTGTAAAAATTTTACCAATTAAATAATTACCATTTAAAGGCAATTATGAAAAACAGCAACTGTAAGCTCTATTCTGAAATTTCATTTTTATTGAAATTATTTATTAAGTTGTCTTAGACTCCTAATACATACTTTGCCAACACTGAAAAAACAAACAAAATTTCTACTTATTAAGTTCTTTCCCACAGTTTGGGACTGGGCTAGACCTAGGAGTGGCTACACTGAATAAACAATAAAAGAATAATAATTTTCAGTCTTAAGTAATCAACGTAACATTCTTCTCTCTGTTATGTGTAGCTTCAACTCCTTAGCACACTCGCTGCCTGGCATTGCTATTACAGAAAAATATTTCTTGAGAAAATATTGACTGTATATGTTGGAGAATACACAGTTTTTATTTTCCTTTAAATATAATAGAATGTTTTGGTATAGTATATTGAGGTTGAAAGAATAGTAGGAATTAGAAGCTACGAGAATTTCTCAAATATGCTGTGAGTATAGCCTCTAATATTTGTAATAAAACCCATTATTTTAACTATTTAGCAATTGCAATACTGTAAAACACCCCTATTCTTTTAAATTCTTAGGTTGTAAAAATTAAGAGCCATGTCTATGTAGTATTTGTCATATAGCATCAAGTACAATACCACACACAATTAAGTGCTCAATAGTGCCTTTTGATGAGCAAGATAATAATGACTTTCTAAACAAGGTCTATCAATCTCAGTGGAATAGAGAAAGTGATGGGTGTTTGAATGCTAATATCACAGAGATTTCTGAGCTATGAGAGATACCTATACACTGCTCACATTCGAGACTTTAAAAACATTATTTATTTTAGTTTGAATTTATCTTATCTATCCCTCGTTTGTTTTTCCTTTATAGAAATGCATACTTTTAGTCCAAGAAAAAGGGAAATGCATTTTTATCTCAATCTATTATTAACCTTTCATCCTGTATGTTAAAATTTTGGTCTCTCTTTTATCTTTTTTGTTAGAATTATTCAGATGAACTCAGCTTGCCTTTTGTTAGACCCTTACACAATGAGATTATATTATCACTTTAATATTTTCATAAACTAATATGCAACAGCCAAACCCAATTATCCAAAAGAAGGTATACTAAAATTAAAACTTATGACACAATTTAATTGAGTTTGTGCATATTAGAACATGGAACATTAAAAGTATTCATTTTTGTTTAATTTTAGTAGGACCCTCTTCCTGCTCCCACATTTGTTTCCTTAGTCCTATGCACAAGCATCCATATAGCAATCTGAAGATGCAGTATACTGGTCAAGTTCACAGAATCTGGAGCCAAAAACACAAAGTGTGTGATTTCGAGCAAATTATTTAATATTTCTGTGCATCAGTTTCCTCAACTGTGTAAAACAAGGCTACTGGCAATACTTCATAGAATTAGGAAGATTTAATGTTAAAATTATATTATCTATCACATGGAACTCTGAAAATTAAAGAGTATCTCACAGTTATTAAGCCAGTAATAAATGCTAGCTATTACCATCACTTCAACAACATCACAACCACTACTATCAAGAGTCTTGGACTTCCTGGGAATAAGGACATGTGTTTTTTTTTTTTTGTTTGTTTGTTTGTTTTTTTCCTACCCTTTGTGTTGAGTACGTATCTGTCAAATAGTATAAATTCAGGATTTATTTTTACTATTTATAAGTTGTGTGTTTTTACCAATGGGGTTTAGATGGGTGGAATTTTGGCTGGTGGCCCTATCCCTGTGCCTTGGTTCTCAGTAGCAGTAGAGATGATGTGAATTCACGTATGTTCATTGTGGCACTGCTTACAATAGCAAAGACCTGGAACCAACCCAAATGCCCATCAATGATGGACTGGACAAAGAAAATGTGGCATATATACACCATAGAGTACTATGCAGCCATAAAAAAAGGATGAGTTCATGTTCTCTGTAGGGACATGAATGAATCTGGAAACCATCATTCTCAGCAAACTGACACAGGAATGGAAAACCAAATATGGAATGTTCTCACTCATAGGCAGGTGTTGAACAATGAGAACACATGAACACAGGAAGGGGAACATCACAAAGTGGGGTCTGTTGGGGGGTACTAAGGGAGGGACAGCAGGAGTGGGTAGGTTCAAGAGGAATAACATGGGAGAAATGCCAGATGTAAGTGACAGGGGGATGATGGCAGCAAAACACATTGCCATGTATGTACCTATGCAACAATTCTGCATGATCTGCACATGTACCCCAGAACCTAAAGTACAATTAAAAAAACAAACAAACAAACAAACAAACAAACAAACAAAAAAACAGAAAGATGATGTGGATTGCCTTTGGATCTACAAAGATTGCCTACTCAAAGACTCCTGGAATATGCCCTCTTAGCAAGTTGAGCTTTTCGGTTCCCACATGCTTTTCCCACAGACTCTGAGTGTATGTTTAATTGATAATGATTTCATGGCTATTATCTCTCGGTATAATGGCTTTCCTAAGAGAAGAGATGCCATCTCTTCACAAAAAAGAATACCTCCTTCTTCACTGCCCTGGGCTGCCCTCAGCCTTCCCCAAGTGCCCCAAGTCTACAACAGAAAACTTCCATGTTAAAGTGCTCAAAGTCTATAAAGCCTTCACATTTCCCTGATAAGTGTGAATATAGATAACTCCTTAATGTCTTGAATATGCTATATGGATAAGTCCCTAAGAAAACAACTCTAGGTACCTATTTTCCAAACATGCCAGTTCTGAATCAGTAAAATAAACCAGGGGACTACCCATGAAGTAAACAGTTTTATTTTATAATCCATAGTATACAACATGCCCAAAACTTAAAGACAAAACTCTTAAAGCTTACATCCCACGAATGTTAAATTGCATTGAAATTTAGGATACCACTAAAACTATCTCTCTCTCATGTCTGAATTCAAGAATCATACTTTATTCTAAACCATGAACTACTAACAGTTTTCATAGACTATACAAAACTGTTAACTTAGATAATTCCTTCAAATTCCAGACATGAATTCTTAAAATAACTCACGGCTTGCAAACCTAACTTAAAAAAAGATCCTCCTAGTTTTAAGGACTGAGAGATTTATTAGTTGACTAAGCATGTCTACTCAGTAGAAAAGAGAAAACATAGGGAAAAAGTTGCAGTAATGCGGGATTCAAGGAGAAGAAAATGGCCATCCTAACCTCCCCCCACCACCGACATCACTGCAGCAAGTTGTAAATGGTGTATGAAATGACAAATCCCTGTCCAGTGCACAGAAGAATATAAATGCTGCTCTGTAATCACTGCAGTGGTATGCTTTTTGCTAAAATTTTCAGCTTAGGTGAACCCAGAAAACCTCACCTCATCTATAAATCCAAAAAAGAAATGAACCAAAATAAAATTATATTATTTTACGTATGCAACAACCTCCTCTTTTTTTCTTTTCCTCTAGCCATAAAAACATACTTATTGAATATCAGAATACTTAAGTGTTCTGAAGAACAGAAAGAACTTCCATTCTAGAGTCATCCAGACCTGGTTTTGAACCCTGGTTTTGTTTGAATCCTGTATTTGACTCTGCATGACTTCACATTTTTAAAATTTCTCTGAGCTTTATTTAGCCTTTTTCTATGTGAAAAGAAGATAATATGTTCTCCATAATACTGATGAAATAAAATGACAAAGTATGAAGCCCCTTGCCCTATTTGATGTAAAGTAAGAACTTGTAAAATTTGGGTCAATATTTTCCTCCTTCTTCATGATAGAAGCATGTGTTCTGGCATGGAAGGAATGCTGTATTTTGAACTGGAAGTTCTGAGTTTGTTTCTTTACTTTTAAATTTATTAGACAATTTACTAAGCCTTTCTGAATAGATAGTAACTATTTTTTCACAAAATAGGTATGCTTTCTCCTATAAAAATAACATAAAAATGTATAAACTGAAACATTTCAATAAGTATAAGGTATTACTATTATAAATTAACACACCTGAATAAAAAGTATGGACATACATAAGATCCAGGTTTCTATGAATTTGTTCTTCAGAGAGGTGGAAAACTACACTTTTGTCTTATTCTACAATTATGATAATTTTCTTTGGTCGGTTTTTTCAAAGTCATGTTTATTGAAAGTGTCTCATACAAAAAATTACATGATCTCGTTAAAATGCAAAGGTTAAGGATGCACACATTGGTTTTACTCCAGGACACTGATTTTATGTTGAAGATCAAGCTGTCACTTGTCTTTTTCTATCTCGGCTCTCCGTCTATCACACAGCTACTTGCCCTAGTTAGTTCTGGAAGTGGATATAGGGTGTCTACACCATGCCAGACTAGCTATCCTTTCTGTAGATAAAGGAACAAGTCACCTTTGGAAAAACTAAGGCTTAGAATCTACTGCTTTTCAAATAACTAACGCACTTGGAAATTTTTAGAAACTTTTCTCAGTAAATAATGTAGAGAATGAACTGAGGCAGAGGAAGTACCCAATACAGACTGATATAAATCCACATCAATGCAGTGGCATTCCTATTCAAATGTAAAGCTTTATATGCATAAAAATTAGGTGATCACTAGAGGAAAATAAAGTAATTTTCAAAATCTAATTTAATTCACTTAATAAGACCATAAACCAAAGAAAATGAAAGATGCCAAGGAAAAGAGAAGATATATACCAACCAATAATAGGTTTCATTTCCTACTAAGAAAAAAGAGTGCTCAGTAAGATTTGAACAGAGAATGAGACCAATTCATTTTGATCCTGTGGCAATACTTTGAAGCTTAGTTTTTAACCTACTCTACTTTACATTTCCGGATGTAATGCATGTAATGAAAGGCAATGTATGCAGAAAGTCATACCAATGGGGATTTGAGTATTTCATTTTCCCAACTGTAGTGATGATTTGGATCTTACTTTTTCTGAAAGCATCTTTAAAGAATTCTTCAAGCTGTCTGGAGAATGCTGGCTTGCAGAATTAAGCAGTAGGTCTGCATGGGTTGCTATAAGAGGTTGTAGTTGATTGATGTTGCTGAGAACTTCTTTTGCTTTGGCTGTGTTTTCAGGTGAATAGTAAATAAACTGGTATCCAGTACTGCAATGACAAAGATAAAAATACATTACACAAAGAGCATAACAAATGTGCAGCCCTTAATACCAGATGGCAAATGATAAACACAACTCCAAGTATCACTCTTTCCTACTGATCATTCCTACAGATCAGATAAGAACTGTCCTGAGTTTTTTATTATTGCACTAACAGTTTTTATGTAAGGTGACAAAAATTTTTTTTAAGACTAGGTAAAGTAATACTGTCTTTGCTAAGACACTGGAAAGAGTAATACTAATACTTGACATGATCATGTCAAGTCAAATTAGTATTACTATTAATTTCCAATAAGCTTGAGGCCACATAAGCCAGTGGGGAAAATGAGCTGTTATATTCAAGCCAACTTAAATCCTGGCTTGTCACTAACTAGCTGGGTGACCTTGGGTAGCCTTCTTCCTCATCAGGAAAGTGAGAATAATTATCTAATTTTATGAAGTGGGTAACATTAGAAGCCATTCACATCAAGTGCCTAAAATTGTGATTGGCATAGAGTTAGCATTTAATACCAACTACCTAAATTGTCCCCCATGTTACTAGGTGAGGGGTTGAGGGGTGAGGAAGGACTAAATTTTAATAGCTGAGAAATGAGGAGAAAATTAATGTCAAGTGGGCACATGAACAAATTTATTTAATGGAAAAAGGACATTAGTAGTAGAATGCTATTCCATGATGTTATTTTACCACAAGACATTTTGTTCTTGTGGTTTTTCATTTAACATACAAAGAAATCTAAAACTAATTATTAGCTAAAGAGTTACTGACTTTTATTTTTTTTAAGAGACAGAATCTCACTCTGTCACCCAGGCTGTAGTACAGTGGCACAATCAGAGCCCACTGCAACATCTAACCCTTGGTCTCCGGTGACCCTCCCACCTCAGCCTCTTGAGTAGTTGGGACTACAGGTACGAGCCACCACACCTGGCTAAATTTTTAAAAAACATTTTTCATAGACTGGGTCTCGTGATGTTTACACAGACTGGTCTTGAATGCCTAGCCTCGAGCAATCCTCCCCTCTTGGCCTCCCAAAGTGCTGGGATTACAGGCTTGAGAATTATTGACTTTGGGGATTACAGGCTTGAGAATTTTTGACTTTACAATCATCATCTAGCATGTTATGGGAGTAGGGATTCTTTAGAGGGAAGGAATCTTTGATCAGTTTCATTAGGAAGAGGCATGCCAGAAAGAAAGCGGCAAAACAGCAAAACAGTTGCCAGAACGAAAGAAGAGGGAAGGAATGGCTCGTGCATTCACAAGATTGATGTAAACTTGCTTACATCTCATTATACCAAAATGTCAAGACATTTTTTTAATAAAACTTTGCAGTCTATGTTGAGTATTTACTGACATATGTCTGCCACATTTTTACCAGCTCAGTTATTTAAATACCATAATTTTATTTCTCATCTTGAAACCTCAGACACCATTAAGGAAAACTGACATCTAGGAAGCATTCTCTGTTCTATTCCTTTCACACTAGTGATTTTTCAGGGGAACAGAAGCTTTAAGGAAACAATATTTTTTGGCAAACATATAATGAATATTCCTTTTATTTATTTATTTAGTAAAATATTTAAAAGAAATTACCTTTGAGGTTTGAGGTATTCAGAAGATTGAACAAGAAGTCAATGAAGGTATCAGGTTTTTGAAGGCTAAGAAACACATTCTAGTTTATGAGACTTAAAAAGATTTGCTCTTAATTTTTTACCTGTGGACTTTAAATGTCAGAAGTGAGGGCTTCAAATAAAACATACCTTAATTTCCTATTACGTCTATGATAACGTAAGTTAAAGTAAATAAATAATAGGATGTGGTGGCTCATGCCTGCGGTCCCAGCACTTTGGGAGGCCGAGGCCAGCATATCATGATGTCAGGAGTTCAAGACCAGCCTGGCCAATTTTGTGAAACTCCATCTCTACTTTAAAAATATAAAATCGGCCAGGAGTGGTGGCACTCGCCTGTAGTCCCAGCTACTCAGGAGGCTGAGGCAATAAAATTGCTTGAACCTGGAAGGCGGAGGTTGCAGTGAGCCAAGATCAGGGCACTCCCTCTAGCCTGAGGACAGAGTGAGAAGCTGTCTAAAAAATAAATAAATAAACAAACAAACACATAAAATAAAATAAAAACTAACAACTGCAAGGAGGGGAAAGGAATCAGTAGTCCTTGTCAATTATTGATATCTCTTTCTGGTTTCTTGAGTGGTTGAGACAGATCTCATGCAGGAGTATACTAACGACTTTAGAAAAGAAATAATGAACTCAGACTGGATATAAAGTTTAATCCATAACAGACTTTAATAAATCAAATGGCTTCATGTTGTTTTTGCAAAGAAAATGATTCTCTAAAGATACAGATGTGTCACCAGAATTTGAACAACGTTTGATACCCAGCAGCTCCGAGAGCAGAAAGCAGGACCTACTTACAGACCCAATGCAGAGCCACCTGGTAGCTGCTAGGTGATCCCTTTTTGCAGGACTGCTATTCTGGCATCAGAGGTCACTTCCTGGTGTCCTCTTATGGCTATTTACAGGCTTCCCATGGCTTAGCCTTTGGAAAGCTAGAATGCCTATGGCCTTGGGGGTCTTCCATCTCTCTTTTCATTTGACTGCTTTCTGAATGTGTCTTTTCTGCCCTCTCATACACTCACTTCTATTCACTTCATCTCTATTGCCTTCCTCCTTTACTCATATTCTTCTTTCCAAGAAGTTCACTGTTACTGTTTTACTGAATATTACTATCTTCATTATCAAATTCCCTGACAGTCTCCGCCCCATTCTATTCTAATGTACACAGTTCTAAGATTTTTTCTGCACGTGTTCTTTATTTATGCCCTAGTTGAATGGTGCTCAAATTTTAGCAGTCATAGTAAGATTCCCTTTGGGCTGAGGACAGGACCTCAATGTTTATGGAAAAAATGCAAATTCCTTGGCAACATCAAGAGATTCTGCTTTAGTAGGCTGTAGGCTTTGTGATAAGCACCACCTGAGATCCCGATGCAGGGAGACAGTGGAGCATCTTTAGAGACTCCCTGTCATTGTTTTGACTGAGATCCCCTCTAAACTGTTGATCACGCTACACAAGGACTCTGAAAACATTTCCTTCTTAAGGTATTCTAATATTCTTAGTACCTTTTACAAGGCTACTTTTACATCCCATCTTATTCACACACGTTGCTTTGGTTCCTTTCTCATACCAGTGTTTACTCTCATAGTTTTTTTCATCATCATTTCATCTATTTCCTCCCAATATATTCACTTTCTTCTCCCCAATACATTCTTCAATCACCATAATGGGACATAATCCTAACTCCTGCCTCTTGCTTCTAATTCAATCTCTTTGGAGCAGAGTTATGTAGCCGGCATTAGTTGTTTTGTTGAAGTCTTTTTAACGATGAGCACCTCACCTAGTGAGGCTGAAAGATTCATTTTCCATAATAAAAGCCAACGTTGGTGTCAGGATGAAAACATGAAATAGTATGGTATGAAAAAAAAATAATCACTCACAAAGTAATTTTAAGTATAAATTGTATCTACCTATTCAGTGACTTACTCTTTAAACATGTCATATATTTTAACAGTTATAGCTTCTTAAATGGAAAGTAATAAGTATAATTTAATTATCTAGGTAAAAAGAATATAGCTAAACTCATTTTATAGTAGTATGAAATTTAAACTGGATCCAAACACTTGAGTCAACTATTAATCAGACGACTCTGGAAGAAAGACCAAATATTTGCTTGGACAAAATATTTTATAGAATATAAATAGTATTACAAATCACAGATAATAAAAATTTAAATTAGTTTTAAAATATTTTTTCTATTGATGAGTGTATTAAAGTGTACTATATATGTAATATATTTATTTAAGTAATTGAATATATTTGGTATTATTTTCATTAGAATGCACATCCACACCCCCATCCTCACATGTTCTGTGTGTGTATGTTGTTACTAGCCATATCGTATTTTGGAGTTGCTAAAAAAAATATAAAGCACATAATGAAGTAACATTCAAATCATAAGCTCTAATTGCTAACCAAAATACAATTAAAACAAGGACTTATATATTTCTGAGTATATATTTGCCCCTGTCCATTTTTGCTGGTCCTCTTTATTTTCCTATCCTCTTTTTGGCTTGCTTCAAGACTCAGTTCTTGGAACCCTTTTATCTATATGTCTCTTCTAAGTAAATATCCATGTTGCACTAATGATTTCCAAATCTCCATCTCTAGCCTGGACTTTCCCCCTCAACTCCAATGAAAACAAAAGCTCTCCTATTAACAGCTCTAGCTTCACACGTCCCAAACTGAGCCTGAAATCTGCTCCCCACTTTCAACACCCAGCTCCTTGTCACTCTTCCCTACCCCAGATTATGGCAGGTCCATTTAATGTTGTCTGTGACTCTTTGTCCAACTTCTCAGAAAGCCTTGCCTTTTTCTTCAAAATATACCCAGAATCCCACCACTTATTTCCAGACTCAACGCAACTACTCCATTATTTCTACCACCAGGATTATCGTACTTACTCACAAACTGCTATCCACACCTCTGTTTTTAAACTTATCTGTTGCAAGATAAATAGTACTCTAAGATATTGAAGTCTTTGACTCATGCTTTGGGTTTGAAGGAAGGCAGGAGGCAGACAAGAAGAGAAAAATAATATATTTTCCTTAACTCTTTGACCACAAGTTCACATTGTGGGGCTTGCTCTATTACTTATCCATCCTTTCCCATCCCACTCATGTATACCTCCACTCCTTAATCTGTTTGCTCAACCAAGTTACTATTTTTCACAGTGGAGTCATTAAAAATATAGATGAGATATGATTAATAGACAGGGAGGCAAACAAGAAGGAAAAGACAGGGAAGATAGGGCATGAACAGAAGGGGATTAGGATTGATGAGTTTAGGGGAAAATGAGTGAGTGGTGTGTCTCTTCTGTGGCAGAATTAAATCTCCAGAAAAAAAAAAAAAATCTAGAACTATTTCCCTTTATTTATTTATTTTTGCTCAAACACTACTTGTAAAAAAAAAACAACAATGTGATCTCTTCAATCCAGAGGGAGGTATGTATTAGCTCTCAGTTCTGTCTGAGAAGAAAATAATGTGGATCACAAAAGAAAATTTACACCTTAGGGCACTTAAATATACCCTTCTGCTCTCACAGGGTTTAATAACAGGCTTCATGAAATTGGAGAAGGTAACAGCATGCCTCTCTGCTTTCCCCAATGCACCTTTTGCATTTTCTACTGGAAGTGGGGTTTGGAGAAAAGAATTGGAATTAAAAAAAAAATAGTATTTTTTACCTTGTGTGGATTTCACTTATATAATTAAATTAGTTATTAGATCTATACTTAAATTGATATTTATCTTTACTCAGGTTTTAAAAACTCATAGTTTCATGAACATTTTAGAATCAAAGAGTGTTGTGATCAAAAGTTGATTCTGCCGTTTATTAGCTCTGTGACAAATTATGCTAATTAAATAGGAAAATAAAATAACACTCATATCTGCTCAAAATGCCCCCTCTAAGAAAATGTGTTTACTAGCTCAGATCCTGGTGGCTTCTACTATCCCGCTTTTCAGTTTGCAGGGTCTTACTTGCACTTCTCAAACCACTGTAACCTCTCTTTTATGTACATCCTTTATTTAGCCCTATTCTTGCTTTAATACAAATCTTCTAGGTACTATTACATGATCTTTACATAAGCAAAGTCCAGTGTGCTTTACTTCCTTTCCTGGCCTATTCCCACTTGTTCGCAAATTCACTTGCCTTGATTTCCTTTGCCAACTTCCAAGGTCTAGTCAGTTCTATTTCTGCCTAGTTTGGATTCTGGTATTTTCATGCTTGTCCCTCTGCCAGGGTGTTATGGGGATAATACCCAAACCTGGTCTCCTGATTCCTTCCAATCTCAGTCTTCATCCTAGACTTTATCCCCTAATATGCTTATTCAAGGTATGGAGTAAGAAAGGTCCAGGAGTAAAAATCATTCCCAAATACTCTGCAAATATAAATGTTCCTTTGACTGCAAAAAAGCGTAACAGACCTTTTTAGGGTAATGGCAATGTCCTAAAATGGGATTATGATGATGATTGCACAACTCTGTATATTTACTAAAAATCTTTGACTTATATACTTACAACAGTTCATTTTTATTGTAGACAAACTATACTATAATAAATTTTCGAAAAATCAAATCTTTACAGCATATAATATTATAGGATAATGATTATGATTCTAGGATAAGAATACAAAAAACAGAAGGTAAGTACATAAGTCATTTTATTTTTTTAAATAAATAGTGTTAAATGTGACAATACTTTAAGAGAGTACCTAATAAAGCCAATATTTTATACGTATAATTTATGCTAATAATTTAAATATCCTCTTTTATCACTTTAATAGCTAATATTATTGGGTACATATAGGTTATAAGCCTAAATGCTAATTTTTTTAGGAATTAAATTGAAACCTGAGTAGGTTAAGTAACTTGACTTGTATCACACAAACTAGCATAGATGGTAAAACCAGGTTCAAACCCAGGTCTTCATTGTTATACAGTTTGAACTCCTAACTATATTTTACTATCTCTTAAACACAGTATTAACCCATTTTAAATTTGAAAAAATTAAAGTGCTATAACTACTATGGGAAGCAGCTTTAATTTAATAAGTATAATTTATAAATATTAAAATAAAATATAATTAAAGAAGTTATCTCCTAATTAAAACAAAGTTCATTAGAGATGCGTGATTCTATTTTATAACACAGATTAGACTAAAGAAAGAATTTGAGAATTGTTTCACAGTAAATTATTTTCAACAAATATTTAGTAACTACTACGCAGTCAATGAATTAAGGAAAGCAAAACACCGGAGGTACTTAGTTAACAAGATAATCAGTGGATTACGTGTGAGGATACCAGCCTACTACATGCAGGGCTGGTAGTGCAGAAGAAGAAAAAGAAAAAAAAAAAACTATTTTGTCTGAGTCTTCTTCCCACAAGAGCTTGCAAACTTAGGGCTCTAGATGTTTAGTGTCTGTGAATATCCTGAGGACAGCTGTAGTTTCAGGGCTTACTAACCACTGTGCATGACAGCTCCTTATGTTCCTGAGAGGAATGTAAAAGGATGTCACATTGCATCCAACCATTCTAGGTACTCTGAGGTTGGAGAATTTTTTTTTTTTTTAACCTAGTTTTTGTATTTGCTGGAAGAAGTTGCAAAAGGATTTTATGAAAACATTTCTCTTCTTTTACAACTAAGAAAAGGAGGAAAGACAAAACAAAGTACTCAAAAAGAAATGACTGTATTTATCTGTGCCACTCTAAGTAAACT
Organism: Saimiri boliviensis; assembly: GCF_048565385.1. Taxonomy (NCBI): domain Eukaryota; kingdom Metazoa; phylum Chordata; class Mammalia; order Primates; family Cebidae; genus Saimiri; species Saimiri boliviensis. The sequence continues at coordinate 147,054,527 of NC_133451.1, read as the reverse complement.
TATTAACGTTTCTAATAAATTCACTAATACGTTTAGACTGATGTGTTCTGTATACATGTCATACTTTTTTTCAGGTACATTTTTTATATACATGTCTATAAACCTTACAATCCACATAATAATTGAAATAACTACATAATGTTCAACTTTAGTGATGCAGTATAGTTTATTTATTCATTCATTCAAAATGCTCATAATATTTTACTATTATGAATAATAATCTATGAATATCTCTGAAAAATTAACTTCTTTTATTTTTATTGTGGCCATATTCCTTAAAACGTGGCATTCCTAAGGTGTATTTGAGAGGCCTGTAGATAAAAAACTGATAAGGCTAGAGCTTTAAAAATATTTTTACTGACTACTAGGGACAGAAAAATTTTAGGTAGCTTAACATAGTAACTGACTGAGTGAAAATCATCAAACATCAATTCTTATGTTTTTTGATAGCACAAATAATTTATTCTAAAATTATATTTTTCTAAAGACCTATAAGGAATTGAGTGGACCAACTATATTTTATTTCTCTCCATTGGATAGCAGAATCCCTTCCTAAAGTATCATTGCACATTTGTTGAGAGGATGTTTGTATTGGACATCTTTTGATTGCTTGAGGGTAAATGAGTATGGAAGAACTTGAGACTAAGGACAGAAGTCTCATTTTCTAGTGCTTGTTCTGTCATCAGCTGCATTGGTGACTCAATCTTTGGTCCTCAATATTTTCACCAAAAAAAAAAAAGTAGGAGAATTCATGGTCTGGGATCCTCTGTAGGTTCTATGATTTAAAAGATTCTTAATGTAAGAAAAAAAAAGCACAGACTCAACAAGATTATTTTCTTATTTCTCAAAATGTCTCTTTAATGAAGTATAAACAACTGACCTTATTAATTAAGCAATGGAAATGAATGGCTTATTTTCTGTATCCCCTTTCTCAGCTATCTTGGCATTTACCAGGTTATACAAACCAGAAACCTAAGAGTCCTTTAACCCTGCCCAGTCTCCCTCAAGCCCTCATCCAACTAGATTTAAATTCTGTTAGATATTTTCTTAAAATCTTCAACTTCTCAGTTACCTCTTTTCCCTCGGGTCACTATTATAGTAGTCTAATTGTGTGCCGTTCTTCTGATCTCTTTACACTATCACTCCACGCACCATAATCATGTCAATCTTCAGCTGAAACCCTATCAACTGCAGTATCCTTAGTGTACAGGGTGAACTGCCAGGAGCTGATACAGCAAATGCTTGTTTAAGATTTGGTCCCTGTTTCCTGCCCAGCCTAACATCCTTTCAGACTCACATACATTCTAGTGGCCTCTTTATAATGCTGGGGGTTATGAGCCAACGTGCAGTGAATGGCAGTATCATTCCCCAGATGTATGTGGGAGTCTTCTTTGATACCTCTGGGTTCTTACCTCCACTCCTGACACGCACACAACCCCCAAATTGCCCCTAAGTACCTCTGTAATTTATCTTCTCTCCATCTGTGCTAGCACTGTAAGCCCATCCTTCTTCCTTCTCTAATGCGGTTACCACAATAATCAATTATTCATGTATGCCTCATCACAAGGAAGAGGACATTGAAATCATTCAGGCAAGGTTCCCTCTAATAAAGAGTTTGCAATAATGTATTTATCTCATGTCACACAAGCCAATTGTTTGATTTTTCCATGACATTACTTCTATATGTACATTTTTTAAAGTTTGTAATCTTGCAAAAAGATGAGAGATGCTCTATAGTTAGTTTTAAAACTCTGAAAAAAAAAACAGTATTTTTTTATTTTTAGTTTTCTGGCAATTTAGTTGTAGATGACTTTTTTTCTGCTGTATACTGCCTTTGCAATGATGAGTATTATATTTCTAAAACAACAGGCAGTTTTAAAAATATTCTGGAAATCTTGGGAGGTTGAGGCAGATGGATCGGAAGGTCAGGATTTCGAGACCATCCTGGCCAATATGTTAAAACCCTGTCTCTATTAAAAATACAAAAATTAGCCAGGCATGGTGGTGTGCACCTGTAGTCCCAGCTACTTAGGAGGCCAAGGGAAAATTGCTTGAATCTGGAAGCAGTGAACCAAGATCAGGCACTCTACCCTGGGTGACACAGCGAGACTCTGTCTAAAAAAAAAAAAAAAAAATTCCGGAAATCGCCTGTTGTTTAACACATTCAAAAGTTCCTCCTTGGATTCAGTGAATACTGCTGAGATAACATACTATGTCATGGTTTAAAATGTTTCAGTTTAAGGCAAAGGAGAAATGTATTTTTAATTTACAGAAAATAAATTCTCAAATCATATTATCTTTTTATACTTAGTTTTAAAAGTAAACAGAAGAAAATGTATTTTTACAATAATCTTCATATTAGACTTAACATTTTAACTTTTAAAACCTAATCTTGTTGATTTTTTTTCTGATATATTTCTAGGTATCTCTGTTTTAAATGTAAACAGTAAAAAATGTATTTTTTCAGTAATTTTCATATTAGATTTAACATTTTAACTTTTAAACCTTAATCTTCTTGTTGATTTTTTTTTTCTGATATATCTCTAGGTATACACATGTAGCCACAGCTATAGTGAAGATGAGAAAACTCAATAGTGAGAATGTTCAGTGGCTTTCTGAAATCCCACAGTAACACTGGTTCAGTATTTTGTCATTTTCAGACTACTCTCTTCACCAAATTTCATATCATTAAAAATTTGGGGATAGTTTAGCAAACATGTTTTGTCATTTACAATTAGTCATTTTCTTTAAAATAAATATTTAATTTTTTAAAATTCTGAACTGTCACACTATACACAATGCCTTTTGCCTAAATATCAGATCATTCTTTGCCTCAACAAGCTTTTGGACAGGTTATCGAAAGAATATCACCAACTTGCAAATGTTAAAGTCACTACTGCATTACTGATACTGAATCAGATTTTTAAGTTAGCCATTTTTATATATACAGTATTGTCTCCCTTCTTTCAGAATATGTAAAAGTATATTTTCCCTTGCCAGTGAGGTGCAAGGAAACACTAATGTTATAATACCTGCCAAATAGTTGTTTTCAAAGCCTATAAGATATTTTCCACAAGTGCCCCTTTGATCTTGTTTTCGTGTCTGTTTCTTAATTCTACAAAACGTCTCTATGTCCACTACCTAGTTCAGTCATACTGAGGTCTTCAGGCAGTTACTGGTTCTTCCCTTTACTCCTACAGCAGGCAACACTTTGATGTCATTCATTCATTCCTCCATACATATATTCATTCAACAAACACTTAACAAGTTAGTTCCTGGGGATACTAACTTGTTAAGTGTTAACTGGACAGACACATTCTGTGGTAAACTGGATAGACACATTTTGTACTCTGAGAGCACATACAATCTAGAGGGATTTTGTACACTGGAGGGTTAAAGCAGACTTGGATTAGACAAGGAGTCAGAAGAAAGCTTCCAGGCAGAAACGATTTTAAGTTAAGATCTGCGGTGGTGAGAAAGTTCACTCTGATTACTACGGAGGGCAGTGGGGAGGGAAAGATGATGGTGTCATGCTGTGAGATGAAGCTGTAGAAGAAACCAGGGCCAGATCACACATATATATTATTGTACCTTAGTTTTTCTTCTGCAAGCAAGAGACAGCTAAGAAATGTTAAAATTATGAAATCACAAGAATAAATATTTTCCTTTTAGAAATGGAATTCCAACCAAGATGAGGATAACTGACTGGATGAGAGCCAGTATGGAAGGAAGGATAGTAATTAAGAGATTTGGCAGTCGAATATTTAAAAGACAGTGGTTCTATGGGCTAGATTTATCTTAACCCATATTTCATTATTAAAATGAATGATTTCCAGATATATAAGAAGGTAAATTAATTTTAAGTGAAAGCAAGGGAAAAAAAAGTTGTCAAGGATTTTCAGGTGCTGCACTCAATAGTGGGGTGAATGGTCATATCTCCTTATTAAGAAGAATAACCCAGGATCTAGAACTGAAAATACTATATGACCCAGTAATTCAATTACTGGGTATATACCCAAAGGATTATAAATCATTCTACTATAAAGACACATGCACATACATGTTTATTGTTGCACTGTTTACCATAGCACAGACTTGGAACCAAGACAAATGCCCATCAAAGATAGACTGAATAAAGAAAATGTGGCACATATATACCATGGAAAACTATGCAGCCATTAAAAAAGGATGAGTTCATGTCCTTTGCAGGGACAGGGATGAAGCTGGAAACCATCATTCTCGGCAAACAGCACAAGAACAGAAAACCAAACATGCATGTTCTCACTCATAAGTGGGAGTTGAACAATGAGAACACATGGACACAGGGAGGGGGACATCACATACTGGAGCCTGTTGTGGGGTGGAGGGCTGTGGGAGGGATAGCACTAGGAGAAATACCTAATGTAGGTGACAGGTTGATGGGCTGCAGCAAACCTCCATGGCAAGTGTATACCTTTGCAACAAACCTGCACGTTCTGCACATGTACCCCAGAACTTAAAGTATAATTTCAAAAATTTTTAAAAAGAAAAATAACCCCCAAAAAAGTCTGAGGGCCAAAGGGATGCAAAATGATTCAATATCTCAATCTTGAGGTGTATGGGAGATACCAGTGAAGTGGAGCTATCTGCTAGATGGTTATAAATGTACATATGTATAGACCTCATCAGTCATACCTTTACTTCACATGCAAATAATATCTGAAGCTCAGCACTCAAGACTGAATGAGAAATTAGGCATCTTATGCATATTAAGACAACTTTTTGGTGGTATTTTCTAAAATTTAACTACCTCTTAACTAAGAAGTCTTAGTTTCTTAGTTAAGAAAGAAGTCCTCTTAACTAAGTGCAGTTATACTTAGTTAAGTGTAGGAATTTATCTAGAAGAAACATCCATAAATTTGCAAAGATATATGAATAAGGATGTATCTTACAAGTGCAGATGCTTGTAACCGAAAAATTAGAAAACAATCTAAATGACAACCAACGGTGTTTGGGTTAGATAATTATGATAAATCCAATCAATAAAATTCTACTCAGCACTCAGAAAGAATAAGATCTACATGCATCAATTTGAGAAATTGATAAAACATTTTTATGGAGATGTATCCTTTATTTATATTTACATAAATAATAGCTAATATCAATGAAGACCTCATCATGTGCCAGGCACTGTTACAAATGCTTAGTATATATAAACTCATCAAATTTTAATAAAAACCTTCTTGGGTAAGAAATATTATTTCTACTTTACAGATAAGGAAACCAAGGTACAGAAAGGTATGGTAATCTGACTAATATCACAAAGACAGTATGTGAGGATCAGAATTCAAACCCACTCTGGGAACAGAGTCTATGAATTGCCTGAGATGAAAGTTTCTGCTTGTCCCAGAATGAAGAACAGAAAAATTAAACAGAGTTATAGGAAAGTCAAGAACATTACATTCTCAAGATTTGAGTTTGTGGACTAAGATAATAGCTGCTAAAACTTAATTTGACATTCCAAGAAGAAATCTTGCAGAAAAATATATTAAACTGCCCAGATGAGTTTATTTTAAAGAAAAGGACTAGAATAGTCCTTTCATCTATATAAGCCTCTTTATTCTTTGAATTTGTGGGCTATAAGCTATATATATATATATACATATATATATATATATATTTTTATATTTTTATATATTTATATATATATATATATTTGCATACAGCTAAATGCAAATAAAGAAGGAAGAAAAACTGCATTACAAATTCACTCAGAATCATGTGAAATTGAGCAAAAATACTTTCATTCACTGTGCCACATTTAGTTCAAAGCTTTGCGGGCCTCCTTATTTACTTTGTATAGTACATTCAAGCCTCAGCATGACTAGTGAATTAAAGGCACTCTACTCTCTTTCTAGGAAGATTTGGTGTTATATACAAGGAGTTGTACATAGAGAAGTCCATGCACAGAAGAGAAACCTGGTGAACAGTCTTGGCAGACCTAGCCTGTATTTGCCAAAATATGAACAGAGTTAAGAGCTGAGAATAGCCAACAAGGAACTAACTCACAGGAGGAAAAACAAAACAAAACAAACAAACAAAAAAAACATACTACCAAGGAATCAAATTATAATCAAAACAAAAACTTTAATTACCATCTCCTTCAAAATGTTATATTGTCAGCTACTGAACACAGTTCAAAAGAAAAAAAGGAACTGACAGGGGCATTTAAATTATTCTTATTTCCACAGTGTCCATGTAATTTTACCATCATTTTTAAAAGAAAATTTTGTGACAGAAAATGTTCTTTCTGAACTGAAAAAAATAAGGTATATTTGAAAGTGAATGGGAGATAAATTTTAGTTATAGTCTATGAGACTGATATTTGTAAATGTAGAGTACTGGGCATGACTTCCAAAGAAATACAAAGATTTAAGTTGTTTTATAAATGAAAAGTATTATATTCATATTACGTGTATGTGTATATAGTATGTATCTATTCATATACATAAATATACATATATTTGCGTACTACACACACACACACATAATTTTTTTTCTTTTTTTTGAGACAGGTTCTCCCTCTGTCAGCCAGGTGGGTGTGATCTCGGCTCACTGCAACCTTGCAGCCTTAAGTGATCCTTCCACTTCAGTTTCCCAAGTAGCTGGAACTAAAGTCATGTGCCACCAAGCCTGACTAATTTTTGTATGTTTTTGTAGAGACAGGGTTTTGCCGCATTGCTCAGGCTGATCTCGAATTCCTGAGTTCAAGCAAACCACTGGCCTTAGCCTCCCAAAGTCCTACGATTGCAGGCATGAGCCATCAGGCCTGGCCTATGTTACATGTATTATGTAACTTAAAAATTAGTTATTTAAGACAGTTTTGCAGTTTTCAATTTTTAATAGAAAAATGTATGAAGATGTAGATTATATGTGGAAAAAAAGACTGGAAGAGAGCACCAGTATGCTACCAGTAATGGTTGTTAAGGAGGAATATTACACGTATGCTTTTAAACTCTTTCTCTTGACTTTTTTGTTTTCCAATAAGCATATTTCTTTACAAAATTAGAAAATGACCAATGAAATTTATTAAAATATATATCAATGAAGGATAAAAATATTTCTACTTAAAATATATATGGCATGACTTATGAGTTTATGCAAAATTCTAAGCATAGTTAAGATCTAAGACTCTGAATTGCACTGTCTATGACTAACAAGTCCAAGTCTAAGAAGAACCTAGGGATCATGCTAAAAATAGAAGAAAAAAAACCACTTCAAGTAGGGAAAAAAAGAATTACCATCCCCTGTCAAATAATGGATACAATTATATTGCTTTCATATTGAATCACTCACTCTCTTTCATGAAAAGAAATAAAATATTTTATTCTTAAGCATGGAAGTAAAGGTAATTAAAACAAATGCTTTTGTAACTACTGATTAATCTGCTCATTTGTTACTGGAGAAGGCATAGAAATGTGAATGCATGTTTTATATCTCCCAAATTAAGGAGTGGTTAATAATTCTATCAGAAGAATACGTTTCAAAGGTAACAGTATAAGGTTTTGCATCCAATTCTCCCATTCCTGCTATGTTACACTTTATGGACAGCTTATTTCCCTGATACGTTTTTCCCCTTTTTATACAAAAACCCTTCTATTTATAATAGAGAATGAGAAAATATCTACCTTTATTTCTCTGTACAGTAGTAGGCAAACTTCTCAGTTCCAGAGTTTTTTTTGCCCTGTGACTTTGTAACCATTGATCTTACAGGGAGTAAGAATGCTTTAACTCTGTTTGTTGCCAGCTGTGGTCTGAATGTTTGTGTTCCCCAACACACATATGTTGAAACCTAATCAGAAAGGTGATGATATTAGCAGACGGAGCATTTGGAAAGTGATGAGGTCAAGAGGGATCTGTCCTTGTAATGGCAGGCCCAAGAGACCAGCTTTGTCCTTCTCCCAGGTGAGGGTACAGCTAGAAGGTGCCATCTATGAGGAACCAGCTCTCATTAGACACTGAATCTGCTGGTGCCTTAATTTTGGACTTCCCAGTCTCTAGACCTAAGGGCAATAAGTTTCAGTTGTTTATGAATTACCTAGTTAAAGTATTTTGTTAGCAGCAGAAACAGAGCTTGTTTTACTTTTCTTTAAAAAATGCCCCAAGGCTGGGTGCCCTGGCTCACATCTGTAAACCCAGCTCTTTGGATGGCTAAAGTGGACATATCACAAGGTCAGGAGTTCCAGACCAGCCTGGCCAATATGGTGAAAGTCCATCTTTACTAAAAATACAAAAAAAAAATTTAGCTGGGCATGGTGGCACTCGCCTGTAGTCCCAGCTACTCAAGAGGCTGAGGCAGAACAATTGCTTGAACCCAGGAGGCGGAGGTTGCAGTGAGTTGAGATGGTGCCACTGCACTCCAGCCTAGGCTACAGAGTGAGACCGGGTGACAGAGCGACACTCCGTCTAGAAAAAAAAAAATAAGTCCCCAAATTCCAGCACAGGCTGTAGTTGTTGTGGGATCAAGTACAGCCTGCCACATTCTTACCAGTACAATCCTAGTTTATTTTTCTTAAGATTTTTCAAAGTGATTGCTTTTTCTTTTATGATTAAAATCTGGGGGAAGCAAATGTTCATTGTGAACATCTGGAGTATATTCAGGGAAGGTGGGTGTGTAACTAGGGTAAGCACTCAAGACAGTCATTTAAATTAGGACCCCTTGCAGTGCATTAGTTCTGTTGTTCCAAATAAATAGATAGATAGTAACAAATTTAAATTCTCTAGAAAAAGCTAACATGCCTCTCGAAGACTTTTTTTGTTTGTCTGTTTTTCATTTTAATAAAGGCTCTTGGTTTTAATGAGTTACTTTTTGGTGTTAATGAAAGAGTTAGGCTTTTAGGCTATAATCCTACTTAGTGAAAGTTCTGTCTGAATCTGATGTTCTGTGACCAGCCTGGCCAACACTGTGAAACCCCGTCTCTACCAAAAATATGAAGTACAAAGTTAGCTGGGCATGGTGTCATGCACCTGTAGTCCCAGCTACTTGAGAGGCTGAAACAGGAGAATCCTTTGAACCTAGGAGGCAGAAGTTGTAGTGGGCCAAGATTGCACCATTGCACTCCAACCTAGGCAATAAGAGGAAAACTCCATCTCAAAAAATAAAGAAAGAAATGTTCAAAAGGGCTGGGTATGTGGGTGTGGCGGTTCATGCCTGTAATTTCAGCACTTTGGAAGGCCAAGGTGTGAGGATCCCTTGAGCTCAGGAGTTCAAGACCAGCCTGAGCAACATGTTGAAACCCTGTCTTGACAAAAAAATAAAAATAAAAATTAGTTGGGCATGGTGATGTGCACCTGTAATTCCAGCTACTTGGGAGGCTGAGGCAGGAATATCACTTGAACCCAGGAAGTGAAGGTTGCAGTGAACAGAGATAGTGCCACTGTATTCCAGTCTGGGCAGCATAGCAAGACTCCATCTCAAAAAAAAAAAAAAAAAAAAAAAAAAAAAAAAAAAAAAAAAAGGAAACATTTTAAAGAAAGCAAACTATATGTCATAGTAATAAATTTTTGTCTTTTAAACAATACTAAAAGTAAAAATTTGATTCATATTTTGAGGGAGAACTTCACAAACTTTCACATAATATTGAAGTAAATCAACGAACACCGGATACATGTAGATGTTTGATATTACAAGATAATATATGTTACAAATATCCTGATTTGGGTTTATTAAAAAATGTGTAATTAGAGCTTCGGTTATCTTAGAAAGATATCAAGTTTTCAGTATGAATTCCTCTATGATATGTTCAATGGTATGTGTCTGTATGTTACTCAACCCCAGATTGTCCAAGATCAAAATTCTTATCGCTTTACTCTCACATTCGGTTCCATTTTGAAACTCTCTAATGAGTTTGGGATTCTCTAAGCAAAAATTCTCAGTGAGTAAGTTTTAATACTTTACCTCAATACATATTCTCTTACTTATATTTCCTTTCTGTTTGTTACATACCAATGGAAGTTCTATACAGTTTTTCAAGTTCAACTCATCTGTGTAGCTGTTTCTGTTTTTATTCTCCAAACCTTTTGTCTGTCTTCCAATAGCACTACTCACTTACAGCTATATCAGTAGTTCTCAATTCTGACTACACATTAGGCTCACCTGGGAATCTTTAAAAACATATCGATGCCTGGGTCCCGTTACCAAAGGCTTTGACTTAATTTGTCTGGGGTGATATCCTGTTATAAATAAAAGTTTTTAAAGCTTCAAAGGTGATTCTAGTGTGCAGCCAAGGTTGGTAACAGTGCTGTCTGTATTATTAATCTTATTGCATTATCATTATTTATTAATGCAATTAATCTTACTGCATTATGATTATTTTCTCCCATTCTAGTTTTCACACTTTTAAGTCAGCAACTATATCTGATTTGTATGTGAATTCCAATACCTGTTGTATTGGATCTATAGAATACTTATATATACAAGGTGCTCTATCTCTTATTCAAGGAAAGCACAGCGTATCACAGAAACATCACACACAAAAAAAAACCTAATACATTACTGTGGCCTAGTAAGGCTATAAGAGAAATAAAAATAAAGCATTAGAGAGGAGAGTCAAATCAACTTGAGAAATCAGGAAAGCCTAATTATAAGGGTGAAATGTTCACATGGACCATGTGCAGAATTTTGAATAGGATTGTGTAAATGGTTTTCATAGAAAGAAATGAAAAATAGTAGAAAATGAGGAGACTAGAATAATTTCTTGTAAAAGGAAACAGAATGAGGAAAAAGGAAAAGGTAGAAATACATGAAGCCCACTTAGGAAATAGTTTTTATAGCATTTTAGAAACAACAATCGGATAAATGGCTGATAAGGGTAGACACTGGTGGATGAAATCACGGATGCTTTGAATGCCCAGTGAACAAGCATGGACTCCTCAAAGTTTCTAAGCACAAAAATAAGGTACTCAGATACTGTGCTTTAAAAGTTCAATCTCCCTAATTGTACCTTTTAATAAATATGGTTGTATGACCTCAATTACTTTATATAAACACTATAAGCAATATTATCTTACACTAAAACCTTTTTCATTCTGTGGCCAATGTATTCATCACAAAAGAGATCACCAAGTGACATAAACATTAATTATGTCTTTTCTCAGATGACAATATTTTATTAGCTTAGCTGAGAAAAAAATAAACGGATGTTAAATAGTACAATGGCTGTGGTAGCTCCCAAAAAAAACTGGCCTAAAAGACTTGGCTATCTGTGTTGTTGTTGTTGTTGTTGTTGTTGTTGTTGTTGTTTTGTGGGGGGTGACATCAAATCAAAGATGAGGCAAAGAAAAATTTCCGCATTTGTGATTTCATGTCCTGCAAAATGTAATTGTTTACTTTAATCTAAAGCCCAAATTACTCATTTCATACAGTCATTTTTACTTCAACACACTGCTGTTGACTGACAAATGCAATATTTGTTGCTGAAAAAGGCTGTAGAAAAAGTACTGGAATGGTGCCATGACTCTGCAGTCATTAAGTCTCTGCTCAGGGCAGCTCTTAATTTAACGGGTAGGCTGATAACCATGCTCACCAGTGTACTGCCTCAGCAAGCTGTATTTGTCCCGTACCACTGCCCTATGAAGAGCTATTTTAAGATCCACAGAAAGTTCTTTTTTACTTCTTTTAAAATCTTCATTGTATTTTATTAATAAAGCAACGGGATATAGAATATAAATGAAAAATTTAGAGCAATCAGTGTTTGCAAGCATTGAACACACTTTTGCTTTTATGTTAAAATTAACCCAAGATCTGTGAGAGTGTGTGTGTGTGTGTGTGTGTGTGTGTGTGTGCATGTGCAGATACGTAACAGCCCAGTGAAAAATGAAGTGAAGGATTCAAATATTTATGCAAATATTTAAAATTTAAGAAATATTATTTAGAATCAACATAGAACTCAACAGTTGTCTTTGACAGAAATATATTTTATAAAATTATAGAGTTAGGTTCCATATTTCACATACTAACGCTTTATATGCACAAACGGACTTCAACTGTGCTGCGGGCAGTTTTCAGTCTTCTAATTTGGTGATATATTTTAAAATTTAATTGAGAAAATGAAATAAGTCAATTCTCAAGGCTGAGACATAGTTCCAAACAAGATGGACTAAATGCAATCTATTTTACTTCCCCTGTTAATCACAATGGAACACTCATACAAAACATGTATGCCATCTATCAAAAGACTCTTAAAGGTAGACTAAAGAAGGTATGTTGGTTAGGGTCCTCAGGACTTAAGGAATGAGATGGCACTGAGCTTCACAGGATTTTTCTTGCCTTCTATAATGTCCCAAACTGGGTGTCACAGAATTCCTTAATGCACCAAAGCACCGATCAAAAAAATAGCACCCAGGAAAAGCCAAGGAACCTGGAAACAGGGTGGCCCAGCCTTATCAACCTGTTCTGAAGGTGAATACCACAAAACTATCATGTCCCTCCCAGACTAGGAGAATGGTACAGTAGGGAATCAGTAAGAAACACCCTCCATTCCCACTCAGATTCCATGGGCAAAACCCTGTCTTCCACTCATACCACCACTTCAGTAGAAAAGGCAATTATTCCCCATGGGGCTTGAATTAACTTCCAATTCCCATAAAGTTATGAGGAGATGCCCCTCCCTTGCAGAGCCCATGGTTGAAACTTTGACTTCCACTCCCCACTGCAATAAAATTTGTGAGAAGGGTGTGAATATTAATGGGTAAACCGAAGGAGTTTTTTGTGGTGATGAAACAGTTCTATATGATGTTCATAATAGTGATGGTTACTCTAATCTATGCATGCAGTATAATTTTATAAAACTATAAACCCTCCCCCAACAAAAATCAAACAAACAAAAATAAACAAAAAACTTGAAAAATCAGAATAAGAACTGTAACTGAGTTAATATTGTACCAAAGTCAATTCCTTAAAAGGAAAAAAAGAAAAATATATATGTATTGGTAGTTTATATATTTATATAATAAGTCAATTATTCAGTTCTAACCTCCATTACATGCTTTCTCCCTAAACACCTGGGCACCAAAAAACACATTTATATTTGATACATGTGATAAAACTTTAAAATCATTTCCGGTTTTGCCACTCGAATAGATTTTCTAATACTATGACTAAATCAACTGTGACTAAAAATTGACTATTTACCCCAAACTTTCAAAATCTGGATTCTTCAACAAACACCAGGGCCTACTTAAGGGTGGAAGGGTGGAGGGTGGGAGGAGGGTGAGGATTGAAAAACTACCTCAGAGGTACTATACTTATTACCCGGGTTGCAAAATAACCTGTACACCAAACCCCTGTGACATGCAATTTACCCTGAAAAATAAATTAAAAAAAAAAAAACAAAACCTGCAAATGTACACTTAGAACCTAAAAGTAAAAAAGTTGGGGGTAGTTCTTAACTTAAGAAGAGTAACTACTTGAAAAGGAAAGTAGTTATTCTTCAGGCCTGGACCAGGCACTGTATGTTTCACATGAGCATGGTCATAGCCAGAGAATATTATAGAATAAGTAAGCTCAACTGGAAGAGACATGGTGGAGAACAATAAACTACTGCTGCAAAATCTTTATAAGGCAATATTTAAAAGCATCTAAAAAGAAAAACTGGAAAAACGGTATATTAAAATTATAAATAATAGTGGTAATACTCTGGTTTTGGGGTCATGCCTTTTCCCTAAGGAACAGAACATACATTTCTGTATGGATGAGTCTTTTTCAAGTGGCACAATTAAATGTGCCTCAAGCCACTATGGAAATTACTAGTAGGCTAAAAATCATAAATCAGGAGCCATATTCTCCATTCAGTATCTTTGGCTCTACAGTTAAGTTAGACTATATTTCCAGCTAAATCCCTGAACAATTCCTTTGAGCAAGCAATAGTTTACACTAGAATATCACCCCTTAGTCGTGTGGCTTCTGGGAAAATTTTCTGCCATCACAATGCTACTCAACAAGCAACACACTTAGGCAATTTGTCTACTCTAACTTCTTCTCTGGTAGTTTTGAGATATTTAACAGCTTTATGTTACCAAATAGGTTAGAGATGTTAAGAACCGTATATTGTGATGGACCAATCTTCTTTATTCTAACCTTGTATATAGACTTCCCCAAAGGGAAGATACTATTAATGGAATCTGTGCTTTCCTCATGTCTTTACTTACTTTCTTCTTTCTGTTTCAAATCTATGGAGTAGTTTCCTCAGACCACCATTCTTAAATCCCTGAAAATGGGCAGCTGGGGCTCCCACAGTGATGACATCGTAGAGAGCATCTGGAATAGAAACAGACAAGGAGATGAACACTTTGCAAACATTTATCTCCATCATGCTGTTTGCATTGAAGCATACCTACTGTATGAGAAAATGTTCTGTTTAATTTTGCAGGAATAACTACAAACTCACATCTCAAGGGGGAAAGAGGAGCTAATCAATCTTTCTAAAAGCCACCTGTGCATCTAAACAAGATATAATATTTTCCTGATTTATGACTACATCTTAATTATATGCTACAGTGTAGAACAGTGTGTTCTCTCATTATTCTACATACTTACTGAGATAACATGTTAATTGCTCTTTTGTGTATTTTACTTTATTGAGTTTTGCATCATTTAATTTGCAATCATGTTGAAATTCAACAATAATGAACAATCTTTCAACCAAATTTTACATAGATAAAAAAACCAAATTATTAAGCATTTTGGCTCAAGGGCAGAATAATACTAATACATTTTTAAAAATCTATACAGAGTACGTTCCTGATTGTGTATACTAAATCTTATACAATTTCAAATGGATGCTTTTGCAATTTCCTTAGGTGACATAGAAAGAATACACAAAATGTTTCTTGTTCTGTTTTCTAGTAAGATACTTTGTTTTTTTAACAAAAAATCCATACATTTAAATTGAAACTTAATCTTTTGATCTTGAAAGCCATGAAGTTTGATACATATTAAGTTTACAGCTTCCAAACATGCCATCATTTTTACATTCTAATGAAAAGTATCCCCATAAGAAGGAAGACAGAGTGAATGGTCTGTTGTTAAACTACATTTTATTTGAGAAACCTAATTTCATAGTAGATCCTTTTCAAATTGATTTTGCTACTGACACTTGGGTGGTTCTTCAGATCTCATTTACTAGGAAAACACAAATTATTTTATAGCTTCAGGTAAACACCATAACGTCTTCCGAGTAGTTTAATCCAGATGCATCTAACAATTTTCTTCTAATAAAAAATGTCTTGAAGTGAAAGATGTCAGCAGCATTCAGAAAATGCAAAGTTACAGGAAAGAATACAACACAAACCAACCTGCCAATAAGGCATATAATGAAAATCATTTAATAGATCACCCTAATGGTAATCTCTTGTCCTCTTTAAAAAGTCACTAATAAACTAGAAGTCAGCTCTTCTTAAGGTAGCAGAGTATTAGATTTGTAAGAAATTTAAATATTTTCTAGTCCAGGGGATTTTAACCTAGGGCTAAGATACTGGTTTCAGGATATCCAAGGATGTTTGTTAATTGTATAATTACATCTATTCTATGTCAGAGAAAGGGATCA
The DNA here is from genome assembly GCF_048565385.1 of Saimiri boliviensis. Classification (NCBI taxonomy): domain Eukaryota; kingdom Metazoa; phylum Chordata; class Mammalia; order Primates; family Cebidae; genus Saimiri; species Saimiri boliviensis. Next base: position 147,038,943 of record NC_133451.1, on the reverse strand, counting down.
CAGCTTTCTCAAAGGGTCATGAGATCACCCCAAAGTTACCAACATTATGTTTTAGTCCACCTTCGTTTATCTCATGAGAATCCTGAGGATCATTAGAAGTTAATTTCTTCATCCATTTATCTGATAAGAAGCCTGAGGATCATTAGAAGTTAACTGTTTGTCTAAAACCCCAAATTTTACACTCAGGGACTTCTGGCTTCTAACTCAGTGCCAGAGATTCAGAGTTCCCTGGTGGTTTAAGTTAATGATGGGAGCCTGAGTCACTGGCTTTGGATTCCAGATCTGCCACTTAGCCACTTACAAGTTGTTTAGCATTGGGAAAATTATTTAACTTCTCTCTGTCTCAGTTTTCTCGCTATAAGATGTAGTTGAAAGTAGCTAAAAGTGACAAGCATTTAGTAAATGTTATCTACAATTATTATTTTCTGTATAAGAAACAATGCCACCAATTGAAAGGTGGTGTATTAGCTGTTGTTTATTTCTCTACAAAAATAAACTTTTGAGTCTGAAAAGGAAAATGACATTGGGGCTCAGTCTTCTGAGTGAAATCAGTTCCTATGTTAATTTAAATGCAAAAAGACATATTATCATGACAATGCAACAAAATATGCTGCATTTCTGCCAAAAACTGGGTGACCAGCAATACCAACAATACACAGAGAAGCTAAAAATATTACTTAGCCTTAAAAAAGATGGAAACTCTGCCATCTGCAACAAAATGAATGAGCCTAGAGAACAATATGCTAAGTGAAATAAGCCAGTTCCACGACAGACACTCCATTTACATGAGGTACTCAAAATAGTCAACCTCATAGAAGCAGAGAGTATAATGGTGGTTGTCAGGGAATGCAAAGTTGCTATTCAACGGGAATAAAATTTTAGTTATGCAAAATAAGCTTCAAAGACAAGCTGTATAACATAGTGCCTATAGTTAATAACACTGTTGTACACTTAAAAATGTATTAAGAGGGTATATCTCATGTTAAGTGTTCTTAAAACAACATCATCAACAACAAAAAGACGACAGAACAACCTTTTTGAGGTGATGGATTTGTCTGTTACCTTAATTGTGGTGATAATTTCATGAAGGTATGCCTACATCTAAATTCATCAAGTTGTAAATATATATGCAGGTTTCCATAGGTCAATTTTACTTCAATAAAGCTGATTTAAGAAAAAAAATGTAACATATGTTTCACTAAGCCCAAATTAAATGCATTCTTACTTCAACTTCCTCAAAAAAACATTGCCTGTAGCCTGTTCAGAACTACCCAATAAGAAGGGAAGGAAAGGGGAGGTGAAATCTGAATAGAGACAGAAGTATGAATTGATAAAAGTTTAAATAACTAACATTTGCAAAAACACTTGACCACAAACATGTTTATGGTTCGTTGTAGTGCCCTCTAAGAGGCCTATGCAAGTGGCAGCCCCTGACATTTTAGCTGTCTCAGCTTTACAGTGAATCTTTGCAGTGTTGTTCAATTCATCCATAATTTCAGCATCCTCTAAAGCTACTTTCTGGGAACAGAAAGAATCTCTATTCATCCACCTCACTGCTCATGAAAATTCTAGGTATCTATGAAGAAACCAAGACATTTTGAAATAGCAGCTAAAGGAGAAGTAGCACATCATTTGAATACTCTCCTCCCCTCATAACAAAGAGCTGTTTGTTTATTGTTAAATCTAAATGGAGTGTTTCTATAGAACCATCTACAGTATGACTCCTAAATTTATGAACAAGCTGTTCTGTAAGTTCTAACATTTTCTTTTCATTCTATTTACAAACTCATCCCTTTTAGGGGTATCACACCATATTTTTACCAAGGACTATGAAATCTCTTGGCTAGTTCTGACCTCTTCCAAACAAAAATAAACCAATTCCTGACTGCTTTATAGACACCGCTGAGTGTCAAAGCCTATTAAGCTTAACATGTTATAACTCTTGACCCTAACTGGCTCTTCTGGTTCCCTGTGACAAATACAGACAACACATTCCATTAAGCCTCCCAGAGTAGAGCCCTCAAGATCATGTTCAACTCCTTTTCCTCCCTCATTATATCTCACCAGTCATAAAAAACTGTTAACAAAATATTAATTCCTTTTGTTCATGTTACTTATCTTTATCTTAGTGCTCATCTTCCTCATTTTTGTCAAGATGACTACTGCCTCTCTATGTCAGCCTCTCTGCAACTACAGTGCAGTAGCTCACTTTCATATGGGTGGCCGGTCCATCATTCTATCTGAAACACAGCCTTCAGTACTTAAGTCCTCCTTATAAAGGTTCATGGGAGAGCATTCAAACATCTCAAGGCCATATTCAAATCATCTATGATCTGGGTCCAATTTTTCCTTGGTCACATCATCCAGTGTATTATAAGCACTACGGAAGTGAAAATTATTGTAATCCAGATCACTTGAGGCCAGGAGTTCAAGACCAGGCTGGCCAACATAGTGAAACTCTTTCTCTACTAAAACTACAAAAAATTAGCTGGGTGTGGTTGCAGGTACCTGTAATCTCAGCTACTGGGGAAGCTGAGGCAGGAGAATTGCTTGAACCAGAGAGGCAGAAGTTGCAGTGAGCCAAGATCACCCCATCACACTCTATCCTGGGCAATAAAAGCAAACTCCATGCCCCCACCCCCGCCAAAAAAAAAAAAAAAAAGGAAAGAATAAAAGTAAAAAATATTGTAGTCATTTTCAAGAGTGTATCTCCCATGCTTGGCACACGGAGGTACTCCTCATTTATAGCATGATTGTCTGTTGTCCAGTTACAACAGCAGTTCCATATTGTTGAAATCTTTACATCTTGGTTCTTGTGTTCTCTGACTTGGGTATTTTTCCATCCTAACCTCCCTCTCATTTCTTTGTCACCGAAATTCCACTGCTCTTTTGCAATCAAACTCACCACCTTGTTTTTGAAGTCTTTCTCGATATTCCAGTCAGAATAATAATTTTTATCTATACTTTCACATTGCTTTGTGTTTACCTGGAAGATTTACTTAATTCCTTATGATAGTTTCTATATTCAAATAAAATAATGAATATGGTCATAAAATTGTTACAATTGTTTTAAGACTCATATTCTTTACTGGATATGTTATTTGTGGATAAGAATTATATTTAGTAAATAACAACAATGTTAATAATGATGATGGCTGCAATATAGTAAGAGCACAATAAAAGTTACTAAATGAATGAACAATCATGAAAACACCCAGCATTTATTCCGTGCTTCCCTGTACCATTACTTTAGTAGGTACTATATTTTCAGAACCTCATTTAATTTTCAAAATAATTCTCTAAGGTAAATCTTATTTCCCCAACTTTATACATAATAAAACTGATTTTGCATAAGATTAAATAATTTGCCTAGTCTTATGCTATTAAGTTTTGGATCTGATATATTTTCCAAAGTCTGATTTACTAAACAAACAAACTTACAGTATAAACAACCTTTAATGCTTTAGTCATGCTTATATTTTCCATTGGCTGCAGCCACCATGAGCATATACTGGATGCTCAAAAAATCTGGTCTGCATTAACATTCTAGATGTCGACTTCTAAAATAGAGGTATATTTGTGATCACACCAAAAATAAGACTAAACATTGATTGTTAATTGTGGTCTCAGAGGGCAAACAAAAGCTTGTAATTTATAAAAATGTTAAAAAATGATTAAACTGACCTGACCTATATTATCCTAATCTTTATTCATCCACGAAACAAACACTTACTGAACACATACTCTTCTCAGTGGTTACCCTAATTTCCTGTGACTATTTAAAATTAAGGACAGAACATTTCTGTTCCTAGAGTTGATGTAATTCTTATTCATCAAATATAAGGAGGTTTCAATATGATTTACTATAGCAGAAACTAGGTACACACTTAAATTGTAAGCAAAATTAATTTTGATCTTAATTGCCCTTCCCATCCTGGTATTGTTTCTATCTTTATTATAGTTTTTATTTATTCTTTTTTTTTTTTCATTTTTAAAGTACTTTTTTTTCTTAAGCCCTTCTTTTCCAGCTTTCTCCAAAGCTTTTTCCCTATTTTTACTTTTTGTTTTAATCTTCCACAATCTTATGCCATATCCTCAATTACCTTTTCTTAACACACTGTTCGTTTACTTGTTCTCATCTTTGGCTTCCTTCCCTGTGTTCCCTGCAGGATTCCTTCACTTCAGAGCACCAATGTCTTATTTATAATCCCTTGAATTACTCACAGTTTTTAAACTCTTTTCCAATTTCTCATATATTTATTTTAGTATCTTTCTCACTTTTTTATAAGTTCATAATATAGGCAAACATTAAGTGGCTGTAAGAGAAATAAGTAAAAATATTCTTAGGGAAAACAGTTTATCTGGCCTTTATCATATTTATGATTCATATTCCTAACTCAAGATAATTAATGGAAAGATATTCTACATATTCTGTTAAGATGTCAGAATACAGAAAGTAAATGACACAGTTAATTAAATGTCTTTTCCTTAATCCTGTTCCAATTCTCAAATTCTTGGAAAGCTATTCCCACTACCTAAAATGCCCTTCCCTCTTTCACTTTTCTGTCCTTTACTCTTGTAAATTTCATACTGAGGACTAGCTGCTAAGTTAATTCCTACATAGAAATCTTTGTATAATGTATCCAGCTAGAAACACTTACTTCTTCCTCTTTCCTATCATAGTCCTAAATTATTATCTTTATCAGAGCATTAATTACTTTTCATATTGCATAAAATAATTTTAACAGTTAATTTACTTTCTTCTCTAGGTTTTATGTAATATAAAACACAGGCATTATAAATTTGATGTCTTTGTCTTTATCCAAACAGAAGTCATTGCAATGTTGTAGGTGTTCAAAAATGTCAGTAAATAAACATATATATTTTGAGGCTCAATTCACTATTGTTTGTCGTTAGATCATATAAGGAATTAATATTCTTAACTAATGAATAAAATATATACACTGTCAATAAAAACATTAGAATCTGGGTACATATGCACACACACACACAAAGATGCACACACACATCTCAGGAATATGTGTGTATATATGTATATATATTCTGGATTATAGTCTATAAAAGGACAAAGAGCTTATTATAACTAAATTTGCCCTCAACATTTCCATGGCATTTGAATTAACTTTTAATATTCTGTCTAAAAGAGGAAGGAATATAGAATTCCTTTAAGGGGATGTGTTCAGATTGGTTTTGCCACTCACACATCTTTTCTCTTCTAGGATCCTGCCTTTCATTCAGCTGTCAGGTCTTCTCAAGCTCCTCCAATCTATAAACGTTCCTCAGTCTTTCGTTGTCTCTCATAATCTTGACATTTTTGAGGAGTACTGATCAGTTACTTTGCAGAATGTTCTTCAGCTTGGGTTTCTCTTATGTTTCATCATTAGACTGAGATTCTGCAATGTGGAACAGACTACTATGGAGGTGACATGCCCTTCTCAGAGCATCCTAACAGCATAGGTTTCTGTACTACTGTGAGGCTAACCTTGATGCACTGGGGTGCCTGCCACTACCAATAGTAAATTCTCCTCTAGAAAGTTAGTAAAAGTCTGAGGAAACATACTTTAAGATTATGCAATATCTTTTTTTCTGCTTAAACATTTATTCACTAATCTTTGCATTTATTGATGGATCTGAAATTATTACTGATATATTTGATTAGTAATTTTTGTTTCATTGCTCTCACATTATTGATTGGAATTCTTCTAAAAGGCATGGTTGACTCTTCTCCATTAATTTACTTATTCAGTTATCTATTAATATTAACATAAACCCATGGGAATTTTTTATTTGGTTAATGACTCAGTAACATCTTTTTGTTGTTCTAGCTGTGTCAGCTTTGTGTTCTAGGAGCTCCTTAAGGTTGGCTGTTGTGCCCTTTATATTTACCTATACTATTAAAACATTTTTCCCTAGTATTTCATTACTTTCTAGAGGCACAAGATGCTCTCGAATCATCTTGTATTTTCTCTGACTGAGCCCTGCAATCAGCTACCTTTAAAATGAACCTTGATCCTTTTTATTAGAGAATAGTGTTTAGAAATCAAGCACTGAGGATGAGTTATGCTCACTGCTATTATGATGTCACTGCTTTCCCTTTCAGTAACTAGGACTAGAAAATAGATGTCTTATACTAATTGTGTATGTATACTTCCATATTAATTTCTTTATCTGCCTCTATTTTTTATTTCTCATTCTATCATTTTTATAATGTTATTGATCGTTTATTATCACTTAAACAACACAATAAAAGTAAGTTAAAAATAAAGCAGATTGGGGACGTGAAATTCTAAGATATATTGATAAGCAACAAAACAATCAGGATTTGAAAAAAAATAGGCATACTTATGTATTCTCAAATGTGAAAGTACTAGAGAGCAAAAATAGGGGAAAACATTCTTCATTTTCACACTTCATAGAACACATTTCAAATTGGCAAACTCTCACAGCTAGTGTAAGTGCAGCACGTTATCTAAATTCTAGAAAGGCATTTTCAACCTAACTATGATATTCCATTAATATCAAGAGATATTCTCCACAGAGACACTTAGATATGTTTTATGTCTGGATACTTATAAAGCCGACAAGGTCTCCCTCTCTTTCCATTTCCTCTATTGCATTCTGATCCTACCTATCTTGATCAGAACCACTCCTCAAAAAGCTTGAATCTTTGTGTACATAGTTTACAAAAGTTCAAAGAATTTGGCTTTCAATAGCATTGGTACACTGCAGGCCTTCAAAACGGGGCTTTTAAGTTTTAAACTTTTTAATTTTGATAGTCAAAGAGTGACTCTGAAGGAAACAATTGGAAAATAGCTGCTGAATGATAGCCTCAGAATTGACATGAATTTAAGCCAAAGGAAAACAGCTTTGTTCTCCAGCTAGGGGTATGTTCAGTTTGTCACATGGTCTGAAATAACATTGTGCACAATTGTGTAATCCTTAACTTTAATTGAGATATTTTTCCTCACATTTCAAACGGGTCACTCAAATTGTTAAGATACCAATACTTTCTATGAAAATTACAAATTTATTATCTTAGGTAATCTTAATATTTTGCAATTGTCATTTGATAATTATCAGCTACCAGTATCCTAATGTGAAACAGCTAAGTTTACCTCCTTTGACCTTTTCAGTCTTGAATTTCACTCATAATTACTACAAAATCGTATACTGATCTATGCATACCATGTGATTTATTTCCTGGTCTCTTCAGTCAATGAAGAATGGTATACACTTAAAGTACCATGTTCATTCTTAGTTGGGGCAGTTGTACTCCTTTAAATTTAGAATTATCTGCAATTGATTGTTTTTCTCCAAAGAGAAAAAAATGTACAAGAAAAAAATAACCTATAAGAAAACGAAATTAAAATTCTAAGGTATCAATTTGATCAGTAAAATTTGTTATCGTTTTTAAAATTTCTTTATTGTATCCTGCTCTTTATGATTTTTTGAACAGCTTTTATCATGGCCATATCCTATTTTTTATGTATCTTTGTGATTTTAATAGCCCTTTGCTGTGTATAATAAAAGTCTTCAGATTTTTGGTATCAAAAGATAATTACAAAATCTAAGTGGGATTTTTTTTTATAGAAAATTTAAGCACACACACACAAAAGGTTTCTTTTCTAAATCTGTCTTTTTTTTTTGACATTTTATAGTGTCTCAAAAATTCCTTGGCTTTGTGAAAATTGCATAGCATCCAAAGTAACAGATAAAAAGTAATAGAGAAGTAGAATTTAAGTTGTTGAGTCTTATCAAGCTAAAGACACCAGATTGGTTTGAGATTTAATAACAGGGCTGCCTTGTAGCCTTTTAAAAGCCATTTAATAATAGAAATGAGATAATAACTCTATTTTTCCCAGAAGATCTTTCTAAAATTCCTACAACTATAAAATAGTGCTAATGTCAAAATGAAGACATGCTGACCTCATGTCAAGGAACAACTTAAGTATAATCCCTGATTTCAAAATGGCTTGCAATATGCCTTTGACAGGAATAGCAAGCCTTTAGGGATTTTTAAGGGAAATCTGTTTCAAAATAGTCTAAGCAATTTGACATCGTCATTAAATATATCTAAGGTAAGTATGCTTCACTGATGAGGTGATACTCTCAAACTCTTGAGATACAGACATCAGAGAGCTCTAGCAGCTCCTCTCTTTTGCTCCTTCATTCTTTGTAGACATGAGAAGATGAAAGATCACAGAAGTTAGCTTACTCCTCCACAGTTACACAGTAAATTTTGGCTAGTGTTGGATCTGATTTCAACTGCAGCTTTATGATATAAAATCATTTTTTAAAAACATACATTAGTTAAGGTTCTTTTCATACCAATTTACAGAACCTTATTTGAGATACTTGAAAAACAACAAAAACAAGGAGAGTAGGCGGGGCTGTGCTTGACAGGTGAGTTTCACTCATGCAAACTAAGGGCAAGTCCATTCATTCCCTGTGGGCTCCAATCAGGAAATGAAAAGCCATGAGAGACTATCTCTGCCTTTCCTCTCTTTTTGTGGTCTGTTTGATTACTGATTTTTCTTCCCCACGGAAAAAAACAAGTACTTTTTGGGTTTCTTAGAACACAATTAGAGTTAAATTCATGAGCAGAGGTTGTCTCTGAATCTCTAAAGAGAATCCACAAGTGAAACTCCATTGATTCAGCTTGGGTGAAGTGTTCATCCCAGACTCTCTTTTTATTTTTTAGCACATACTGTGTGAGGCACTGTGATCACTCAAGCACCTATATCTAAAACGACCACACTCACAAAGTAAAACCATGGCTATATAGCTAATATTTACAAAACACTCATGCTTAGAGTTAGCTGTGCATTAATAATGCCGAGTTACATAAAGAAGACTTTCAGTAATATAGATTACAACAGATCCATAAACTATGTCTGCTGTGAAACAAAGCAGTTGCTTTAGTTTGAATTCATTAAATTTTATAGCAAAATACAATACTTTTCTATTGTATATCTATAATATATAAAATAAAACAGAATATTACATTACAGGAGTTTATATTCCATAATGTTCACAACTGATGTGCTATGAAAATGAAATGTACTAAAGTATATTAGTATAAATCTTTTGTTTTTAATTTTGGGGTTTATGTTTCATTCTTGTCACTGCTGGCTGAGATCTACTGTGGTAAATATTCTACTTGTTGCATTTAATTTAAGTAATGAATAAGGATGAAAATCTTAATGAGTTTCAGGGCACCCTAAGTTAACTGGAGGTTATTTCCTTTGTCAGTAGGAGACATGACAGTATTAGTTCTTCTCAGTTATTTATTTCAAGAACTAGATACTAGCTTCGTATTTGGTGGATCTGCCAGCTATTGTTTGTAAAGCTTCCTCTCCAAATATAGCAGGCTTATTAATCAAATGTGAATAGACACAATTTACTAATGGTAAAAATGAAAAAAAAAATTAGACCACATCCAAATAACTTGCCAGTAAAATACCAAGGCTTAGCCCATCTTACTTGTATTATTATCTTGCAATAATAATTCAGCTAAACATTCAAATCAGTAGCCACAAATCTTAAATAAATTTAACTGCAATCTAAAATCTGTTAAATATGTGTTATATAAGAAAGTAGAAAATTTGAATCACTACCACCTATGACAACCTTTAACCTTTCCATTTTGCAAATCATAAAATGACTCTAAGAGAGGTCAAATAACATGGTTAAAGTCAAAGTAGTAAGTGGTAAGGACCCAAAATTTCAGAGGAGTTTTCAACTTCTAGTTGGTGATCTAGTCTACATAGCAGCTACTTAATCTGAACTCCAGTTTCAAATAATAACTTTTAATATTATGTAAATATTTTTAAAACATAAGCTTGATAATTTAACATGCAGTTATATATGCAATATAATTCAGTACATTTCCCATTAATATGGCCCTTAGGATATCTAGTTTTTCCTCATATTTTCTTCTTAGCTCTTCAAAGACAAGAACCAGTCTTTCTGCTAACTGCTTTGTCAAAAATCTTCTAGTTCATGGGTTTTACCCTAGGTTTGTTCCATTAAAATTTTGGTTTTTCCTATATTGCTTGATATTTGTCGCTACAAGTAAGAAATTCCTTTCTAAATCCTGTTGTGAGTTTACTTGTACCTGACAAGAAAGATACCTCAGAATGTGGTCTTATTTGGAAATAAGATCTTTACAGATATAATCCAGTTGAAATAAAGTCATTAGGATGGATCCTAATCCTATACGACTCGTGTCCTTAAAGGGGATATTTGGATACAGAAACAGACATACACAGAAGTCAGAAGAACACCATGAGCACGACAGAGGATTGGCATATTACATCAGCTGGCCAAAGACTGCCAGCAAACCAGCAGATACCAGGAAGGGACAAGGAAGGGTTACTCTATAGGTTTAAGAGTAAGCATGGCCCTCATGACATTTTGATTTCAGACTTCGATCCCCCGAAACTGTGAAAAAGTTTGGTTACTTTAGCAACCCAGTTTGTGGTGCTCTGTTATGGCAGCCTTAGAAAACTAATACATATCCCAAACCAAACAAGCTAGAAAGTGCACGTGCACGCACACACACACACACACACACACACACGCACACACACACGCACTTCTGTTTACTTTTCTAAATTTCTTTATTTTAGTTGCCAGATTCTTTCTTTCAAATTAGAGGATCAGAAACTAAACATATTGTTTTCACCCTATTTTACTCTATTTTTCAGATGGTACATTGGAAAACAGCTTAGTACATGACTCTTTCATCTTCGAGAAAGAAGTATGAAGTAAAAGGCAACTTTGATCACAATTTATCTTTGTTTGGTGGAAGTATTTTAAGGTTAATCAACAAATATTTGAATGAATAATTAAATATGAATTCATATGTATTTGGCCCCAAACAAATCTATCTGGTTTGATGATACTGTCATCTAACCATGGCTGTAAAACAAATTATCCTTTTCCCTCATTGCCTTATTACATCAGTCATTAAGTATTGATCCAAATACCTCCCCTTAGGTCTCACCTCCCAATAATGTTGCATTGGGGATTAAGTTTCTAACACATGAATTTTGGGGGACACATTCAGACCACAGCAGTTTTCAAATGCCTTGGGCCAATCCATCTCTCTCTTTTTGTTTTTCTGTTCTTTCATGTGACATAATTTGAAATTAAAATTTCACATACTTCATCACCAAGTATAAAAACATAATACATCAGAATCATTATAATCACATTTAAACTTTCAAATCAGCTAGCGGTATATACATGATAGGTATGCAAAAATGAGAAAACAATAAAGTTTAATTTTTCAAATTATAAAATTTCAGACAATTCTAGCACAGAGCTGAGATTTCACTTCCAGTTTTTAAAGCCACATGATTGAGGTATGACTGACATATAAAAAGCTATTATATGTATGTAACTTGATAATGTTTGACATAAATATATACTCTTTAAACCATTGCCATGACTTATGCCATAAGCCTATCCATCATCTCCAAAAGGTTTCCTTACTCTCTTTATTATTACTATTATTACTAATGTGCATGTGTATAATAAGAACACTTAACCTAAGATCCACTCTCTCAGCAATTTTTTAAGTATACAATATAATACTGTGAACTACAGACACTATATTATATAGTAGACATCTAGGACTTACTCATCTTGCATAACTGCAACTTTGTGCCTTTTGATTAATATTTCCTTTTTCCATCCTCCCCAAAGCCCCTGGAAACCACCATTATACTCTATGCTTCTATGCGGTTGACTATTTTCAATTCCTCATTAAAAGTAGTATCATGTGGTATTTGTCCCTCTGTGTCCTGGCTTATTTAACTTAGCACAATATCCTCCACGTTCATTTTCTCAAATGGCAGGATGTCCTTCCTTATAAGGCTGAACAATACTCCACTCTTTGTACATATCACAATTTATCTTTTCACCTATCGATGGACATGTCTCTGTCTTGGCTACTGTGATCAATGCTGCAATGAATGTGGGAGTACAAACATCTCTTTGAGATACTGATTTCAATTATTTTGGCTAAATACCTGGATATGTAAATTTTGGACCATATGGTAGCTTTAGTTTTAGATTTTTTAGGAACCTCCATATTTGCTTTTACGATAGTGGCCACACCAGTTTACACTTTCACTAATGGTATACAATGGCTCTTGTGTTTTAACCTTTCTAAACCTGCTAACTCCTATGTTGTGACAAGGGCTACAAAACAGTGTTGGAATGAGAATTTAGATGTCTCTGTATGTATGTTTGTATACATTTTCATGTACTTATCCTAAAGCCCCCTAAAAGATGGGTACTAGTAGGAGGACCATAGCATTTGTCATTTAAAAAGAAAGACTTTTAAGAAGGAAAAGAAGTGAGGGTGCCATTAACACTGGGAATAGGTATATGCAGGGACGGGGACGTAATCTCAGACTTTTGCCAGCAAACGATCATACAGTCATCCTACATTTGCATAACTGCTATAGCAGTAAGTTAATGAAAAGGGGAGGTGAAAAGGCATTGAAAAACATATTTTTGATAAATGGCAAGGGATTATGTAGAATGGTAATAAATAGGACATCATATTGGTCACTCTGGACCGTTTTCAAGTATGTTCAGAGAAACCTGTATAATTCTCTTTGACAAGTATTTCTCACAACTGAGTACACTTGAATACACTACCACCTTCTACCGTACTGTAAGCACTTTTTTTTTTCTCATAGCAAAGGGAGTTTCTGTTGATATTTACCAGTAAGTAAATTTAAAAACTAGCATATTAGTCTACGTTTGGGCTTTGATTTCTCAAGACAGGAAAAATACAAACAAATTTTGTCTCTTTTTTTTTCTGATTTAAATAAGCACAAGTGTTAACTATTAGCCACTGTTAATACTAATATGTGCTGCTACCTATTTTGCATTTTTATCTCTACCTCAACCCAAGTGCTATATTTACAAAGTATTTATCAAAAATACAGCAACAAGAATACCATAGTCTCTTTAGCAACATTTAGGGTCATTATGAGGTTCAATTGTTTCATTTTCAACTTTATATAATTATTAAACTATTGAATTCTGCCAATACTCAAGCTGTTTAAAGAAGTACACACTGTAACATAATTTGCCATTTTTAAAAGAATAATTTATGATGATACCTTTCAAGTGAGGGCTGTGTACCTGCATTCTTTGCAGATGTAGATTTACTGGAACAAATTCTAATGTTTTCTCTCCTTTGCTGCTGCTTGATTTGAAAGAGGATCCTAGATGGAAATCAGAAATTAAACATTATTAGTAAATAATGATAAATTAATATGTGTGTTAAAAGATAAACCTGACAGAAAAATGTTACAAGAACATCAAAAAGAAAAACATATTCTATATTTATAACTTGCTTTTCCTCTCAGAAATTTAATATTTTAAAAAATTGTCTCAATTATTCACATGACAATACTGTAAGGTAAAATAGGGTAGTGTATTCTTTGTTTTAAGATGTTAAAGTTAGAAATAAAAGAGTTTAAAAAATTTTCCAGTTCTCCTATTTCCATAAAATGTGTTTTTTTTTTTATTACACATGCAGAAAATTCAATTCACTTTGAGTAAGTAGAATTATTGCTTCCACACCTGTTTCCTTGCTAAGTTCTGTCAGAATGTCTTGGTACATATTCACCATTTGATCACAGTGAGTAAGGACGTTTTTTCGCAGATTGTCCCAATGTGGAGAAAGCTCACCAAGTTCTTTTATCTCCTGGTTTCTGTTAAGAGTGAAAAAGAGGAGAAACTATTTTAATCTTAAATCCATAGACACACAACCTTTAATCAGAGTTGTTGCGATAATAAAAAATTATTTCATCATCATTCCCCGGAAAGTTCTGTGAGCTTATTAGCTTAAATATTTTTTAAAACTTTTTAGCACAAAAAATGAATAGTTTAGACTACACAAATAAAAACATGTCAAATGGCAAAAAATAAGAAATGTTAAATTCTCTGATAAAATTTTCACAAAGATGGAAGACTTTCTATTCTTACATACATAGTGAAGACATTTAGTTAAAAAGCAAATAGCTGGGCATGGTGGCAGGTGCCTGTAATCCCAGTTACTTGAGAAGCTGAGGCAGGAGAATCACTTGAACCCAGGAACTGAAGGTTGCAATGAGCCAAGATCGCACCACTGCACTCCAGCCTGGGCAACATGCAAGAGTCTGTCTCAAATAATAATAAAAAAAAGCAAATAGTAAAACCTCTACATAAAGATGGCTAAGTTTTTAAGTTTCAACTGTACAAAATCAAAGAATGTGGGAAGGTCTATCTGACCATGATGGAAGCAAACATGAGATACTTAGGTAATTCAGTTTATATATAATATAGTTACAAATATTTCTTTAAAACAAACAAAAACCCAGCCAGGCATAGTGGCTCACATCTATAATTCCAGCACTTTGGGAGGCCAAAATGGGAGGATCACCTGGGGTCAGGAGTTCGAGAGCAGTGTGGCCAACATGGTAAAACTCCCTCTCTACTAAAAACACAGAAGTTAGCAAGGCGTGGTGGCACACACCTGTAGTCCCAAATACTCGAGAGTCTGAGGCAGGAGAATCACTTGAATTCAGGAGGTGAAGGTTGCAGTGAATTGAGATAGTGCCACTGCAGCCACTGCACTCCAGCCTGGGTGACAGAATGAGACTCGTCTCCAAAATAAATCAAATCAAAAATAAATAAATAAATAAAAAGTATTGCCAGATGTTGTTTTTCTGGCTTCAGTTTCTGCCAAGAGGACAATATACAAAACTACTTTATGAGTATGTGTTGTTTCTTCTTTATTAAAAAGTAGAGCTAACTAACCATGTCATTTGGGCTTTAACTATTAACTTTTATCTAAATCTCTACCCTTTTGCTGATTAATTTAAATCATCAGAATGCCTTTTTAAAATAATAGTGATAAATTGTCCAATATGCTGCTTGGTTAGATCTCTTATTCATTTCTGTAACCTTTTACCAACAACATTTTCATGAGGCTAATTTAACCAGTAATAATGAAGCTTCTTTGCTATTTTGGCCATGAAACATGCTAAATACCAAGCTAATAAATTCACAGGATGTAGAATCTTTAACATTCTGTTAAATGCAGGAATAATGGATGGCCTACAAAAATGTGACTTGCTTTCAAATGGTTGTAACTGTCTTTGTTTTGTTCCAATGGGATTGCAATGTCAAATTGCTGCAATTTTCATCTGAAGTCTTTATAATTTTTATGAACATTCATCTCACTCTCAACTTTTCCAAAGATTAGTATTCATGATGCAACATTCATTGGAGAAAAAGTAATTAATGGATAGACAATAGAGTAAAAAATAATCCATGACGAAAGGGGAGACAAAGAGAAGATCGAAGATGGAGGGGGGAGTTGAGTTCTCTGTTTGCACTCAAATGGCAGGATGTTCAAGCTCAGGCAAAAGGCACAACCATTAAAGCAAACAAGTAATTCCAAAAGCTTGACATATCCCAGTCTAGGAGAATCTGAGCAATTAGGCTGAATCTGAGATAGATAGCAAGTATAATATATCAACTTACTATGTAAAGTTTCAGTTTTGCTTTCAATATACAGCTATAATGAAAACATTAGCTAATTATTCTTATTTAATACTAATAGATGCACCATAGGGTTACAATTTGTATTATCTCTAAATCATCATCGGAAAGAATAATTAAAGAGGGGATGACAGGGAAGGTAAAAGAGTGATAGTGAAGCCCCTGACTACATTCTGGGACACTGGGGGTGGCAACTTATCTTGCCTAAGTCTGGCAAAATGTTATCAGGAAAGTTTAGTATTATGTGAGGAGTGTCTTAATACAAGTTGTGAGGACTCCATAACTTTTGTTCAAAATTAAATGCACTCTTCCATTATGCCACAATTTCTATAGAGAAGCATACTGATGAACCTGTTTGTTCTAAGAGATGACAGTAAAAATGGTACACCTTCAGAAAAGGACAAGCAACTAGCATACTGTCTCTCTGCATTGAGAAAAGTTCTAATGTAGGAGAATTATATGATAAATGTGTAATAAACCAGACAGAGTAATGAAAACACTGCAAAACAAAATGGGGCCGAGTAAGAGAGTCACTGCATTTAAAAAAAAAAAAATAAAGAAATTAATGAGCACATTAATTTCATTAAAATAGAGAAGTATATTCATACATTAAAACAGATAAGGATAGAAGATAACTTGGTGCATGAAAATTGGTAAACTTTCCAATCTAGAAGGCTGGGGCTAGTTATTCATAATCACATTTTAATTTGTCACTCAGTGTTCAAAAACTTCCTAGATTAAAAACTTTGCTTGGTATATCAATCCAAATTCTCTAGGAAGTACAGTCTGAGATCAAGCAATGCTAGGTCAAACACAGTGAGGTTAAAAAAAAGAAGTGATACAGGAAAGAGAAGAAAACAACCACAAGGTGGTACATGACTGAACTAGGCACAACTTCACAAGAAAACATGGCTGGTTATTTGGTCATGTGAAACAAATCTGAAGAAGTCATTTAGAACCTTTACACCTTGAAGCAGTTTGTTAACAGTCAGAGAGAGGGATATTTATATGTCAGTTGCTTGTCATACTCTATATTTCATTGATAAAAATTCATTGTACAGGTCATCAAGTCCTCTGCCTTTATCATTTTATAATATGCCCCTTTGGGTAGCCACTGGGGAAACAATACTCTAATGGAGATAGAATTTTCCTGGGTGTGTCCCCATGTGACAGTTGCCACAACTACTGTGAATCCTTCCAAGGTGGTTGCTACTGGGGACATGCTAATGCCTGGTCTTCACCTTGAGAAAGGCTGATATAGCTAATGGTGTTAAGAGTTAAGGTGACAGTTATCTGGGGCTCACCATTGAGCAAGTCATCAAAAACGTGAAGAGATGTTAGGATTGAGCCAATGTAGAAAAGAACACAAATGGCCCAGGACAGACAACTCCACGTACAACTCATATGTACTTGCACCATCTGCTGAAATCCCAATAGCATCAATTCAAAGTTCCTCATTTCTTTCTCGAGAGAAGAATTCAATCATAATCCTTTGGAGTAATGGCAAGCTGCAATTCCCCAGAAACTTAAAGGAGTGGTAGTAAATCCAGCCACAATATCCAATGCCCCAACTGGTCCTTAAGGCCTTAATTGATATTCATCGCCTATCTCCTTTACCACGAATCCCAGACTTTCCCTCATACTCTACCAGCATTTCAGCATTTCAGCTCTGAGTTGATGTTGAGTAGGGTGTTGCAGTCCTAAATCCTGATGAATCTTCTTACTCCTTTGGAGTCTTGGTTGCTGCAATTTCTCCTTCCCATCAGGGCATGGAGTATATGCAAGTTCCAGACATATTTTTTCTTGCTCAGATTTTGTGGCAATAGCCCTATCTCCTCATGGTGGTGAGTACGGTAATCTCATACCATCTGTGTTTGTCTATTATCATCAGGAACACGTAGTAACCAGATCACATGTAGAACCAATCACAGCTTCCACCAAAAGAACAGCACTGCTCCCCTGCCTCCGCCACAAGAACTAACTGGCCAAGAATAAAGCTTTAGGGAAAGGTAGTGCAAATACCATCAGTGGATCACTGCTATTGATTATAGGAAGGGTCTACCCTTAGTCCCAGAACTGTGAGCCCTGGGTATGATAAATATAGCATTCTATATCAGCAATTGGTTTGGTGTATATCCCCATCCTAGAGGGCAGTATCCCAATTCTAAGGCTTTTCCTCATGCTGGTATCTTGGCTGAGCTTTTCAGGATTAATATTATTCCACTGTTCCATCAGGCCTGTGGCTGTTAGATGATAAAACATACTGTGACCATATGCTCACTGTTGTATCTTCTTTGATACAGCAGCAAATGTCCCTTGATAGAAGCAACATCATGTGGGACATTGTATCACTGGATTAGGCATTCTTAGGCTCTCAGATGCTGGTGCCAGTGAAGACACTATGAAAGGAAAGGCAAACACACATCCAGACCATAATTCACCCACTTAGGACAAATTGCTGCATGCTCCAAGGTGGGGAGGTTCCAACTTAATTTGCTGGACCCACAGGTGTTGGGTCACTATGGGACCCTGGAGGAAACATATCATCTCAGTGGCTCATTGTCAGTCTGTTTCTGGCATTTAATAGTTAGAAGTGACAATAGCTATATTAGTTTTAGAAAGGGATACCATGTCCTGGGACCGTGCATCATCCCTGTCTCTGTCACCAAGGTCTAAATCCAGCCACAATAGATCATTATCTTTATGGGTCTATTGCACGAACTCTAGAGTAACTGAGAAAGGAGGCGGGCTCATATCCACTGTACAGGTGACAATGTCCACCTGGTAGTAGAGAGCTTCCTCTGCAGTACTGACTGTCTGACAGGCATGATTTGGATTGTGCTCACTCCTGCAGGCCCATCCACATGCCTCTTGCTTATTTATAGTCCTTGTATCTGATTTTCCAGTCTTATTTCTTCCAGACCCACTAGGTTATTAACTCTGCCAAAGCTCAATATACATCTGCCCTTCAGGACACCTCCCTCTCTAAATGAAGGGAATAACAAGTAAACTGTTTGCTGATCTTCCCATTGGGCAAATGTCCTTCATGTTCACATTAAAGTCCACCCAACATGTCAGGCGGACACATTTTTATGCCAGTGCAAGTACTTTCCTCCTCCATGAGTTAGTCATAGGGAACTCCTGAGGGTTTTTGAGAAAGAACCATCAGTGCAATAAGAGACAGATGATAGGAGACTCTGGGACTCCTCTTCATGATATATGATCATACATTGTTGATCTGCTTGAACCCAAACATTTGGAGCTACTGGATCCGATGTTCCAAATGTATCACTCCTTTGTAACAATACATTATTTCTATACCATACAGTCAGATAAATCAATACCAAGTTCACAATGGGCAGCTCTAGTTGCAGAGTTCCTTTGTGTCCCATCATCCGGAGTTCAGTCTCTACCAGAGCCCAGTATTACAACAGGAGCTATTTGTCAAATGAGGAGTCACGAGCTGAGGCAGGAAGCACTCGCACATTCCAGAACTATAGAGGTCTGTACTAACACTTTCCTATTTGGCTTTTCCTGAAGACTCCACATAGCAGAGTTGTTTCTCACCATGGATACTTTCAGGGTCGTTGGCTCTCCTTGGTCATCCCAGAATTTGTAATATAGTCTGGATTTTGGGGATGTCCTTCTTGAATGGGCCCCATTTGTCACACTCTGCTGTTTAACTCAATGGTTTAACATATATTTAAGAAGGAGTTGATTAGCGGCTGGTTAAGTACTACATAAAAGTTCTTAATGATATGTGAATCATAAATATAGTTTAAAGCACATCAATTTTTTTCTTTATTATTATTATTTTTTAGATGAGGTCTCGCTCTGCAGCCTGGGCTGGAGTGCTGTGGTATGATCTTAGCTCACTGCAACGTCTGCCTCCCAGGTTCCAGCTACTCTCCTGCCTCAGCCTTCCAAGTGGCTTGGACTACAGGCACCTACCACCATGCTCGGCTAATCTTTGTATTTTTAGTAGAGATGGTGTTTCACCATGTTAGTCAGGCTGGTCTTGAACTCCTGATCTCATGATCCACCCGTGTTGGCCTTCCAAAGTGCTGGGATTATAGGCGTAAGCCACTGCGTCTGACCCAGCACATCAATTCTTTATTTGCATAGATGAAAAAAGACCTTGTAATACACATATGTATTACATTACTTATTTTCCTCATTGTCATTGTACCACAATATGTTAGAGGAATGGCAACCACAGATGCCAGTTTATATCTGTTATTTCACTGTAATTATTAATATCTACATTTAGTCTCAGAATATTTATACTAGATTGTCTAAGTTACAGGATGTCAGAATTCACATAAGAATCATAAACTTCCAGGATGCTATGACTGGAAGGAAGCTCCGAGAATAACCTGAAAACTCTTGTTTCACAGATGGAGAAGCTAAGGTAAAACTTTTTTTCCCAGAGTCACTAGAATACCGTAAAGCTTTCAGACTGTAATCCCCAAGCCCACTGTTCCCTCACCTCAGATTGTTCTTTACCGTAGAACAAAGAAACACAAGACAAACAGCAACAAAAATCAAAACAAACAGCAAACAAACAGAGTGTACTTAATGAATGTATGCTGTGAGTGGGATTTAGAACCTGGGCTACTGACGTACATACAGAACTACATTTGTTAACTTTCATGTGCTTTAAAAACTAAGCCTGAACAAAAGATAAATTATTATTTGAGATTTTTAACTCCTAGATCTTTTGTTTAAATGGCATGCCTACCAGTCACTATATAGGAACTGATATTTTCTAAAATATATTCAAGAGCATAATGGTGTCCAGCATTATAAGACCCAAAGATAGCAGCACCCTGTGGTCCAATCTCTGCATGTTGCTTCATTGATATAAGCAGCAATCTGGCATTAATGTTATAATTAAACACTTGCATGCCATTACAAAGCATTTGGCATGAATAGCAAAGGAGGTTAGCTACATAAATGCATTTTTTTAATTCATAGAAAAATAGGTTTTAGAATATCCCTTTCCTATCTGTAAACATTCTCATTTTACCCACAGTCACAACAGCTTCTACTTTCAATAGCTTTCTCTTCCAGTCACTACTTGTAACAACAACAAAATAAATTTTCCTGGAAAATCCACACCCGTGCTAAACACATACAGTCTCATGAATTCATTACTTTACTCTCACTAGAGTTCTATCTCCAAAACAAATCTTCTAACCTGTCTCTAGCTTTTCCCAGTTCTCCAAGAGTCCAACAGATTGACACAAGAAGTTAGGGAAAAAAGATTGAATAATAAAATATTAACAAACTTGGGCATTTTACACATTAAATACTTTTTGGGACTTACTACCATCTGCTCCATTTCCCTTTGCTGACTACAAAAATAAAAGGCAAATCATACAAAATAAATTTCCAAAGGAGACATAATTGCTCAGGTCTATTCGGAAAACATCTAGTGGTCTGTAGATCCTGCCATTCCAACAGCAAAGTATGACATTCTTGATACTTGATGAAATATTCATACAGATCTCTGGAAATAACCTTATGAAGTACTTCTTGTCTATATGCCTTGTTTTGTCTTACTGTGTTTAAATATTTCAAAAACACATGCTTTTTATTTTCAGTAAAAGTGCAAGTTCCTGGAAGTCATTACATCCTCTCAGCCTTCCATAGTGCAGAACACCCTACTAATTATATGACACGTTTAAAACACATACTATTTAAAAAGAGGAAGAGAAAATGTGATTAAAAACCAAAACAACTCTGTGAAGAATAAAGAGAACTAATTAAACACAGAGCAAATCATAGAAGAACTTGGAGAAAAATATCCAAACCTGCTTTAATTTTGTTACATAGAATGCATAAAATATTGGCAGGAATATTAAACAGATAAGTGGTCTTTAAACTTTATTCCTTATACCTCTGGGGCTGGTGTGGCTATAGGGCCCCAGAAAGTGTTGGACAAATTAGGACAAGTAAATGAATAGGCTCCAGGTTGTTTCCCTACTATACCCACCCAGCAGCTCCAACTGTATTTCTTTAATTTATATTGGAATTCTCTGTACAATTCTTTTGGGAAATAAAAGTTACTTGGGGGGAGGGGAGAAGGCAGCTTAAGATCACCGAAATAGAAAACTGTAGCTCCATTTAAAGCTTTTATTTTAATACAGCATTAAAGCCCAGAGGTGATATATTCAAGGAGGGATTTCCAACATGGAGCAAATGTGCTTGAAGCCTGTGAGTGGCAGAGACTAGCTTTATTCATCATTTTGTCTGACCACAGTCTCCCACCCATGGGAAGTATCCAATATAAGCTTGTTGACTGAATAAATAAAATTTGCTTGCAGATTGTTGTTCTTATAGTTTCCTAAAATTTAAGATAAAGTCAAAATATAGACTAACCCTAAAGTAAAGTGCTAAGCCCTGCTAAGTTTCAATGGAGAAATGAGACATTGTTCAGTTCTGTAACCTTGTATGACCTAGGTCTGTAATCCCAGATTAAGCAAGTGTTCCTTAGGGGTAGAGAAAGACTTGAAAAATTTATCTTCATATGGCATTTCCTACTCTGATAGTTAATTATATGTGTCAACTTGGTTGGGCCACAGGGTGCCCAGATATTTGGTTAAACATTATTCTGTTTCCATGAGGACATTTTTGAGGGGGATTAACATTTGAATTGGTAGGCTCAATAAGGCCCATTGTCCTCTCTAATTTGGGGTGGGCCTAATTCAATCAGGTGGAGGCCTGAATAGAATCAGAGATTGAATCTTCCCCCAAGTAAGAGAGGATTCTCTTGCCTGACTGCTTTCAAAGTGAGACTTTGCTTTTTTCCTGCCTTTGGACTCAGACCAACTGGCTGTTTCAGAGTCTCAAGCCTGCTGACCTTTGGACTGGAACTATACCGTTGGCTCTGCTGGGTCTCCAGCTGCCTACCCACCCTGCAAATCCTGAGACTTGTCAGTTTAAATAATGATGTGAGCCAATTCTTTCTAATAAATTGTGTGTGTGTGTGTGTGTGTGTGCGCGCGCACGCACACACACACACACACACATGCGCATGCGTTCCATTCTATTTCTCTATGGAACCCTGACCCATACACTAACTATTCTGGGATTCCATCACACTGATTTCTCTCTGCTTAGTGCATAAGAAGCTGGGAGTCAGGCCAGTTGGTGGTGGTGGGAGGGAGATGAAAGGAAATTATCTAGAATATAGCTTAGGCTCTTCCATACCCTGTTATCCCTCCTACCACATTTTACAAATACTCTCCTGACTTGTTCAAAAGAGAAATGACTAGAGAGGATGTTCGACTTGTCTAAGGGACATGAACAAGAAATCTCTCGAGTTCTGGGGCCAACATTCTATGTGCAAGCACCTATGATACAAATCTCTCTAGTTTTGAGGCCAACATTCTACATGCAAGCACCTATGATGCTGGAAATATAAACCCAGATGTATAAATTCAAAAATGTCAGAAGTTATGGAAGGTAATTATTGTAATAATGAGTATCTGAGAATAATGGTTAATGCATTTACAGCAGAGTAGTAAGACAAAATAGCCTGATAAAAATATATACACCAAAGGATATAGCCCAGTATGAGAGATATAAAAATGTTATTTGAGAGTTATAATTTAATAGAAATATTTTTCTGCATTAAGCTCTATAATAACATTTTTTAAAAATAAAAATAGCTATAGAATTTAAATAAAGCCTTTTGGTAGTTATTACACAGTAAAACTACACATGGTAGGCACGGATGGAAAGATTAACAGCCAAGATGCTTTCATTCATTAAACAAAATTAGACCTTAAATCAAACTTAAAAGAAGTCATAAAAAATTTATTCACTAGCAAAAAAATTAAATACTAAATTGTCAGTGAAGAACAGACCACATAAATGACAGGTAGGTGGCTTCAATTTCATAAAGTGGTTGGGTGACACCATAAAACTGAGCAAAGTTCAACTGGATGTCAGGTTTCACAGTATATTCAGCCCACAATTGGAAATGTCTGTGCTTTAACCCATACATGGATAAAAACTGCATCCATAAATCACACGCTTATTTTTAAAAATACATTCTTGTATATGACAGCATGGTTAATGTTGCAAGCCATGAGCCACTATTTCAGTGAAAAACAACTGAATATTCTAAGTGGTCATTCACTCCAATTATCATTTGAAGTTAAAATAATTGCTTAAATTGTACTATACCTACAATGAAGCCTCAAGTTATAGACAAAGACTGAGAATTGGAACACAGTTATTATGGGATTTAGTTGAAATCACAAAATCTGTTTGTATCTGATAAACAGCCAGATTCCATAATTTAATTTTAGGTAAATGCATTAGAAAAAAAAAAAATTAAGAACAGTAAGTATGTCTTGTTCCAGACTAAGAATCCATTTGCTATTCTTGATCAATTTAAATTGGTATTTATTTACTTCTAAATAATATCTGGTTTACCCTTAATAGTTTGCTTTAAAGTTATGAAAAATGGCTAGCATTTATTTTTTAGTATTTTAAAGCTCAGTGCTCCACTTACTGTCTAAAGCAGTGGTAGTTGCATTGTATGAAGGTTTCTCATGAATCCACATATGCTCATTACATGCCTTTTCATTCTAAGTAGCCATGGAAATGATGAAATGTACTTAAAAAGCCGTTAAAACAAGAATGTGTGCTAGCAGTCTCATCACCTTTTAATTATTCGTGCCCCTAATTTCAGAAATAGAGAACATTTCTAGATACCATCCCTTTAAATTCCTCTACCCCTGGACTTGGATGCAGGATGCTGCCTAGTTTCATAGGTAGAAGGAATTCGGCAGGCTCCATTGGATATTCTATATCACATTTGTTTGGTTAGTGGACATCATAAGATTGTCCAGATGTTATTCCTTTTGATAACGAGGGTTACTTCTGCATAGAAAATATCTCTTTCTTTGATTTCACAACAATGCTCTAAGATCATTGCCCCAGATCTGCACTAAACAAAACAAAAAATCCAGTAATACTATGTGTATTTCAAACGTTCAATGCCACATGACTATCTTATGGGATGGCACAGTATAGAACATTTCTATCATTACAGAATGTTCTTTTGGAAATATTCATCTAGACAAATGACTGAGAAGTGAAGTGACTTGGTTGATGCCACATTGCCAGTAAATGGTAGATTCAGGACATTCACTCAGTTCTTAGGAATTCAAATCCTATTTTCTTTTTTATTTAAATTCTTGTGGGAGTACAGTTTCTTCTGTGAAAGTGTCCCCGAATAGAAGGACAAGATTAGAAGCTCCCACCTGAGGAACTCGCCTGAATGTAATTTTTTTTCTGACTATAGCTCAACTGAGCTGGTTCAAATATTTCTTTGAATATGCATTGGACAGTCTTGGCTATAGCAGCTGGTGGAAAGCCAACCAATACAACATGATTTTTATTTACTTCCTATTTATTTAACATTTACTTACATAGTGCTTATTCTACGCCAGTTACTATTCTGAACACTTCACAAATATTCACCCATTTGCCATTCATGACAATTCACTGGAAAAGGACAATTATTATCATTTTCATTTAGAAATGTGAAGTTAACCAGAGAAGTTAAGCAATTCACTCATGGTCATCCACTTAGTGAGTGGCAGAGCTGGCCTTAATTCCAGGCAGTTTGGCTTTGGAGCCTGCTGAAGTTTGCTAAGACTGCTATAACAAAATATCAAGGACTTGGTGGCTTAAACAACAGAAATTCATTTTCACAGAGTTCTAGGGGCTACGAGCACAAGATCAAGGTATTAGCAGGCTTGGTTTCTTCTGCAGCCCCTCTTGTTGGCTTGCAGATGGCAACATTCTTCACTATATTCACACCTTCATATCTTTCCTCTGTGTACATACATTCCCTGGTGTTTCCCTGCATATCCAAATTTCCTCCTCTATGAACATGGATCAGATTGGATTACAGCCCATCCTAATGTCCTCTCTTTAACCTAATCACTTCCTTAAAAGCCCTGTCTCCAGTACAGTCACATTCTGTAGTACTGGGGCTAGGGCTTCAAGATTTAAATTTGGCAGGGGCAAGGCACAATTCAGCTCACAAGAGAGCTCATGCTTTAAACTACTCTGCTATGTGGACTCTCTGTTAGAAATATAACACAATCCCTCTCCCACTAGAAACCTTAACAGAGAACATATATCTTGACATCACTAATCAGAAAAAATCACTTAAACACCAGATTTTTATCTTGTCTGTAAGGATAGAGTAGAAAGTTTGATGTCAGCCTTTTCATTTTTCACATTAAATTCCAATGAGCCATAAGAAAGGAATTTTTTTGATGTTTCTATAGATCTTTTTTTTTTTTTTTAATTACAGATGCCACTGCTATATACCCTAGATCAGCCTTGATGTTTGAAATTTTCTATATCTGTTACTACGTAGTGAGATAGCTACTAGCCACATGTAGCTGTCTGGTACTTGAAATGTAGCATGAGTGACTGAGGAACTAAACGTTTTATTTATTTTTTAAAAATTTAAATACGTTTAGTCACACATGGTAAATGACTATGGTATGGGATAGCTTGATTCTAGATGATTTAACTAAGAGTCAATGAGGTCTTTTTCTTCTAAACCTGGTGCTTACCCACTATTTCTTCTTCTTCTTCTTCTTTTTTTTTTTTTTTTTTTTTTTTTTTTTTTTTTTTGAGATGGAGTCTCACTCTGTCACCCAGGCTGAAGTACAATAACGTGACCTTGGCTCACTGCGACCTCCAACTCCTGGGCTCAAGCCATTCTCCTGTCTCACCCTTCCAGTAGCTGGAATTACAGGCAGATGCCACGATGCCCAGGTAAATTTGGTATTTTTAGTAGAGACAGGGTTTCACCATGTTGGCCAGGCTGGTCTTAAACTCCTGACCTCAAGTTACCCACCCTCCTCCTCCTCCCAAAATGTTGGGATTATAGGTGTGAACCACCATGCCCGGACCTTACCCAGTAATTTTTACATCAATGAATTATACTTACCTATTCAGTTATGCAGGCCAGATGCTTGAGGCATCTTTGACATTTAACTTCTAAATGTAATCCATCACCAAGTACTGCTGATTTAGTTCCTTACAAAGCTGAAATTTATGTACACAACCACCCTGGTCTAGGCCACCATCATCATAAGCCTACGCACCCATAATATCTCCTAACTTGTTTTTCCCTCCACACTCTTCTCCGATTTTCTACATGTAGTCATGTTGTTCTCTGCTAACAATCTCAATTTTTCTTAGGGAAAATATTATATTATTGAGTGCTTATTTTGTGTTAGGTATTGTGCTAAATTCCAGGAATACAAATAACAAAATTGAGTTCTTTTTATGCTGCTCATATTTATGTTGCTGAGCATACTCTGAAATCAGTGTCTCAGTTCTAAACACACCAGCTTTCCGGACAGACAGCATGCTCTGTCTGCTTTTCTCACCACTGGAAATTTGTGGCATAGTATAGTGAACATATCTATGAAGTGTGCTAGGTTTTTAACCAGAGGAGACTAATATAAATCACAGACTTAGATTTGTACCTAAGACAGAACCAACTTTCTGCTGAAATACGAAAGAATATCATAGTAGCTCTGATAGATTGTTTTACCATGTATATGGTTCTTTACATAAATGTTAAGCATGGTGTCCACATAGTAAAGGCATATGAATCTGTGAACCAGATGTTTTTCAATAGTTTATTTTAAACCTCACAATAGCCACGTGCATATAGTATCTAGGCCCTTTTTTACAGCTGAGGAAACTAAAGATCACAATGGCTAGGTAAATTGGGCCATGTCATATAGCTATTAAGTGGCTTTGGGGCAGTCAGGTTTCAAACCCAGGGCTGTTCCCCACATGTGCGCATGCACACACACACACACATACACACACACACGCACACACATGCACACATACACACACTATAGTCTTAAGTGCTAGACTCTCTTGATCACTCAATTACTACAGTACCTCTGCAAAACAAATGATAGTGGTATAGCCAAAAAATAAAATAAAAATCAGGAAATTGAGAGATTAGTGTTCTACAAATGTTAACTATGTACCAAGTAGTAGATATATATTTTGAGCGAGGTTTATATTTATTCTAATTCAGTGCTTTTGCCATTTCCACACACGTTTCCCTACTCCATTCACTTGAAATATAAAAATCTTGGCACGACTGAAAAACTGTGCTTCTGAATGAGTTTCGCCTTATTTTTTCCTGTGGGGATATTTTAATACCCAAGCAGAAAAACAAAACACATATTTCTATCACCAGCTTGGTGATTCTAAGTGCGCTACAGGACCTCTCATTAAGTGATACCAAGAATCCATAACAATGAACTTAATGGCACACAGCATCTGCCCTCAGTACCAGGAGTTGGTAGGGCAAACATACTTTACATGATGAATATCATACCACACGCTATTCTAATTGTGTACCAACATTGAGTAAAGAAGAATGAACAGAAGAAACAATATTAATCAGGTGTGAGTCCATGGTAGAGCCCTGATATGATATTTTTTGCTAATTTTTTTGGATCCTCAGTACTTTGTTCTCAGAGAGAGCAAGCAAGAAAGAGAAACACAAAGAGAAACAGAAAGACACAGAAAACTATAAAAACATCTACGAAGTTTATTTGACATATATGAGATGAAACAGAGTAGTTGCTTTCTATTGTTTTTCCTACTAATCAATGTTTCCTTAAAATCAGTAAAGATTTTCACTGTGCCTTTGTTTTACCCAAGTATTCAAATGTCAAAAGACATCCCAAAAGGCATGTGCTTCAGCCATGCCAAAAATAACCAAGGCACAAGGTGAGGCTGGAGAAATAGATATAAGATCATGCCTACCTTGTAGGCCAAGTGAAAGGGAAACCTTGTCTGGTGATGAAAATATTTTGAAAAAGTACACAAACTAAATCTTAGAATGTCAAATCATGCAAAATGGACAGTCTGAGTGACTATGTAATATAATTCTACTATCTTTTGCATGATGAAGATATTTTTGGTATAGAATTCACCTAAATAAATCTGACTTTAATTTAGAGTTTTTAATATATACTTTTAATATTTGTAAAAGGTATTCTTGCAGTGCTATCATTTTGAAATAAATGAACCAGCATTTAAATTATAGTCACAAAATATTTTAAGATAAGATGTAGAATCAGAAAATAAAGTATCAACATGGTGCTCTCTTTCTCTTTCTTCCACCATAATTACTCCATAATAAACCAGCTGCCATTTCCCCCATCTCTCAATTATGCTAGATCAAAGAAGTTGGTTTTTGATAGCTAATCCCCTACATATTATGATTATGGAATAATTTATTAAACTTCTCAAAAAGAAGAGGTTATATTGACCACTTTAGAGCTAATATTAATAGCTTTACTGCTAAGAAAACCAATTCTACATTCTACAAAAATATTTAAGTAAATATGTAGAATGTGCCTCTTTAACACATTTCCTTGTGAGCAACTGGTATTTAAAAGCTGGGATTTTAAAGACTCTTACTGGCCATCTTCTTCGTATGTATCAATATAAAATGCTCAAAATATAGATTTAGAACATAGATATCTATATAGATATATTTATCTATATATTTATCTATATATTGTTCTAAAATATAGAATACGGAATATCTGAAGTATTTAGCAATAAACAAAATATATATGCACATCGCTGAAAAAAATATTTTATGACCATGAATCTATAATATTTGCAAACTGTGACACCCAATATAAGGCATGTGTATTCTCTCAAAGAAGTGGTTCAGAAAACATTATATTGAAAGTTTATATGTCTCAAAATCTACTGTATTTTTAATACTAAAGTGAAGGCTAATACTAAGTATCAACTTGATTGGATTAAAGTATGCAAAATAGTGTTTCCAGGTGTATCTGGTTTTTTTTGGGTGTAGCCGGAAGAGATTAACATTTGAGTTAGTGGACTGGGAGAGGAAGGCCCACCCTCAGGAACACCCACCCATAATGTGGGTGGGCACCATGCAACCACCTGCCAAGGTAGCTAGAAAAAGCAGGCAGAAGAAGGTGGAAGAAACTACTGAGTTTCTGAATCTTCCAGCCTTCATCTTTCTCCTGTGCTGGATGTTTCCTGCTCTTGGACATCAGACTTCAGGTTCTTTGGCTTTTAGCACTTGGACTTACACCAGTGCTTTTCCAGGGACTCTCCAGCCTTTGGCCACACACTGAAGCTGCACTGTCAGCTTCCCTACTTTTCAGGTTTTGGGGCTGGGGCTGAACCACGACAAACTTCCTTGCTCCTCATTTTGCAGACGGTCTATCATGGGACTTCACATTATGATGTGAGTCAATTCTCCTTAATAAACTCCTTTTCATATATGCATATATCCTATTAGTTCTGTCCCTCTAGAGAACCTGACTAATACACACACACAAAATTATATATATATATAAATTTTATATGCAGTTTAAGAAAGGCCTTAAGTTCATTGTTTGGAATATTCTTATCCTTCCTCTAACGTCCTTGCATTATATGCTAGAAAGTTCCTCCCACCTCACTTCCCATTTATTGAATTAATGATGAAAATTGTATATAGGAATGAAAGGGGGCAGGAGAAAAATATAACATAAATCAAATTAATCTCCTGGGAACTTTCATTGGTTATGAGGTTCATTTCCACTGAAATAATTCTAGGTGTTACTTTAAAACATTTTGTGCTCATGATAGGTTTTCAAATACTACTTTAGACCTAGGAATTTATACTTTTTTGATAAAGCCAATATTTTGTGGCTATCACAGTCTCTCATCTGAACATATAGAGGTACATATGATATAACAAAACATTTGTAGCTGTCATGGAGCTTATATTACACATGTACTATTATTTTATCTATTAACTAACATATTTCAATGAGGCTGAGCACAGCAAACCTTTGAAATAGTACAAAATTTGAAGAAAATACTCAACATAAAGTATATGGCAACATTAAAACATACTGTAAAAATTTTACTGGTAGTAGTTTGGCAAGACCTATATAACTTGTCTGCACTCAACCCAAGCTTGAAGGACTGTAAAGCTTGAAGCACTATGAATACAAATAAACACACTCAGATATAAACACATACACACAGACCTTAAATAAACATAGAATCTCTATGGTCTTTTCAGCATGTTACTCCCTTTCTTCCACCATAATTACTCCATAATAAACCAGCTGCCATTTCCCCCGTCTCTCAAGTATACTAGAGCAAAGAGATTGGTTTTTGACAGCTAATCACTTACATATCATGATTATAGAAAATTTATCAAACTTCTCAGAAAGAAGATGTTAGATTGAGTACTTTTGAGCTAATATTATTTGTCCCCTCTTCCCTTCCCAACAGATAATTCCAGTACAGTTCTTAAAAGGTTAAATATCAAAGCTGTCCCGAGAAAACTCCAAGTCTAAATCTCCATTTTATAATATTTTCAGTCAGATTTTGTAAGCCTGCAACATGAGTCATGAATTCTAAGGAAAAGAGTAACCTCGTAGACAGAAAAACAGTAAATAGATGTTTGCATTATGATAGAAAAGAAAGAACGTGGTTTAATAAGAGCACTGGGAACTGCAAATGCAAAAATTAAATGGGCTTGGGATAAACTGGAATTAGAGTGATCAGAAATTAATACTTAAAGTAGAACGTGGTTAAATGTGGTTAGATCAAAACAAAATGACATGTTCTACACTCCTGCACTGAACTGTCGGGTAGTCAGAGGGTAGTATTATGGACTTAGATGGGAACTAATTGCGGAGGAATGAATTTGCAAGGAAAGAGATGAGTTAAGCTTTAGACATGTTGAGTTGGAGCTAACTGCAAGTCAAACAAATAGAAACATTTAGTAGGTGGTTGTGTAGTGGTTTATCTAGAGCTCAGAATACAAGTGAGAGTTGCGTGATTCAGAAAACAATAGCATGTAGGTAATGATGAACTCCATGACAGTGGATGTGACTGATTACACAGGGCAAATTGAATGAGAGAGCTGGGATGCTTAGAACTAAGCATGAAACAACACCAATCCGTAAGAGACGGATAGAAAAAGAAGAGTCTACTCTGGAGACACAGAAGACATAGCAAGAAGTCATCTTACTACCAGGAGAATGTGTAGCCACAGCATCTGATGGAAGATTGTTTCCAAGAAGCAGTTGAATGCTCCTGAGATGCCAAAAGTATGAAGAGTAAAGACTGTGTATTGGGTTTAATGACAAAGCTGTCATTGTGAGATTTTCATTATATAGTCCTTTTAACCTCTGACAGTGTAAGTAACAAAAAAAAGAGATGAAGAAAGAACATTAAGAATATAAGTTATATGATGACAATGATAATTTTAAGTTAATAAAAGTTATTACAGCTCTTTACGTATCAGATATAGAATGCAATATGTTTTCATCTATTCATGAAAAATTTGAAAAAATTAGGCTAGGCACAGCAGCTCACACCTGTAATCCCGGTACTTTGGGAGGTCGAGGCAGGTGGATCGCTTGAGATCAAGAGTTCAAGTCCTGGCCAACAAGATGAAATCCTGTCTCTCCTATAACCATAAAAATTAGCTGAGTGTGGTGGTGGCCACCTAAAATCCCAACTACCCAGGAGGCTGGGGCAGGAGAATTGCTTAAACCCGGGAGCTGGAGGTTGCAGTGAGCTGAGATCATGCTACTACATTCCAGCCTGGGTGACAAAGAAAAATTCTCTCTCTCTCTCTCTCTTTTAAAATAATAATAATAATAATAATAATAATAATAATAATAATTAAACTGTATGTTTCAAGAAAAACTAAATATAAAAACAATATATTTAAAAATTTTAAACCAAGGGTAAAAAAAAAAAAAAAAAAAAAAAAAAAAAAAACATTCTAACCTCTTCAAATGGAAAATTTCCTGAAAAACATTTGGTCAAGGATGGAATAAAACTAAAATTAAAGACTTTCAAAAATACTACAAATGGAAACATGCTTGTCAATGTTTTTATAAATGATCTAAGATCTACTCATCACAAATTCACAGTTTTTAAATAGTTTCATTTCAACAGACAGAATAGAAATAAAAGCAACATGTAATCCATGCAAGAAGTCTGTATTTTAAAAAAGAATGAAGATAATAAAAATAAAAATGGAACTGATTGAGATAACAGGAAATGTGGAATTGATACATCCATAAGAATTCTGTTTTTAAAAGATCGATAGAAATAAAATATCTTTTATTAAAAATATGCAAAATCCATAGGAACAAAATTATAAGAGTGCATTGTACGTAGAAAAGAAGCCTTGAGCAGACCATATTCTTAAATGTAAAAAATGAATATTCCAAAGTTATCAGTTCTCTTTTTTTGAGACAGAGTCTCACTTTGTTGCCCAGACTGGTGTGCAACAGAGTGATCTTGGCTCACTCCAACTTTTGCCTACTGGGTTCAAGCAATTCTTATGCCTCAGCCTCCCGAGTAGCTGGAATCATAGGTGCATGCCATCATGCCCAGCTAATTTTTGTATTTTTAGTAAGGACAGGGTTTCACCATTTTAGCCAGGCTGGTCTCAAACTCCTGACCTCATGATCTGCCTGCCTCAGCCTCCCAAAATGCTGGGATTACAGGTGTGAGGCACCACGCCCAACCCTCGGTTCTTTTAAAAGTAATTTGTTGTTGTTGTCACTGTTTAGTTTTCTTAATTACTTTGGTGAATTAAGTGAGGAGACATGAAAACTTGGTAGTATCATAAGGAGGTAAGAAAGAAATGAAAATGGA
This sequence comes from Saimiri boliviensis, assembly GCF_048565385.1. NCBI lineage: Eukaryota > Metazoa > Chordata > Mammalia > Primates > Cebidae > Saimiri > Saimiri boliviensis. Next base: position 147,005,592 of record NC_133451.1, on the reverse strand, counting down.
TTAAATGGAATGTCCTTTTTAACATGTTAACTAATAAATTCCAAATAACTAACATGTTTACTGCTTAATATTGAACTGATCTCAGAATAAAGTCAAATTTTCTAAGTGCAATGGAAAAATAAACATGCAATTTTATAATAAAAATAAAATTTTAAATATGCAATTAGAGACAATATTTGAAAAATATAATCATGAAATATGTACTGAATATATACTAAATATATAAGAAGCTCTTGTAAATCAAAAGGAAAAATATGAATATCCCAGTTTCCACATAGGCACTTATGTATATTTTTGTGGATATCTGTAATAAATAGATAAATGTTCAACCACAGGTAATAAAAAATATAAGTTTAAAAAGTAGTAAGAGTTTAAGTTTTGCCTATATAATTGATAGAAGTGAAATTGACACAAACTTTTTGGAGGCAAAATGAAAACACAAAACCAAGCCCCTAAAATACATATATACTTTGTCTCAGTAATTATTGTATTTAATTGTAAAGAACGCTGAAGATGTGTATGAATATGTATTTATAAGGTTGTCTACATTAAAATTATTTATATAGTATGTATAGTATACATTGATGTATAATGGAAATTTAAGCAACCATTTATATTTTCCTCATGGAGCAGTTCATATCACCATTTCAAACCATACTGTAGGAAACCATTTGTGAAGGATGTTAAAATAGACATGATACATGGGGAAAAATAAATTTACAAAATGAAGCATAGTATGATTTTCAATAAAGCATTTACGTTCCTATATAGAATATACAGAACTATTAATACACGAACTACATAAGGCCTTGACAATGGGACCTTATTCAACATGATAAGATAAGTCACGCTATGGTTCTGATAAGGAAGATGATAGGTAGATGAACATTGCCCTGCTTCCCACACGGCCAGTGAATGATGTATAAGAAATCTAAACGATCATACACCTCCCACTGAGGGCTTACAGAAGGCCTGAAAATGTCAGTGTTTTGATAGAGGCATATGATCAGGAGGACCAAGCAACTCTCAAGTGTAGGCAGTTCAAGATCAGATAGATGCAAGGAAGTACCAATAGAGATGCCAGAATATCACCCAAAAGCCAGACGAAGCTAATGGCATCTCCATGGTCATTAGTCATCCCATATCAGAAACCACTAGGTATCCAAAGGATACTGCAGGGAATCAAGAATCCCTTTTTCCTGATGCTATGAAGACACAGTAAGCTGACTTCATTTACCTATATATTTTGGGGGGTTAGGGAGAAGGAAAGTAAAATTCTAAATGACTGCTAATTTTTCTAAAAAGGTAGAGTCATCCAAACTTTTTAAAGCAAGGCTGAGCGGAAGCTAAATTTTGAATAGACTTTGATATTTAAATGAAAAGTAAGCTATTTAAACTAGAAGAAACCAAGATATCACTAACTGGCAAGTCTAAATAGCCTAGGCTACTTGTAAGTGTTAGTGTATTCATTTTATTTTTCTGTAAAACAAATCAGCACTCTAAATTCATCACCAAGAAATAACCATTGTTCATGTGTTAGTATACTTCCTTCTAGTCTTTTTTATGTATTAAGTTAAAATAAAGTATTTTTAACTGATCAGTAGCCTACAGTTTTATTTAACATTATAAAGAATCACAGATGTATGCATAATGTAACTCAGATGTACAGGAAATGTTAAGCATGATACCGAAGAGTGATGTCACAGGAAACCAATCTTTCCCCACGGTAGTAAGGGTCATCAAGATGACAGTAGATATAGAAAATAAAAACAAAACTGTCTTTCTTGGTGTGGATTTGGAGTGATTTTATCTTTTCTCTTTCATACATTTTCTATATTTTTACTATTTTGCATAGTAAACATGTAGTATTTTCATGGTAAAAACTCAATATATATTTTATATATCTGCAGCGGTGGCTGTAGGAGCAAAGAATCAGAAAATTAGCAAGCCCCGATATGAGCCTTTCTTCACAGCAGTAAACAACTTGAGTGATATCTAACTTTTCCTCCTTGTGAATTTTTCAGAACAAAACCATAATATTAAAAATGTACAGTGTGATGAGAACATTTCACTGCCAATTCAAAAACTGCTATGTATCAAACTTGAACTCAGAAGGTGTTAATGCTTAGGCCAATCGAAGGGAGCCCCCAAAGGATTTAAAGTCTATCACAACCCTGAGTTTTGGTGTATCTACCATCTCAAATTTAATAAAAACAGTTCGTGTTAAGTCCAAATGTCACACTAACTGCGAGACTGAGACTAATAGCCAGTGTGTTTTTAGATGGCAGCTGCAGGTAAGACAGACCCTGTGTGCCAGTGATGGAAAAGTAGCTGCCCCGCCCTTGTGTCCCTGCCGACATTTCCACTCAGTGTCAGGATTGGCTGCAAGAATAATCTCCTCCATTTTCCTCAATTATACATACGTGTATGCTTTATGCAAATAAGCAAACAGTGCACATACATGATTCCTGCAAACAAGATGCACACTGACTTACACTTTCAGCTATACCCCAATTTTAGATGTGTGAAAGTGAATAATATAATGTTATGAGTGAGATTTCATTCTCGCTGATTTAAAAAAAAATTATGAAACCACAAATAATACTTTGTTTTTAAGACACAGTTTGACTACATATGTAGAGAGATATATCTCTGTATAACATTTCCTTAATTCTATTCCTCAGCTGCTATACTCCTCCACAAGTAAATCTATAATAAAAATTTAAGAAATCTTTATCTTTGAGTTCAAAAACTGCTATCATAGCAGGCTTTTAAATTCTCCGTTTTCCAGTCCCTTGGAAAAGTAGAGGTCATTATGTAAGAAAATACTGAAGTAATTGTCTAATTATTTCTACAGAGCGATGGTAACACATCAACTCATAACTGTTTAGTCTATTCATCATCTTATACATCAATGTTTCAAACTGGAGTGAAAAAAAGAGGCTAAGTGTCAATTTATTATTAAAAAAAAAAAGCATAGGATTTTTAAAAGCCAGACTTCATAGACATCAAGGACTAACTGTGGTTGCAAATTCATCTTGATAATTAAAAAGAATGGCCTGCTTTCGTCAATAAAGTTGTATTGAAACACCTAGAATTAATCATGCAGATGTTGTCTATGAGTGCTCTGCATTACACTGGCAGAGCTAAGTAGTAAGGACAAAGATCATATGCCTTGAAAAGACAAAAATATTTACCATCTTGCCTTTTTAAAAAAAGTTTTTACTCACTACTGATGTAGGGCATGACTGAGTTACATTGTATTTATTAATTTTTAGTTAAAAATCATATATTTTACACATATATATTTATGGTGTTTTACTAGGCTTAGCTTTATTACTCTTCACAAATACTGTGGTTTTTGTTTGTTTTTTACAAATTGAAGATTTGTGGCAATCCTTCATGAAGCTCTACCCACTCCATTTTTCCAATAGCACATGCTTACTTTCTGTCTCTCTCTCACATTTTGGAATTTTTGCAATGTCTCCAGTGTTTTCATTATTATATCTGTCATGGTGACCTGTGATCAGTGATCTTTGATATTACTACTGTAATTATTTTGGGGTGCCATGAACCATACCCAAAAGATGGTGAACTTAGTCAATAAATATTTTGTGTGTTCAGACTGCTCCAACTGATCAGACAGTCCATCATCTCTCTTCCTCTTTTCCTTGGGTCTTACTATTCCATGAAGCACAAAAATATAAAAGTTAGGTCAACATATAATCCTACAATGGCCTCTAAATGTTAAAAAAAAAAAGAGTTACATGTCTCTCACTTTAAATCAAAAGCTAGAAATTATTAAGCTTAGTGAGGAAGGCATGTCAAGAGTCAAGAAAGGCTAAAAGTTAGGCCTCTTGTGCCAAAAAGCCAAGTTGTGAATGCAAATAAAAAGTTTTTGAAGGAAATTAAAATTGCTACTCCAGTGAACACACAAATAATAAGAAAGCAAAACCACCTTAATGCTGATGTAAACAAAGTTTGAGGTTTCTGGATAGAAGATCAAACCAGCCACAACATTCCCTTAAGCCAAATGATAATCCAGAGAAAAGTCCTAACTCTTTTCAATTCTACAAAGGCTGAGAGAGGAGAGGAAACCAAAGAAGTTGAAGCTGACAGACATTGGTTCATAAAATGTAAGGAAAGAAGCCCTCTTCATAACATGAAAGTACAAGGTGAAGCAGCAAGTGATGATGGAGGATCTGCAGCCAGTTATTCAGAAGATCTAGTTAAGATCAGTGATACAAAATTTACACCAATCTGTAACCCTACAGTGGCTTCTCAGTGACATAAGATCCATGATGACAGTGATTATCATTGATGAAGATATTCTGTAACTGAACGCACAATATCTCTCAGGTATGCATGTGTGCGTGTGCATGTGCGTGCGTGTGTGTGTGTGTGTGTGTGTGTGTGTGTGTGTGTATACCCACAGGTCCTATACAGAATAATATATGAAAGGTACTTAGACACAATTTGTATCTGCTACTCATTGGTTTATTGCTCTTCACCAAAAAATGTTACAATTTAGTTAATATTTATGTTAAAATTTCAGAAAATATTTAGTTTCCATAGCAATGTAAATGACAATAATATAAAGTTTCTCAGTCAAATATTTCTGTTTTTATATAAAAAAAAAAACAAAACAAGCAAAATTTTTGCTTAATGATTCTTTCAGTTTGGATTTCCAAGCATTTAAATGAATGATTTCCACTCTTTGCAAGTATTGAAACATAAGGCACCTGTCATTTTCATTACACAAGGTGAGAATCTATGTAAATTGTGTGATTGGGAGGGAAGTTGGTACAAATAAAACACTTTCTGGGATCTGAGTAAAGGTAGTGGAAGAGGAACTGAGAAAAAAACTTCAGAGTAAAGCTTTGTGCTGGAGATTTCACCAACCAAGAAAAATGCTTTCAAGTTCTTTTGCAGGACAATTTCCCATTCTTAATCTGCCTGAATTAATTTTTATATTATGGTATATTAATTTTATATTACAATTTAATTTTTATATTGTATTAATTCTTATTGTATTAAAAATATAATTCTTAAACTATTTTCTCAGTCGGATAGCACATATCTTCAAGTAGGATTTTCAAGAACGTTTTGTGCATGACGGTTTCTGAGCTCTTGCATATGCAAGTAGGTCTGACTTCATCCACAAAAAAATTATAACCTAACCCTATATAATAATGTAAAGTCACAGCCTTTTCTCTCAGAAATCAGTAGACACTGTTCCACTGGGTTCTACAGGGAAGTATAATGCTAGCCTGATTTTACCATGTGAAAGAAGAAACAAAACTGTAGACTCAGCAATCTTTCCAATGCTTTCTTTCAAGGTTTTGCACTAACTGTTCTTCCTCAAGAACGTTTAAAATTATTTAGTAATGTCCAGCCTGTTGACTTGCACATCTAACATCTTTTTTCTCATCTATTTGAACTTTTTTCACCTTTCCTTAGCATTTTTGAAGAACTTATTGTGTTTGTCTTCCACATTACACACAGGATTTCTTAGTGTTAAATCTTTTCTGCTGGCTCTGTGTGTTTGATTTGGCCACTGCATTTCAAAATTTCATTATTTAGTCCATTATGTTTTTCTTCATGACCTTTTCTCTTCAGATGGTTCTCTTCGTATAGATTTCTCATTCTGTTTCACAATAACTGTATCTTCTTACGCTCTACTGAGACAGCTGGCCACTTTTTCTACAAGCTTTTCCTTTTACCGTTTTCAGTCTTTAGGATGAATTTTGAAACTCTCCTTTCCATTATAAAATTTTAAATATTCATTTTTGAATATTTAAATAAATTCTAATGATGGGAGATTATACAGAAAACGTATTGGAGAAAGCCAAAGGTATGCAGCCTGGTCATCACAGTCCCTGGTGAATTTTTGGAATCTATCAGGTTTTTATATCATTTGTTTTTATAAAATTAAAATGTAATTTTCTTCCTTGAACAATTCCAGTCTCTAATTTTATCTCTGGCAATGGCACTTCATATTGGGAGGTACTGTTTATTTGTCTTTCCCAAAACTGCCCACCAGCCCCTTCCATGTGTTAGCAAATATTTATGCTGTGAAGCATATGGAAATCACAAAAAGAGGTACAGAGAAAGGCATAAAGAGAATGGGGTACGTGGATAATACTTTGATGTGTTAAAATAACAACAGTAATGACAGTGGCTATGCCTAACAAAATTCAATAGCTCATTAGTTTCTTTCTCCTAATTCGCTACTCGTCTTTCTCCCTTGGATTTGCTATCAATGAATGAAGACAGAGGGGTATTAGTGAGAATAGAGGCGGGCTTCGAAGACAGCACTGGGGAGGACTCAAAAGTAGCAGACAAGCAGTAGAAAGACAGCTGCTCATCTTTTAAGAGGTTTCTAAACTACAGACAGAAGACCGAGGAGGGCACAAGACAGGTCTTTATCTTTACTCTCTCTTTTCCTATCTTGCTGAATTTTTAAATAAAGTGGTGTTAATGTTCCGTCAACGAAGATTTTCAACCCAAAAATATTAGGCTAAATTAGTTATTATGTTAAATACTACATAGAGTATAATAATATACATTAATGAATTTTAGCATTGTATGACATGTCATTATTTTGTATTGTCTATGTCTTCACAGATATTTTATTTCATTTATATTATTTTTATTGATATATCATAGTTGTATATATTTTGGGAGTACATGTGATATTTTGATACCTGTATATGTGTAAGTCAGGGTAACTAAGGTATTCATCAGTTCAAAAATTTATCTTTTGTGTGGTGAACATAAAAATTCTTCTCTTACAACTTTTGTTATTATACAATAAATTACTGTTAACTATAATTATAAATTTAGTATTGGCTATGTTGAGTGCAGCTATTCTGGAGCCATCTAAAGGGTAAGCCCTAGTTCTACATTCTTAAGTCTGTTTCATCTGGCAACTTCTCTTCAGTGTTTCTTAGGTCCTGCCTGGCATCTCATGCTTGTCTACTGAGAGTCTTTCCTTATTCTACAAAACTAGCCACTCTCTTCAACCCTTCCAGATGAAATGGTGATCATTACATGGCTCTACTGGGAGTGGTTCTTGGTGTCCAGTGATCTAGAACACAACCATGTTGAGGATGATGACTCTTAAATGACTTCCAAAATCCAAATTCCTGTGGTTCTACTGTAATACATAAGCTTGCTTTATCCTTCCAGGTAATTTGTTTTTTCGTCTATTGCCTAGTACTACTAGGCAGTACTAGGAATCCTCACGGGCTTAGGTCCATATGGAATTCCTGGGGACTTTAGAGTCTACCAAAAAGTACAATACTATTGAATAACAATGTGCATTAATGTAAGAATAAGGCAGAAACCTAATTGCTATAAATTTCACACTCTGCTATAGGTTTTAGCAATTATAAAGTGTTAACTTTTTAAAAGTTGCTAATTTAACAAGATTTAGAACCTTAACAGTACTTTATATAATGTAGCATTTAGCATTTTTAATGTTATTAAGGTGTGTTTAAAGGCAGAGGAACACATTGATTAGTCATCATCCAGAGTACCCTTATCAACGAATCAGCTCTCAAATCCTTCTACCTTATTATGGCAACTGATTTAATCTTGTTGTACAATACTGTCCATTAGCATAGCATATTTTATTCAGCCCTCTCCAATCATTTTTAGACTAATAAGTTTCTGAAAGCCTTTCTACAAATTAGAAGTCCAAAGGAGAGCCAAACAGAAATTACTTCCAGAAACAGCAACCATAAGCAGTTGAGTAAAAGACACAAGAATTATTACAAGATCAAAGCTCAAATTATTGGCTTGATACCAAGGTATCCACAGAAATATAGCTCAAACCACAAATCAAAGTCACATATATAATGTTAAATGTTCCAGTAGCCATATTTTAAAAGTTTAAAACAGAAACAGGTGAGGTTAACTTTAATAATATATTTTATATAACCCCAATATATCCAAGTTAACATTTTGTTATTAAATCATCTGCAAATGTGTGCTAAGAATTAAAGATCTGGTGTGTATCTTACACTGATAGAACATTTTAATTTGGACTAGTCATATCTCAAGTAATCAATAGTTACATAGGACTAGTGGTCACCACAGTGGACAGTTCAGGTCTAGATTTTTATGTTATCATTATGCCTTTAGAAAAATGTTCTAGAAACAAAAATTACTGATAACATGTGAGGTAATGCAAATGTTAACTGGCTCAATTTAGCTATTTCACAATGCATACATATTTCAAAACATGTTGCAGATTATATATAGTTTGTCAATTAAAAATTTTTAAATGACATACAAATAAATAATATGAGAGATAATAGTTATTTTCTCTTACCTACACAAATCTTCTTTAATGTGAAGGGAGATCAATTCCTTAGGAATATGAAAAGAAAGAATGCTCTCTGACATCTGCTCTCGAATTCGCATCCACTTATTATCAGATGTGGGAAATCTATATAATTTACATACTGGGTTCTTTAACACTGAGAAAAAAAAGAAAAAAAACAGTTAAATTTTAAGCAAATGCATATCAGGTGTAGCCCAATTAACAAAACTATTAATCAAGGTAGCATTTTAATTATTCATTTGATCAAAAATTTCTTTATCAAAATCCATTAGTGTATCTACATTTCTAAGAATTGTATTTTGATATCTTTATTTTTTCCAGTAGCTTCTGAGACACATAATCTTTGTTAAATTAAAAAACAATTATACATCAAGCTCCAAATCATAAAGTAGCTACTACTTTATGATTTGAAAGCCACATGGCTACTGTGGCTAATTTACTACCTATTGATTCTTCTCTTCTTCTAAAGTTTTACAGAGTGTATGTGTCTACAAATACAAATTAAAGTATAAGTATACTATCCTAATATACACTTTGAACAAATATATTTCTGAATTTCTTCTGATCACTTTTAAGTCAACTTTACCTATTTATATCGTAAGTCATGAACTGATAAGTTATTTTGGAAATTTCAAAAGGCCTTACTGAATGTTATTTCTTACATGTCAGAAAGGTTCACTCATTTGGCTTAAAATCTGTTAAAATTCAAATACCATACATACTTTAGTGTCAATGAGACAATAACACACTTTCCTGAAACCGTGTATTATAAGGAAGGCAGAGAGACTGTGAAGAAACTGTATTTAGGGTGGAGGGGAAAGTATCAAGATAATGTAACCAAGAATTTTCAAAAAGATTCAGAAAAAGAGTATAGGATTAGATATTATGGTAACATTTGATACTTATTAGTGAAGCCACCACTCACATCACACTTTCAAGCAATCAGGGCAGAATTTCATTTTCATTGCTCTTCAGCAGTGAATGCCTATGCCACACTTATACACCAAAGCTTAGCGGGTAATAAAATATTAAGTCAGTCACCAGTCAAGAATCTATGATTAGTTGGCTTCAGTTTACAATAAAGCTAATTAAAAACATTAGTTGATATTGAACCAGAAGGCTTTCAATAATACTGAACATGATATGTGGGCTAGATCTTCTCAATGTACAGGGAAAAATTCTTTTCAAAATTTTAGGGTCTGTAAGACCACCGTATTTCATTCACTACTTGGGTAAAAATCTATCTTTTTGAACACTGAAATGAGGATCTAATTCATCCATTTCCCTGCAATCACCCATTCTCAAAATTACATACTCTCTGGACATTATCATTATCAAACTTGGTACCATGATGGAAACCATGATTCCAAACATCCTGTTGTTCAACCACCAGATTCAAATCTTCTAGTACACTTACATACTCCTGCCAAGAATTAGAGAGCTCTCACTTTTCAACAGCATCAATAGAAGATAGAAGACAGTACACTATTTCTAGCATGTTGACAGAAAATACTGCATTTTAAAATCAGAGATGTATGCCCCAAAGATTATCTTTTGAATATTTAAATTTTGTCAATTCGGTTTATTTACAGAATATATACTTAGAGTTCATTGTCTTTACTTTCTTTTGCCTTAAATATAAAAACTTACGCCAGTCAATAAAATTAAAAGTTTTCTTCACTTGTAAAGTGACAGTGTTTCAAAGACGTAAGAATTTTATTATTGCCTCTTATAGTATCTTTGGAATAGGAAGAGGAAAAAAAATATGTACTAAATTCATTATGGTGTCCATATACCAAATAAGAGTTCTCATGAATTTTCAATATATCTAACATGGTTAGGAATATGAATGCATCATTTTGTGGTAAGACAAGCTTCAGTCCTTGAAATGGACAAGCTGTTTGTTATTTAGCAACATATATAAATATTTGATTACTGGGTTTATCTAGACTCAGTATAAGTGAGTTTTTTAAAACTCTCTTTTTTTTTCATGATTCAGAACTTTTGTATCTCTTAAAGCATGGTTAAAAATCCTTGGATTTTCCTTGCCTTTTATACATCAATAATAATTTTTTAGAAAAATTATATTTTTAATTATGTCACAAAATATAAAAGTCCTCATTTTCTCTGTTGATCTCAAAACAAATCCTTCTACTTTATATTTTATTGTTTTTTTTTCTTTTTCTTTCTTTTTTTTTTTTTTTTTTTTTTTTTTTTTTTCCTTTTTGGTAACAGGGTCTCACCCAGCCTAGAGTGCAATAGTGGGATCTCAGCAGTCTTCCTGTCTCATCCTCCCAAGTAGCTGGAACCACAGAAGCATGCCAATGCTGGTAATTTTTATTTTATTTTTTTGTAAAGATGGAGTTTCACCATTGTTACCCAGGCTGGTCTTGAAATCCTGGGCTCAAGCTATCTGCACTGTGGCCTCTCAAAGTGCTGAGATTACAGGTGTGAGCCACCACTCCTGGCCTTATTATTTCCATACTAATACTCTTCAATGCACTTTGAATTTAAACCTTGGTTGAAATAGATTAAGCAGAAATCAAGGGTGGTTTGATTAATGAACTCTAGAACTCTGCTACAACTATGAGGTATACATCATCCAAGGACTCTCTAGAAATGCTGCTGTTTATAAAGAAAATATTTGGGACAATTTAAAAACCAGGAAGTTTAATCATGCAAAAAATTTCTAGTGATGTAGCCAATTTAACTTTTATGTTATGGGTTCTGATCTTTTGAGAAGCATAGGTCTCCAAACATTAGTACTAAATTGTATTTCTTTATCATTTAATCTCAGCGTAGATATAATGGAATCTACTTTACCACTTAGTTTGATCCAGCAGTGTTGCTTATTAAACACCTATCATGTCTGAAGCAAGAATATCTCCTATGTATAATAAAATACAATATAATGGAGTGTTATTTTTAAAATGCAGAAATTAGGTCTGACCTTTAAATGCTGTGCAAACTCATTACACAAAGAGCAAATAAAATGTTCTCAACTCAAAATTCTTGCTGGTCTGATGGTAGGGAGATTTTGTTATCCTCACATAAAATAAAAACATGGTACTCATATATTGAATATTGAACAATGGGCCACAAAAGATAAATATTTTGTCAACTTAAAAAAAAATGATTCTTCTCTATGTCATAAAAACTCTGCTCACATACACTCGAGCTGTGTAAATAAGCAAATGCCTGTGTAAATGACTTTCATCTCTGGCTCTCCACTGGTGGCAAGTATTTATTCATGCAGGAGATGGCTTGCTGACCATACAATAGGCTTATCCCAATAACAGTAACCATGTAATACCTACTACATGTTCTTTCGAAAGAGAGCCCTGTGTGTATTCTCATCTTTATTTTTTCACTGTGTTTGCCATACAATTGCTAAAAATATCATGTGACTGATTGTACCAAAAGAAAAGTAGTTGAGATGTTTTGGACCATATCATTGCATTGTGATGGCAATGTGTGTAAAGTTCTAAACTAGTCCAGAGTTTGATTGACACATTCCCCTCGAGGTCCACTCCCTAAGACAGAACACAAAGTAAATGGCAGATTCTTCTTTCCTTTGAAACTGCTGCACAACTCAAATATCCATATTGTTTCTCCCAGACTGTAATAGGGACATTTAACAAGGTCCAGGGATAATAAAAAAGCTCAAACATTTATTTCACTAGGTTATCTTATATATGTTTCTCCAGAGGAACCTAATCTGTGATTATATTCACACACTTTCTTGCTTCCAGGACATGATAGAAGTAGCATAATAAAATGAATCCAACTTCATTGGCTTCAGGTCTTATAGACTCATTATTTTACTACACTGCAGATTCTTGTAGAGTATCAATTCATTAAAAAACTTTAATTATGTTGTTGTTTAATTAATTATACAGTTAAATGTATCTGCATTGCCTATTTTCCAAAAGCTACATTATACTTTCTAAGGGTAAGTCTGTAATCCAATTAGATATTGACACAGCCTCATTTGTATTTGAAGATATCTTAGACTTAAATACATAATAAATGAAAGCTGGCTTTTTTAAAGATTGGATGAGCACTGAGAAACTTAAACAGAAATCACAAAAACACTGTCCTTAGCATGGCTTCAGAAAAGTGAGAGTAAGAGAAACATAAGAGGAGCTCAGAATATACAGCAAACAGATACCCTGAATCCATCCAAACTTGCAAGTTCTTGGCCAAAAATAAGAAAAACTATTACAGATGTCATACTAAAATACAAATGCGTTATTTGTCTGCAGTTGGTGACAACTGGTGAATTTCATCTGTAGAATTTGGATTTAGATCTTGGGTGGTTAGAAAAATGGTTGGCCTTAGCTCAGTTCATTCTGTTTCAGTTAGTGAAGGATACAACTTGTAAAGCTAGAAGATCGCTCCTACTTCATGCTGAGAAACCTGGGACAACCCATAATCTATTGCACTCATCATGTTGTTTCTTGTCAATATGCCTGGGGTCAAGGCATTCCATACACTTTACAGGAACCCCCAACTTTCCTAACCACATGTAATCATCTTATAAACTTTGTTCAACTATCACCTCCTCTAGGAATCCTTCTTCAACCTCTGCTATCACCTTCCCTTATAGGTGTCGCTTCTTTTTACTTCACACCTCCATCTGTATCAAGGTTCTTACCAACAGGAATATGAGCTGTGGGTGGGGGAGGGTAGTGGTGGAGAGGGCTATGTGGTTTTTCTTGTTCTCTTTTTTCCTGCTACACTTAGTATAATGCCAAGCAAATAGAAACATTTCACACAAATGAGCCTTAGATCTTGCAACTCAGATGTATTTCATCATTATTCTCCCCATGAAGAGAACAGGTACACCAACAATTGTGGAAATTGAGAGGGATAAAGGCAAGAGGGAAGAGCATAATTAAAAGCCCCCATGCAAGAGGGAGCACAGGTATCAGAATCAGGGAAAAGATGAACCATAATTGAAAGACCTCTTCATGTTCTTCCATAAAATGTTAACTTTTTGACTATTATCACTTTCTTGTCTGTTTTACTTTTCTTCTAGTGTACCTAAGGAAGGAAGAGGAGGAGATAAACAGACTTACAAAGATAGCTGAAGCATTTAAAGGTGTCTAAGAGATGGTTCTATTCATTATTAGATAGCGAGGTTTTCTCTTCCATTGGAAGCTACTTAACATCTTAAGTTAAATCCTGTGTTAGCACACAGTAATGAAAACATATGGAAATTTCAAAAGAGCAAAGAGCGTGAATTACATCACATTTGTTAAAACAGCAAAGGGCAAATAAATCTAGACAGGAAGTGAAATGGATCAACGGCCAATATCATGAGCCAAGATGGCCCCAAATTTTACATACTAAAGAGATGTAAACACTGAGGCAAAATTTATTTAAATCATATGGAGAAAATATATTTTTGTTATTATAAAGTGAATACCATCTGACATTCAACAAGGTAGTGAATTTTTTACCACATGTATGAAAAGAAAAACGGAAAAACTTGGCATTTGTTTTTGGCTGGAATTCATCAGGACTCAAAATGACTGTAAGAGGAACTAGTTTTGACAATGTCTTAAAATATCCTGAATCACGCATTGCTTTGGATGAGGCTGGTAATGAGGAGAAAGTTATCTCAATATTTAGCTCAATTGCGTGGTATTGTGAAAGTCAATTAAAATCTTTGGTGCTACATGAAACAGAACAAAATTTATTATTATTATTATTATAATTTCTGGGATACATGTACAGAATGTGGAGGTTTGTTACATAGCTAAACTCATGCCATGGTGGTTTGCTGCATCCATCAACTCATCATCTACATTAGGTATTTCTCCTAATGCTATCCATTCCCTAACCCTGCACCCCTCGACACACCCCGGGGTGTGATATTCCCCTTCCTGCGTTCATGTGTTCTCATTGTTCAACTCCCACTTATGAGTCAGAACACGTGGTATTTTACTGAGAATTATGGTTTCCAGCTTCATCCATGTCCCTGGAAATGAAACGAACTCATCCTTTTTATGGCTCCATAGTATTCCATGGGGTATATATACCACATCCACATTTTCTTCATCTAGTCTATCATTGATGAGTATTTGGGTTGGTTCCAAGTTTTTGCTATTGTGAATAGTGCTGCAATAAACATACGGGTGCATGTGTTTTTATAGTAGAATGATATACAATCCTTTGGTTATATACCCAGTAATGGGATTGCTGAGGTCAAATGGTATTTCTGGTTCTAGATGCTCGAGGAATCACCACACTGTCTTCCACAATGGTTGAACTAATTTACACTACTACCAGCAGTGTAAAAACATTCCTATTTCTCCACATCTTCTTTAGTATCTGTTTGTCTCTTGAATTTTTAATGATCGTCATTCTAACTGGCATGAGATGGTATCTCACTGTGGTTTTGATTTACATTTTTCTAATGACCAATAGTGATGAGCTTGTTTTCATCTGTTTGTTGGCTACATAAATGTCTTCTTTTGAGAAGTATCTGTTCATATCCTTCACCTACTTTTTGATGGGGTTGTCTAGTTATTTATTTTTTCTAAATTTGTTTAAGTACTTTGTAGATTCTGGCTACTAGCCATTTGTCCGATGGATACATTTCAAAAATTTTCTCCCATTCCGTAGGTTGCCTGTTCACTCTGCGGATAGTTTCTTTTGCTGTGTAGAAGCTCTTTAGTTTAATTAGACACCATTTGTCAATTTTGGCTTTTGTTGCCATTCCTTTTGGTGTTTTAGTCATGAAGTCTTTACCCATGCCTACGTCCTAAATCATATTACCTAGGTTTTCTTCTAGGGCTTTTATGGTTTTATGTCTTACATTTAAGTCTTTAATGCATCTTGAGTTAATTTTTATATAAGGTGTAAGAAAGGGGTTCAGTTTCAGTTTTCTGTATATGGCTACCCAGTTTTTCCAACACCATTTATTAACTAGATAATTCTTTCTTCGTTACTTGTTTTTGTCAGGTTTGTCAAAGATCAGATGGTTGTAGACATGTGGCATTATTTCTGAGGCCTCTGTTTCGTTCAATTTATATATATATATATATATATATATATATATATATATGTATCGGTTTTGGTGCCAGTACCATCCTGTTTTGGTTACTGTAGCCTTGTAGTATAGTTTGAAGTCAGGTAGCATGATGCCTCCAGCTTTGCTCTTTTTGCTTAGGATTGTCTTAGCTATATGGGCTCTTTTTAGTTCTATACAAAATTTAAAGTAGTTTTTACTAATTCCGTGAAGAAAGTCAATGGTAGCTTGATGGAGATAGCACTGAATCTACAAATTACTTTTGGCAGTATGATCATTTTTATGATATTGATTCTTCCTATCCATGAGCATGGAATGTTTTTCCATTTGTTTGTGTCCTCTTTTATTTCCTTGAGAAGTGATTTGTTGTCATCTTTGAAGAGATCCTTCACATCCCTTGTAAGTTCTATTCATAGGTGTTTAATTCTATTTGTAGCAATTGTGAATAGGTGTTCACTCATGATTTGGCTCTCTCCTTGTCTATTACCAGTGTATAGTAAAATACAGAAACAGAGCAAGACTCCATCTCAAAAAAAAAGAAGGAAAGAAATTCTTGTGATTTTTGCACATTGATTTTGTATCCTGAGACTTTGCTGAAATTGCATGTCAGCTGAAGAAGATTTTGGGCTGAGATATTAGGGTTTTTTTAAATACACAATCATGTCATCTGCAATCAGAGACAATTTGACTTCCTCTTTTCCTATTTTAATACACTTTATTTCCATTTCTTGCCTGATTGTCCTGGCCAGAACTTCCAATACTATGGTGAATAGGAGTGGTAAGAGAGGGCATCTTTGTCTTGTGCCAATTTTCAAAGGGAATTCTTTCAGCTTTTGCCCATTCGGTATGATATTGGCTGTGGGTTTGTCATAAATAGCTCTTATTATTTTGAGATACATTCCATCATTATCTGGTTTATTGAGAATTTTAGCATGAAGGGGTGTTGAATTTTTATCGAAGGCCTTTTCTGCATCTATTGAGATAATCATGTAGTTTTTGTCATTGGTTCAGTTTATGCATTGAATTACGCTTATTGATTTTCGTATGTTGAATCAGACTTTCTTCCCAGGAAAGAAGCTGACTTGGCCATGGTGGGTAAACTTTCTGATGTGCTGCTGGATTCAGTTTGCCAGTATTTTATTGAGAATTTTTGCATTGATGTTCATCAGGGATATTATCCTGACATTTTCCTATTTTGTTGTGCTCCTGCCTTGTTCCGGTATTGGGATGATGCTGGCCTCATAAAATGAGTTAGGGAGGAGTCCCTCTTTTTCTATTGTTTGAAATAGTTTCAGAAGGAATAGTACCAGCTCCTCTTTGTACCTCTGGGAGAATTTGGCTGTGAATCCGTCTGATCCTCGGCTTTTTTTTGGTTGGTAGGCTATTAATGACTGCCTTAATTTTAGAACCTGTTGTTGGTCTATTCAGTGATTTGACTTCTTCCTGGTTTAGTCCTGGGAGGGTGTATGTGTCCAGGAATTTAACCATTTATTGTAGATTGTTTTTAGTTTACTTGAGTAGAGGTGTTTAAAGTATTCTCTGAGAGTAGGGTGTATTTCTGAGGGATCAATGGTGATCTCCCCTTTATCATTTTTTGCTGCTTCTCTCTTTTCTTCTTTATTAGTCTGGCTAGTGATTTATCTATTTTGTTAATCTTTTCGAAAAACCAGCTTCTAGATTCACTGATTTTTTTAAAGGTTTTTCACGTCTCTATCTCCTTCAGTTTGAGGCAGAACAAAATTTTAAATGAGAATTTTTCAGTAATGTTTAAGAAAATTAGTAAATTGTTTATTCCAAACCTATATAATTTAATTCAAACATATTTCTCACAGAAGGAAAAATAATGCTGTTTTCTGTTATCTGAAGTATAAATTTAGATAAGACTCACCTGTTATTTACCATTTAACAAGCATAATTATATTGTAGTATGGTAGAGCCTCAGTGTGCTCTGGAGGGAAGGAAGGCATCACCCCTCCTGCCCCTGCCCTCCAGCCTCCTGTGCTCCCATCTGCTCTAGGCACCTTCCACTTCCATGACATGTTATATTGTATATCACCAGAATGATGCCTCGCTGACTTCTCACCACCCCCATCCCAAGACCAGGTTAGCTCTTGGAATTTTCCCTTTAAGAGGGTATCAGCGAATGGATTGCATCTACATCCAGACTCAGATCTGTCAATTTATGAAGCTTTTTTCCCATGATATTTAAAAAAGAAAAGCACCCTTTCCTCTCCCTCCTTTCCCTCTCTCTGTTTTTATCCCTCTGTCTCTATCTCTCCATCTCTGTCTCTCTGTCCGTGTTTCTCTCTTTCACTGTGTGTGTGTGTGTGTGTGTGTGTGTGTGTGTGTGTGTGTGTGTGTTTAGGCTTAGGAGTCACCATTATTTAAAGGGCTATGTGAGAAAATCAGCTCTCTTGCTTGGTTCTCTTGAAATCTCAGAGGCACATTCAGCAGGGCTAGAAATTTTTATTCCTTATAATGATTTTTTTTAACCAATAAATATTAACCAAGTTCTAACTGATTGGAGATTTGTAAATCAATGGGAGAGGGTTCTTGCTAAATAATGAGGAATTCAATTTATAAGGTTTAAGTGTCCAGTGCATATTAACATAAAATGATATATACTGCAAATTTAAAAAAAAAAAGCAATGTCCCTTCTCCCTAAGTAGCTTACAATCTAGTATGTTCTTCAAAGCAACAAAAGTAGATGATTTAACCCTATTTGAAGAAAAATAATCAAAGCTGTGAAGCAAGAAGAATGAATACTGGTAAGTTATCCACATAGGAGGGTGAACTGTACATATTTATGACTAATAACAGCACAGTCTCCTCATCTTTGTTTAGATTCCAACTCAGTCATGGAAATTATTTATGTTAGATATATAAAAATACTGCATCAGATCTAATGCTTGCCGTGTGGGAAACTCACTCTAAATGGGACCATAATACGAAACTTTGTGACAGGGTCTACAAGCTTCTCAGATTTGGCATGGTAATATGAGGGTCTATGGGCTGAAGTACTCTATAGAATTACATAATAATTTTACCAAAAAAGAGAGAATTAAGAAATTAACAGAGAATTGTCTTTACAACATCTTTAAATGTTTTATCACTGGTCAGACTTTTTAACTGTAAATAATAACCCTAGAAAGAAAACTGTAAATGACAAATATTCCTCCATATAAAACTCATGAAAATGAACACTTTTGTGAAGTGGTTCTAAAAAGGAGAACATAGCAAAGGCTTACCTATGCTATATCAACTTCAAACATCGAAGAGCCAAAATGGAAGTCAAAATTGTTTAGGTTAATTTGGACATTTAAAAACAACTGAGAGGCAAAAAAGCTGAACTGTCTTTCAGGATCAAACTGCTGGTTGAAAATCTAGGCTTTAATACCAGTTCTTCTGTCAGCCCATCCTGTGTTCTTGTATTAATACTACCAGAGCCCATTTATCATTGTTGTGCTGCAGACAAGGTGCCTTAATGTGACTCAGGCATCAAACTCCACGACTATGTGAAAGACCTTACCATCTCCACTTCTATACAGTCAAAATTCACTTCCCCTACTCCCCTTTCCACCCCATCTCCAATAGCAAATACTTTAAAGCTTTCTTAGTACTATTTTGCTTAAATAAGAAAATCATTAGAGATAAGTCTACTCTTTAAAAACTTAATTTTATAAGTTATGTAATTAGAAAGTCAAATTAAGAACTTTACAATTCTAATACAAACTGTGTCTTCTAGTGTGCCTTGTTTGTTTTCCCATGTAACTCAGGTACTCATATATCTTCCTTACAGAGTTGTAAATTCTGCCCCATCCCTTCCTTATTTTTTTCTCTTCTACCCTGAATTCCCCAGATTCCCAACATACACATTCAACCTGTAAGGGTATGGGAAGGGGGGAGACCTTAGGGGAGTGTTTTTTTTTTCTTAGTTTTAATACAGATAAGTGAATTTCCTGATTTATACCAAAATCTCTAGAGATTTTGGATAATAGAATAGTGAAGAACTGATATGAGATACGGCATTCTCTGCCACTCAGTAAGTAGTTCATAACTCACTGGAGACTGAAAAGCTCCATTTAAGACATTAATACAAAGACTTGAAAAGAATGTCAATAGCTCACTTTGCCTACAGATTAAAGAAATAGCACATGGGTATAGAATAGATTAATTCCAAAGTTGCTGAGTTTAGATAAATAAATAAATAGAACAAAAGATAAAATTACACAGGCCAAAGTCATACATATACATATTCTATATCTGCACAATGCACCTTTATATTTTGAACAGAAACATTTTATGAATAGCACTTAGTTGCATTTTTATAAGGTTTTAAAAAATCTAGTCTTTAAACATTTGACTTTCATTTAGTCTGATCTTTCTCTAATTATAAGATGATTCTAAGAAAAATATCTGTTGCAAGTATCCTAGGTTCAGAGTGGTCCTCCAGAGGTCGTTAGACTGGACTAACGACATTTAGAAATATCTTCAGAACTAAGTGGACTGTCACCACCAAACTGTCACCTCCATGAAAGGAGAAAAGCAATAATCAATCATCTTTCACTGCACAACATATATTTAAAATGCAGAATGCAGATGCTCCCATAAATTTCATGTCAGTAGTTTTTTCATATTACAATTTATGTGTAACAAACAAATACCCTGGTAGTCTGGAATAATTAATATGGCTTCCAAGACTTGTGCCTTACAGGGTTTATGGCACAGCTATGGAGAAGTAAAGATCTATTTTTCAGTAGGATCTCTCTCCTTTTTTTCCTTAAGTAATATGTTTGCTTGGTTTTAAAGTAATGTTTCTCTTTCTCCTCGAAATCTGTACTTAACCAGTAAGTAACACAAAATGGCCCTTCTTTTTTTTGTGTATAAAAAGTTATAAGGTTCACATAAGTCAATCATTAAACTTTGTCTTATAATTACAGTATAGATGATTTTGATAATAACCCGAGTCAAGCTGTATTTAACATGAACTTAATATCCCACTCAAATTTATTTTTAAAAATTGGCATTTCTAGTTTATGAACACAGTAAAGTAAAGAACTAAAGGTTTAGTTCAGGTTGAAAACAAATGTGAGGCGATCCCTTCGATAATACGTTAAATATTTTAAAAGCACTAATAACTCAGGTGCTTTTATAAAGTATGGTTGATTTATTAATAGCTGTCTGGGTAGACCCTTCAAAACACTATTTATCATATACTGCACAATATTACATCTTTCATAAAAAACAAAGAATAATCCCATTTCATTTGGTCATAGTTTGAGAAGCATCTGTTCCTCTTTGGTTTAATTCTTCATTCTGTGTAAGTGGACTTGATGTTTTTAAACATATTTCTCAATTAAAGTGTCTGTGTGTATAAACAGAGCCAAAGGGATGTCTCTCTTTCTCCATTCCCTATTACTGACTATCTCTTGCAAGAGAAAACTGCTAATAATTTAGAAGTTATGAATTTGTAAGCCTTTGAATTTCTGTATTATTCATTAATCTGATTATCATGCTATGTATGTCACTGCTTAAATGTACAACATGGCAGGGCTAGAAAAAAGAATAAGGTATTTTACTTTAACATCAATTTGTCGATTAATGCCTTCTTAGTAAAACCACAGCCTATTACTTATGAGCAAAGGCCGTGGAATCGAAATGGATTTAAATTCTGGACCCATTGTTTATTGCATAGGTGACCTTGAAGACTTCCTCATTTGTGAAATATGGATAATGAGAGTAGCTTCCTCGTAGCACATGTCACAGGATTATCTAAGACAAGACATATAAGGCACTAACATATTGCCTGTCACTATAGTAGTCATCATTTACTAATGGTCATTTAATTTACATTATTATTTAAACATTAGTTCCATAATTTTACATATTCATATTACCACATGTTTTAACTGTACGATATGTCTCAATTTTATTCATAAATACATTTAATATATAGTTTGATATATATTACTGTAATACAGTACACACATATTTACTCAAGAATGCACAAATATGATTATGACGTTTTCCTACTGAATCCATATATCTATTGTTTTAACAACTTTATGAGTAGTTATATATTTAGGAAGTCAAACTAAACAAGAGCTTCACATTGTCTTCTAGTGTTTCTTGTTTTGGATAATACATGATCCAATAGCTAAAAGAAATTTAAGTCATGTGCAGTTTAACAATGGGATATGTTCTGAGAATTTAGTCATCAGGCAATTTCGTCATTGTGCAAACATCACAGAGTGCACTTACACATACCTAGATGGTGGAGCCTACTACACACCTAGGCTACATGGTATCACCTATTGCTCCTAGGCTACAACCTGTAGAGTATGTGACTGTGTTGAAAACTGTCGGTAACATGGCACAACAATATTTATGTATCTAAACGTATCTAAACATATGAAAGGTACAGTAAAAATATGGTATAAAAGATTAAAAATGGTACACTCATATTGGGCACTAACCATGAATGAAGCCTGCAGGGCTGGAAGTTGCTCTGGATGAGTCAGTGAGTGAATGGTGAATGAATGTGAAGGCCTAGGACATTACTGTACACCACAGTAGACTTTAGAAACAGTATATGCATAGGCTACATGACATTTTATAAATCTTTTTCAATAATAAATTAACCTAGGATTCATGTAATTTTTTTATTTTATGAACTTTTAAATTTTCTTAACTTTTTGACACTTGTACAACATTTAGCTGAAAACACAAATACATTGTACAGCTATACAAAAATATTTTTTCCTTATTCTATAACCTTTTGTTATTATTTATTTATTTATTTATTACTCTTTAAACTTTTTGTTAAAAGCTAAGACAAAAACACCCACTTTAGCCTAGGCCTATACAGAGTCAGAGTCAGGATCATCAGGATGTCACTAGGCAATGGGAACATTTTAGCTACATCACAGTCTTACAAGACCACTGTCATGAATGCAGTTGTCATTGACCAAAAGTCATTATGCAGCACATGATCATATTCATTTTGCCATATAGCTAGCACATTTGTCTTTCCTGTGGAATTGTACAATATTCCCCCATTCTGCTGGACCCTCGTGATTTCCCAGTGTATTTACTAAGCTTCACAAACTACTGTGAGAATGCTGGTTCGGTGTTGACTTTATATAAAATTAAAATTCATTTTCACATGAAATTAACATAAGTATTTAAAACTGAGTTACATACCTGAATTCAAAAAAGGCAGGTTATCTTTTCCGCTCACACTTTCTGGGGCTGTATATTCACATACCAGGGCACACTAGGAATAAAATGTAAAAAAAAAAAAATTGGAAAATAATTAAAACAAGAAATGATATTCTCTTATTTTCTTTGCAAAACATGAGGCTATGTACATGATCTCAAAAGTTTTGAATACTTTTATAAAACTATTTCTAGCCTTATCTTTACTATGAAGAGTGTTTAACTTGTGATTTACTAAATATATGTATAATATGCTTATACAATGATAGAGGCTACTCAGGGAAGAAATTAAAGAGAAAAAGGACTATCTCCAACATGCTAGAGATATGTTCCCCTAGCACAGTAAATCATATTTGACAAGCTGAATCATTTTGTATTTCTTTCACCTGAGCTAATTTCAGATCAATAGAAAGCAAATTATTTTCAAGAGTTTAAGTAATTGCAACTTTAAATAAAAGACAAAATATGTTAAAGCCACTAATTACATAGGGCAAAAGAATATTTGGTCTCCAGAAAAACAATGCAAACACTTGCTCAAAAAGTATGAGGACCATTTATAAATGAGCTGATCTCTAGAATCCATAATGAATTGATTCAGCTCTTGACCTTTCCTGTACTGTCAATCTCTCAACAGAAAGAGAGAAGAGACACAGGCATGCACACAGACATGTTCCTAGTGAATGAACAATGATGAGAGAGAATGTCCCAGACAATTTCTCACTAAATGTGGTACTCTCCCTCAGTGTCGTATGAAACTTTAATGGAAAGAGGAAATAGAATTCTTTTGGCCCCAGGAATTGGACAAGATCTATTTTCACATAGGGAGACTCTAGCATTTGTGTCTTTAAGTGAGTTTCCTTTTTTCTCTAGAAAACATAGGGGCTGGGGTGGGGGCAGGGAAAAGAAGAGAATGAATTTTCAAAGCAAATATATTAGATATAAACAAGTAAATGCAAAGAAAACAAAGCAAACATACACACAAAAATTGCAGAAAGTTATTTTGGTGACAAGGTCTAAGGGAACCAGTCAACCTTCTGTAAGTTTTGCCTGGCTCTGCTCAAGGGTCTCTGAGGGCTCAGACCAGCTTCTCCAAGGTTGTATCAGCCTTGGTTGAGCTATTTTCCAACTGTTCTGTCTTCCTCCACTTCTCTCTCCCCAGGCACTGGCCACCCTTGAGAATCATAGACACTGAGGTCACTTTGAGCAATGGAATATACACATTCCTCCAACATTTTGAGGAAGAAGACAAAGAATTCAAAACACTGATCTAAATGTTACTTTCTATTTTCTTATAGTCTACTGCTTATTCCACAATCACAACATTCTCAGGAAATTTCTTGATGGGAAGCAAAAGTGCTTTCATAATTTCTTTATTGAGGTCCTAGTTGACTGAAAGAATGAATGACTGAAAATAGCTCTTAAAATTTGATGTTCTCTAAATCACATTTCTGACCATCCAGAAGTCAGAGGTGCACTTTTTTAATCCACAGCTAGTTTGTAAATGCACTTCCCAAATCTCTAGAATGATGCTCAGTGATACTAGAAATATCAAAAAATTATAATTTATTCTTTTTTTAACATTTCCTCTAATTCCTTTATCTTATATATGGCTGTTGAAATAATTTTTCATCAATATTATATTCATTGTATCAGTGTTCTACTCTATAAGGAATAATAACTACTTACTGTCCAGTCAAATCCAATATTCTCAGGCTAGTCTACAGATCCTTTCATAATTTGCTCCTGACACCCTTCCACATAATAAGCAAGTATTATATATGCCTATGAGCCACCCTTCTTTCCAAAAGAGGATCATCATCTACAATATAACTTACAGAAATGGTTCAGGTTGAATACATTTAATGAAAACATTCATAATTCATAAAAATCAGGCCATTATGCTGAGACATTGCTTTCCTATATGGAATGATCCCTACCTCCTTATAATCAAAGACAACTTTATTTCCTAACAGAAGATCTGTATCATTTTACTAAATGAGTAAACAAATACGGCTTTCATACACTCATCTCTTTCATCCAATTTAGAAGGCAGATATTTAGGACAATTTCAACCTAATTGCATTCTTATTTTGCAATTTTACTGTAGTTTAAAAGTTTACTAATTATTCAGAATATTTTTAAGTTTTGAAATCATGGTATATAAACAGAAAATACTCAAACATGTATTAATTAATATATTCATATTTAGAATCAGTATTTTCTTCAGTTTGGTGCTTGAGTTGTATATACTCTACGTTTTTACTCAGATTGCTTTATTTCAAGCCAATAACCATATTCCTATTTCTTTTACTTATTTATTTTTCAACTGACTCTAGACTCACTTCATACTGCACTAGATACTAGAGAATGTAAGATAAAAATTATGTGGAACTGTGTTTAAAGAGGCTCAAACTCTAGCTGCTGTTATTTAGTCTTATTATGGTGGATATTTGCAGTGCTACTTACATAGCATGTACTCTCAGTATGATGACTCCACATTTGTGATTCTGAGCAGCAGCAGCAAATGCCACATGCTTTTTGTGCTACATATAGCACTATAAGCCTCTTGACTTTAATGAAAGCTTTAAAAACTGTCATTTGATTGCAACTGGTCAAGGGGGAAAAATCCCATAGCTATGTAAAACTCTTGGGGCTTAATCATTTTGAATATCATATCAATTTAGCATGCATTGAGCTGGAAAACCAGTCAAATTTTAAGAAATGATCATAAATCTCTGTGTAAATACACCAAAGACCAATACTTGGCAAAGCACTTCTTAATAAATATATTAGGTATGCCTTAAGTCATCATTCTCAAAGTTTGGTCCAGAGTTTCCCAAAAGACTCTGGTAACTCTGCACTTTGCACAGAGCCAAGATAAAACTATTTTCACAATACTACTAAAGAGTTGTCTTCTTTCCTCTCTTTTTCCTAAGAAGAATATGGTGAAATTTTCTAGAGGCTATATGATAACCATTTGATGGTCAACAAAATGTGTGATTGTATACTTTTGTGTTTTAAACATTCTTATTTTAATTTCTATAATATCTATTCTTAATATGTCTTAAATTATCTATATAGTTCAAATAAGTAAAATCTCTAATAGAGTAAATATTTAGAGATGAAATCTAATATAGTAAATACCTAGAGATGAAATCCATATAAATATACATTTTACACATAAAATATGAGAACTGCTGTGTTTATGTGATCTCATTCAGTTTCATAACTTTAAATATCATCGAAATACCATCCTGTGACATACAAATATATAAATCTAGCTTGGACATTTTCTTGGAATCCCAGCCTTAAACTTTCAACTGCTTACTTACATTGGCACTTGGACATCTAAGAGGAATTTCAAACTTAAAATCTAAGAATCTCCTGCCCTCCTCCACGTGCTTCTTCCAGTTCTCCTTACCACAAGAAATAATTCTACTTTTTCACTGTCCTTTTCCTATGGAATCTGAGACCATGGCATCTGAGCATTTCTCCATCAATATCATCCTTCACTTCTGCCTGAGTTTTGCAATAACCTCTGAACCAGGACTCATTCTTCTGCTCTTACTTCCTTGGGCATTTCTCAACACTGCAGCCAGAATGATTCTCTTAAAACACAAGTCAGATCATGTCAATACTAAGCTCAAAATCCCCCTTTGTTTGACATTTAGCTCAGAGTATCATGGCTTGCAGGGGAGTACACAATCTGTTTCTCCCTGCCCCATGAATCTCTGCCCTCAACTCCAACCAATCCTCCTCGACACCTTAGATCCAGTCACACTGGCCTACTTGGTGCTCCTTCAACAAAACAAGCATACAGCCACCTCAGGTCCTTTGCTCTTGCTAGTCATGCTACCTAGAATTCTTATTCCTGCCATCTCTCTCTGTCTCACTCCCTTATTTTCTGAGAGTTTCCACTCAAACATCCCATTACCAGTTAATCTTTTTTTGACCAGCTAGTATGAATAACCATGATTAAGCACCACCTATTCCTTTTATCCTTTTTATCTGTACGGCAGATAGCACCAATCAATAACATATTACCTGTTATTTTAATTGTTTACTTCCCCTGAAGGTAGCATCTGTGTCTCTCCGGTTCATTGCTAAATCCCCAGAACGTAGTAGAATCCTTAGAATTTAGTAGGTGATATTTCTTGACAAATAAATGATGAATATCAATTACCTACAAATATTCTCTATAAGGTAAGGCTGGTTATAATATTTTCAATTTTATATTTGGAGGAAATAAGGGGATGAGACCCTCTGAGACTGGTCATTAGCTACCCAAAGACTCCACCTTTCCTCTGAGCACTGCTGATAGAAGTACAAAGAACAGGGGCAAGATGACCTGAGAAAAGCAGAAGGTTTTCAAAAGGGGATGTGTTAGAATTCCACTTCTACTATTTTTGCTGATATCATACATAATTAAGTCATTTTCTTTTCTTTTATAGAAATCACAATCACAATCCCTTTGGTCACTAGTACTATGCCACATTGAAATATAACACAGATCTTAAAGTAACAGGAGGGACAAGGCAGGAGCTGAACTAAACTAAGCCTCTCCGGTGCCTCACTGCTGGATGCTCCCAACAATGCTTCAACCCTGACAGGAAGCTGATCATCTCTGTTGCAGGCAAAGAAGGACTGTGCACGACGGGAGGACTCTTCCTGTCTCAGGCAATCCTTTTGGCTGCTACTTACTAGATTTTCTTATTTTTCACCTGATTTGATTACTTTTCACCTGATTATTTGCTTCCTACTTATCCTTTCTCTAATAGCATTGTCTTTGACTACTCCAAAGTGGTTTCTTTAATCCTACACTCTTCACTACATGCCATCTTTATTTATTGATCCACCAATTACTAAAGAGTTATATGCATCCACATATTCTCTCTTCTATAGGATAATTTTGAACTTTACTTCTTTAAAGTAAAATTGACTTCATTTATTTATTTCTGAGTTAGACTGTTTTAGGCACTGGGGAAGAAGGAGAGAGCAAGAACAGACAAATCGTTTTGTCTCATGAAGTTTAATACTAGTGTGGAATATAAACCACAAATGAGATAAATTAGTAAAATACATATATATATGTATTTTATATATATAGATGCATTTATATATATAAAAATATATTATAGAATGTATTATAAAAATATATATTATATGTGTATTATATATATACATATATATATGACATTGAACAATGACAAGTACAAATGACAAAAACAATACAGAGAAAGGAGATAGAAAGTTTTGGGATAGATACTGCAATTTTCAGTGGGGTTGCAGGAAAGGCTTCAGTGAGGAGGAGACATTTCTGCATAAAGACCAGAAGGAAATAAGTGAACTGCAAAATTATCTGGGAAAAACACTTCAAAGGGAGGTGGAAAAACAAAGTGCAGAGACCTCGAGTTGGCAATGTACCCAAAATGTTCAGGAACAACAAGGAAGACAATATGACTGGATTGTAGTGAGCAAAAGAAGAGGAGATGGGAAGGTCAAAGAAGTAATGAAGTAGACAGGGGTGGAACGGGGAGACTCTTGTAAGACTCTGTGTTTGGTCACTGAAGGGATTTGAGTTTATACTTTTAGAGAGTTGAGAATCTGTGGGAGGAAAGACATGACCTAAGTTACATTTAAATAGGATCATTTTGTTGCGCTGTTGAAAATAGACTGATGAAGTGACATGTGTTGGCAGATCGAAGAGAGAGAAGGAAAAAATCAGGGAGAATTTTAAGACATTACTGTAAACATCCAGGTGACAGACAACATTGGTAGCACTGAAGGGACCAAAAGTTGTTAAATTCTGGTTTCATTTAGAAAGTGCAGTCAACAGGATTTGCTGACATATTAACTGGGAATTTATGAGAGGAAGAAAGGAATCAAAGCTAACTCCCCCCCCCAAAAAAAAAAACAAAAAAAAAATGTTTTGGATACTTAATGCAACATTAATCTACTATATTAGTTTTGAAAAAAGACAATTTTAGTATTTATTTCATAATTTTTTCTCTCAACTACTATGTGATTTTAATGTTTTATCATCTATTTCTATGTGTGCATATACTGAAGATTGAAGCAATCTAATATGGTAAATGACCCTCTGAGCAATCTTCCCTTGATAATAAAGATGTATTCACAATATGATTTGTGGAAACAAATAAGCAAAAGAAAGCAAACATATGTGAGAAGGAGTTTGGATTTTCACTTATATTTTATTCCATGCTCTGAAATTTAAGACTCAAGATTAAAATGGAGTATTTTATATAAAGGTACTGTTATGGACTGAACTGCATCTTTCAAAGTTCATACATTGAAGCCCCAACTTCCAATATGACCATATTTGGAAATAAGGACCTTTGTGGAGGTAACTAAGACTAAATGAGGTCATAAAGATAGAGCCTTAATATTACAGAGCTGATATTCTTATAAGAAAAGGAGAAGATACCAAAACACTATCTCTCCCTTTCTCGCTCCCTCTCTCTCTTCCTGCTTGCACATAGAGGATAGACCACGTGAGAATGTAGCAAGAAGGCAGTAACTGAACAGGCTGGAACCTTGATCTGGGACTTTCTAGCCTCCAGAACTGTGAGAAAATAAATTCCTGTGATTTTAATCCATACACAGTTTATGGCATTTTGCTATGGCAGCCCAAGCTGAACAATATCAGTATCACTCTTTTGTTTAAGTCTACATGAGATAACATGTGTCACTTTCATGGCACATGATTATGGTGCTAATAGAAGTTTCATTCCTTTCTCCCTAGCTCATGCACACCATGAGCGATATTATTTTAGGAATAACCTCTATTTCATTTACTTTCTCCTTCCATAAATGACAGTCATTCAGGTCTTAAATCACCATTAGTAACAGATAATATTAATTGATTTTCTATTGATTTTTGCTTAGCAGATTTCAAGGATACATGAATATGCAGTTCTAAAAAACACTCCAGGTATTTTTAATCACAGTTTAAAAAACGCTGAGATAAAGTTATTTACACAATAAATATCATGCATGTTGGGTCTTACCATTTTTCTCAAATGTGAATATTCTTAAAGATTGCCAAGACAGTTTATTAAAAAATTGCAAAAAGGTCAAGGTTTACAAATAATCCAGACAGGGCAGCAGTGATGCCAAAATGTTTGGTGTGTTTACCATTTTAGTCAGCTTGTGACTCATACACCGTGTGTACTGCCACTGCCACCTGCTATTTCTGGAACAGCTCAGTTAAGTCTTTTTTAAGTTCATGTTCCTAAGCCAGAAACACTGTGCAGGATTTGGGTGGGGGCATTTTCCTAGGTACCAAGTTCTCCATTTATAAAAAGAGCATAATTCATTTTGCACTACCTTATCTGTAGTGACATAGTCTGGAGTCAAAGGGTGGGCTAGTTTTGAGGAAAGTGGAAAAGTGGCTGGTAATATATTCAGAATCAGAGAAAGGAGCTCTACTTTGAAATGGGAAGTGTTTCTGCTACTGGTCTCCTGGTACACAGTTATAGGTCTAGGCATGATTATCGGCCTATTTCTGCTCTGGATTCCCAGTTTAGCTTCCAAATCCTCCCTCCTTGATCTTGATGCAAGTGTTCATGTGATAGTGACAAAGATGAGTCTTATATAAAACTACAAAACAAGCAAGGATGGAATGAAGGAACGCAGTCCTAAGACAGGGTCTTGAAAGCACAAACCCAAAGAAAATCTGCTCCAAGACATTACCATGCCCTGATATTAGTAAATGACCTGATTTAAACTTTGGATTTTCTTAGAATATTTCTATAATGTGGGATATATTCCAAAGGGAGGAGAGGATAACATAGAAGAACAAGGTTTAGGGCAGCAGAGAAGACCCTAGTCTATTCTGCAAAAAGGAAAAAACAAATGGAAAGAAAATCTTTGATATTTTTCTAAAGCACACTGACACATCTACAACCATCTGATCTTTAACAAACCTGACAAAAACAAACAATGGGAAAGGATTGCCTATTTAATAAATGGTGTTGGGAAAGCTGGCTAGCCATATTCAGAAAGCTGAAACTGGATCCCTTCCTTACACTTTATACAAAAATTAACTCAAAATGGATTAAAAACTTAAACATAAGACCTAAAACCATAAAAACCCCAGAAGAAAACCTAGG
This sequence comes from Saimiri boliviensis, assembly GCF_048565385.1. NCBI lineage: Eukaryota > Metazoa > Chordata > Mammalia > Primates > Cebidae > Saimiri > Saimiri boliviensis. Next base: position 146,974,853 of record NC_133451.1, on the reverse strand, counting down.
CAATACCATTCAGGACACAGGCATGGGCATAGACTTCATGACTAAACCACCAAAAGCAATGGCAACAACAGCCAAAGCTGACAAATGGGTTCTAATTAAATGGGTTCTAATTAAACTAAAGAGCTTCTGCACAGAATATATATATATATATATATATATATATATATATATATATATATATATAATCAGATTGAACAGTCTACCTACAGAATGGGAGAAAATTTTTGCAATATATCCAGCTGACAAATGGCTAATAGCCAGACTCCAGAAAGTACTTAAACAAATTTAGGGGGAAAAAATAGCCAGACAAAACCCATCAAAAAGTGGGCAAAGGATATGAACAGACACTTCTGAAAATAAATATATGAAAAGAAGTTCATCATCACTGGTCATTAGAGAAATGCAAATTAAAACCACAATAACATAACATTTCACACCAGTTAGAATGGCAATTATTAAAAAGTCAGAAGACAACAGATGCTGGAGAGGATGTAGAGAAATAGGAATGCTTTTACACTGGTAGTGGGAGTGTAATTAGCTCAACCATTGTGGAAGACAGCATGGTGATTCCTCAAGGATCTAGAACTAGAACTATCATTTGACTCAGCAATCCCATTACTAGGTATATGTCCAAATGATTATAAATCATTCTTCCATAAGGACACATGCACCTATATGTTTATTGCAGCACTGTTCGCACTAGCAAAGACTTGGAACCAACCCAAATGCCCATCAATGATAGACTGGATAGAGAAAACATGGCACACATACCCCATAGAATACTATGCAGCCATAAAAAAAGATGAATTCATGTGCTTTGCAGGGACATGGATGAAGCTGGAAAATCATTCTCAGCAAACTAACACAAGAACAGAAAACCAAACAATGCATGTTCTCACTCCTAAGTGGGAGTTGAACAATGAGAACACATGGATACAGGGAGGGGAACATCACACATTCATGCCTGTCAGGGTGGGGAGCTAGGGGAAGGATAGCATTAGGAGAAATACCTAATATAGATAACAGGTTGACAGGTGCAGCAAACCACCATGGCACATGTATATCTATGTAACAAATCTGCACATTCTGCATATGTGTCCCAGAACTTAAAGTATAATCAAAAATAAATAAAATAAAATAAAAAATAATAATTTGTTGTTAGATAAATGCCATCTCCCATGAAGTTTCCTAAGTAAGAAAAATCAAACACCCTCCAAGATAAGAGACACGAAACCAGAAAATAAGTCACAATGGGCCTTATTAGTTATTTAAATTATCATTTATAAAGCTTTTCTTCTATGAACAAGAACAAGACAAATACATCCATTCTCAACACTTCTATTCAGTGTTACAAGAAAGTTCTAGCTAGGACAATCAGAGAAGAAAAAGAAATAAAAGGCATCCAAATAAGACAGGATGAAGGGAAATAGTCTTTGTTTGCTAATAACATTAATTGTATGTGTAGAAAACCCTAATAACATCACAAAAAAAAATTGTTAAAACTGATAATTCAGTAAAGTTGAAGGACACACACCTCACAAAAATCAGTAGTATTTCTTTATGCTGACAACAAACCATTTGAAAAAGAAATTAAGAAATCAATCCCATTAACAATAGTATTAAAAAAAATACTTGGAAGTAAATTTAACCAAGGATTTGAAAGATCTGTACACTGAAAACTAGAAAACAATGATGAAAGAAATTGCAGATAACACAGATAAATAGAAAAGTATCCCATGCTCATGGACTGGAAAAATTAATACTGTTAAAATGTCTATACTACCAAAGGAATATACAGATTAAATGAATCCCTATCAATATTCTAATGTCATTTTTCATGGAAATAAATGTTAAAAATCCTAAAATTCTTAAGAAAGCACAACAGACCTTGACGAGTCAAAGGCATCTTGAGTGAAAAGAATAAAACTGGAGGCATCATGTTAGCTGACTTCAAAATCTATTATAAAGCAAAGCTGTAGTAAACAAAATGGTATATTACTGGCATAAAAACAGACACATTGACCAATGGAATAGGGCAGAAAGCCCAGGAATAAACCCATACATATGGTCAATTTGTTTTCAACAAAGGTACAAAAATACAGAATGGAGAAAGTACAATCTCTTTAATAAATTGTGTTGGGGAAACTAGATGTCCACATGCAGAAAAATAAAATTGGACCCTTATCTCATGTGATGCTCATGCACAAAAATCAACTCAAAATGAATTAAGATTGAAAAGTAAGCCCTAAAAGTATAAAAGTAGTAGGAAGGAAACATTTAGAAATGCCCCGTGACATTGGTCTGGGCAAGATTTCTGTGATATGACCCCAAAAGCACAGGAACAAAAGCGAAAATAAACAAATGGGATTGCATCAAACTAAAAACTTTCTGCACAGTAAAAGAAACATTAAAGAAACAACACATGAATTGGGCTAAACTATTTGCAAACTGTATATCTGATAAGGAGCTAATATTCAAACTACATAAGAAATTCAACTTCGTAGCAAGAAAACAACTCAATAAAAAATGGGCAAAGGACCTAAATAAACACTCTCAAAAAAGGACACACAAATGGCCAATAGATATATTAAAAATTGCTCATCATCACTGATTATCAGGAAAATGCAAATTAAAACTATATAACAAGATACTATCCCACACAAGTCAGAATGGCTATTATCAAAATGATGGGAGATAAGTTCTGGTGAGGGTGTGAAGTAAAGGGAACCCTTATGCTCTGTTGGAATGACTATAAATTAATACAACCTTTATGGAAAACAATATGGAGCCTCCTCAGAAAACTAAACATAGAACTACCATAAAACCTAGCCATCCCATTCTAGGTACACAGCCAAAGGAATTGAAATCAGTCTGCTAAAGAGATATCTTCACTCATGTTCCCTGCAACATTATTCACAACCACTAAAATGTGGAAGCAATTTTGGCGTCCATCATCAGAGGAATGGAAAAAGGAAATGCGGTATATACCCGAAATGAAAAACTATTCAACTTCGAAAAGGGAGAAAGTGCTGTTATTAGTGACAACATGGATAAACCTGGATGATATTATGCTAAGTGAATTATGCCAGGCACAAGACAAATACAGTGTCATCTCATTTATAGATTGTGAAAGAAAACAGATTCTTGAGACCCAGACTCACTATAACGGAGGGAAAGTTAAGATTGGGAACTGAATCACACAAAAAACTGCCTTTGTTTCTTTTCCCCATCAAACAGTTAGCTGCAATGATAGAAGGCCACATCTCTCCCCTATGCCCTACTTCACAAATTGCTCACAATTCCTTGTGGGCCCCAGCTTTTTCAATATATACATCCGGCCCTACAAAATAGCCTGAGTACAGAGTTTTGCTGAATCTCACCCCAACAATATAAATTAACAGCTTATATCTTCACAGACAGGGGATAAGGACAAGACTAGAAAATCATCCCTCTGCCCACCCTGAGACAAACGCATAACTGACTTCTATTTTATCTTAAGTACAATGTATATTTACTGACTATAAGAGGAAAGCATAATTGACTATTCCCCTTTCCCTTTTCACATATAAAATGTAGATTCACTGAGCATTAATAAAAGCCTCACTGTGTGACCACTTCCCTCACTACCTGCCCTCCCCTCTCTTTTTTTCTCTCTTCTTCCCTTTCTCCTCATTCTTTCCCTTTTACATATTGGAGTCCTCAAAACCCTCTTTGGAAAAGGCAGAGATCACAGATGCTCCCCTGATTTGTGTTTTTTTTCCCAGGTGCGGCCTCAACCTTGGCAAAATAAACATCTAAATTAATTGAGACCTGCCTCGGACATTTTTTTGACTTACATTTGTGGAATCTACAAGAGTCAAACTCAGAAGTAGAGGGAAGGATGACAGTTACCAGAGGGTGGGGAAGGGAAAGTTTAGGGAAATGGGAGATGCTCATCAAAGGGTACAAGTTTCCGTTAGCCAAAATGAGTAAGCTTTAGTAAGCTACTGAGCAGAATAGTCACTATAGAATAGTGCACTGTAGATTCCAAAATTGCTAAAAGAGAAAATTATGTTTTTACCACATATACAAAATAAGTATGTGAGGCGACAGATTTGTTAATTAGCCAGATTTAATCATTCCATAATGCAAGCATATATCAAAACATCACATTGTACCCCATAAGCATATACAATGATTGCTTATTTTAAAAAATATATGCATATATATGCATGTGTATATATATGTATGTATATACATATATGTATGTACATATGTATGTGTGTGTATATATATATATAGAGAGAGAGAGACAGAGACAGAGATGGAATCTTACTCTGTCACCCAGGCTGGAGTGCAGTGGTGCAATTTTGACTCACTGCATCCTCCACTCCCCGGGTTCAAGAAATTCTCCTGCCTCAGCCTCCCAGTAATCAGGTTTACAGGCACCCACTACCACACCTGGGTAATTTTTGTATTTTTAGTAGACAAGGTGTTTCACCATCTTGTCCAGGCTGATCTTGAACTCCTGACCTCGTGATCCACCCACCTCAGCCTCCCAAAGTGCTGGGATTACAGGCATGAGCCACCATGACCAGCCACTAAAAATATTTTTTAATGCTCCTTTATTAAAAGGTAGAAATTATAGTGTATAAAATTTATTTTCCTAAAAGAAACTACCAGCAGTTTCTAAGTCTATCCCACGTTTAAATGGTCTTAATAAAACAAGCAATTGCATTCCTAAGAAAGGAATTTAGGCTAATATTTACATAGAGTTTCTCTGTCTTAGTGAAGAGGAACAGAAAGAAAGAGAAGATCCTAGACATTTATTTATATATATCAGGCCTTTATTCTGTGCTTCAAGGAAGCAGCTTCCCCTTTAGTTGGTGTTGTCTCTCCTCCAGAGCTGTTCTTTCAATGAATACTATTTCCTGCTTCTCTCTCCTCAATTTCATAAGGCACAAAGTTCTTGTTAAATCTGCCCCACTTCATGTAAAGCTGAAATACAAATTAAAATTGCATATCTTTCCAAAGAAGGTTTTGGGAATAGAGAACAAGTTATTTTGGGCAATTGCCCTCCCAGAATCTTCTGGCATCTCACATAGGTTAATTATGGTAAAATGTGACAATGATCAATACTTGTTCCAACTGAAAAGAGGCAGTGTCAATGAGGGAGCTGGCAGGGAAGAGGAAGTTACTTCTGAATGGAGCATTGCTTTGCATAGTTCTAAGCAAATAGGTCCTCTGGTTCAGAGACTGAAACACACATATTGTACTCCAATTTCAGAGTTGTTTTCTCATTTAGGTTTTGATAATGAGATTTCAAACCCCACAGAGGTGTTGGTGAGACAGACATCTGGCAAAGCTGATCATTTTTAATATAATTTGTGCAGTGAGCAGACTCAGATCCTACCTTTTGTCCCTGTACATCTGCGGTGATGTGGTCGGCTTCCCCATCCTCAATCTCCCCCATCTTCACGACACTGACTTCTATGGTGCCGACCACTTTGCCACCATCTGAAGTTCTGCAACAAAAATACATGAAATGGAATGGTAAGAAGCTTCTGTCTCCCCCAGAAATATCCGAGACATATTTGTTTCTGAAAATCACTAGCACTGCTATTTACTTAGTAAGACAAAATCTGCATAAAACATAGCAAAACATGGTAATAGGGTAGGTTTTGCTTTTAATTTGAAATGAAAATTATCTACGGATGCGTGAGGTAAGAGCACCGACTGTTGAAAAGTACTTCAGGAAGATGAAACCTCCTCGATGTTCTCAGAGGTACCCTCAAGGAAAGAACATTGTGTCAGAGATCAATATCCTATTTGAAACCATCAAACCTAAAACAGCCCATCATTACCAACTGTATGAGATACTGCATGTGTCTGTCACAGAAACTATGGAGTAAAACAGAGTAAAATAGAAGAGAGTATAAACATTCTTATCTTCCTCTATGACTGGGCTATTGGCTACAAAATCTGACTTTGTGCCTTTTCTCTAACATTTTTCTTTACAGCCTATTAAGTAAAAATGATTCTCCCCTAGCAAACATAAGAACATGGAAAGCAGAACATAACCCAAAGCTCATTTAGTAAGACTCCTTACTTTTTCAGATAAAGAAACTGAGACTCACAAAGATGGAAAGACCCTTTCAACATAACAGAATGACAAATTCAGGTTTCTATCTTCTCTGAGTCATCAATAGCTCTTCTACATTTAATGATAATAATATAAGATTTTCACCATCATTATTTTTAGCAGTCTAAAAATTTTATGTTTGGCAATAAAGACAAAAGCCAAAGATAAGTTTAAGAACCACACTGTAAGATTCTCTAGTTTCCTTTTCTGAGCAAGAAAAACTACAGAATAAATAGTGTCATTATACCATGGAAACATTGTGACATATAATTATATTTTCCCTGGAGCCTTTTGTGAAAATAGGTAGCAAGCCACCTCATAGACAGGATGTGTTGCTGTAACTTCTATTTAAGCACAATTGACTGAACAAGTACTCATGTGACATCTCATTTTCTTTATTAGTGACATCTTTTATGAAATTTATTTAACTTTCAGCTGAATACCAATGATGTCTTTCTTTTAACTAATTCCTTCTAAATGCTGCTATTTTTTAATTAAAAGTGTCAGAAAGGAGTAGGGGGGTTTCTATGAGTAGTTTACCAAAATACTAATTAAAATATCATTATTTATCATAAGTGAAAAAAAAAAACTGATTATATTACTAGATAAGGTACAAATTAAAACACAACTTTGAATTATATTTTTAAGAAAGTTAAAGGAGAACATTTCTGATGGCATGTACACAGAAATATTGTAGTACAATGAAGATAATTAAAATAGAAAAAGGGGAGAGAGATCCAAGATAGCTGATCACTAGCAGCTCGGGATTGTAGCTCCCAGTGAAAATGCAAAGAACAAGAGGACGCCACACCTTCACATGAATTCTTGTTGCTCACGCACCAGGAGATTCCCAGCGGAGGAGCCCCACGGGTCGCCAGCACGACTCTTGTGACGGGCGAGGCGGTTTTGCCGGCACCTCGGAGCGTCGGTTCTTGGTGCAGAGTCAGAAAAGCACCATCAATCTTAACGCCGCTGATTTAGTCGGCGCAGTGGGTTGCTCAGATTTTGGCGCTGAGAATCAATAAGTTGGACGTCCACTCAGAAACCCAATTACAAAGACGGTAATTATAAAGACCACAGATGGATAAATCTACAACGAAGGGAAGAAAACAGTCAAAACAGGCTGAGAATACCCAAGATCAGAATGCCTCTCCCTCAGCAGGGGATCACAGTTCCTCATCAGCAGCAAAACAAGGCTTGATGGAGAATGAGTGTGTTCCAATTACAGAAGCAGGCTTCAAAATGTGGATAATAAGAAACTTCTGTGAATTAAAAGAACTTGTTCTAACACAATCTAAAGAAACTAAGAACTTTGAAAAAAGGTTTGACGAAATGTCAACAAGAATACAAAATTTAGAGAGGAAAATAAGTGAATTGATGGAGCTGAAAAACACAATACGAGAACTATGTGAAGTATGCACAAGTTTTAACAGCCAAATTTATCAAGAAGAAGAAAGGATATCAGAGGTCAAAGACCAACTCAATGAAATAAAACTAGAAGACAAGATTAGAGAAAAAAGGATAAAAAGGAACAAGCAAAGTCTCCAAGAAATATGGGACTATGTGAAAAGACCTAATCTATGCTTGATAGGTGTACCTGAATGTGACGAAGAGAATGAATCCAAGCTGGAAAATACGCTTCAGGATATTATTCAGGAAAATTTTCCCAACTTAGTAAGGCAGGATAATATTCAACTCCAGGTAATACAGAGAACACCACAAAGATATTCCTCAAGAAGAGCAACTCCAAGGCACATAATCATCAGATTCACCAGGGTTAAAATGAAGGAGAAAATACTAAGGGCAGCCAAAGAGAAAGGTCAGGTTACCCACAAAGGGAAGCCTATCAGACTAACAGCAGATCTCTCAGCAGAAACCCCACAAGCCAGAAGAGAGTGGGGACCAATATTCAACATCCTTAAAGAAAAGAACTTTCAACCAAGAATTTCACATCCAGCCAAACTAAGCTTCATAAATGAAGGAAAAATAAAGTTTTTTTGTGAACAAGCAACCACTCAGAGAATTCATCACCACCAGGCCTGCTTTACAAGAGCTTCTGAAAGAACCACTACACATAGAAAGGAAAAAAACAGTATCAGCCTTTCTAAAAAATATCAAAAAGTAAAGAACATCAATATAATGAAGAATTTACATCAACTAATGGGCAAAATAGCCAGCTAATATTAAATGGCAGTATTAAACTCACATATATCATTATTAATTCTAAATTTAAATTGACTAAATTCCCCAATTCAAACACAGACAGGCAATCTGGACAAAAAACTAAAACCCATTGGTATGCTGCATCCAGATCCATCTCACATTCAAGGATACACAAAGACTCAAAACAAGGGATGGAGAGAGACTTACCAACCAAACATAGAGCAAAAATAAATAAATAAAAAGCAGAAGTTACAATTTTTGCCTCTGATAAAATAGTCTTTAAAGCAACAAAGATCAAAAGAAGCAAAGAAGGACATTATATAATGATAAAAGAATCAAAGCAACAACAAGAAGAGTTAAAGATCCTAAATATACACGCACCCAATACAGGAATACCCAGACATACAAGACTAATAAAGAGACTTAGACTCCCACACAATAATAGTGGGAGACTTCAACATTAATATTAGACAGATCAATGAGATAGAAAATTAACAACGATATCCAGGGCCTGAACTCAGATCTGGAACAAGTAAATGTAATTAACATTTATAGAACTCTCCACTTTACACAAAATATACACTCTTATCAGTACCACATCATATCAACTTAGAAGTTTAAACGAAATGTTGGTTGGCTCCTTGTTTGTTATTCTCTTCCCTCATTTTCTTTCATGTCTCCATTATTAAGGACAATTATAGGTATACCCATATTTAGACTGCATTCTAGCCCGGGCAACAAAGCAATATCCCCATTCTCTCTCCCTCTTCCTCTCTCTTTCTTCCTCTTCTTTATTCTTTTTCTTATTATTCTTTTTTTCTTTCTAAAAAACAAAACAAAACAAAACAAACAAACAAAAAACAACAAAAAACACTACCTACTAGTAGAAAATATTGGGGGAAATTATATATGTGTGTATGTATATGGAGTTATATATGTATACACACACACATATATACTCACATATATATATATTTTTATCCTGTAATCAGAAGCCCTTTTGAAATATGACCTCAAACCCATAACTATGAAAGAAAAGATGTATGAATCTGACAACTTTAAAAAAAAATATTCTGCATACAAAGAAAAACACAGGTAAAGTTAAAGATAAATGACAAACTAGGACCAAGCATGGTGGCTTACACTTGCAATCCTAGTACCTTGGGAGGCCAAGGTGGGCAGATCACCTTGGGGTCAAGAGTTTGAGATCAGCCTGGCCAACATGATGAAACCCCAACTCTACTAAAAATACAAAAATTAGCTGGATGTGATGGCATGTTCCTGTAATCCCAGTTACTTGGGAGTCTGAGGCAGGAGAATTGCTTGAACTCAGGAGGCAGACGTTGCAGTGAGATCCTGAGATCCTGCCACTGTACTTCAGCCTGGGCATCAGAATAAGACTCCATTTTGAAAAAATAAAATAAAATGGCCAACTGGGAGAAAAATTTCTAATTCATGTAATAGAGCTAATAGACTTAATATATAAAAAGTTTATTTTAAAAAGTATTTAAAGCAAAACAGTAACCCAGTTGAGTAATGGATAAAGAATATGAAGAGTTTACAGGAAAAGAAATATAAATGGCTTTAAATCTATTCAAAGATGTAGTTTTATTTGTAATTGCAAATAGAACCTGTGCAGTTTTATTTGTAATTGCAAATAGAACCTGTTACAAGACTTTAATATAAATTTTCAAAATGCTAAATGCACATTCACCCAAGAATTATATCTCTAATAATTTATCTTACAGTTACAGTTGCAAATGTGCAAATGATGTATATACAGGGTTATTGATTATACCATTGTTTGTAGTAGCAGAAAAAGGAAACTGCTCATATAGTAATTCATAAGAACTAGTTACATTAGCAGTCATTAAAAAGGTGGAGGCAAGCAGGGGAACTGCTTGAACCTGGGAGACAGAGGTCACAGTGAGCCTAGATCAAGCCACTGCACTCCAGCCTGGTGACAGAGTGAGAATGCATGTCAAAAAATGAACCGAGAAAAAAAAAAAAAAAAAAAAAAAGGTGGAGGCAACTTGTTATGGATTATGAAAAGACATCCAAAATATATTTAGTAGAAAAAAAGTGTATAGAGTAAATGGTATACAGCATTTGCGTAAAATACATGCATATAATTGGTATGTATGTAACACAGAATATCTCATATCCTTGTATAAGGATAGACAAACTAGTAAGAGTGGTTGCCTCTTGAGAGGCAAATTGAGTGGGTTAGGGACAGGGGTGGAAGGGAGACTTACTTGTCATTGTATGCCAATCTTTGCATTTCGAATGTTGTATCAAGCATAATCTATTCTAAAATATCATATTTTTAAAATCCTTATGAAAAGACAAAAAGCAAAACAGAAAATATTGTAACATTTGTTTTCATTGCAATTTACCATAAAAACAATAGAAAAAGGAAAGTGATTTATTGTTAAATAGATTCTTTTTACTAAAATATGAAGTAAAATGGCTCTTGGTGACTTTGACATTAATGGAAATTATAATGTTGACTCAGTTGTTTGAAATTAATATAGAAACCAAGTATTCATCACAAAGAAGATGTATAGACAGGTGACAGTATGATCTGTGATATTTTAGAAAACTATATTAGCTCCAATTCTGGAATGGCTTTAAATAATTCATTATGTCATTTCTTCAGTGTCATATTCTCATTTAAATATGACAGTAACTTGTCATAAGTCATGGTGTGGCACGTTTCTGTACAATTCTTCAGTACCTAGTAGTTAAATAAAGCATATAATAAGGACCTTCATGGATACTACTTAAAAATTAATTTGGTAGATATTTGTAGATTTCTTTTTCATCAAAATTGCTTATCTATAAAAAATAAACATACATTTTTCTTCTCAAAAGACTTGTTTAAAACTTTTTATTTGGGCAAACTAAGTTATCTTCATTTCTAGGAGCACAAGGCCTATATATGACCATCTAAATTTTTTCACTGATCTAATCCAAATAATGCACCTAATGATTTGAAACAGAAAGGTTGTGTAATAAACCGGATATGTCATAATGGTTGAAAGTGTGAACTCAAGAGTTTGACTTATCTGTTAGCTGTGTGACTTTGGGAAAGTCATTTACCCAGACGAATCTTTAATTTTCTCATTTGTAAAATGGAGATGACAGTAGCCTTGTTTTAAGAATTAAATTATGGGAGTTGATTAATACGAAGTGCTAAACACAATGTCTTACACAAGATAACTACCACTCTACCCCATCATCCTAGTAGCAGTATTGGTACAATAGCGGTAGCAGCAAAAACAGAATTGCTAATGTCATTAATGTATTAAACTATATTTAATCTGATTCGCTCAAGAAACTTTACGGAAACCAATATCCAAGACAAAAATAAAAGGCTATAGGATCTCATGGCATATGCATTTAATCACTTTGTATCCCCAGTGATTAAATGCTCACTGGGGTTACAAAGATTTTGTTTTTTCGTTGTTTTTTGTGTTTTTTTTGTTTTTTGTTTTTTGTTTTTTTGTTTTTTGTTTTTTGTTTTTGTTGTTGTTGGTTTGTTTCGTTTTCTTGCACTGTCACCCAGGCTGGAGTGCAGTGGCACAATCCTGGCTCACTGTAACCTCCACCTACCAGGTCAAGCGATTCTCCTGCCTCAGCCTCCTGAGTAGCTGGGACTACAGGCGCATGCCACCATGCCCAGCTAATTTTTTTTTTTTTTCCAGTAGATACAGGGTTTCACCATGTTAGCCAGGATGGTCTCAATCTCCTGACCTTGTGATCTGCCCACTTCGGCCTCTCAAAGTGCTGGGATTACAAGCATGAGCCACCGTGCCCAGCAAAGACTTTGTAGTAAGAGGCTGTTATGATGTTTACATTCCTAGTAATGCAGAGAACACAAATTTATTAATTATAATGAAAGTGAATCCTTCTAAAATACTAAAGTAGATGAATAATCAACGAACTATGGAAGTGAACTTTGGAACTACAGCTCTATCTATTCCATTTTTTAAAGTATGTGGCTCCTTTTTCAATGATTTTTCTTCTTTTTGGGTTTCCTATTTTTCATTGTCTTCCACAGGCTTCCACTTAGTGTGTGAGTAGAATCAAAGCAAGAAACATGATTAATCTAGTGACAGTATAGAATTCTGGCATGAATTTTTCCCCAAAACCATTTTGGCAGCTTTTTTTGCATGCCCTGAAGCATGTTTCCTCAATTGAACTTTATGAAAACTGCAGAATGGTGAATCCAAGACATCCAAAAATGTGGTTCACCCTGTCATGGAACTAGAATGTAAAATGTAGGAGCCATTTCCTATTTATTCTGTTATAATTTACCATACAGAGAATACAGATATCCTCATTTCTTTTCAATTAGAAGAGTCACAAATGAAATACCTATTTCATATTTCCAAAGATGTTTTCAAAGATGACTTAAAGATTTAGAAAAAAAATTATTAAATGGTAAACTATGCTTCCAATTTATCACTTATCAAGTTGGAAAAGCTAGTAATAATAGCTTAATCATTATTCATCACCAAAATTCTACTAAATGCTATCTTATGGAAATTCATCATATCTGCATAGAAGATATATTAAAGAGAGTTCTGTGCTAGATATCAAGAAACCCAGGTTCTATTTTACACTCAGTCACTAAGTGCATATCACTTCAGTTCTCTGGATTTCAGCTTCCATTACTGCAAAAGAAAGTGTTGGTTTCTAAAGGCTCTTTCATACTACTAGGACTCGAACCTCAGGCTCTAATCACTCTTGCAATTCCATCACAGGCCATCACAGATTGATATGGACTCAACAAAAATCTCAGGTCAATTCTAGCCTCTCTTCCTCACTCCACACCTTCCCATTCCACTTTCTGCCAAAACAAACCAAATACATGCTAAATCTGGAGAGTAACTTAGCATTTATAGCCAAATTTTTAAAAGGGCTGGGTTTTCTTATAATATCATATTTTATATTATATATACATCATATAGATGTATACAGCAATTATGACATTGGATCTTGGTATGTTTACAAGGATACAAATTTGATTGAACCAAAAACAGAGTTATCTTCATACTCTTACCTTTCCTAGCAATTCATGTGGCAATAAGATGGGGCTGCAGTGATCAATATCTCAATCTACTTAAGGAAAAAAACCATGTTATTTCAGACAGTGGGTATTGCCAGGTCATTACCACAGTTTAATGCAGAAAGTGGATAGAGAAGTAAAAGATAAGCAGTTCATGGCTGCTACAGTATTTTGATCACAATGTCAAGTTTCTCTTTCCCTCAGAAGATGGACTTAAATATTTAACCACAACAAAAAGACATGGAAAACAAAGATGGGGAAAATTTCAGCAATACAAATCTACACTCCCTTCTTACCTAAGTTTCAGCATACATAATATATTGGTGATCAAAGTTCTTTAAAATCTGCCTTTAAAATGACTGCCCTAATACTTCCTAATGAAATATTCAATCTCACATGCTGGAACACATAAATATATTCTTAGAAGACTAAAGGAAAGGGAATGTAAAACAGTTGTCTAACAAAGAACAATTTAATGACACTTTTTCTAAACTTCTATCTTACCTATTCTGCCATAGTTAATAGAGGGAAAAAAGAGAAATGAAAAACACCTCCAGAAATGTGAAACAGCAAAATGAAAATAACTTCTCGATTTTGGAAATGCCACAGAGATACAAACCAACAAATGACTCTGTAAACACCCAGGGACAAACCATCATTAGCACTGTCAGTCTTTGTGAATATAAAGTAGTCCTGGTATTACACACAGGAATCTTCAGCTGGGAGGCATGCCTTGCATTTAAACCATCTAGACATGTAACCAGAAATGAAAATCTCACCCAAACATAAAAATAAACAAGGGCCATAAGTAAACAAACAGATTCACTGAATGAGTGATTGCACCCTGATGATCTTTCTGGTGAATACAATTACACATCAGTGCCAGATTTATTTAGGGCTCACAGAAGTTAGATTTATATTTAAGTATGTATAACTAAACACACCTCTATCTAGCTGAAACTCACAAATGTCAGAAGCCGTATAATACTTTCAAATTAATAGTAAAGTAAAACTTCTCAGTTTTGCTTAATATGAATAGCCTATACTCTAGGGTTTATTTCTTAGTTTCCTGCTCTTTTCTCAGTATAAGCTCACCTTCAGACATTTCCTCCATCATCATGAGCTGTAACTATCCTTTTATGAAGACCCACCCCAATCCCATATTTCCAACTTGATCGTGATTTTCTGATCTAGAACTCCAAATTCCCTTTATTCTGATCTCATGATTTCACATTCTGCAAGCTTGAGACCTAAACTTTCATTCCCTCAAACCCAAATTCACTTACATTAGTAGCATGTCATTCTCCCAAAACCAAGAATATTCCATCTCTACCTCTGCCTTGCCTTTCCCTTCTTATCAGTCACTAAATCCTACCAATTCTTCCTCCATAATGTCTCTTTCACATGACCTTTCCCAATAGCAACATTCCAATTAGTTTTATTACTTCTCTTATGTTATACCTGAAGAACGGACTTTCCATCCTCCAGTGTCTGTTTCTTGCATTTCATTCATGTCAACTTTTCTTCTTAAAGCTCTGCTTTCACTATGTTATTTTTTTCCTGTTAAAAGTCCTTAGACGTTGTCCAATACTTACTCAAAAAGGCTAAACTACATAGATCTGTCAAAGTTTATGGACATTCAGTATTTTTGGCTCACACTGATCCACCTTATCACATACCATTAAATAATAAAATATAGTTTAGCGGAAAACACAGTGAACGTTGAGAAACAAAGTCTTGGTTATGGTGCTGACTCTCTATAATAAACAGCTATGTAATTATGAGCAGGCAACTCAGCCTCTGTAAAGATTTCCCAGCTATAAAATATAATGACTGTAAACCATCCTACTTATCTCAGAAGATTCATGTGATCAAAAAGAAAAGATCTTGGATTTTAATGTGAAAATGCTTTAGTATATGGAAATTAGTAGTATTGTTTCCTGGGCCACAAAGCTTCAAGACAATGCTGTAGAAATGTTGACCATCAGTTTTTCAGACTAACTGGCTTATAGATTACTCTTTACTGATAAAAACAGTACTGTCCAAATATGAGGGATTATACAAATACAAATAAGATAAAGTAATTTTTACCTTCTTCATAATACTACTACAAATATATATTTGGAAACTTGCTTTAATGCTAAATGTAAAATATAAACTAGCTCCTTGAATTAAGAAATATTTTATCAGCAAGGTGAGGAAACAAGGTTGGCATCTTGTAAATGTCTTTGTCAGGATTCCAAATTTGCATTAAAATTAATAGGTCATTCTTCCAGAGGTAAGGTGGTATCTCATTGTGATTTTGATTTGCATTTCCCTGATAATTAGTGATGCTGAGCATTTTTTCATGTTTGTTATTCATTTGTGCATCTTCTTTAGATAATTGTCTATTCATGTCCTTAGCCCACTTTTTGATGGGATTGTTCTTTATTTTTTTCATTGTTGACTTGTTTGAGTTTCTTATAGATTCTGTCCTTTTTTTTTTTTTTTTTTTTTTTTTTTGCTGTGCAGAAGCTTTTTAGTTTAATTAAGTCCCATCTATTTATCTTTGTTTTGTTGCCATAATTTAAAAAATTAAAAAATAATAGATGTTGACACGGTTGTGTTGAAAAGGAAACACTTTCACACTGCTGGTGAGAATGTAAACTAGTAAATCCACCATGGAAAAACAGTGTGGAAAGAACTAAAAGTAGATCTACTGGTTGATCCAGCAATCCCACTACCAGGTATCTACCCAGAGGGAAAGAAGTCATTATAAGAAAGAGAGACTTGCAAGTGCATGTTTATAGCAGCACAATTCACAATCATAAAAATATGGAACCAGCCCAAATGCCCATCAATCAATGGGCGTATCAATCAATGGGTGTATAGAGAAAATGTTTATATATATATATATATATATATATATATATATGCACACACACTACTCAGTCACAAAAAGGAACAAAATAATGGCATTTGTAGCAAGTTGGATGAAATTGGAGACCTAAGTGAAGTAACTCAGGAATGGAAAACGAAACATCGTGTGTTTTCACTCATAGGTAGGAGCTAAGCTATGAAGATGCAAAGGCTTAAGGATGATACAACGGACTTTAGAAACTTGGAGGAAAGGGTGGAAGAAGAATGGGATGTAAAAGATTATACATTGGGTACAGTGTGCACTGCTTGGGTGATGGGATTAAGATTTGGAATCTTTGTCAGGATTCCAAAACTGTCTTAAAATTTATAGGTCATTCTTGGGTGCTTGGGTGATGGGTACACCAAAATCTCAGAAATCACCACTAACAAACTTTTTCATGTAAACAAATACTGCCTGCTCCTCAAACACCAAAAATGATAAATAAATAAATGGCCATCATGATCTGACCACTAGGTTCCAGTTCCAGGTAATATGGATTATGCATACTCTACAACATTGTGTCCACTTAATGCAGCTATAAAACCTAAACAGAACATAAGGAACAGCTATTTGAGGACCAAAATTAAATAGCCCCATGCATATTGGGAAAGAGATAAGAACCTTAAGTATCATTGAACCAGCGGTGAGTTTACCATTTCTTTTTCTCTGGTTTCTCCCAACCTAGATTCAACACAGCTCAAAATCCAAATGTGAGCATTGGTATAGACAGAAGGAGCTCCAGGAGAATTTCTTTTGTTCTCACTCAGGGACAGAAAAGTGGTCTCCTAATACTCAGAAAAATGAAGGGAGATCCCTTTTTCTCTCTCCACTCTCTCATGCTACAGCCTTTAAGTAGCCTTGCAGTGGCAGTAGTGGCAGTATTTAGGGCTCAAAGGGACCTAAAACTGTGAGGGACAAAAAGTTTCCTCTCTGATTGGAGAAGCTGTGATCCCAATAGAGTGTGGTGAATTCTCCTTTTTATTTTTCTCGATTGTCTTGCCACATGGCCCCCAGAAGAAGGTGGAGTTGTACAGGAAATCATGTAAATAAAACCCAAGCTTACTGGCTACAGGATCAAAAAAGAAAGTCACAGAAAACAGGAAGTATGGTGGAGAACATGGAGAGGAAGAAGCTCCAGAAAGTGACTTCTTAATATTATTCATGAACTCTGTGCTTGCCCAAAGTTGTGCATGCTAAAAAGTATGTAAGAGAGTTTGAGAAATAATCTATGAACTAGAACAACACAAAGGTCTCAGCTGTCACTGGATGACAAATCTGAGGGACAGGTCTAAATAATATTACCAAAGTTTTGAAAACGGAAGTAGAATTGAAACCATAAGCTTTCACAGGACACAAGGCCAATGCACAAATATCTACCAATGAAAAACTGGAAATTGAAATTTTAAAAATTCCGTAGATACAAAACAAATAAAATGTTTAGGAGTGACTATAACAAAATATATACAAGAGCTTTATGCTAAAAACTATAAATGCTAATAAAAAATTTAAAGAAGGTCTAACTAAATAGACACATAAACATATACTATGATCATGGATTGAAAGAAGCAACTTTAAAAGCTGTCAATTCTCCTTAAATGGATCTACAGATTTAATGGAATACCAATCAAAATTTCAGCAAGATTTTTTTGCAGACATCAACAAGCTGATTTGAAAAGTAACAAGGAAAGACAAAGAAAATAGAACATCCAAAACAGTACTGGTTGAAAAAAAAAAAAAATGAAGGAATTGCCCTGACTGACTTTTAGATATATTGTAAATCTATAGTCATTAAACTGGTTTTGAAATAGGACAGACACATTCAAAAATAGAATCAAGAGGAAATAGAGCCAACTGATTTTTGACAAAGTTACAGGCAATGAGATGAACTAAAAATAGTCTTTTCAACAAATGGTATTGGAACAATTAAACATCCATTTGAAACACACACACACACACACACACACACACACACACACACAACTCTACTTAAACTTTACAAGTTTAATTAAACAAAGCAGTTAACTTAAAGTAGTTCATATACCTAAATGTAAAACACAAAAATGTAACACTTTAAAGGTAACCCAGGAAAAAATTCTGTGAACTGGGCTTAGGTTCTTAGAGTTCTTCAGTGTAACACCAAAGTCATGATCTATAAAAGAAAAACATCAACAAAATAAAGCCTGTCAAAACTGACAACTTTTGCTCTGCGAAGGACACTGTTACAATAATAAAAGGACAAGCTACTGACTAGGAGAAAACGTTTGCAAATCACATAGCTGACAAAGAACTTGTATCTGAAGTATATAAAGAGTTCTTAAAACCCTACCAACAATCCAATTAATCAATGTGCTAAACACTTGAACAGATATGTTTCAAAAAAGGATATATAGATGGCAAATAGCATATAAGAAGATGTTCAACACTATCACATTAAGTTTTAATTAAAATTAAAACTAGTATGAGATGCCATTTTAACACCCTTACAATGGCTGCAAGGATGAAGTTCGACCAAAACGCTCCTACATTCCTGGAAGGAAAAACAGCTGAGCAGTTTCTTATAAAGTTAAACACACACTTATCATATGACCCAGAAATCCCAATCCTAGATATTTACTCTCGAGAAATGAAAACTTAGGGCCACATAAAAACCTTCACATGAGAAATTCAGCAGCTTCATTCATAATTGCCAAAAACTGGAAACGATCAAAATATACTTTAATGTAAATGGTTAAACAAACTGGGATATCCAACACATGCAATGTTACTTAGCAATAAAAAGAAACTGTTGATACATCAACAATGTGGATGAATTTCAAAAACATTGGACTGAATGAATGAAGTCATCCCAAAAGGTTATATACTATATGATTCAATTTATTCCATTTCATTCTCAAAAAGGAATAGCTATTGTGATAGAGAATGGATCAGTTGTTGCCAGGGGTTGGTGTGGGTTGACTTATGAATCAAAGGGGCACTAGAAAGGAGTTTCTTTGTGGTAATAGAAAGTGCTGTATCGGGATTGTGGATAGACTGTGTTTATACATTTGTTAAAATTCATGGAACTGTACGACAATAAAAAGTCAATTTTACTCTATGTTAATTTATGAAATGGGATAAATGAGAAAGGACACATCCATTTTCTCTGATAATAAATTAATAGCCAAAAACAAAAAAAAAAAAAACCCACAAAACACACAGTCATCTACTCTGGGAATACAAAAACCGTATTATTAAAATGTTATCCTATTCCATGTCAAGTGAATCTAATTTCTGATATTTACTTGGGATGTTGGGTCAAAGTATGGGTTTTATGTCATGTACTATAAATTCAGAATATCTAAAGACGTTGGAAACTTCATATAGGAAAGGAAGAAATTCCACCTAGATATTGGGAAGCATTTCATCGGAGACTAGATGCTCATCAGAAGGTACAATATATTTACCAAGCCAGTGACTCATAAATCAGCTGGTCACCTGTCATCTAAAATTATCACATTTAGACATACAGAAAAGAAACTGTTGCTGAGACTTCCTGTTAAGTTCATTTATTTCATCATATTTCTTTGAAATTTTAATTTTGAGTAAGAGAAAGAGGCAAAAAGTGCTACACCTATTAAGTACAGATTTGGGAGAGGAAGACGATAGTGGCAAGGAAGACATATGTTGGTCAGGCGCGGTGGCTCATGCCTGTCATCCCAGTACTTTGGGAGGCCAAGGCGGGCGCATCACCTGAGGTCAGGAGTTTGAGACTGGCCTGACCAACATGGAGAAACCCCGTCTCTACTAAAAATACAAAAAAATTAGCTGGGCGTGGTGGTGCATGCCTGTCCCCAGCTACTCAGGAGGCTGAGGCAGGACAATCGCTTGAACCCAAGAGGCAGAGGCTGGAGTAAGGCAAGATCCTGAGATCACATCACTGCACTCCAGCCTGGGCAACAAGAACAAAACTCCATCTCAAAGAAAAAGAAAGAAAGAAAGAAAAATATTATAGGAGGTTATAGATAGATGACTGGGGAAATCTGGATTCATGTAGAAATTTTCAGGAGCAATAATTATATTCACTTAAAAGGTTATAAGGCCAGGTGAAAATAGCTTTGATGGAAAGCTAAGCGTTTGTTTTGCTTTGTTTCGTTTTGTTTTGCTTCTTCAACAAAAACTTTTTACATGGCTTGTAAATATCACAAAACCAATCAAAATGCTTTTAGACACTCTGAATACATTCCCTAGATAACAGGTATAGAGAACTGGAGTATTAAATTATAAAGCAATCAGTATTAAATGCTAGTGATGTGACAATATTTAATATTCAAATTTTCAATTACATATATATTTTATCAGAGTTTTTATGCGTTTGTGTTTTACATCTTTTAATAGTATGAAAGAATGCAAAGAGATCTCTAAAATAAAAGCTAGTATTAAAAGGTCAAAGTTATATAGTATTGAATGTAATTTTAGAGTGTAATGTATTTTAAACCTGTGCAGTCAGAAATTCACTGAGCTTTAAATTACACAATGAAGCATGTACTCTGAAACTGAGCAGTTCTTAATCCCTATATTTTTATGCTTAATTGCATTTTGATTTGACATGTTTCCATTACTCAGTTATAAAATCCTGTGATTTTTAAATATTTAAATTCTCATTTAATCTGACAACACATGATGAAATCATTTCTAAAATATATAAAAAGCCATAGAGATGTAAAATTAAGGTCAAAATTACAGAAAATGCTAATTAATTTACAAACATTTATTAAGCACTTACTAGTACTATTAAGCACGAATCCATGCACAACAATATAACAGAGAACAAAACAAAAACCTCTGCCCACATGGAACTTATATTCTAGTGGTAAACAAATGTAATATGTCAAACTATGGAAAGTGCTATAGAGAAAGATTAAGCAGGGTAAAAGGTGAATGAGTGCTGGGTTGGGGCTACTACTTTGTTTTCTGTGGTTGGGAAAGGCTTTTTAATAAGAATGACATTTGAATAAACACCTAAAGTAGTCAAGAAGTGAGCCATACATCTTTCCTGGGGCAAGATCTTTCCAGAAAGAAGCAGATGACTCAAAAGCCGTGACCTGAATCATGGTTACCCTATCAGAGAAACAGCAAAGATACCAATATGGCTAAAGCTAGATAGGTAGGGAAGAAAGGACTAATAGAGCAAATCAGATGAGTACGTTTTAGTTTTCAATGGCTGCATAACAAGTTTCCATAAACCCACTGACCTAAACTCCAACTGGACTTATTGCCTCACAATTTTTGTACATCAAAAGTCCAGTCGAATCCTCTACTCAGGGTTGAAATAAGGTTGAAATCGAGATATAGGTTGGACTGCATTCTTAGAAAAGTCCACCTTCTAATAATTTCAGGTTGTTGGTTGAACTTATTTTCTTGCGGCTTTAAGACTGAGGTTCCTGTTATTGATAGTTATCAGTTAGGAAAACACCCAGTCCCAAGGCCATTCTTGCCATAAGTCCCTCTCCACTGGCAGTTCACAACATGATGGTTTGCTTCCTCAAGGCCAGCAGGAGAATTTCCACCTCCAGTCTGCTAGGACAGTGTCATATGCACAGTTATCCCAGCCACCTGTGTGAATCACAGGCATCGTATATTCACAGGTCCCACCTGCACTCAAGGGTAGGGTGTTACGTAGAGCAGCTACACCAGGAGCTGAGAATCTTGGGGAATATCCTAGCACTCTTCTTACCACAGGAATGGGGAGTGAGATAACCTAAAGCTCTATAGGAAATACTGTAAGCACTTTACCTTTTACTTTGAATGAGTTCAAATAATCAACAGAAGATTTTAAACTGACAAGTTTTAAAGAATAGAATTTGGGCTGCAGTATAGAAAATAAACTGTAGGGGGCAGAGAGGATCATAAAGATGACTTAGGAGAAATAAGGATGAAGGTGAGATATGTCCGATTTTAGTTTTATTTTGAAGGTGAAGCTACTAAGATACTGTGACTGACTGGTATGGAGAATATGAGAGAGAGGAAGCAGAGACTACAGAGACTTTTCCCTGAACAACAGGAAGAATAGAATTGCAATTTCCTACATGGGGAGATGGTGAAGACAAACACAATTTGTGGGAACGATGGGCAGCAGGCAGGAATGAGGAGTTCAGTTTGGAAGATTTTAAATTGGAGACACTAATGGTATATTCTGAGAAATATACCATTGGGCAATTTTGTCCTTGTGTGAACACCACAGAGTGTACTTACATAAATCTAGATGCTATATCCTGCTACTCACCTAGGCTATATGGTATAGCCTGTAGCTCCTAGGCCACAAACCTGTGTAGCACATTACTATACTGAATACTACCGGCAATTATAACACAATGGTTAGTACTTGTGTGTTTAAACGTAGAAAAGGAAGAGCAAAAATACAGTGTCATAATCCTAATGGAACCACCACTGGTTGTACATGCAGTCTGTCATTGACCAAAATATCATTATGTGATGCATGAGCATATAGGGATCATCAGAATATAGATGATATCAAAAGCTTTAAGACTAAATGGAAGAAAGGGAATGAAGAATGAAGAGGAGTCTTTTCGTCCTAAACCGAGGTATAGGACACTATTAACATTTAGAGGTGATAGTGATGAGGAGCAACCAGTGAAAGAAATAGAGAAGAAATGACCACAAGAAAATGAAGTCTGGTGCCCCAGATAACAAGAGAATAATAGGTGTTTGAGGAGCGAGCAATTGATCCACTGGGCAGATGTGCCAAGGAAGAACACTGACAATTTTCCTTTGGATTTAGTAACATGGAGCCATTGCTGATCATGACCAATGCTGCTCAGGTGCTAAAGTAATAGGAATGAAAACCTGATGAGAACAGATTCAAAAGACAATCAGAGGAGGAAGGCAAAGCAGAGAGTTCTTACTCTGGCTCTGCTATAAGGAAGACCAGAGAAACGGGACCTAAGTTAGAAAGTTATACAGGAGATATGATGACGTTTTTTATGCTGATACACATGATCTAGCAGAGAGGATAACTATGATGCAAAAGAAAAATGACATACATGCTGGAATAATGTTCTTGAATAAGTGAGAAGAGATAGAATCTAAAACAACAGACAGAGGAGGAGTTGACTTTAGACATGAAGAGGGAGTTTATCTGTAATAACAGGAGAAAAGGCGGAGTAGGCAGAGGTAGGCTGGTAAACATGACTTGGGAAATTGTCAAATTTCTCTTCTCAGTGAAACAAAAGCCAGATAAATCAGCTGATAGGTTGGTAAATGTGGAGTGGGAAATGGTCAGATTCCTCTTCTCAGTGAAACAGAAAGCAGATGAATCAGCTGAGAAAGAGGAAGAGGGAAAACGTGTTAGAGGCTTAAGGAATGCAGAAGTGTAAAACAGTGGTCCTGGAAAGTGGGAGAGTGAGTGAATCAGAGGAACATAGTGGGTGCAGTGTTAGCGAGGGCACCTGTGCAGTTAGGGACTGTGTACCAAACGAAATCTGTAAGCATGGAATTCAAGTTTCCCCAGGCCGTTCAGCTACAGAAATACAAGTGTGGAAGAGGTATGCGAAACGCTAGGTTTAGCTACAGTTTTTGTTGTTGTAGTTTTTAAATTAATGAATTAATTGGTTAATCAATTTATATTTTGCTCGTGGAGTACAGCAACAGGAAGGCGGGGCATGGAAGTTGACGGTATATTCGAGGGAACCGTTTTGTGTTTTCTCAGTGATGGGCCATGGCCCCTTACCTGCATAAGAAAAGTGGAAGGGTGAGGGGCTGCACAGGACAGAGCAGGACATTGTGTTAATAACTAGGGACAGTCAAAGAGAAACTGGAGGGAGTGTACTGGAAAGAGAGGCGATGGAAGTCAGAACACAGGATGCTTAAAATTGAGACGCCAGAGCGATGAGATTAATGAGATCTAGGGGATGACAATGAGAATGATAGTGAAATAGGGCAGAAAAAAGCCGGAGAGCCCATTGAACTGAAAAGACACCCCTGTGGCTACAGAATCACAATAAGTCTGGGAGCAGCAGTGCTGAACTGAGAGTGCGGCCCAAGTAAAAATTCTCATGAAATGAGGGGTGGTGATATCTCTAGGTGATGTAAGGATTGAGGCTCATGGCCTCAGATATACCATGTCTGAGGCCGTGACACTCAATCAGAAAGTGTTTTCAGAGGATGCCTATCCTATACCAGGTATGAAGGGCAGCCATTTGGCAGGGTTGCAGGGAAAAGAGCCAGCTTCCAGGTAAATAAAGGGGAATGATTGAGGAGAGGTCATGGGGCTGAGGAGGGACCTCACGTATCAGAGTCAGACGGAGAGCAGAGGCTACTAGAGTCAGAGTTGGGTGTGGACAGAGAGGGAGAAGGATGATCCGCCATGCAGATAAAAGATGACCTGGGAATTCAGGGATTCTGCACGGTGAAAAATCACCTGAGAATGAGTAACAATTATGACTACAATAAAGAAACTCAGTTTAGCTAGGCAAAATATGCAAGGGCAGACAGGGCAGCATTAATTTTAAAATAATATAAAGATCTGAAGGTTCCCATTTTCTGATTTTAACGTGTTCTGCTCTGTAATCTTAACTCTGCATTACTAAATCATCTGGTAATTATTTTAGAGGTCAAAATGGGACTGATTCACGGTTTAAGCAGCCTATATAGAACAATAAAGATTCCTACAGGACTTTTTTTTTAAAAGGAAGAAAAGTAATTAAAGCAAAGTTCAAAATACTCAGCTACATGGAAACAGTATTCTGCTTTAATTCATGTTAAATGGATTCTAAAAATTGGTGGGAATAAATCAAACGTCCTGAATCCATTTTTTCAACATAAAGTACATAGGAAAGCCATCTACTTTTTTCTGTGAATAGTTCACCTTTAAAACATTATTTCAAGATTTCTGATTATAGGAAAATTTATCTATTAGTAAGAAAATTTATCTATTAATAATTAAATGGCCTTTGTCATCTCTAAATAAAAGAATCCATATAATAAAAAGAATAGGTTTTGGCATTTGGCAGAGAGAGGTTCTAACTGTAGAAAGACAGTAAAAACTGAAAGTGATAGGATTAAAATTTTCAATTCCAGAGAGATTCTATATATTTTTAACAAATTTTTGAGAATTGATATGAAATTTATATTTCAAATAAAATGTTTATTTCTTTTAAATAACCCTGGATGTTGCTGTTTTTCTTTTCTTACTCAGAGATAAACTTCTCAGAACTCTTTGTATCAGAATTGACTGAAATAAGACTTCTTAGGGAAGAGAATAACCATTGGTATAATACAATGCATTTTGTAGAAACAGGCCCAGAGAGGTTACAGGAAAGGCTTAAGTCCACCTTACAAGTCATCAGCAGTGCCAGGATTTATCGAAGAACAGAAGAAATCAGAAAGCTGCATCTAATTTTTAAAAATGTATTTCTGAAAACCAAAATATAAAGTGGTGGTCACTTTTTTATCCTTTTGATCTTGTTTTGCTGCTTGATCAATTAGTTTATTGTCTTTATCTAAAAGTCTTCAAAGAAAATTGTGATGGTTTAGTTTGTGTCTCAACAGCCCACTATTGAACTATGAAGACACTTGCCTTCTACTAAGCTACCTGATATTTCTTCTGAGCAGGAGACACTTTCAGATGGATCGACCTCCTCAATTTCTTTCTTAGGCTTCTTCTCATAGATGCGTAAAACAGTGTGAGCATTCCTATACATATCCTCTGTCTAGGGTTACATTATTCTTTATGCATTGAGAAAAATGTTTCCTATATGCATCTTCATCTTCCATTAGGCATATAATCTACGAAGGATCTGTTGTGACCTATGATGTGCTTCTGAAGCTTCTGGCAACGTGTTCCCTACTTTCTGAATTATAACCAAGAAATCATTCAGTACCTTGAGGAACAGACAAGCTTCCATCCATAGCTCCCATCAGAGTCCCAGAAACTTTAAGTGATCGTTCCATTAGCAGCTACATCTAAATGTAAAACACTTTCACACCATACTTTGAGAGTTCATAAGCATCAGCTGTTCAGACTATTACATCCCCTTTTCTATAGGCATAATAATCAGACACACGAGTTCTCTGTTAGTTACACAAACTGTCACCCTGTGTTTGGGCATGTAGTGTTATTTTCTTCCTAGCTTACTAAGCATTTCCGGGCATCACAATTTGCCTTCTCCTAAATTTCACTTGGTATCTCTTGAAGTCGGTGTTATTCTTGACAACCATTAAAAACCCCATCCTGTGGAACAGAAACCCTTAGCCTGGGGCTTGCCACAGACTTGTGGCAATCGTGATAATTTTAAAATTATAATGATTGGAGATAACAACAAGAACACACAGTTGATTTAATAAGAATAGGGCCTTAAAAGTGTATTTAACAAACTCTGTTAAAATAGAATAATTCTTAGTCTACTTGGATTGCCATAACAAAATACCATACGAAACTGGGGAACTTAAAAAACAAGTTGATGTTTTCATAGTTGTTAGAGGCTGGAAGGCTGAGATCAGCAGAGTTGGGTTCTGGCGAGGGCTTTCTTCCTGGCTTGCCAATGGCTGTCTTCTAGCTGTGGTCTCACATGGGAGGGAGAAAGCAAGCTCTCAGGTATCCCTTCTTATAAGAGCACTAATCCCACCATGAGGGCCTCGCTCTCATCAACTCACCCAAACTTAACTGCCTCCCAAAGGCCCCATCTTTAGATACTATTACATTAGAAGGTAGGTCCTCAATACATGGATTTGGAGGAAACACAAAAATTCATTTATAACCCTCTTAAAACTTTAAACCTTAAAAATGACCAGAATATGATTTAATATTAATCAATATTACTTTTGCTTTAAATATAGAAAACACAAGTGAGTTGTACTTATAAATCTCTAGAAATTTTTATCTTAAAATGATTTTGATTACTGAACCTGGCCTATCTTCCCTAAAATAAGACTCTCATTAAAGTTCTCCAAATTGGCCTTGCTTTAGACATTTTATTTTCTCAGCCTTCCTATTGCTTTTTTTTTTTTTTTTTTTTTTTTTCATTTTCTCTGAGAAATACCAGCAATATAGTATGGAGTAATTTACTCAACACCTCTGAACTTAATTTTCTCATCTGTAAAATTGGGATAGTAATACAATATCTGCCTTATGTATGAGATATTTTGAAGCTTAAACAAGGCAGTGAGTGTAAGCATTCAGTAACTTATTATTAAATGATTGGCATCCTTGGCATCATAAGCAGCAGAATCAGTGAAGAATTCACGTATACTATTTGAACTCTGGAATTGCTTGGGTTTATCTTCTGCCTCACTGATTCAGTTTTCTGCAGTATTAAATTACTATTGCTTACTTTCAACATGTTTTTTATTTAAACTACTACATTATTTTTATTATAATTTGTCCTCTCCATTCTGGTATTATTTAATAATTTGATGTGTTATGGCACTTCATGAAGAATATTAGGCAGAGACTTTCTAAAATATACTTTTAGCAGTGAATTTTTAAAAGGTGGTGATGGTTTTTCTCTATTTACTGGTTCAGAAATTAGCTTTCTTTGACTGTAATTTGAAATTCTTTTCTAGGCATTCCAGTGTTGCTTCATTATTTTCTATATTAGTCCATTAATTAATTCTTACAAACAACTCATCTAAATGCAATAAATTTTAAAACTGAACTTTCAGGACAAACATCAACCTGATACCAAAAACTGGCAGAGACTCAACAGAAAGCAAAAACTTCAGGCCAATATCCATGATAAGCATAGATGCAAAAATCTTCAATAAAATACTGGCAAACTGATTACAATAACACATCAAAAAGCTTATCCATCACAATCAATTAGGCTTCATTGCGGGGATGTAGGGATAGTTCAACATACGCAAGTCTATAAATGTAATCCACCACATAAACAGAACCAAAGACAAAAAACACATGATTATCTCAACAGATGCAGAGAAGGCCTTCCAAAAATTCAACAGCCCTTTATGCCAAAAACTCTTACTAAAGTAGGTACTGAAGGAACATATCTCAAAACAATAAAAGCTATTTATGACAAACCTACAGCCAATATCATACTGAATGGGCAAAAACTGGAAGCATTCCCTTTGAAATCTGGCACTAGACAAGGATGCCCTCTCTCACCACTCCTATTCAATATAGTATTAGAAGTTCTAGCCAGAGCAATTAGGCAAGAAAAAATGTTAAGGGTATTCAATTAAGAAAAGAGGAGGTCAAATTGTCTCTATTTGCAGATCACATGATTTTATATTTAGAAGACCCTATCATCTCAGCTCAAAATCCCCTTGAACTGATAAGCAACTTCAGCAAAGTCTCAGGATACAAAATCAATGTGCAGAAATGACAAGCATTTCTATACACTAATACAGACTAACAGAGAGCCAAATCAAGAACAAACTGCCATTCACAATTGCTACAAAGATAACAAAATATCTAGGAATATAACTAATAAAGAATGTAAAGGACCTGTTCAAGGAAAACAACAAACCACTACTCAAGGAAATAAGAGAGGACACAAACAGAAGGAGAAACATTCCATGCTCATGGTTAGGAAGAATCAGTATTGTGAAAACAGCCATACTGCCCAAGGATTCAACGCTATCCCCATCAAGCTACCAAAGATCTTCTTCACAGAACTGGAAAAAACCACCTTAAACTTCATATGGAACCAAAAGAAAGTCTGCATAGCAAAGACAATCCTGAGCAAAAAGAACAAGGCCGGAGGTATCACACTACCTGATTTCAAACTATACTACAAGGTTACAGTAATCAAAACAACATGGTACTGATACCAAAACAGAGATATAGACCAATGGAACAGAACAGAGTCCCTGGAGGCAATATCACACATCTACAACCATCTGATCTTTGACAAACTTGACAAAAACAAGCAAGGGGGAAATGATTCCCTGTTTAATAAATGGTGTTGGGAAAACTGGCTAGCAATGTAAAAAAAGCAGAAACTGGACCCTTTCCTGTCACCTTACATTAAAATTAACTGCAGATGGATTAAATACTTAAACATAAGACCTAACACCATAAAAACCTTAGAAGAAAACCTAGGCAAAACCACTCAGGACAAAGGCATAGGCAAGGCCTTCATGACTAAAACACCAAAGGCATTGGCAACAAAAGCCAAAATAGACAAATGGGATCTAATTAAACTCCAGAGCTTCTGCACAGCAAAAGAAACAATCATTAGAGTGAATCAGCAACCAACAGAATGAGAAAAAGTGTTTGCAATCTACCCATCTGACAAAGGGCTAATACCCAGAATCTACAAAGAACTGAAACAGATTTACAAGAAAAACAAACAAACCCATCCAAAAGTGGCAAAGGATATGAACAGACACTTTTCAAAATAAAGACATGTATGAGACCAACGAACATGAAAAAATACTCATCATCACTGATTATTAGGGAAATGCAAATCAAAACCACATTGAGATACTAGCTCACACCAGTTAAAACGGCGATTATTAAAAAAATCTGGAGACAACAGATGCTGGAGAGGATGTGGAGAAACAGGAACACTTTTACACTGTTGGTGGGAGTGTAAATTGGTTCAACCATTGTGGAAGACAGTGTGGTGCTTCCTCAAGGACCTAGAAATAGAAATTCCATTTGACCCAGCAATCCCATTACTGACTGGGTATATATCCAAAGGATTATAAATTATTCTGTTATAAACACATATGCACACATATGTTCATAGCTGCACTGTTTACAATGGGAAAGACCTGGAACCAACCCAAATGCCCATTGATGATAGACTGGACAGGGAAAATGTGGCACATATACACCATGGAATACTATGCAACCATCAAAAACAATGAGTTCATGTCCTTTGTAGGGACATAGATGAATCTGGAAACCATAATTCTCAGCAAACAGACACAAGAACAGAAAATCACACACTGCATGTTCTCACTCATAGGCAGGTGCTGAACAATGAGAACATGTGAACACAGGGAGGGGAGCATCACACACTGGGGTCTGTTGTGGGAAGGTGGGGGGCCAAGGGAGGAATGGCCAGGGTTGGGGACTGGGGAGTTGGGGAGGGATAACATGAGGCGAAATGCAAGATGTAGGTGATGGGGAGATGGAGGCAGCAAACCACATTGCCATGTATGTACCTATGTAACAGTCCTGCATGATCCACAACATATACCCCAGAACCTAAAGTACAATAAAATCAAAACAAAACAAAACAAAGCTGAATTTTCAATCTTTCTCTTTTTTTAAATTTCCAACTCTTAAGTTCAGGGGTACATGTGCAGGACGGGAAGGTTTGTTACATAGATAAATGTGTG
Organism: Saimiri boliviensis; assembly: GCF_048565385.1. NCBI lineage: Eukaryota > Metazoa > Chordata > Mammalia > Primates > Cebidae > Saimiri > Saimiri boliviensis. The sequence continues at coordinate 146,944,289 of NC_133451.1, read as the reverse complement.
TCATGGTGTTTTGCTACACAGATCATCCATTCCATCACCCAGGTATTAATCCTAGCATCTACAAGCTATTCTTCCTGATCCTCTCCCTCCTCCCACCCCCCACCCTCCTACAGGCCCCAGTGTGTGTTGTTTCCCCACTGTGTCCATGTGTTCTCATCATTTAGTTCCCATTTGTAAGTGAGAACATACAGTATTTGGTTTCCTGTTCCTGCATTAGTTGCTAAGGATAATGGCATCAGCACCATCCATGTCCCTGCAAAGGACACGATCTCATTCCTTTTTACGGCTGCATAGTATTCCATGGTGATCCAATCTTTCTCTTACAACCTATCTTACCACAGCTTCCCCTATTCAGTGACGACTTCATTGTTCCCCAAATCTAGACCAAAACTATTGAATTCAGTTTTTTTTCCTCTTTATCTCTAAAATCTTATATTCATACTGTCACAATGTTCTACCTGTCCTTTATTCAAAATGTATCCAGAATGTGACCATGTCTTACCACCTCCCTGCAAACCACCATCAGTCCTCCCTTGAAGTAAGACAGAGTCCTCCTACCTGGTCCCATGATTTTACTCTTGCCTTCCTTCAGTCTTCTGTTCCCAATACAGCGTAAGTCAGGTCACCCTTCTGCTCAAAACTCTACTATGGCTCCCAGCTTTACTCAGAGTAAAGGAAAAAGTGGGCATGGTGGCTTTCATTTCTATACCAACTGGAACTTGTCATCACCTTGGCCTTCTTTTTTTTTTTTTTTTTTTTTTGAGACAGAGTCTCACTCTGTCACCCAGGCTGGAGTGCAGTGGTGCGATTTTGGCTCACTGCAACTTCTGTTGCCCAGGTTCAGGTGATTCTCCTGCCTCAGCCACCTAGTAGCTGGGATAACAGGTGCCTGCCACTGTACTCGGCTAATTTTTGTAGTTTTAGTAGAGATGGTGGTTCCACCATCTTGGTCATGCTGGTCTTGAACTCCTGACCTCATGATCCACATGCCTCAGCCTCCCAAAGTGCTGGGATTACAGGTGTGAGCCACTGTGCCCAGCCAGCCTTATGTCTTTAACTCTCCTTCATACACTGCTCATTCAACTCTTGTCTCATTGCACTTTTTACTGTTCCTCTAACATAGCAATAAAACTCCTTGTTTAGGGCCTTTGCACTAGCAATTTGTTTTGTTTGAAACACGGCCGCCACCACCATCACTGCTTTCCAACTGATGTCTACGTGGTTACTCTGTCCTTCAAGTTTTTCCCTAATGCCACTTTCCAATGAGACTAGCACTGATTACCCACTGAACCAGGTTGGCCATAGGTGGGGGACGTGGAGTGTACGACCAAAGACAGGTGGGCATCAAACAGCATGGAGTTGTATATTTATTTTCAAAGAATGTAGAGGCCATTCAGAGATCAGTGTTATAAGATACTCAGGTTGATAATGAGGATAGGAATGATGACGAATATTTATAGGGGGCTATATACCAGGCATCAGTTCAAGTTTTTTGAACATACTATTTTTAAAAAATCTCAAATCAGGCTTATGAAATACAGTATGCTCTTAGAAGTCCCAATTTCAGATGAGGCTGTGAGAAGCCCTCAGAACTCCGTCAGTGCCTCTGTTTCTAAAAACTTTTTCTTTAAACCTGATTTTGGAAGGGCTATCTTCCAGGAACATAGGAGTTACCCAATAAAGACCAAAAACTTTTCCTTATATAATTCACTAATCATGCCTTCTAAGTAAAGCAAAAATTACTTCCTTCCACCCATCTCTTCCAAGATGGAGAAAAATCATCAGGCAACTCACACTAGGAAATGAAAGCTCCTCTAACTCAATTTTTTGTTGTTTTAGAGATGACATAACTGAAGTACAAAAAAAAGATCGACTTTCTGAAATCATGTGTCTAACTAATGGCAGAACTTAGACACAATCCCTAGGAGTGATGTGACTTAGTTTTTCAGTCCCCACTGACATTATAGGTAATATACACGGTCATCGACAGTCTGTACTAGAACCTTATGTGTCAGCTTCATATGTTGATTATTAACATGTTTGACTCAAAAATAGAAGGGTAAACTCTTTCCTAGAACGGGTATTCAGGTAATGTTATAAAGGTTATAAAATGTTGCTTGCTCTCTACTTCCAGGCTGTCTTCTCACTTCATAGTTGCCCAGCATCCTATCCTTAAAATTGGCTCCAGAAGGAGGCCCTCTTTGTCACTTGGAAAATAATTAGACTTCCTTTCTGCCTCCATCTCTCTATAGGGAAGGCATTAGGTAGAAAGTTCATGAAGCTCTAATTGAGGAATGGACCTATAAATTCTTAAAAAAAGAAAAATGTTCTCCAAAAAAAAAAAGCATTTTCATTTTTTTCTTCACTCAGCCCTGAAACTGAAAGAAAATTGTGCTGCGTCATTTCCTATCCATGACTGGCATTTTTGGACTCAAAGAATTTAAAGACATTACAATCTCTGAGAAAATGACACAATTTTATAGCAAATATAAAACCAGTAATATTCAACATTTCCTCTCTCTGCATCCTTCATATATTATATGTATTTTTGTCTCAATAGATTTTTTTCAAATGAGCTTAGTTTAAAGATAACATCACTCAAATACTACTTGTTTCAAGGACTATCGGAAATACAGAGAAAGGCGAAACGGCATGAAAGAAAGAAGAGCTTGAAAACTATTTATTTTTCTATTAAAGCATAAGAGATCCTTTTCTTTAAATCAGGCTTATAAACCTACAATTTGAAGTCATCTCAGTCATGTTGTTATCACTACCAGATAGACTGGGATATTTAAGCAAAGTAATTAACTCCTGGTAATAGTAATAGAACTCTAACTTCCTTCAATGTTAAAATCACAGGCCTATCCTTAAAGCCCTTTAAAAGCTATATCTCACTTGGTCACAGAAGCAGTTCATTTTTACTGATACTAGAGGCAAGTATCAATAGCCAAAAATTTAGTGTTAGTTGGCAGCTTGCCCAACAAACAAGCAAACCCAAGAACCCTTAGAGACCAACTGTCTTATTTATTGTGTGAGTCCTGGAAAATCTTCAATTTGATTCTAGATAAGAGAAAAATAATCCCTACTATACACCATTTCTAAGTTTAGTATTTAAACTTTTAAATACTTTCCTTGAGAGAAACTGTATCAGAGAAATATCGAGAAGATTAAAAAGTACAATAAAATTCAGGTGATCTGCTCTGGTCATCAACAAATAGATGAGGATTATATCATGTTTATTATGATGCCTCAAATTTGTTTTTATCAATCAGTTTTTATACTAAGTTCTAAAGAAATGTGTTTGTTTACTTTTCAACTTACATGTCTGAACGTCAGAAAGAAGTAATATTTGGCATGTCTCTACAAGCTAATTTGGTCTTTTTTTAAATATATATAATGTAACATATGCCCAGTAACACTTCAGTCAGGTTCAATCAAACTTTCATTTGATAATCTGTTAATTTTAAAACTTTATTTTCTATGCAAGATGGTAAAACTATCCTATAATGCAATAAACTAATCAGCCCAAGATGATGTTATAAAAATAATTCTTAATTACATAATTTTTATATCCATTTTTCTTTTTCTTTTTTCTTTTAAGACAGAGTCTTGCTCTTGTCACCCAGGCTGGAGTGCAATGGTAGGATTTCGGCTCAAGGCAATCTCTGCCTCCTGGGTTCAAGTGATTCTCCTGCCTCAGCCTCCTGAGTAGCTGGAATTACAGGCACTTGCCACCCGCCCTGCTAATTTTTGTATTTTTAGTAGAGACGGGGCTTCACCATGTTGGCCAGGCTGGTCTCAAACTCCTGACCTCAGGTGATCCACCTGTGTTGGCCTCCCAAAGTGCTGGGATTACAGAGGCCATTTCTAATATGCTTAAGTACATTGATAAGAGGCTTAGTGGATCAACCACAAACCTATAAGCCGAATGCAAACTGGCCATCCTACATTGCAGCACAACATTTAAAAAAAGCAATCTGTTTATATTGGTACCAAATGTATGTAAGCAATATAAACTTGCCTATTACCTCTTCTGTCTTATTCTACATCTTTCTTTGTTTCATGCCATCCTTCTCTTCTGCCTTCTTAAAAATGTTTCTAGTCATATTTTTCATGTGTTTTCTATGTTTCCCTATCTTCCATGAATTAAATAGTATTCTTTTTTCCCTGACTCAATGCTTTATCTTACTGAAGCACTCTTAGGAACAATCTCTCTTAGCCACAGTTTTACTATGAAATAGCTATGCTTTACCGCAGAACAACTGACAACAGTGAATGTCATTTAATGATTTAGGTTAGAAATTCCTGAGCTAGAGTATGCTACAAAGGGTAATGCATTGCCAAGAGGCAAGTAACTTCCTATCTCCACAGTACAGTTCACACCTAGAACGAACTGACAACATCTTTTGCAGCAATACGGATGGAACTGGAGGCCATTATCTAAGTGAAATAACAGAAATGAAGGTCAAATACCACGTGTTCTCACTTGTAAGTGGGAGCTAAATAATGTGTCCACATGGATAGAGAGTGGAATAATAGACACTGGAGACTCAGAAGGGTAGGAGGGAGACGGGGTTGGGGGAGTTGCTGGTGAAGGGTGATAAATTGCTTAATTGGTGCAGTGTATGCTATTCAGGGGATTGTTACATTAAAAGTTCACAGTTCATCATTATGCAACATATCCGTGTATCAAAACCACCCTTGTAACTCCTAAATGTATTGTAAAAAGAAAATATGTAAATAGAAATGCAAAATAAAACCTCATTGGAAACAGTTAAAAAATGATGACCTTCTAATCATCATTAGGCATCTTGACTGGAGCAGGAATACTGAGCTCTGACCTGCTTTTTCCAGCACCTAAAGTTTCTGATGATGAAAAGATAGTCATTGGTCATAGGAAATTGAGAAGCCAATGGTAAGCTGTGGTGGGGATGGTGACTAGACCTTTTCACTGACATCCCTGGAGGTTATCACCTCTCAATTCCTAATAAGAGAAATTTGGGGAATACCACATGGATAAGGAATATCTTCTCTGGGCAAGAGATATCAAAAAAAAATGGAGACAAAAATGTAGATGTAGGGTAGGGAACAATCTAAGGTGTACCATCTGCACGTATAAACGTGTGCTCTCTTGCCGGATGAAGTTGAAACTGAGCTCAAATAGAATGAGAATAGGGAAATACAGAGAAATACAGGAATTCTGATTCCACCTTTAGAAAGTGTTAAGTATGAGCCACTAAAAATGAGGTAAGAAGAGGTGGTCAGGATCAAGAATAATGTGGGAAGTCAGAGATTAAACTAAAAAAGCAGACTTATGCCAGGCTGTGGATGAAGCAACTTGTATACCTGGGCTGAGCAAACGTACAGATGTTCTTGTTCATGCTCATTGAGGAAAGAGGAGTGGTGTGGGAAAGGGAAAGAGGACATACAAAGTTTCAAGAAAGAAAAGAACATTGCCAGATAAGAATTTTAGAAAGGACAAGTTGAAAATGATGCAGAGATTTCTAGCTTGGACTACGTTTAGAGTACCTTAACATAGGAGGGTTCTTAGTTTAACCTGAAAAAAAAAAAAAAAAATCCAAAAGAGCTTTCAGCAGAAGAGCTAATTCAGTTTGGGAGAAGTAAAATATTAGATGATTACAAAAATATGTGTTCGCTTATCCAAACCTAAAAAGGACCTGTCAATAAACATCAAAGAAATATTGAGTATTTTGCCACTTTTCCCCATACTTCTTGTGCAAACATTACACAGACTTGTGCGTGGGCGTGAATAGAAAATGCCACAGGTCTGTCAATGACTATGGATGGAAGACACAGGTGTGGCACCTCCATGTGGATAGATGGGAGCATGACATGTGGGAGGATGGGAGTGTAAAAGTTCATTTGGGTGAGAACCACATGCCTGCCTACAGATGTGTGTGTCAGAGAATATGTTTATGGTAGAAAATAAAACAGACATACACAGACAATCACTTACACATTTCTCTGGAAAATACAGTTTGGTCGTTCTTCTAAACCAGCATTTTCTAAATAACATGACTGGGTTTCTTGGAACATAGTGTCTAATAAGCTGTTAATAAGTATTCCATGACAAAAGCTTCTTGCATTCAAATTAATTTAAGAAAAGCTGCAGGTGATATGTGTCCTCTGAGAATCTTCAAGGGTCTTGAAAGGCTAATGAAGGCTCTGAGATGTCCTACAGTAAAGGAAAGCTACTTTATTTTTTTTTTTTAAGAGGACTTTCAAACTTAATTTGGCCACATAATTCCTTTATTCAAAATAATTAACATATTATTCATATGTTAATAACCGAAGGGATACCGGTGTTACTAAAAAACATCGGAAAAAGCTGACATCAATGTGTCCAATGAAGCAGAAACACAATGATAATAATGAAACTGACTTTGGTAAATATGGGCAAATCCAATAGAAAATTTTCAGGTCAAATATAATTCCTTTCAGGTCTAATTATTCCTGCAAATTATAAGATAAATTAGCTCTCAAACTTCTTAAGCAGGTAAGTCTTTGTGTACAGATATTAGCTTTACGTGATTTGCATTTTAAGGGAGGAAAGGTTTCAGGCTTTTCTATACAAATTGAGGAGCTATTGAAGTGTACTCTGGTATGTGTTGTCCCTTCAGCGACTGAGAGCTCTAAACCACTTTGCAATCGGACGAATCCAACACCTTTTGAATAATGCAAACTAAGAAAGTGCTAATTGGTTTCCATGGTCATACCTACAGCTTCGTTTACGTGGATTAGGAACATAAAGGAAAATGCAGAATATATAACTACAGAGACGCTTAATCTATAAATCAAAGACAGTCTAGCTGAAATGAGAAATAAAAATACTGATAATAATTCAAATAGCAGGTAGTATAATGAGCACCTGCTTTGCCATTTCAGATAGTTTGTGTACAATGTGTCTTACCCTCTCCTGGAAAACAAAAACTGGCACTAGAGAAGCTAATCAACTAAAAATAAAAATAATAGCTAACATTTATCAAGGACTTATCATGTGTTAGATCAGGCATCCCCAAACTACCGCCCCGTGGGCCGCATGAGGCCCCCTGAGGCCATTTATCCGGCCCCCCGCCGCACTTCAGGAAGGGGTACCCCTTTCATTGGTGGTCAGTGAGAGGAGCACAGTATGTGGCGGCCCTCCAACGGTCTGAGGGACAGTAAACTGGCCCCCTGTGTAAAAAGTTTGGGGACGCCTGTGTTAGATACTGTTGTAAGCATTTCGCTTTAGTAACTCATGTGATCCTCACGGAGAACCCCATAAGGTAGGTAACATTAGCATCCCTATTTCACAGATACAACAACTGAATCTCAGACCAAACAGCTATACTGACAGGCAACAGAAGAGCCAGGATTTGGGTACAGACATGTCTCTAAATCACCTGCTCTTTCTACCTCTTTACTGTCCTAATCTCACATTTGCATGCTTTGCATTCTCCCCAAGTTCTATAAATGGACAGAATTTTAAATCATTACAAAATGGCTCATGTTAGAGCCTTTTGAAAATTTCAGGCAACTGTGTCCCTGAGGGCCTTTAACATAGTTAACATAAAATAATATAATCGGTTTTATAAGAAGGTGTTCTTACTTTTGTGTTGGATATCACCTTTCATTCTCACAGTTCAGCCCCAAGAAATGTCACTTGAATACACTTCTCTGGACAGTTTTTTGTCTATTCAGCCATAAAATGAATCAGTAACCTCTAACAGCAAAACCTTGTGTTACATTTATGAATGTCTATTCTGATTTCAATCTTATATTGCTAATTTTTTTAATCTAAATGAGTTTTATTTGTTTGTTTGTTTGTTTGTTTTTTACCAACTCTGGCATGTTTCCTGATTCAACCAAACTGCTGTCCATATTTCTTTTGCTGGTATCTGGTATCTACCTTTTTTTTTTTTTTTTTTAAGCTATTTACCATTTTGGTTGAAATGAAGAATGGGGTGTGGGGGTGCTTGTACTAATTTCTAGAAGACATTTTGCACAAACTTTAAAACTTATGGATTCCCAATTTGGAAATCATCTCATTTTCATTTCTAGAATCACCGATCAGGAGGCAAGAAAAATGAGGCCTATGTAAAGTGAGAGGGCAAGGCTAGGAGTCAAGGCTTGAAGCCAGGCCCCTTGGGCCCTTTTCCATGTTCTCTTCACTGAAGTGAGAAATCAAATGAATCATAAGCATTTTATGATCCAACCCTACAGATAAGGTAAAGCAATTAATAAAAGTATCTCTCCATTTCTCTTTTACTAAACTATTCTCAACTTTCCTGGCAAAGTATGAATACCTGATAATTTGTTCAACCAATGAATTCACCTCCTACATAGTCTCATTCTATGAGAACAATACGCAACTTCTCAAAGACAAACACCTCTTTGCATGCTCTGAGAGGTAGAGACCATAAAAGAGGCAGAGACCAGGTATCTGCTACCTGGTATTAAGCCATATGATGCCGGAATGATTAACGCCAGAATTTAGGTTACAGGTAAGCATCCCTTCCTTGGAAAGCGGAAATGTTACATCCAGATCAAGGGTTAAGTCAACCCCTCTCCCACTGACCAAGTAATATAGTTCGGATGTCCCCTCCAAATCTCAGGTTAAAATGTAATCTCCACTGTAAGAGGGAGAGCCTGGTGGGAGGTGGTGGGGACATGGGGGCAAATTGCTCATGGTTTAGTGCTATCCTAGAGATAATGAGTGAGTTCTTGCAAGATCTGGTTGATTCAAAATGTGTAGCACCTCCTCCAGCTGCCTTGTTCCCACTCTGAGACGGCTGCTCCCACTTCACCTTTTGACTAAGTAACAGCTTCCTGAGGCCTCACTGGAGACTGAGAAAATGCTGGTGCCATGCTTCCCATACAGCCTGCAAAACCGTGAGCCAGTTAATCCTCTTTTCTTTATAAATTACCCAGTCTCAAGTATTTCTTTACAGCAATGCAAAAGTGGCCTAACACACCAAGTTTACAGAACTGTGGCTGTCACATTCTAGTAAGGAATTTCAACAAGTAAAGCAAGGAAACTAAGCGAAAGACTAAGGGATGGCTGAGGGACTTAGTAAGTTTCATGCAAGAATAAAGGGAAACGATATTTATAGAGCTTTTCTCTAATGCAAAGCAATGCTTGGAACTTCACTGCATTTATTAATTGCCCAGAACCACCCTGGGAGGGAGTCACTGCTACTTCCATTAATAGATGTTAAAGAGACATGCCTGGGTGATGCAGGTAGTGACTAAGCTGGGTCTTGCACTCGTCTACTATGAAAGTCCTATTTCTACTACCTCACATATCTTCCTAAGGAAAAAAAAAAAATCGAAAGAAGATTTAGAGTTGGACAAAAGAGTTGCTTTCAAATGTGGTTACAGAAAAAAAGCATAAGACTCGTTCTACTTAACTTCACAAAGAAGAGCTGGGACTGAAGTAAAGAGATAAAACTTGGTCAGGCACAGTGGGTCATGCCTGTCATTCCAGCACTTTGGGAGGCCGAGGTAGGCAGATGATCTGCGGTCAGGAATTCAAGACCAGCCTGGCCAAGACAGTGAAACCTCACCTCTACTAAAAATACAAAAGAAAATTAGCCAGGAGTGGTGGCATCCACCTGTCATCCCAGCTACCCAGGAGCCTGAGGCAGGAGAATCACTAGAACCTGGGAGGCAGAGGCTGCACTGAGCTGATAACGTGCTACTGCAGTCCAGCCTGGGTGATAGAGCAAGACTCCATCTCAAAAAAAAAAAAAAAAAAAAAAAAAAAAAAAGAGATACAATAGAAATACTTTTCTAACACTAGACCTGTCTGAAAAATGGGAGGAAAAATTCTGAGTTTCAATCTCCTGTCATGAAAGGGTTCCAAGAAGAAGGTGAGGTGCTAGGTTCAAAGTCTCCTCTGGTCTCTAAAATAATTTGATCCCAAAATTCTAAGTGAAATCCAAATTCTCTGAAACATACTTGATATCAAGAACACTTCTCAACAATCCCCATTCCTTCCCAGTTGTGTAACCTTAGGAAGTCAGACTGCTGTTCTTCAGTTTGCTTATTTGTGAAGCAGAAATAAAATCATTTTTAGAAGATTGAGGCAAATAGAAGATTAAATAAAACATTTGAAATCCTTAACCCATCATAAACTTCAAAGAGTGTTATTCACCTCTCACTACATGTTTATGAGGTCCAAGTAAGTGTCAGACCTGTCATGGAGGAAATTCCTGTCACCTTAATTTGCATCATGCCAAAAGCCTTGCTCATGTGTGTGTTCCTGGATCACTGAATCATTCTTTAATGTGCATTTGCTGTTGACTCACATGCTTTCCTGCTTGTTCAATTGAGTTTTTGTTTGTTTGTTTTGAGAAAAAGTCTCGTTCCTTTCTCCCAGGCTGGAGTGCAATGGCACAATCATGGCTCATGGCAGCTTCACGCTCCTGGGCTCAAAAAGGGATTCTCCTACTCAGATTCTCACATAGCTGGAATTATAGGCATGGGCCATCACACCCAGCTAATTTTTGTAGTTTTTGTAGAGATGAGGTTATGCCATGTTATGGTTGCAAAGCACTGATCTCAAGGGATCCTCCTGCCTCAGCCTTCCAAAGTGCTGGAGTTACAGGTATGAGCCACTGCATCCAATCCTGTTCACTTTCAAAGAAAAAAAAATGTAGTGTATTGATGCATTGCTTTTAGGTCTTATGATGTACGTTTTTAGGTGTTTTTTTTTTTTTCTACACAAAAGCATAAACTTAGCTACTTGCTCTGCTTCCTCTAATTTTTCTATCCACGCTTTCAACAAAGTATAACACTATTCTATTTTATAATTAATAGCAAATGTGTTACTCTTTCCCAAAGAGTGGTTGTTGGCTGCAATTACTTTCTATTGACCTTATTTAATACTCAAAATATTTTAGACATGTAAACCTCTTACTGTTGTGGAGACTGTTAGAATTAGAATCACACTTTGTGGTACCTTCCCCCTCCAAAAAAAGAAAAACCAGAAAACAAACACTGGAAGAGTATTAAAAGAGAATGAAATTTATGCCAAATACACAAGACTATTAAGAGGCTTAGATATGATTTTTTAAAGTCATCTCTGACGTTTAAGTAGATATTGATAAGATTCCATACTTAAGAGCTATATAAACTTTATTTGTGTGCAAGAAAAGTATAGGGATAGAAAATGAAGTCTAAGAATGTTTAATTTCATTTGAAAAGAAAACAAAATTTGTCATTTAAAACCCTATTGTCAATCTATGGCTAGGGTTGTTTTCAGGTCACTGTGACGGTTCACACCCACTTACAGGATTCCAGCAACAAACTTATTTCAGCCCATCACACTGTGGCCTGTAAAACATGCCTGGCCTCCCAACCTTCAAGGTGCTACTAGTAATTTTATCTTTTTATCATGCTCACTATGATTGTATAGAAGATGATATATCATTGCCTAAGAAGCATCTCCTTATCGCTACTTCTAGCTTTCAAGTTAAGAACATGCATTTGGAAGATTACGTTAAAAATATGCGGAGTTTTAGTTGTTTTTTTATTTACAGAAACTACAAAACTTTGTGTGTGTTCATGTGTATGTATTTAAGGAGGTTAATTAAGCAAAATGCCAAAAAATGAAAAGTTTAAAACCTCACAATTAGGATCTTACATCTCTAGGCATAAACGTTTGATAAAAATAGAAAATAAATATTCATAGTTTGTGAGGAAGCAAAATGTTCTAAAATGATATAGATGCCCAAACAAATATGCATCCACACAATCTATAATACATGTACATATGCTTGCATACATATACATATATAAATACTATATAAAGTAGGAGAAATTTAAAAATAAACAGAAGTTAAATGCTTTTCTTTTACAGGATCTCTATACATCTATATATTATAAAACATAATTACATATGCATTTAAGATCACCAATGTTTTATGTTATTTGTTCCTTGAAAAGGACTACTGTAAATGTGGTAGAAATAATAAATGAAAACTAAGCATATTCCCTTTGTATGAATAAATACTTGCACATCTCTATTCAAGAAAACTTTTTATCATATTCACCCTGATAAAATGATACAAAAATTTGTTTAATTGGTGGAGTGGGGTTTTGGTGACATATAGAAGGTTTCAAAAGAAAGAATAAAGTTCTTGTTAAGATGAACTGAAAGTTTCTGTGACAAGGTAAAATGCCCTGTACTGAAGTAAATGTGGCTTCTAAGACTTAGAGCTTTTAAAGCAGATTGCAACCTTTCACTCACTATTACTCTGAAATTTACTTGTCTCAGAAATACCCTCATGCTTAGACTGCATAATATTCACCACTTCAGACAGGTTCCACCCAGAAATGAAGTCTTGGTGCTAGCAGTACAGTTAGCATTCATAAAAATGTAAGGAAGTATTAATTATGAATTGAAACTCCAAAAACAATTATTAAAGTTCTACTATGTTTCAGGCAGATACAATTGAATTTTAACATAAAACATTAGTAAAAAATAATTGAGACTCCTAAAACCCATTAAACAACAGAATATAAAATGGAGAAGGAAGAAAATATTCCACTGGATCCTGAGCTTCCTACTAGGTAGTAAAACAAAAGTAGAACAGGCTTTGGAGTTAGACCAAACTGAGCTCAAATTCCACTTGTACAGACAGCAGCTATAGAATTTTAGACAAGTTGATATAAAACAGATGATAATGCTGCTTGGATTAAATAAGATAAAGCACAAAAAGTACTTCACATATTCCTTGCATGGTAGTAGATGCTCAATACACTATGAGATTTTTTTTCATTAAATATGTAATTGGTAACATCAATGGAAATATATTAACTATACTCCTGTACTTAGAATATATAATATTCTTAGTGAAAGTTTGCTGAATGCATGAGCACTGAGTGAAATCCAAACTGTGCGGAGGCACACAACAAAGCCATGACAAGGCTGGAACACTTTCCTCTGTGTCATTCCTCTGAGATGAGTTTCCTAGGAAACAAATTTTACCTTTGTAGTTGTTGTTGTTTCGCATTTGTGGTTGTTTAAGTACTTTATTTTTTCCCTGACAGCTAGTATCATTTCCATAGAAAGAATTAACTTTTATATATCTTTTATATTCATAACTCATAAGACATGATTATGATGTTCCAAAGTTATGCTTGTCTGGTCCCCCCAAAAATTATGGCAGGTTGGTAGAGCAAATGATTATCAGGTGTTTCGGCAGCAAACCAGATCGAGGTCCGGATGAAGGCACGGTTCTAGGATGAGAACACATTCCATAGGTTTCCCTCAGCCTTCAATCCCCCTTAACTAGTAGGCTCTTCCCACTTTTCCATCATGATCAACATTCCCAAGTTCTCCCTTGCATGTGACCACTCTTTTAGTCATCACCTTTTGTAAGCCCAGGCACAGTGGTTAAGTCAAACATGGACGAAACTGTGAAAAACTGGTTCTGGGCCTGAGTCCTTGCTTTGCTCTGCCATTAGTAAGTTACGTAACATGTAATATAAATTTCTACTGGTTCTCTGTCTTCTCTTTTGTTCAAAGAGACAAGATTAAAGTCATTAAAATCATGGGTTTTGTGGTCAGAAATGTGCGATTTCATAACCTGCCTTTTCCATTTAAGAGCATTATAACTTTACACAAATTACTTAACTGCTTTCTAGACCTCATTTTCTTGATTTGTGAAATGGAAATTAATAATGGCATCTAGTTCGATGATGGCCAATGAGACATCTCTAATATCCTTATGAGAGCACAAAGCACATAGTTTGTTGTTGTCATTCTAATTATCATTATTATCATTCACATAATATTATCAAGTGTCTTTCATGGCTATAATTGTAATCCTCTATACAGGTACTCTACTTTGTTTACAAGTCTAGAAGTCGGAGTACACAGCAATGAATTAAGAAACAAAAACCAGAAAATATAATTGAGATATAAAAGAAGTCAGAGGAAACAGGAACTGCCAAATGCAAAGTAGTGAAACAGAGTGGATGAAATGTAAACATACAGACAATATTACTAAAGAGATACCAAGTCCATTTGGGATGCTAGAACACTCAGAAACATAGTAAACTGTGCATTTAAATAAAGATGACATATGAATAGAAACTACTTTATACACTAGAGGCATTTTCCCCAATACAGATAAACAAATGTTGTTCTACATCTTTAAAACTACCATATTTCATTAAATTTGAGTCTAAGTCTATAAATTATATGCATGTGTCTTATTTCTTTAAGTTTTCTGCAAGAAAAAAAGGACAATAAATTGCCTGCCCTTAATCTCCAGTTCAAAGCACATATGACACAGAAGCCATATTAAATCATGATGTTCTGTGGAATTTGCTTAAAAGTTTTAGAATATGAATTATCTGATAAGAAGCTCCCAAAGAAACAGTGAATACAAGCACGACTGTAAGATTTTGGTAAACTAAAATTAACCATGAAGAAAATGAACTTTATTAATCATCAAAGAATCCTCTTACTTCTGTGAATTTGTTTTACAGAAATCTGAGAAATTTATTGTTTTAAAATTCATAACTATAAAATAAATAAATCAGACACAATCAGTGCAAAGTCATATATTAAAAAACAAAAATGTTGCTTACTCCTGACCTAATGTTCTTCTAACTCAATATTTAAGAGACAGAATCAGTGGAAAGAAAATACATCATATTAAAAAAAAATCTACAAGAAATCAAGAGTCTATGATAAATCTATAATCTGTCCGGTTCATAGGGACAGAAAACAAGAAACAAACTTGGCAAAGCACAAAACTGGGAAAAATAATAATCCAGCCATTCCAGAATTGGTTTTCTAACATTATTTTTTCTAAAAAACTCAATTCTTCGTTGTTCGATTTGTTTTATATAATCAAGATCAAATGACTAGGAATCAGGAGTATTAAAATCAGAAGTAAAGAAATTTGTCTTGCTTTCATCTAAATGTGAAATTTAGGTATTCCTTTTCTCTTTCAAGACCAATACTCTAGATTTGACCTTTCTGTTCTTGTCCTCTCTAAGGCACTGTGTGTTCACTAATTTTAATTTTACTAAGAACTTCTGGTCTCCTGATTTCTGTTTCAAACCAATGTCTAAATGTTGCATCGCTATGTACTATACTGCTGATGTTAAAGACTTTTATGATGTAATCAATACTGGGGCCTGTGAGTCAGTAAGATGAAGAAGAACACGCTATTCATCTTATCTACGAAACATGTGGACTGTGAGGAGTCCTAAGATAGCTCAGTGTTTGATATCTCATGTTATGAATCCAGGGGCATATGGATCAGATTGAACAGTCAGGCAAGAATGATTATATTTTCTAGATTGTCTGTGACATTCATAGCCAGCCTTTTTAGCTGACACTTTACACTTCAAACTGAAAACAATAACAGCAGTAAAACTGTATTGGTAATAACATTCTAAAACTAAAGATTTTTATATGTTTGCCCATACAATAATATAGAAAAAAATCAGAAAAAGAGAAATCCTGGATTATAGATGCTAGCATAAGCCATCACATCTTCACTGAAATAAATTATTGATTACAAGTGGGTCCTTGGTCGAAGGGGACAAACTTAAGACATTGTCCAGCTCCTTGAAAGTGGTCTCCATGTTTCATCAAAATAAGAGCATCTTAAGATTTACAAATAGTGTTCTATAAAATTTTTGTATTCATTTATAGTATAAAAATATTGCAAGGAAGTATTTCCAATGTATGCATAATTATGAAAGTTATTATATAGTTAGAAAACAATTCTTTCAAAATTTGAGTTTTCAAATTTGCTTTGAATTTAAAATGAAAAATTTATTTTATGTTCTTCTTAGTAATTAGTGTGTGACTTCCTAAAGACTGTTGTCTCATCTTTGTTTCAAAGCAAACTATACTCAGAATTAGCTATGATCTATTGTCTGTGCCAAGAATGTGTTTTAACTTACAAGTTGTTTAATAGTATAGCACCAAAATAGACTGAAAAAAGAAAAATAAGCATACTCTCTATTATCATCACACTACGATATTGCTTCTAACATATTTCAAATCTAGAAAGTTATTTGATTTAAAAAGTAACATTTGTTAAGGGGAAAATATTTAATAACAAGATCATAATTTACTTTCTTACTTTCAAATAATTTCATCACTTTAATGATAATTTAATATTGTTCTTTTTCTTACAAGGGCTAATAACATTTCACAACCTGAAAAGTGAACTTCAATGTGAATTTGAATAATTGCTATTTCACTATAACTTGTTGCAGTGGAGAACATTAGCTATTTGAGAGCCGACATCTAACATCTGTAAGAATTGTGACTTTTCAAACACACTGGCCATCAATAAATATCTTGGGTTATTAACTTTAATAGTGTTTCTGTAAACAAAGAGACCCACCTCAGGCTCAGGGCCAGCAATTGCTCCTTTGACTTCAGTAGCTCTCCCACTTTAAAACTGGCATAGCCCAAGAAACTTCGCTGAAAATAAGAGAAAGAATGGTTTCATTAATCTGAGGTTCTTTAATATTTTTGCTGTCACATCAGTCACACAAAATCAGTCTCTAGAAGAATATTAAATTTATTAGCTGACAAATATTTCATTGACAGAGATACAATTATCAGCAATATATCCATTTCATGGGGTAGGATTAAAGGGTGAAAATGTATCATTTTCCTTAAAAGAAAAGAGACCGACAGGCTAGAAAATAACAAAATGTAAAATACAGCACCCAGAACTTTTTCACTAGCTATAATTTTCTCTGCATATGAAAACTGAGGAAAAAGAAAAGATGATATATTTTCCATATTTACCAATGCTGTTATTCTTCTTATTAGAATTCCTCAAATCACTGGCAGCAACAACTTTGTATTCCAGATATGAGCAAATCTGTTAGTTGGAGCTATTTTTATGTGGGATTTTGTACAAGTTATAAATAGAAATGTTATATTTTCCCCCATCACAGCAATGTTTAAAAGCATTTTTTCCTTTGTTATTTCTTTACTAGCATGGGACAATTTCATTCCAGTACACAAACGAGAATGACACTTACTCAGTTTCATATTTTTAAATTGCTTTTTTAGCCTATTATATTAGATGCTGATGACCTATGAATATCTGCTTTCTACTCTTTTTGACTCAATGTAAAAAATAAAACTCCAAATTGTTTTTTTTTTTTTTCTTTCCCAGGATAAAAAACCTATCATCTCTTTCTAATATCCCTGGCTACTTCTGATTTAAAAGTCACAATATTATGGGATAAATAACATAAAAAGGAGTCCTCATTCTTCCTTTAAGGTAAAGGAGTAAATATGAAAATATCAAACCCATATTATTTCCTATGTCACTGCTGCCTAACAAAATGTAATAAAATAAGTCAATGCTACTTCTTCCAGAACAGTCTCTCATCATAGGTCTGCTGTCAAGCTGCACTAGAATGAGAGGCTGGATGAAGAATTTGAGGGTAACTATATCTTTTTAGAGGTAAATAGGAACTTATTTCATACATGAAAGGCTACCTCCACACTCAGAGATTGCTAGGCAGAGGAAAGAAAAGCTGTAAGTAAGAATTTTTCTCCCTCCTTTAAAATCTTTAACTTAGATGAGCTATTCCTAAAAGGCTTAAAATCAAATATCTGGTAATACACACTCGGTATGGTGGCTTAGCCTGTCATGCCTATAATCCCAGTGACCCTGGAGGCTGAGGCAGGAGGACTGCTTGAGGCCAGGTGTTCGAGGCTGCAGTGAGCTATGACTCCATCACTGTACTCCATCCTGGGAGACAGGAGGAGACCTCATTTCTTAAAAAAAAAAAAAAAAAAAAAAAAAAGAAAGAAAGAGAGAGAGAGAGAGAGAGAGAGAAAAGACAAAACAAGGAAATAGAACTAACTCAGTTCTAAAGTTTGAGATACCCACGTATTGTTAATGGTAAATCCAATTAATTGACTTAAAAGCCAAAGAGGTAGTTTAGAAACAAAGTCAGCAAAGTCTGAAAATCCTGAGACTAAATTATTAGGTGAGAAACATTAAGCAAAAAACAGAAGTTTTGTGGAAACAAGTTCTGATGATAGGTCCATGAGTGATGAAGCAGAATGAATCAAGACAGAGAAGGAATTTTGTAGCTGCATCAACGAAGTTTGCAGAAATTAGGGTAACTTTTCAGCCAGGGGCAGAGAGGGACTAAGAGATCCCCCTGAGTAAAAGCATTTATGCCACCTTATCAGAGATGCCTTCTAGGACATCCCCATATAAAAGCACTTTCTTCCCACATATACACTCCACTATTCTCTACTCCTGTTATATTTTTCTCTATTGGCACTTAATGACCACTTAACATATATATTTGTTTATTTTGCACCCCTCCAAAAAATAATTGAGAATTGAAGTTCTACAAGGAGCTTTCTTTCATTTGCTAATATACCCCCACTGTGTACCACACAGTAGGTATCTGGTAAATACTTACTGACATTGAATGAATGAATGAAAGAACGAACAAACAAATGGCATAGACACTAGCCTTCAAGTAATTTAATCTAATAGATATAGGAAAAAAGCTCCTTTTGCAGCTATTTATAAACTACTGTAATTCACTGAAATGTGGAAAATCAAGACAATTTTATAGTATGCAGATTGTATGCTGCTATAGTGAATTTTATTTTAGCATTTTGCATTTTAAAGAGATGTCTATCTCCCTTTCTCTTTCACTGATAACCATAGTTTTTAACTTTAATTCCTTCTCATTATTCACACTCAAAGAAAACTTTTAAGCAATCATAAATTTCATGACACCTCCAAATTGCAAATTATTTTCTATTTGCCTTTTAAGATTTTGGAGGTATGGATGGTTTTAGAATTGATAAAGCTGGCTGCAAATGTCATGATTTCATTGCAGTCTTTTTGGCAATAAATGTAGCAAACAGCCCACATTGGAATGTAGCAGCTAGAGACAGGTGGAATTGCTATTTTCAGTCATAAACTACTGACTCACCATAAGGCACAGCTGCAAGTAAAATTTATGACCACAGGCCATTGAATGTTTCTCCTGTTCACTAGACCAGGAGCTCCTGTGGAAGCAGGACTTTGGCTTGTCTATCTTCTAGCTGAGCCCAGTGTCTGGAACAGAGGGCTGCGCTGTGAGCACACACAGTGTGCCAAGAACAATGCCCATGAGTCAGGTTTATCCATTACAACTGTTAGCCACTTGCTCGATCTCAAAGGATAATGAGAGTGCTCACAAATAATACAATCTGTTAAAAATCAATCTGGATAATGATAGCATCATACCATCACATTCTGAAAACTTGTCAAACAGGAGGAGGTATAATTTAGGTACAAATGCTATCCTTTTTGTTAATCCTAAAAATAACTGTATGTCAGGACTGCATGTTGTATAAATTGTACTAATAAAATTTTTAAAAATGTGAAGACATTGTAATTGTTTTATACTGCAGCAACAGACAATGGGATTGCCTATACATTTACTTCTGAGTGGGTTTCTTATTTGTTTCCTTCACTCAGTGTAACTAAAACTAGGATGCTCCCAGCCGAAAGTTAGAAAATAAATCTTTATATGAATAATCTCTGAACACATTGTAGAAGAATGAATGAGAGTCTTCTCTAAAGCACATGATGCTAAGGTAAAAGAATAATTTAATATAAAGCTACTGTATCTTTACTATCACTGGCATTATAATCATAGGATTTAAGAGAATTTATTTAATTTTTAAATATTTTAAATATAATTCAAGGGACAATGTTTTCTGCATCTCCTTTGGTGCTGTTTCTATCAGGAGAAAATAGACAAAAAAGGAAAAGTTTCACTAGAGTTGGAGCTCAGAGGTCTGAAGTGTGACCTTAAATCAGTTATTCTGTCCAAAAATGAAAATCTGGACAAGAAATGACTTATTCCAGTCCCCAGGCCCATCATCTACTGCTAAGCATTGTGAGTTCTAATTCCCTGTCTTCTCGCTTATGAAGTCTGTGGTCTTAAACAAGTTGTGCCACTACCCTAGGCCTTAGTCACTGAAAAAAATGCATATGTTAACTTTATCTTTCCCATAGTTACTGCTATGAGAAGTAAAGTAATCCAGGCAAAAAAAAAAAAAAAAAAAAGCCTCCAGTACATTTCCAGGAAAATAAAAAGTTTACCATAAATATAACTATGCATAGTGATTAAGATCATACAACCAGAAGTCAGATGCCTTAAAAATATCTAACATCCCCCTTAAATACTTTTGGGGAAAGGCAGTGTTTTTTAAGAAGTCTATTAAAAATGCCTGCAATACAAAAAGAAAAACGTATGTTTAAAAATAAAAATGAGATTTGGGGGAATATAAATTAGAAGAAATTTTAGAAAAAAAAAATGAAAAAAGAAGAAACAAAGGCCCTAAGGTCCCATACAGTTATTAATATTATTATTGAGAAAATCTTATCTATGATCCCTATTAGCTGCAAATTGTATTCGATTACGTCAAATGTTTAAAGAACCTTAAGTATTGTTAAGCCCTGCTAGTCTGGAGATGAAGGAACTGGGGCCTCTAAGAGTAAACTAGCTTACACACGTCACAGCACTAGTTAATATGCAGAAGCCAAGTTAGAACCCAGGTGTCTTGCTTCTCTGTCCAGCATGCTTTCATTCCCACCATGCTGTGCCCCATTTCTAGGACTGGTAGCAACTCCCTTTCCTTCTGGCAGACTCTCTGCTTGCACAACATGCAGCTCTGACCTTTCTTGCCTGCTTACGACAACACAACCCTCACAGTTATTCTGGCCCAAGAACCCCAGAGCAGATGATGATTAAATTGCTTGCTGCATGATTTCAATCACTCTCACCTGGCTGGAGAGTAACGT
The DNA here is from genome assembly GCF_048565385.1 of Saimiri boliviensis. Taxonomy (NCBI): domain Eukaryota; kingdom Metazoa; phylum Chordata; class Mammalia; order Primates; family Cebidae; genus Saimiri; species Saimiri boliviensis. Next base: position 146,923,455 of record NC_133451.1, on the reverse strand, counting down.
CAAACAGGGTGGAAAAAAAAAAAAAGTGGGGCATCTGTCAGAATCCCAGAGAGTGTCCACATGAACAGTGTATCCCACCAATACCTGCAGCCACTCTAGGCAAGTCACAGATATTGAGACTGCTCACTAGGATTTGACACTTCCATGCAGCAGTCCTCAGAGGCTCCCCAGTCACATTTAAGCATTTAAGGGAGTCAGAGAAGGTACAACCCCATACATGTGGTCACAGCTGGCCGTACCTCCATCACTCATGTTCTTCTGACAAAGCAATTATTCAAAGCACAGGTTTTCTTTATATTACAATTTGCACGGACTGCCTCAAATTTATTCAACTACTGTCCACAGCTTTGCTACCCAATGGGCAGCCACTAGCTTTAGCACATAAAATGTGGCTACTCCAAATTGAGATATACCCTAAGTATAAAATACATACTGAATTTAAAATACTTAGTATGAAAAAAGGAACACGAATATATAATTTTTGTATTGATTACACTTTGTAATAATATTTCGCATAGATTGGGTTAAATGAAACATTAAAAATTAATTCATCCTGTTTCTTTTTACTTTTTAAAAACACAGCTGCTAGAAAATTTAAAATTACATATTTGGCATGCATTTTCTGATACACATTATATCCATTGAACAGTGCTGGTTTAGAGGGTAAATAAATATATCAATAATATTTTAACCTATCCTCATAAAACTATATATAGAAACCATGGTGTAAGTTTTAAAAGGTCTTTGAAAAGCTGAAGTTGGTATCATAAGGCTGATACACAACATCTGCTACACATAACTTACAGGCAGGCCTTTTCATATTTTCATAGCCCAAGTACTTTTTTTTTAACTGTCAACCATAACAGATATGGTTACATTATTTCCTACCCCACAGGAAGAGAAAAAGACTAAATGAACTATTAACATTGAAAAAATACATCAGAAAGAAAAAATAATTGGGAAGAAATCTACTAAAAGTTGATGAACAGCCCAAAGGAAACATTTAAAAGCATTTTAAGGTAAAGGCATTTATTACAGAATTTTATCTTTACTTGTGAATATACCTCAAAAGATCTAAGAGCACATATTAATATTTGTTTGACTAAGTCATCAAGAAAATATTTGAGTACATCCAGTAAATTCTGTTTGAGAACGCAAAGAAACACACCTAACATATGAAAGATTTGCAATAAAAAGTCTAAGCTCTTTTAGAAAAAAGTTAGAGTACTTGAAAAGCAGAGCCTTTGTATGTCGTAATGACAGGGCCATTACTCTGTGTCCTTGGCCAAGAGCTTAAACTCTCAGACCTGTTTTGCAGCATCCAAGGAAATGTTTTGAGGATTTGCTGACAGGATGTCTATTAACAGGTGGTACTTCATAGGTGGTCAGCATATGTTAACTTCTCTCTCTAAAATAACCTGAGAGTGTTAGGAAGCCAAGGCATGCTGACTTGTTCTTTGTTAAACTTATTCCTGTTATGCTCAAAACTTAGTTCTGAAGTAATACTTGCCATTTTAAGTTCTGATGGGTCACAAAAGCTGTTAGATTTTTACTACATTATTGTAGTCATTTCTAGAATTCCCCACCCATTTATTTCTGGTGATTCTAAATATACATAAAATGGTTGGCAAAATAAAATCATGGTATGCTCTTTGACTTATTCAATACCAAACACAAAGCCAGGAGTATTAGAAAGACTTTGCTGTCATGGAGTACATCGAGCAGGAGTGTGGAGGTATAACTAATCACCTACCTAACACCCTTTCTGCCCATTCTTCAATCATAGCACCTCAATTTTGTTTAGATGAGAACTGTACTCAACTTCTCTTCTAGCTAAGGACCTTAGTCTTCCCAATACCATGTAAGTGACAGTATACAAAATGAAATTTCCCAGGAAGTTACTGTTTTCCAGAATTGAAGGAACAGGCCAGCTGAGTTTTTTGCCCTTCATTCTTCACTCAACCCAGAATGTGATACCTGGGATACCATGGCCAGACCGTGCACTTCTCTAAGAAAGAGGGAGCAGGAAGATGGATGGAGTCATTACTCGAAGTCATTTTTGAGTAGCTGAAGCCCTGGACAATTTTCCCAAGACTTTTATAAGATGAGAAAAGCAAACCTATTAATTACTTTCAAGCCACAATTTGTCAGGTCACTTGCCTTAGAATGCCTTCCTAATTGCTAAAATAGGAATGTCACAGGATACTAGTTGAGATTTCTCTTTTAGTTCAGGAATCATAGCTGAATTTTGTCAAATATGAGGACAGAATATAATAAATGTACCCCATTGTATGCCCACAGAACCTTCAGTGTTTGAGGCCAGCAACCCTGTTAAAATGCTTGATGAGAAGCCAGTGTAGAGACACTGGTCTATAAGTAGCTATAATACAGCCAATCATTATAAAGGTAGGACTAGAAGAGAGAAGAGGTCAGCATCTAGAAAGGTGTCTGATTTTGGAGATGTGACTAATTTCTCTCTTAATCATTTCCCAGGAAAATACCTTTATCCTCAAAGCTGAAGTTAAGAGGGTCTGGCACCAAAAATCACTTATAAAGCCTAGAGGTGTCTAAACCATGTTTACCTCCACTGAGGACTGATTGATTGCCTTTCCTTTGAGAATGATTGACTATGATCCAGTACCTGATGCTGCTGGGGCTTGTAGAAAGGATCAGCAGAGAGATGGCTGAGCCAACAGAATACACACACAACGGAACATCCTGTTTATCTTCTATGTGGGACAGCAAATATATATGAGTTTCATGTATTTGGACAGCACAGAAAGTGGCTGACCTGCCTGCAGGGCAAAGTCTAGGCTTATCTCTAGCCAGCTGAACTAAATATGAATTCACTTGAGGATGATTTTCAGGACACGCACAAAAAAAAAAAAAAAAGAAAAAAAAGAATTTCATGCAATTCAGCAAATACGTGACAGTGCCTCCTCGAGTAGCCACACCCTGTTAATGTAATTGCATTTTATTGTCACTTTCTGGGCGTGAGGCCAGAGAAAATCCAAATGATTAATTTAGAAGTGATGTGTGTTCCTTTTGGAAACATAAGAAAGACTTACCCCAACTTCTGGCGGAGGATCCTTATGTTCTGGTAGGACGCTGGTTCGAACCTGTGGAGAAAAACATTTTCTATAAGACTCTGGAGTGCAAACTAGAGCAGAAGCCTCACACAGATGCTGGGTTTCAATTTCCTTCATCTCGCATCAATTCAGACTCTGTGGTTAATCATTAATGAAGTCACCTGTGTACAACACCCAGGGCAGCACAATGAAGCTGTGCTGTTACAGTTTCTGAACTTCCTGATTTTCCAACTGGACAGAGTTGCCTAGATCCTTATCCCATCTCCTCTTTAATACAGAGATAAACGGGATTTAGGCAGATCTCTTTAATCTCCTAAAAAGGCAATCTTCATTCAACATTCAAGGGAAAGGAAAGAGCTTGTATAAAGAAAGCAATTCCATGAATACACAATGAATGTTCCCAACACGAAGAAATGATAAATGTTTGAAATTATGGTTATGCTAATTACTGTGATCTGATCACAATACATTATATGTATTGCAATGTCACTATGTACTTCATAAGTGTGTACAGTTATATGTCAATGTAATTTTTTTAATTAAAAAATTATTCTCTGAGTAAGTGCCCACACTCACATTTCTTATAGGGCGTCTTTCCCGCTTGAGAATTCTGGACAGACAACATCATCTGAATTTACCAGAAAAGCAATTCGCAATTGTGGGAGAGAGGATTATGTGAGATGACCAGTCATCTGAGCAAGCTTTCCAAAAGAGTGTTCTAGCTGAAACCAATTAACTCTTTATATAACAAAGAGACATACATCTTCTCCTGAGTGGTGATTTTCAGTCCTGGCTGTACATTAGAATCACTGAGGACCCTTTCAAACCCTTGGTGCTCCCTGCTGCCTCCAGATACTCTGCTTCTAATGTACAGCTACTGACTCTATGGCTCTCTTAAGAAAACATGTTTCAAATGAAAAAAAAAAAAAAATCATGATTACCTTTCTCACTTCAGAAAAAAGATAGTGAAAGTGAGAAAAACCAAAAAACTTTTATCTAGTACATATATCTAGCATATGTCAACAACTTACTATCTAGTATATATAAAAAAAAACTTATCTTAATTTGAAATAAAGATGAATTAAACAAGTGAAATGAATACAAAGCAATATATAGGCATATCCTGTTTACTTGGAGAGAAGGGAAATTGGAGGGGAAGAATCAAGGAGCAACATCCTAAAACACTTAAAGGATCAAGATTTTAGGGTAATATTTTAACAAAATCCCTTTAATCATACGTGTCTTGAAATCCCTTAAGTCTTGACATACCTGACCATACCAGGTCAATCCTCCCAGTTTGAAGGGATGCTTCTAATACCCCTAATAATGTCAAAAGACTTGAATCAGCTCCTCATGGCCTGCTAATCTTTAACACAGTTGCTAATTCCTTGAAAAAAGCTGCAAGCTATAATAAAATGTGTCTGAACTTCTAGCTTAATACGTTTTGTTTCTTTATGACAGATATGACACTATCGCTTGCACAATTTGTCAGTCATTATAACTCAAAATTGTTCACTCAAGCATAAATAAATGATTGAGATATCACAATGGAGTAAACACAATTTGTAGAACACACTCAACTCTTCAACTCAGGACTGCATGACAGAGCACTCTCACTGGCTAAGAGCATTTGCAGTTCGGTAGCTGCATTAACACTTTTTTGGCCCAGATGTACCGTTCAGTCTCATTACCTGAAAGTCATCAGCTGCCCTCAAAGGATAAGGGAACTATATATTATAAATAGTGTGCTGTGGTGGACAATGTTGTGTGGGTATTTTATATAGAGAGTATGTACAAATATGGTTTCTTCCTCTATGTGTGTATATGTATAGTTTATTGTATGACATACACATGTATATAGTATAAAGTGCTATATATATAATGAATATTCATATAAAATGCACCATATAATGCACATATGTGTACATATATACATTGTTTAAAATATTGACAGCCAAATAACATTTTCCAAAGATACACACTTGAATTTACAAATTAAAAAAAAGAAAAAGTCAGAAATTGCTAAGAGGGTCAACATACATAGAGTTTTATCAAGTATTTGATTTGGGTCATACATTTCACTATAAAACTATGTGATCTAATGTTGGATAAAGGTAGAAAATTTTTGACAGTTCCTGCAACACAGTCCATCAAACTCCTACATTTTAATAATTTTATAAGTAGAATATGTATTTCTTATAATTATCAATAAACTACAGAAGAAAAAGATTTCTTATCTTCTTATATATATGTGTGTGTGTGTGTGTGTGTGTGTGTGTGTGTATTTTATATTCTTTAACTCATTACAGATGTTATGGTACATAGGTATATCAGTGATGCTTTTCTTATATAAAATACACCCTTCATTACAGTGAGCACAAGCTAGGTAGCAAGCACCGCATTTGTCAGTGAATAACGCCCCAGTGTTTCTTGTTGAGACTTCAGAGTCTAGTGAGTGGGACACGTGTGAAAAAGTTAGCACAATGCAATAAGTGCTATAATGGAAATATGGGCATTTTCCTGCGGGCATTTAGAATGAAGAATAACTATTTCATCCTGTGAGTTTCAGGAGAAGTTTCCCAAAGGAGGTAGTCTGGGTTTTGAAGGATGAGTAGGAGTTTTAGTCAAGGAAGGATATAATAAAACAAGCAAAGTTTTATGTAATAAGCATGTGTCAGAGTTATAAGAATTCAGGGGGTAGGGCATAAGATTTGAAACATGGCAGATTACGTGGGCCAGTAGTAAACTGCCAAAACCACAAAGTAGCCCCTGGATCTTATCAGGCTCAGCCTAGATGAGAGAATTTACATGAAAATAGAAAACGACTGGCAGCTTCAAAGCAGATTACATGCTTATAATCAACATTTAAATATTATGTTGGCAGAAGTAGGAGAAACATCAGTAATGGGATAAAGAATATAAAATATATATACATAAAAGAAGATAAGGAATCTTCTTTTCCTTCTGTAGTTTATTGATAAGAAATTATGTATTCTACTTATAAAATAAAATGTAGGCGTTTAATGGACCGTGTTGCAGAAATTGTCAAAATTGGCTACTATAAAAATTGATGTCGAAACATATGAAGAGATATGTAAGTCAACAAAACTGAGTATCCCAATGCTTTTCATCCAGAGAGATGGTGTTGTCCTGGTTTTCCCTCCACTGGAGGTTGGCTGCCACAAAGAATTTGTCCTGTATAGAAATAGACTTTGTACACCTGCCTCTTTAAATCTACAAAGCATTTCAAAGAGAAACCTGCATACATTTTGGTATTAAGAAATAATTCTGAGGATTTTTCTACTCTTGAAATTAATTTGCAGATAACTCACGCCTTCTTAAGCTAAAAGGCATTTTTTCCTCTAGCTCTTCCAATACATATGATCACCAAGAGGCAAAAGCAACAAAAACGAACAAACAAAACACCAGAGCTCAGTGGTGTTCAGGAAATAGTAAGTATTCTGTTGATGCTATTGAGGCCCTGCAGGAAATGGCTGGAGTTACATATATTTGGGGAATTGGTTGGGGCCATTTACTGTAGAGGGCCGTTTGCCATGTTACAGAAGTGGAGTTTTATTCCACTGAATTATTCCAGGCAATAGGAAATCAGGGAAGGCATTGAATAGTGGAGTGGCATGTTCAAAGTCCTTGACACATCCCAACCCTTCCCGAGCCACCTTGGGAAAGTCACCGAACCTCTTCATGCCAGTTGCCTTTCAGCCTTTGGGTCAGTTATTTAACATGGGGTGAATAATAGATCTCAGAAGTGGTTGTATTCTCTCCTTTTCAGCACTGCAAACAGTATCTGACCCGGAGAGAGAAGAAAGTGTGTGAGAAAGAAAGGAAAGGGGGAAGAGAGAAAATGAAGAGGAAAGAGGGGAAGAAAGAAAGGAGAAAAGAAAGAAGGAAGGGAAGGCAGAGAAAGGAAGGAAGGAGGATCATGAGACAGAGAGGAAGGGAGAGAGGGATGAATATGTCACTGAAAAATACTGAGCCCTGGACAGATTTAGATGAGACCTCTTGGTGAGAAAGGGATCAAGCAAAGGCTGTCACTGTAGCATTTGGAATATTCCAGTTCACCGACAATGTCATGCCTCCTGAGAATTGCAAGCTTTCCTTAGGAATTCATTTTCCCTTTTTTGGTCTTATCAGCAGTTCTTCTTTCTATTTTTCTTCACTCTTCCCCTCCCTGTCCCTTCCTGGAACATAAGAATGTCTTCCTGTCTACAAATGTAAAATGTTATTACAGCTTCCTTTTGTCTAGACTTTTATGATGTTAAATAAAGCAAGGCAGACCAATTAATGGTAGTGATCATGTTGAAAATCATGTTACCTATTCCATCTTGAATATTTCTTAAGGTTCATCTAAAACAAATTTCCTCCTTCTTTATCAATCCCAGAAGTTCAAAAATTAAACTAAAATTAACTTCAAAACAAAACCAAACCAGGTAGCACATAGGGGGTTATTCTCACTCTTTCATGGAATTTCTAGAAACTACTTCACAAATATGAATTGTTCCCAAGCAAGAGGCTGCTTTGGCTACCAATGCAGCAGTTGAACATAGGAATTTAATGCTCAAATTCATGCAAGAGAAACTCCTCAGACTAGTCAGCCTTGTTACAACGAGTATGGGCACTGCCGCCCTGAGGGTGAGAGGAGGGTAAGGACTGCTCCATTTTTTGTTGGTGAGTAGTTTAAAATCAGGCAGTGGGGCTGCCTGAAATGCTAGGAGTCTGCTGGAGATCCAGATCCAGAGAAAGAGAAGGTCATGCCGTCCTAAGTCTGCACACTAGACTGGCAGAACCTGAATCTGATACAAGTGTATCTGCTCAGTGGTAGGTGAGGAAGAGGCATCCTCCCTCTGGACAATCTCAGCTGTCCAGGCAGAGGGAAAGACATTGGCTATAGTGGAGGAATACCTCTTGGGAGAGAGAGAGCCCAGATCCTCTTCCAGAAAACTGTCACATCTGGAAATGTCACTGATAATAAATGTGTCTCATTTCTCAAAAAAAAAAAATAAAAGTTATTCTAATTTTCTATGTTTCTCAAATTAGAATATCTCATCACATTTACTTGTTCTACTTGGGAGAAGACACAGAAGTATCTTAATAATCAAACATTAAGGCCGGGCGCGGAGGCTCACACCTGTAATCCCAGCACTTTGGGAGGCTGAAGTGGGTGGATCATGAGGTCAGGAGATTGAGACCAGCCTTGCCAACATGGCAAAACCCTGTCTCTACTAAAAAATACAAAAATTAGCCATGCATGGTGGCATTCGCCTGTAGTCCCAGCTACTCAGGAGGCTGAGGCAGAAGAATCAATCACTTGAACCCAGGAGGCGGAGGTTGCAGTGAGCCGAGATCCTGCCACTGCACTCTAGCCTGGGTGACAGAATGAGACTCTGTCTCAAAAACAAACAAGAAAAACAGAACAAAACAAAACAAAAACAGCCAAACATTAAAATTTGACTATGACAGAAATGTTCTGCCCCCCCTTCACAGTATGAATTTTCTAGAAGGAAGCTGCTCAACCAGGATTCTATATCCTAGGAATCCTTGCTCCCAGGTGCGGCCACGTAGCTAGTTCTTACCAATGAAATGTACATGCAAGTGCGATTTGCTGTATCCAAGCTGGATTTTGCAAAAGTTAAATATAGTACACCCTCTCCACCATCTCATTCTTCTTCCAGTGACCATACAGAGGAGTCCAGTCTTTATGTGGTGGCTGGGCTGCACCTGAGTCCCAAAATTACTACATGGAAGAAAGCCATCAGCCAACCATCACTACTGGTAGTAGACTGTTAAATGATTGTGTTAGTTTTCTACTGGTGTGTAACAAATTTCCACAAACTTGGCTGCTTAAAAACAACATCCATTTATTTGTTCACAGTTCTGTAGGTTAGAAGTCCAGGCACGATATGGCTGGATTCTCCACTCAAGTTTCACAAGGATAAAATCGAGATGTCAGCAGGCTGTGTCCTCATTTAGAGGCTTCACTGGAGAAAGATGTGCTTCAAAGCTCCCTCAGGCTGTTCTCAGAATTTAGTTTCTTGCAACTCTTGAACTGTGGTCCTCATTTTCCTGATGGCTGTTCACAGGAGGCTGCTCTAAACTCCTGGGACCACAAACCAGCAGCCCTTGCCATGTTCCCTCCTCCTCCAAATGTAGCAACAGAGAATCTCCTCAGCGTCAAATCTTTCACAAACGTCTGCTTTTAGAAAGAACTCACTCTCTTTTAAAGGATTACATGATTAGGTCAGGCTCTCCTCGGATGATCTCTCTTTCAACTGGGCTATACAATACGACCTAATCATGAGAGTAGATGCTGTCATATCACAACATTGAAGATTATAAGTGATGTACACCATGGAATGGTAATTTTGGGAACCATCTTAGAATTCCATCTGCCACAATAATCAAGAAATAAACATCCATTGTGCTAAGACACTAAAATGTGGGTGTTTACATTTGTTTTGACAGCCACAATAATCTAGACCTTCCTTTAAAAAACTATTGTGTGTGTGTGTGTGTGTGTGTGTGTGTGTGTGTATAATTGCACTTTAGATTCTGGAATACATGTGCAGAACATGCAGGATTGTTGCCTAGGTCCATACATGGCAATGTGGTTTGCTGCCTCCATCCCCTCATCACCTACATCTGGCACTTCTCCCCATGTTATCCCTCTCCATCCTCCTTACCCTCCACTGTCCCTCCTCTATTCCCCCACAACAAGCCCCAGGGTGTGATGCTTCCCTCCCTGTGTCCATGTGTTATCATTGTTCAACACCCACCTATGAGTGAGAACATGTGGTGTTTGATTTTCTGTTCTTGTGTCAGTTTGCTGAGAATGATGGTTTCCAGATTCATCCATGTCCCTGAAAAGGACATGAACTCATCATTTTTTATGGCTGCATAGTATTCCATGGTGTATATGTGCCACATGTTCCTTGTCCAGTCTATAATCAATGGGCATTTGGATTGGTTCCAGGTCTTTGCTATTGTAAACAGTCACAATGAACATGGTTGTGCACGTGCCTTTATAATAGAATTATTTATAAACCTTTGGATATATACCCAGTAATGGGATTGCTGGATCATATGTTCTATTTCTAGGTCCTTGAGGAATTGCCACACTGTCTTACACAATAGTTGAACTAATTTATACTCCAACCAACAGTGTAAAAGTGTTCCTATTTCTCCACATCCTCTCTAGCATCTGTTAGACCTTCCTTTAAAAGACTATTATTAGGTTTTGAGGGAACACGTGATATTTGATTACATGGATAATTTCTTTAGTGGTGATTTCTGAGATTTTGGTGTACCCATCACCCAAGCAGTGTATGCTGTACCCAAGGTGTGGCCTTTAATCCCTCACCCCACTCCCATTCTTCACCAAGTCCTCAAAATTTATTGCACTATTCTTATGCCTTTTTGTCCTCATAACTTTGCTCCCATTTATAAGTGAGAGCATATGATGTTTGGTTTTCCATTCCTGAGTTACTTCACTTAGAATAATGGTCTGCACCTCCATCCAGGTTGCTGTGAATGCCAATATTTCTTTTTATGGCTGAGTAGTATTCCATGGTCTATACATATATATCACATTTTCTTTATCTACTCATTGGTTGATGGGCATTTGGGCTGGTTCCATATTTTTGCAATTGCAAACTGTGCTGCTATAAACATGTGTGTGCAAGGGTCTTTTTCATATGACTTCCTTTTTCTCTGGTAAGATGCCCAGTAGTGGGACTGCTGGATCAAATGGTAGATCTACTTTTAGTTCATTAAGAAGTCTCTGCACTGTTTTCCATAGTGGTTGTACCAGTTTATATTCCCAACAGCAGTGTAAAAGTGTTCCCTTTTGACCACAACCACACCAGCGTCTGTTTTTTTTATCTTCTTGTTTTTTAATTATGACCATTCTTGCAGGAGTAAGGTGATATCACACTGTAGTTTTGATTTGCATTTTCCTGATTGTGAAGTTGAACATTTTTTCACATGCTTGTTGTCCATTTATGTATGTTCTTTTAAGAATTGTCTATTCATGTCCTTAACCCACTTTTTGATGAAATTGTTTTTCTTCTTGCTGCTTTGTTTTAGTTCCTTGTAGAGTCTGGATATTATCCTATTGCCATAGTTTTCAAATATTTTCTCCTACTCCATGAGTTTTCTGTTTACTCTGCTGATTATTTCTTTTGCTGTGAAGAAGCTTTTTGGTTTAATTAAATCCCATCTATTTATCTTTGTTTTTGTTGCATTTGCTTTTGGGTTCTTGGTCATGAATTATTTGCCTAAGTTAATGTCTAGAAGGGTTTTTCTGATGTTATCTTCTAAAATTTTTATGAATTCATGTCTTAGACTTAAGTATTTGATGGATCCTGAACTGATTTTTGTAGGAGATCAGAGATGAGGATCCAGTTTATTTCTTTTACACATGGCTTGCCAATTGTCCCAGCCCCATTTGTTGAATACAGTGTTCTTTCCCAACTTTTTTATTTCCTACTTTTGCTTGCTTTGTTTAAGATCAGGTGGCTGTAAGTATTTGACTTTATTTCTGAGTTCTCTATTCTGTTCCATGGGTCTACACACCTATTTTTATACCAGTACCATGCTGTTTCTGTGGCTATATCCTTATAGTATAGTTTGAAGTTGGATAAGGTAATGCCTCCAGATTTGTTCTAATAAAATTTTGAATTTATTTAACGTATGGTTATGAGGAAATAAAGCAAAGTAGCTAACACTAAATCTTCATTTACTGTTTTAAGGCCAGCAAACATGTATCAAGCACATATTGTGATTCAGCCACTAGTATAAGCACTGGCAATCTCAGAGAGTAAGAGATTAAGAAACCAAGGTATATTTTATCCATACACAATAACAATGTTATGGCAGGAGTCAGATATCTAATAGTAATTGCTGAGAATCTTCAGTTTTCAAAAATCAGATAGTCTTAGATAATAGTTTTCCAGTTGTCTGATTTTTATTTTGCATGGAGAAAATGATGCCTGTACAAACCTAAATGATTTAGACCACAGACTCTTAGATATGAAAGGAATCTCTCAACCAAAAAAAAAAAAAAAAAGGTAGCCCATCTATACAATATGAAAATTATATCTAAAATATTCCTGGGAAGTACATTTAACATTTCTTCAACATTTGGAATTTCTAGCTTACTATTTCATAAATCAGTATTATAAAGGTAGTGTTACAAACTCACATGCCCAAAGGCTCCACGTAGGTTAAATTAATGAAAGGAGTGGGCTGGGTGTTTGACACAATAGGAACTGGAGAGGACTCTGGCAAAATGGAATCACATTTCTAGTCTGCAAGGAGTGACAACTACCCAGCTTCAAAGGATTGAAAAAACTCCAAAAATATTTCTTCAAATATCAATAATGGATAGATATTAATTCTTTTGAAAGTGGGCTATTATTACAATTTGCTGAGTTTTACCAGAAACATGGTTTGTAAATAAGGTGAGTGGACCAAAGCAAGCCCACTACTATTTTAGTAAAATTTTTTTAATGTGCTATCCTAAAACAGTTGTTATTAACCTTGACAACACAGTAGAATTGCCTGTAATATGTTTTCGGTTTTGTGTTTCTTTTTAATGTCAATTCACAGGTCATACCCCTGAATAATTAAATTAGAATGTCCAAGGGAAGGACCCAAGCATCAGTATTTTTAAGGCTAACTCTCCACTTGATTCTAACATGCAGCCAAAGATAAAGTTAATAACTGTTGCCATAAAACAAATGAGATTACTTTTTGGCCAGAATGAGCCTCACAAACTAGCTCTAAGTTCTGTGAGGAGTCTTAAAAACATATTGTGCCATGTTCAAGCCATCAAATACGGTTCCCTATGAGAAGGACACACAAACAAATTTAACACAATCTCAGAGCTGAAAGGCTCTTAGAAATTTTTAGAAAAGGTTCCTTAAATTTTAGTGTGCATACTCATCACCTGCTGGTCAACAGCTGGTCAAGAGGATGGTCTCCATACCATCCCCTAGAAGTCTGTTAGAAATGCAGGATCTCAGGTATACCCCAGACACATGAATTATAGTGTTCATTTTGGTAAGGTTCCCAATTCATTCATATGTACATTAATGTTTGAGAAGCTCTGATTTGGAAGAATGCTCATGGGTGAAATGGGTTATAATGAGAACAGTAGATCTTCATTGCCCCTAAACATGCCTGAAAGAAATGAGGTTTATTATTTCCATTATGAAGATTTTTTTTTAATGTCAAGCAACTGTAAAAGCTCCAGATGACATCTTCCAGCAGACAGGTGGCCCCTTTTTATGTGTGGCAAGTGGCAGGTGGAGTGAGGGGTAGGGATTCACTCTTCAATCAAGTCAGAGATAGATCTGGGACAGAGCTGGGCTGGAATTGTTGGTACAATTCAGTGTCATTGGCTGAAATGTGTTTCTCCAACATTCATACACCGAAGCTCTAACTCCAAAGTAGCTCGGAATGTGATTATTTGAGACAGCACCCTTAAAGAAGTGATTAATTGAAAATGAGACCCATAGGATAGGGTGCTAATCCAATGTAACTGATGTCTTTGTAAGAAGAGATACTAGAAAAGCTCATGCTCAGAAGAAAGACCATGGAAAGAGGCAGCAGGAGGGCAGCTGCCTGCAAGCCAAGGAAAGAGGCATCAGAGATGCCAGCTTTGCCAGCACCTTGATCTTGGATTTCCAGACTCCAGAGCTGTGAGAAAACACGTGTTTCTTGCATAAGCTACCAGTCTGTGGTATTTCTTATGGGTAGCCCTAGCCAACTAGGACCCTCAGTCCACCTGTGTTGTCTGGTATGGCCCTCTGTGATTTTCAACCAACAGCCTGACTGGCCTTTGCTTCTCAGCCCTGAAAAAGTGGAGATTGTAAGAAAATCCTCCATACTTCTTTAGAATTACACACTACACAGCCTCAGAATCTGATAAAAGTCTTCAGGAGACCAGCCATGAGTTTGAATCTCCTTTAGTCTCCAAATCTGTCATTTCAACTATGCATGAAAACCAGAATCTCTACTGAGTGCTACACCTGCCAGCTGCCACCTTCTGTTTGGCAAAACCTTGATATTCAGACTCCTAGCCACAAGGAGACTCTGTGAATGCCTCCAGGTGAAAAATGGCATTTTAGTTTCTCAGTGTCAACTCAGCACTCCCTCTAGGGCATCTCTTGCCTGTTGTCAGTTTCTCTCTCTGGTTTCCTAAGCACTATGAAACTATAGGAACATTCACTCTGCTTTTTATAAGCCTTTGACCTGGTTCTTTAGCCTCCTGCAGAGTGTCAGAATTCACCAAATTTCACGTCTCTTCTGAGAAAAAAAAAAAAAAAAAAAAAAAATGGCCACTGACTTGAGGCCCCTGAAGTCTCCATTTCTCACTTCATCCAACACAACTGCTGAAAGCTTTGCTGATTTCTCTTTCTCCAAGCAGCAGCAGCAGCAGCAGCAGCAGCAGCAGCAGCAGCAGCAGCAGCAGCAGCAACAACGGCTCTCCGTCTAGGAAAAGGCCTATTTCTCAGCCCACTGTCAGAGTCAGTGAACACACTAGACAAGAATCATGGCTCCTGATAGCTCAATGTTAAAATGTCCTCTTTGTTCTGGAAATTTGGTTTCTCTAGTTATTTTTTCCTTGATAGCTTAACAGTGGTTTAAAACATGTGACTTTTGCAATCAGTCTAGCTCCTTTTCTAGGTGTTGCCAGAAGGAGCCCTGCTTGTCCCACCACACCCTACCCAAACTGAACTCCTTAACATCCCGAAAAGTTATTGATAAGCTAAGAAATCTTCCAGGCATGTGGTCCAAGGATGAAAAATGATATTCAACAGAGTACAGTTACATGGGATCTGGAGAGGGAAAAATGTCATTTAAATATTGGTCTGTCTATTGAGTTATGTCTTTGACAAACCGGTTACAAATGCATAACTACAGGTGGTTCTTTTGGTAAAAAGAGAGCTTACCCTGAAGCCTAAACACCATCCCAATTAACCAATTTGGATAAACAATAATTGTTGAGTGGGATATGCTATCTAGGGTTTTACTCACTAAATGTGATCATCGTTCCAATATCAAAGCACATTCTACCAAATTTATGTACATTCAACAGACTTCCACACCAAAAAGAAATACTAGTTGAGACAAATATAAGCACTCTTTTAGTTTGGATGCTCCAATCTTAGATGTTTTCCATTTCTCTAAAGCAGTGATGTTTACACCACAGCTCCTAGTCACATGAGTCTCTTTATGTTTAATTGGTGGCTCTTTAAAACTTCTAATTTCTCTATATGAATGTGCCATTATACTAAATTCTATCAGTCATACAGGACTCATGTAATTCTTTAGGTTAATAGTGACTGCAAGTGTGGCTCCAGAGTCATATAACTCTGAGTATCCCTGCCATTACCCACATTTTATTCTACTTCCCTTTCCAACTTTGACAGAGATCTATTACAAGCAGGTGAAAGAATACTAAGCTGCAACACTATCTATAGACATCGCCTTCTTTTATCAGAGAATCACTTGAAGATACAGGTGCTGCTGAAAACAAGAGATGCTAAGAATGAGGTTTTGTTTTCATGAAAGTAACGAGGTCTCCTGACAGCTTTTCTGAGAATAAGCGATACTGTCCTCCATACTACTTATTTCTGGGTCTTTCTGAAATGTAGCCAGAAACTACAATGGGAAAGTAACATTGTCTAGATCAGTTTTCTTGCACTGTGTTACAAACCAAGTCCTGTCCTATGCACTTAACTAAAGCAAGAAGGAGAAACCTCTAAAGAGCAGTACCAAGTAGGAGAGAACAACAGTTTTCCTGTAAGTGGTAAGGGATGTTTTCATATTTTGAAAATAGAAATAAAGGAGCTCTTTGCACTGTAAAGCCACAATCCAAAAATGTGTTTTATAGGCACTAAAGACAATAGCTGTAACTTGCTAAACAACTGTTCTTTATAAGCTGAGAACTCCATTCCTGCTGATTCCCAAAGCCTCACATGAGGATATTATTAACAAATGAAACACACATAGAGCTCAATTCAAAGCTCATGTATTCTACTAACAGTTGTTATCAAGTCAAACTTCCACCACTGCCTCCATCCGTTTCCTCTCTTTCTCTACCACTTTAATATGCAAAAAATAATTGTACCATCATTCTAAAAAGTGGAGAATCATCATGGCCAATCCATTATCCTCAGCATTAGACTTGGATGGTGTATATGCTATCCTAGAAACTTTCTGCCCTAGAAGTACTATAAAACTTATAGTTGATATAAAAGAATAATGGAACCAAGGAAATAAGAACTATGCTTAACCTTTGGGTTAATTATTTCAGGAGCACGTCAATTTTTTTTTTTTTTTACTTGTATTATCTCATTATAGTTCTATGTTGCATTATTATTGCTTTGCCCATTTTACAGATGAGAAAACTGGGTTTCAGGAAACTGGGATAATTTGCCCAGGGTAACTTCATTAGCAAGTTGCAGATTAGACATTAAATAGTCTCCTTCCAAAATCTGCGCCATTTCCATGGCTATGTGCCTCTTCAAAGCCCAGACTGATGGTAACTTTAATTGTCTTCCCTAGCGCTGCTTCATGAGAATTTTATAAAGCAAATATCTATTAGCCTCAGGGACTAGAAACAGACACGATTTATCACACTACCAGACTCAAAAACACCATTGTTAGGTATTAACAGCCCCCAATTAAGACCACAGTCATGAGTTAATGAACAAGCCATTAGACAGAAAACGGTAATATGAACAAAAGCACATGTCTACTAATTTGTTGCTCACTGAAAGTCATCAGTTCCCACAATAGCAGGCTAAATAATTTCTAAGTAGCTTTAAAACAAAACTATCATGATACTGCTTATGTATTCCAGATCATTTACAACCCAGACTTTGGTAACTATAGTCAAAAGATCACTGATCCCCCCAAAAAATTAACTGGTTTACATAATCAGCCTACAAAGTATATATTTACATGAATTGAAAAAAAAAAGTATAGGGGAATGGAGTGGAGGGGCTTTCAATGTAGCTGTTGTCCCATAAGCGTCCTGTTTGTTTCTAGGCAAAACTGGGATAACTGCAGTAGATCCATTCTGAGGTCACAATAGCTTCTTTCTCTGTAGAATTCTCCCAAAGCATCTCCTAGTTTCATGCATGGTTCTTAACATGAGCTGCACTTTAGAATCACCTGAAGAAGTTTAAAAACTACTGATGCCAGAGCCCTACTTGTGTATACTCCTTTAACTGGGCCATTCTAATCACTCAACATTTTCATTCACTGCTCTACTTAATTCTCAAAACAACCCTGTGAAAAAACTGAGGCTCAAAGTGTAACTTTCAACCTGTAAAAAAAATAATAATAATACTCAAAGAGAAGTAATTTTCTTCACAGCTTATGTGGCTAGTAAGTGAAGGAAGAAATATTTCAACTTGAATCTGCTGTATTCCGAAACCAATGCTTTTAACCCTTCTGCTATGTTGCCTAAAACTTAGGGCTAAAGTCACAGCACAAGTCTACTACACAAAGACTATGGAGGGCAGTTAAAGACAGAGGGAATTGTGATAGTAGCATTCTAAACAGGCACTAGACCCATGTGTTTTCCCTAAGAAACACTGTTTTGCAGTGTCTGTGACCCACCGCATGACCATCTCAATGATATTTTAAAAGAGCAAAGATATTAAATTCAATGTCATGAACTCTTCTGAGGATGAAATTAAGGAAATTTAACCAGTTTCTAGAGAAAAAAAAATATATGTCAAGTTTCAAAAGACTGACAAAATTAAGAACAAAATTTCATTATGTTGAGGGCTTCTTTTCCTACAGTAAAGCAGCTACACACTAGAACCGAGTCCTTGTGGATAGCAGCTGAGAGATCGATTTCCCACATTTCAACCCAGAAGTCAGCCATTCTCAAGTGTGATCCGATCAGATCTGCAAGGTCAAACCTATATTCACAATAAAATTCAAATAGCATTTTCTTTTTTACTCTAATTCCTTCACCAGCATACAGTGGAGTTTTCCATACACGAAAAGACATGAGACGTCACAAGAGATTGAATATGGAGAAGCAGACGTGACAATGCAGGTCTCTCCTGTTGATCAGACATTAAGGAGACTTACCACTCTCTCAGTATATATATTTTTTGGTTTTCCAAAACAAAATTTTCAAAAGCATGTGTTATTTAACATATAATGAGTTTATTATTTGCCATTTTAAATGAATTCATAAATATGTTTTTAAATTTTGGAGTTTTAATTTCTTATATGAGAAATATTCATAGTTACTATGACTATAAATATAAGCTCTTTGGGATTCTCGATCATTTTTAATGTAAAAGGGTCCTAAGACCAGTGTTTGAGAAACACTGCCACAGGTGGGTTTCAGCATTACATCAGTCTTACCCTTTTTAAGACAGCTTCTTTTCAGAGCCTCTTTTAGAGGTGGATGTGATGATCACCACAGACACCCAATAATCCAGCCAGCCTGAACCGCTAAGACTCCCTGAGCTTTCCTTGCTGTCACCTCCTTCCATGCCTTTGCATGTGCTGATACGTCCTTTTAAGTACAGGAGATATAATCATGAACAAGAAATGATCACTTTATGGACTACATACATTCTAGCATCAGGAAGAGATGGAAAATATCACAATGTGTAAAGAAAATAAAATATTAAAATAGGGGAATAAAACACAGTGTAACGAGGTGGAAGTGCGTTACCTACAGTGGTGAGGTGGGGTTTCCCTGAGCAGGTAACTTTGATGCAGAGGACCCAGCCCAGAGAAACGAAGGGAGAACAGTATTTCAGGCCAATGCAATGTCAAGTGCGAAGGCACTGAGGACCACGTGAATGAAAAACCAAAGAGAATGAAGGGGAAAGAAGTGAGAGGCTGGGTGGAAGAAAGGCAGGGCTCTGGGCACATAGGGTTTATGTTACAATTACAATGGGAAACTCTAACTGGGTTTTAAGCCAAAAAGTGATGTGATAATTTTTTATGCATTAAAAATATTACTCTGATGCGTGGAGAACAGACTGCAGGAGGTCAAGTGTGGAAGGATAAGCAATTTGGAGCCATTTACAAATTAGAGCCCTTTAAAAATCATCATTCTTCTACTTTTTCTGGAGTCAGAATCAAGCCAGATATGCAAGTTTTTACAGGAATAATCATTGGGTAGCCTTGAATTGTTTCCAGATATTTATAGAAAGCAGTTTAATACTGACAGAAAAATTAAAGTGAGTATATAAATTTTCTCTAAATATAATTACATTCATCTATGAGGACAATAATGCTCTCAACTGGTCACAAGGATTCTTGTGGATTAATAATTACATAAATAAATTTAGTGGTAAATAATATTACACTATTTATACTCTCTTCCATTGTAAATATTAAAGGGCAATACAGCCTTTGAAATGAAAGCATATTCAGAAAAAGCATTCTAACTTAAAACATGAAGGAAATCAATTCTCTGGAAAAATTTATCAACAGAGTGATAATAAAAGAATTATAATTACTAATAAAAGTCCTATGAATAAAATTATTTATGAATGGCTTCAGCTCTTCTGGCAGGTACCTGTGGCAGTACTATATAGAAAGTATCTTCATTGTTACTTACCTGAGTTTGAATCATATCAGCAAGCAATGAGTCAAAGACCCATGAATAGCAAATAATGACGCATGTGTAAAAGAATACCAAATGGAAGAACAGCACCTTTAATTTTAAAACAAACTCCTTCTTTCTAGCACCTAGAGGCCCGTTAGCAGGAATTTTGAGAAGTAGCTTTCCATCTGGGCACAATTTTGTACATCACTGGACCTAGATTAAAATATCTTGAAAATCCATCTCTGGGTTTTTTAAGTTGTGAAACATTTTTCATCTGCACTGGAGCAAGAATGATAGCTGCCTGTGAGATGAGTCCCTTGCTTTCGAATCAGTTTTTCTGTTTTACAAAGTAAACTGTCAGTCAGAACCAGGGATGCATATACAAATGCATGTGCACATGCGTGCATGCACACACACACACACACACACACACACTCGGTGAAGCAATTCAGTTCCATTAAATGATAACCATTCAACAAATGTCAAAATATTCCTGTTTCCTTAAGCCATTGAAAAGCTTTTAAAATGCATCACCTGGGATGTTTAAGGACTTTAGTGTCTCAAGGAGACTACATTTGAAACCTAGAATTTTAACATTTAAAATTCTTAACAGTTGAAATATCTTTGTCATTTATAATGTATGTTTTGCAGGTAAAGTGGGTTTACACTCAGTATTCTTGCTGCCTCAGGGCTTAAAAAAGGGAACTAAATTGGAACTAATGGGTTCAGGCATTTTAGAGGAAACTACTTAAAACTAAATGCACTAAGCAATGTCCATTCACAGGAAAAAGAGAAGCAAGGAGCATTTTCATAAATTTATCCTATCAAATGTTGTACTTTTATTTTTTCCACTTCTTAAAGTGAATTATTTAATGCTGTCACAAAGAAGCTTTAAAACATCTTCAGATAATGTTACTCTTTATTTGCACAGACCAAATATCACAGGAGAAGAAATTCAAGAGATTTAATCTATATGGAACGGGGATTTTGTCTTTAAGAAGAGTGGTGTGTAAGTCAATAACAATTGCCTCTTAAAGGACAAGCATGGAGGGAGCTACCATTAATGGTGCATGCAATTTCTGTGGTGTAAATACTCTCATCTGGTCCATTTCCAGCTACTAACTTGAGATTGCTGACCACAGGGCTGGAAAGGAATATGTAGGATCAGCTCTCCAGGAAGAGTACAGCGGGCTCCAGAATACCACTATGGCATCACCTGGGAGTAGTCAACAGAGTGAACGTGTCTGAGACTCAGATCTACTGGGATCCTTGTGTACTTTGAGCCTGGCTGCAGCTGGCATAGGTATCAAGTTCAGAAGCACCTTAGTGCACTACTGTATATAACCATCAATAGTTTGAAAATATAATCATCTTTAGTCTCACATGCCAGAGGATATGACAAACGATTTATCTGAAATCAATGATTTTAATTAGGCTTAAGCTTAACAGAATATACGTGTCTGTTTGAGGGGTGACAAGCACTATCTATTCAATCAGATTCCCAGTAGTTGCAGAGGAATTCTTTTAAAACCAGTGGAAACTTTGGCCATGGGAAAGAAACACATCAAGAATCTGTTTTACCAGAATCAGTCTCA
This sequence comes from Saimiri boliviensis, assembly GCF_048565385.1. Taxonomy (NCBI): domain Eukaryota; kingdom Metazoa; phylum Chordata; class Mammalia; order Primates; family Cebidae; genus Saimiri; species Saimiri boliviensis. The sequence goes on along the minus strand of NC_133451.1, from coordinate 146,902,153 downwards.
CGACATAGTTGGGCTCCAGGGTCAGTTTTAAGTGCCCTGGCAGCTAGTGCTGAATGCTTCAAAATGTTCTCTATCTTTGGAGCTTCTAATTGTGATTCTTACAGGCCACAGATCATATTATGTGGCAAAGTTTAGAAAAGTACTCTTATAGAACCTGCCACAAAGCTGGGGGTTGGGGGGAAGGGGGGAAGCTGAGGCTGTCAGTGCATCCCCTGACCCATAAATAGGCTCATAACCACGGTTTCTGTATTGAAGTTTAAACTTAGAAATCATCCATTAAGGAATTTTAAAAATGTGCACCAATTAAGCCAATAGAGGTTTCTTTAAGGGTATTTGCCATGCAGACAATGTAGCCTTCTTAAGAAAAGCTAATTTTTCATACAGCTGTCTTGCATAATTTTAATTTCATAGCTTATTCCAAACTAAGCTATCTAACATGACAGTCTGTACTTATATTATACCATGTTTCAGGGACCTCAGATGATTTTATTTTCTGAAAAAGAAAGAAATACATGACACTATAATGAAACTCTATTCTCGGCTTTTTCCCCCCTTTAACATAAAACAAAAGGTGGAGGTATCTATGGCTAGACATTTAGTACAGATTTTGTAATAATAATTGAGTTAGTAGCCTTCATAGGCATATCAATATTCATGAAAACAGCAATGGCATAGAAAAGCATTAAAGGTTTTTATAAAGCAAGAGAGAAATATTTCTTAATGCTCTTGGAAAAATGAGTAAACTTGTCAAAGGGGAAGAAAACTAAAAGTATATATAGTTAAAAAAAAAAGTTGTTTAAAAAAGGGAAAAGGGTGCTTGAGCTAGCTAAACCCTTAGAAATAATTTAACAATTTTCATGTAAAGTTAAGGAAATTGAGGCTATTGGTGGCTAAATGACTGGTCCCAAGTCTCACAATTAGTTCATAACAGATCTGTGCCTAGACAATGTTTTCTTTTTTTTTGTTTAAAAACTTCTAAAACTACAGACATGCAACCCGTGAAAATCTGTAAAACACAGAGACATTACATGGAAGAGCTCATCTAGGATCCACTCTGATCAGAGGTGCTGAGCAGGGACCATGTGCGTCTGTCTGATTTAATTAGTTGGAGTCATATGCTTTGTTCTCTCTGTTCCTGCTCCTTAAAATGCAGCTGTTGGATCGGAAGCACTGGAATCATTTGGGAGCTTGTTAGAAATGCAGACACTTACGTCCTGCCCCAGACCTCTGAATTAGAATCCTTATTTCAAAACATCCTTAGGTGGTCCCTAAGTATATTAAAGTCTGAGAAGCCCTGAAACAATTGATGCACTCCTTGAAAATGAAGGAATGTTTTCTAAAAGATCAAATCTTTCTTTTCTATCTTTTATCTCTCACAGTCTGTTTTGCAGAAATTAAGAATATGGAAAAACAATAGCATATTTTGTTAAAATACATTAACTATATGTTACAATGTTATAGCAAAATAGGGTACTCATATATATAAGGAAAGAAAGACTTGTAGATAAATACCATATAATTCAACAGTGGAAGTTAACTGCATGATCTTGTCTTTATTACAGGTACTGAATCTAACAGTTTTTTGTTTATTTTTGTTTTTTTTTTTGTATTGTACTGCATTGACTCAATTGGTCCAGTGACTTCATTTTTTTCCAGCTTTATTGAGGTATAATTGACTAATAAAAATTAAATATAGTTACTGTATACAACTTGAGGTTTTGATGTATGTATACACTGTACAATTATGACCACAAACCAGCTATTTAACCTGTCCATCACCTTACATAGTTACTTTTGTGTGTGTGATGAGAACATTCAAGATCTACTCTCCAAATAACATTTAATTATACACTGTAGTATTGTCAGCTACCTTCACTATGCTGCATATTTGATCCCCAGAACTTATTTATATTATCACTGAAAATCTGTACCCTTTGATCAACATCTTTCCACTTCCTCCTCCCCCAGCCCCTGGCAAACACCATTTTAATTCTCTTCTGTTTCTGTGAGTTTGACTTTTTTGGATTCCACATGTAAGTGAGAATATATAGTATTTGCCTTTCTCTGTCTGACTTAGGATAATGCCCTCAAGGTTCATCTATTTTGTTGTGAATGACAAAATTACTTACTTTTCTATGACTGAATAATATTTCACCATATATGTGTATATGTGTGTCTATGTATAGATATATATACATACACACATAGACTTGTATGTGTATCATATGTGTATATGTGTGTGTATGTATATGTATATAGATCTCTCACAGTTTCCTTATTAATTCATGCATCAGAGGATACTTGGGTCATTTCCCTATCTTGGGTATTGGGTATTGTGGAGAATACTGCAATGAACATGGGCTTGAAGAGATCTCCTTGAGATACTGACTTTGTTCCCTTTGGATATATATTCAGAGGTAGAATTGCTGGGTCATATGGTAGTTCTAGTTTTAGAATTTTTCAGAAATCTCCATACTGTTTTCCATATTGGTCCCGCCAATTTACATTCTCAGTAAGAGTGCACAGGGTTCTCTATTCTCTACACTTCTTCCAGCACTTGTTATCTTGTATCTTTTTGATAACAGCCATTTTAACAGGTGTGAGGTGATATTGCATTGTGGGTTTAATTTGCATTTCCATGTTGATTAGCAAAATGGGGCACTTTTTTCTATACCTTTGGCCATTTATATGTCTTCTTTGGATAAATGTCTGCTCAGGTGCTTTGCTGTTTATTAAATTGAATTATTTGTGTGGTTTTGTTATGTTTTGTTCTGCTGTTGAATTGTGAGTTCTTTACATATTTTATATATTAGCCAGTTATCAGATATATGGTTTGCAAATATTTTTCCAATTTTATAGGTTGCCTGTTCATTTGTTGATACTGAGCTACCTTTAAGTAGTGAATGGATAAATCTGTTATGGAGCATCCACTGCTGGGCAAACACTCCCCTGAAAGCCAGCTAGAATTCTGGCCTTCTAAGACCTCCTAAGAATAAAGTATATAACTCAGCTGGCTGATTAATGCTCTTCTGCTACTTCCTGGGAAAAATGCAAAAAAAAAAAAAAAAAAAAAAAAAAAAAAGTCTGAGTATCCACAAATTCCCAAAGCAGCTGGAAGAGTTATAAAAAGAATGGAATTTCACCATTTTCATGAGAGCTTCTTCATTTCTCCCATTTTCTTTATTAATAGTGACCCAGATTAAAACATGCAATACAAAAACAAACAAACAAAAAATCTAGTCAACTGAGTCCTAATATTTGCTTGGGGTGGAGGATACTTTTCTTCCCTAACTTTATTTCTGGTCCTGTTGTTTTTCTAGTCCAAACTACCTTGGTTTTACTTCTCATCATACTCCCTCAATTATCTTATCTTTTATAATTTAGCCATTAATGCCAGCATTTATTTTACTCCTCATAACCCCAGATCTCCTATGTATACCTTAAGGATGTCTTTGCTTTCCAAACACCAGAGGGAAAGAAATATTGGTGCAAGTCTAACGGATATTTACCGTATATTCACATTTCCTGCTAAACTACTTATAGTTAGATTCTCAAACAATAAATTGCAATCTGAAATTTAAAAACAGTGACATTAAAAACACTTTGGAAATAGGGCAGGTCACTGGTGAAACCCAATCATCAAGGAAAAAGACACCTTGAAGCCTGAAAACCAGGTTCCTGTACATCCACCACCCAGTGAGAACGTCGGTGATGTCTTTTAGCCAATCAAATGGTGCTTTCTCCAGGCCTGCCCATACACCAGTCAGCATTCTGCTCACACAAAAATCCCAGACTCAGTTACACATTGGACTATCTGCTTCTGAGCCCCCTCTCAACAGAGGGCTACCCACTCTTGGATCCCCTCTGCTGAGAGCTTTTCATCTGTTGCTCAATAAAATTCTTCTCTGTCTTGCTTACTCTCTGTGGTCCATGTACTTCATTCTTCCTGGATGTAGGACAAGAACCTAGCATCTGCCAAACGGCAGGATTCAAAGGCACTATAATACCCAAATCCTCCCTCCCACTTGAGGGATAATGGGAGAGAAAATACCGCGGGGAGCCAAACATCCCTCTTTACCTTGCTACAGATGGAGAGAATGGAAAGAGCTGTGAGCCTTCTGGGGGCCCAGACCTTAGGACTCCTCAGCCAGAGCTGTAACATGCCCCTATCCGCCAAGCCATAGGTGGCAGGACTAAATGAGCTGGGACGCATTTCCGTTCGCTGCATGGCAGGAGGCAGGAACAAACGTGAGCTATAATATGAAGAAGCTGTACACACCCTAACTGTTTGCCACACCAGGCATGGGGGGAAGGAGAGAGCCAGATAATACCCAATGGGGCTTCACAGTTGCTGGAATCTCTGAGTTTGGGGCATGGCTGTGATTCCCCTCCCCGTCCAGATGCTGATGCCCAAGGCAGAAGCCAGTTGCCGCACACTGGGCCCAGCCACGGGCTGCGCCTGGCCAAATAAGCAGAGAAAGCCCAGGAGCCCAGAGTTGAGTGAGGCCCCAGGGAGAGGCGCCTCTGGCCAGCTACAGAGATTTCTGGCTGGCAGAGTGGCACCACTACCTGCAGAAAAAAATGCAACTTGACCAGCAACACAGAAAATCTCTTTCTGAGACTTCTCCTAATACAACCCCAATTTCTCCATCAGAGTCAATCACTGTCCTTCCGTAATGATTTTTCTTTTCCTTACAATATTACCAACAATAATGCAACCCTAAACAGAACAGTGTGGGTTTTCTTTTTGCCCACATTTTTACTTTAGATAAAATATATAAATAGTATATATATATATATATATATATATATATATATATATTCCTTTCTCTTTGTTTACTCAATTTCTTTTAGATTTATCCATGTTGCTACATATATCGAAGATTCATTTATTTTCATTGTCAGATAGTAATTTACTGTCTGACTGTACTACAATTTATTTATCCCTATTCCTCTTGATGGTTACTTGGGTTATTTCCATTATTAGCTGCAGTGAACTGCTGCTATGAAATTTTTGCATGTGTATCTGGAGACCATGCATAAATCACTTTCTAGGGCACAGACCCTAGAGAGTAACTGCCGAACCTTTAGAGATGACATCTACAACTGGGCTAGAATGCAAAACTGGTTTTCAAAATGGTTATATCATCTACCCTCAAAGCATATGAAAATTTTACATCCTTATCTATACTTGAAATTGTTAGACGTTTAATTTTTTGCCAACCATTGATATATAATTATATTTCATTCTATTTTTAATCAACGATTCTCTGATTACTAATGAAGTCAATTCCCAAATGTTTACTGGCCATTTGAATTTTCTCTTTGGCAAAGTGCTGGTTCAAATTTTTTGTTCTTTTTTTTACCGTATTTATCTCATCTTAATTTGTAGGCATCTTTTCTTCATTTTATATATATATGTGTGTGTGTGTGTGTGTGTATGTATATATACACACACACACATATATACATATATATACACAGATATATACATATATACATATATATATATATATATATATATAATGAATCTTAGTTCTTTGCAATTTATATGTGTTGCAAATTTCTTTCTCTACAACTTGTCTCTTTTTATGGTATCTTTTTCACCTCTCTTAGGAATTAACATATGAAATTGGTATGATAAAGTGAAGGAAAAAAGGAATATATAATGGTGTGCCTTTAAAAGACTACTTCTTGAAAATGAACCTAATATCATTATGTCCAATTTTGTATTCTAGTGATTTGTCAGCACTTACATATCTGATTTCAACCCAGAATTTCCTGTATTGCTTTGCAAATGCTTTTAATACTCTTGGTGTGTGTCTGAAACTTTCCCTTCCACAGAACCCCAACACCTAGTACTGACATGTATCTAACAAACTGACTTTGAAAAATGATGTGATTACGTGCCTTATGAGAGACTGGCCTATGCAAGTGTCCTCGCAGTTTATAACCAAAGGCAATTTTTAAAGACAATATTGCTGCTGTATGGAAATCTGCTCATCTACCCTGACATAAGCCCAACTAATGAATGAGTTGGCCTTTTTTTCCTGCCTTTCCAATTCAGTAAAGCAAGATTCTCAAAGCCTAAACTCCTCATGTATACTAAATATGCTATTTTATCTATATATTTTTATCTCTTATGATTATCACAAGCCATGAAAGACTTGCATTTCCTGATTCTAAATTTCACATATTGGAATTGGTACTAAATGAGCCAAGTGCTCTTCTACTTGTTCCTATGGATCCCACACTTCATCCTTTTCCCTCTTGCCTTCTGCTACTGGAGCATGGGCTCTGTGAACTACCTCAAAGGGCTTCCTTGTCCTCTGACTTTCACTTGGGTTTCCACAGCGTAGGTCCTGGCAGGAGAACGAAGGGTCCAGGAGGGGAGAAGAAGTCCCTCATCTTGCTGGGTAGCTTCTGACCAGCTGTGTCTCTTGACCAAGGCTGGCCTTCTCTACTCAATTCCGGTTCCTGGAAACTGTTCCCTCCCTTCCCTTTTAGACCTAGGAGTGATAATAGCTCTACTTTTACTAAACCAGGATACTGCACTATTCTTTGTGGTTCTACTTTGCAAACAGTCCCTTTGTAAATAAACCCTCCTGGAATTATCCTAATTTGCAAGTGCCATCTGTTTGCTTCTGGGACTCTGACTGATACAGACTTAATAGCCATGCTTGTGTGCAAAAGGAGAAGAAAAACAAAGCGTTAAGGTAGATTACCGTAAGTGCTGCTTTCCTAGGCTCATATATAAGGCACACAGAAGCACAAGTACTCCTTTCTATAGAGCTCAGAGAATATAATCAGGGAGTATAAAAATTATTTTGGGCTCTGGGAATATAAAATGTAATGAAGAACACAATTATTCTTCCCTTTAAAAGGACAGGTTCTTTTGACCAAGATTATGTTGTAGACCCCAATCACTGTCTGCAAGATGAATAGCATCCAGGGGTCTGGTAGAAAGCACTCCCTTTACACAATAATTTTTAGCACCCTCTTGTTCATTCATTCTCACTATCACATTTTAAATCTGAAAAGAGACATTATTTAGTGCAGAAAAGTGAATTATGTCTCAAGTGACCCAATGAATGCTGAGCTCTGAACTTCATTCAGAGTATTTTCTCCCTTACCATTTTCTCTCTCCCCTAAGGAAAAAAAGGCAATTTTGATGCTTATTCATCTATTCCTCATTGTATAGATCTCTTATTTTCTCATGCTTTGATGTAGTATTAAAAATAAGTATCTCCTCTTATTTGTAGCTCACACAAAACTAAAAAGCAATTATTAAACTAAAAAAAAGGAACAAATAATTAGCAACATGAGTAGATATACCTCAGGCGGCTACACAAAAGATTTTTTTTTTTTTATTTCTAAGCTACAAGACTATCTTCTAAAGGAAAAGCTGTATTGTTTTTATATTACAGAAATAAAAGTTTCTCCAAACTGGGGTATATTGAATCCACAAAAAGCACATTGCATGGAGAGCGATTACTAACCAAAATTTTTCACTAGAAATACATAAGGTGTGTCTTGGGAGGGTAATAGCCGTGGGGGCCTCACTATCTGTTCATCTATAGGAAAGGTGGCCTAATTTCCACATGAAAAAGTCAGAAAGGCTTAGTTTGAGGATCTCTTGCTCTTCAACTTACTAGATGCTATAGCAGGTAGCAGAGGCAGCAGTGGAGAAGAGAGCCAGCCATTTTTCTTCATCGTGTTACAACACTTCCTTTAAAAAAACCAGGATGCCATATAAGGTACTTCTCTTTTTCTTTCTTTATCTGTCTCTCTTTTTAAAAATTTTAAAGACAGGGTTTCTTTCTGTCACCCAGGCTGGAGTGTAGTGGAACAATCATGGCTGATTTTTGCTTCCAACTCCTGGGCTCTAGAGATCCTCCAACCTCAGCCTCCCTAGTAGCCAGGGCTACCAATGTGCACCTCCACATCCAGCTAATTTTAAAAAAATATTTGGGGGGCCAGGCGCAGTGGCTCATGCTTGTAATCCCAGTACTTTGGGAGGCCGAGGCGGCCAGATCAAGAGGTCAGGAGATCGAGACCAACCTGGCTAACTGATGAAACCCCATCTCTACTAAAACTACAGAAAATTAACCAGGTACGGTGGCACGCACCTGTAGTCCTGGCTACTCAGGAGGCTGAGTCAGGAGAATCACTTGAACCCAAACGGTGGAGGTTGCAGCGAACCAAGACTGTGCCACTGCACTCTAAGTCTGGGAGACGGAATGAAACTCCATCTCAAAAAAAAAAAAAAAAAAAAAAAATGAAAGAAAGAAATTTTTTATACAGGCAGGTTTTCACTATGTTGTCCCGACTGGTCTTGAACTCCCAGCTCAATCAATCGTCTCCCGTCAGCTTCCCAAAGTCCTGGGATTACAGGCATGAGCCACCCCACCCAGCCAGGGTCCTTCTATTTAGCCTGCCAGTGGGGAGGAACCTCCCCTTTATTCTTCCCTGCTAGTATTAATCAGTGACATGACTAAGGAGGAAGTGATTAAGGTCCCTAGAGCAGGCCAGAAATCACAGAGGAGCTTTTTCTGACAGGTCTTTAAGTACCACCTGGAGGGAAAGAGAACTGCAGCTCTATTGTTTCATCATCTCTGGTTCTGAAAAAGGACCCTGACAGCTGAAACTTCACAGCCGCAGCATTCTCTAGGAACTGACACAGCAGCTCATCACGCACTTGCCATCATCCTGCTGGACACTATGATGGTAACAATTAAGTCAAACTTTTTAACAGAAGAACCTAACATAGCTTCCACCGCACTTACTAGTGAATGTGTAAATATACTTATTGGATTGGAATTAACACTTTCCTCTCTCCTTTAACTTCGCTCAACATTTTATATAAAGCAAATGGAATCTCTTTATGTAAAGGCTATTTGATGTCTAATTTGACATTACAGTTACCATGTTTCTAAACAGAGATGAAGCAACATGCACATCTTTTATTTTAAGGGATGAATTAGGATAAAGAAAGTTTCTACATGTAAAAATTATTTCACTTAATTTATATGTAAAAAAAAATCTATCATTGTATGCACAGACATAAAGTTAATTTGCATTCCATTGAGATGAAAAAATACAGTGGTTAATACACAGGCTTTTAAGTCAGTAACATTTATCTGTGAATCTTAGTAGCTGTGTGACTTTGGTTAATTTACTTAATACAGCAGACAAACCTTAGGGTGGCTCTCATGACTCCCCCCAACCTATTCCCAGTACTCCTGTTTTGTATAATCCCCTGGCCTTGAGTGTGGGCAGGACATGTGAACTTCCAACCCAGACTACAGCAAAGGTGATAGGAGGTTACTCTCATAATGTTTATATTAAATGGCAAATGTGATAGGATGCCACCTTGTGATTATATTCCATTACATAAGATTCTGTTTTAGCACACCAGTGCCAGCAAACTGGTACTTATGGACTTGATATAGTAAGCAGCCATATTGAAGCAGCTCAGATGGTGAGAAATTGCAGGTAGCCTCCAGGACCTGAGATGAGTCCAAAGCTAGCAGAAAGCTGGAGTCCTCAGTCATATAGACAAAAAGAACTGAATTCTGCCAATAAGGGGAATGATCAGCTTCTTCCCCAGTTAAGCCTTCAGATGCGAACATAACCTTTCCAACACCTTGACTGTAGCCTTGTGAGACTCTGGGCAGAGGACTATGCTAAGTCCTCGTCCAGAGAAGCTGTGAGGTGTGAGGTAATAAATATACATTGTGTTAAGCTACTAAATGTGTGATAATTTATTCTAATTTCTCTAATCCTCAGATTCCTTTCAGGTAAAATAAAAATAATAGAGCCTTCCAGAGTAGTTGTGAGCATTTAAATGCACTACTGTTTTCCGTATACATAGCCCAGAATGTGGTTCATGGAAAGCACCAGGAAATCGGTAATAATGGTATTACAGTACACTACCATATTAAAAAGTTAAATCAGGAGTTCGAGACCAGCCTGGCCAACATGGCGAAACCTTCTCTCTACTAAAAATTTAAAAAACTTAGCCAGGTATGGTGGCCCATGCCTGCAATAATCCCACCCACTCAAGAGGTTGAGGCAGGAGAATTGCTTGAACTCAGGAGGCAGAGGTTGCAGTAAGCCAAGATTGTGCCACTGCACTCCAGCCTGGGTGACAGAGACTACATCACAAAAAAAAAAAAAAAAAAAAAAAAATTAAATCTCACAAGAGTAAATATAAATAACTGCTTCAGAAAAAAGTGAGTTTTATTAATGTTAATCATGAATATACAATCAAATAGAATATTGGTTAGCCACAAACTTGAGAAAATTGGATTTTATTATGTCTAATTTTTGGCCTAGTCGTAAACAAAATTGAGAAATAAAAGAAATTAATATCGAATACCCTCCCCTTACCTTTGCAAGCCCTCTCCACCTTCTTTCCCCAATCTCTCAACTCTTAGGTATTCAGTTTCTCTTAGTAATGCTTTATGTTGAAGAAGGAGGAACCTAACGTCAGACAGAGAATCTTAGATAGCTTCAGCCACACCAGAAACACAATTGCCTCTTGTGCCAGAATACAAGAATTATTGCATATTTTCACAAGGAGTTAAATTATCAGAGAAACATAAGAATGAAAGCATTTTCATAATATGTAACAATTTCAAAATAGACCTAATAAATTTTGTATGAAGAAATTTTGCCAAAACAGCATTCATGTTCCTTAATAGCAGTCTGAACTGTCTTGTTTACTGCCTTAATCTCTGAAACTGAGCTTTATTTATTACTCTCATTTTGATTTCAGATTATTTTAATTACCAATAAAAAGCAAGTACCAATACTGAATAGATTATCACTTATGTGAAGGCTTTTAAAACTAGAATAGTTAGTGGCCTCATTCCAAAGGTTCTATAAACCATTTTTATAAGTAAATGCGATCATAAGGAAATTTGGATAGAAACCCTATTATTAGTGGAGAAATACAAAGCAGAGAATGACTAGTACTTTAAGAGAATCAAGTACAAATCAACATCATTAGCTAAAAGCTGAAATTTCATCTATCCTCCAATTTCATTATAAGAATCATAATCAGTAATAAGAAAAAGAATTTCATTTGTGTGCTGTCAATTCAAACATGCTAATTAGAAGACAATTGAGTATGACCAGCATAGGAGATGATGTAAAACAATTCTGTGGTCTCAGTTCATTGCTATGAGCAAACAGGTCCCACTGAAATTGATATTCTGACTGGCAAATTACCAGGAGTCTCAAGAACCTAGTAGACTACACAGAGCATTCTAAGGGGTGGATTTTGTAGTCTGTAGTGATAAAAATACTAATTCTCTAGAGATGAAGGGATAGATAAAGGGCATTTATCTAATGGATCATAAGAATATTCTCTGCCTCTGAATTCACATAAATGTCTATGCCTGTGAAGGCTTAAAAAAAAAAAACCCAGAGTTTATAATAAATCAAACTAATTTAAATTGGTCTTTTACTAAAATGGAAAATTGCAGTTTTGCCTGTTTTATCCTAGCTGATCTGACGGAATAACGTCCAATAGTTCAAAATGACCCCAAACGTTTTTTATGACTACTTTTATTTACCTTCCAATTGATTTCCCTTCTCATCAACTGAAATGTTAGTGAAGTTTAATAGTTAGCTATTAGTGATAACTCAGCCACTAACTAATTGTAACTTTGGTCAAACCACTAAATCTCTTTGATCCTTTTTAGTTTCTAGTAAAAGAGGGAAAACACTTTTTTTTTACACCACTTCTTTGTTTAGGGGATCAGAAGTGATAATATACATGAAAGCACATTGAAAATAGTAAGCCACTATATAAATTTAACATAAAATTACCATCAATATGAATATTGTCATTTGTGGACCATAAATAGCTCATTAAGTATCACTTTTGCTAGGTAATAAGCTAAACTGTAATAACAGTTATTATCATCGAGATTTCCTGTGCATTCAAGATGTCACCATTTAGCCACTTTTCCCTTCTAATATTGAGTGTGTTTTGGTTATCTTTCCAATAATAGCTATAAATTGGTTTTAATCCATTCACACCATCTAAAAATAGTCCTCCTCTCTTGCGAAAAAGAGCACAGATTTAAAGAGAAATAACCACAGAAATAAGAGACATCTTTGCACATGGAAAAGAGAGCATTAGTCTCCTTAGAAGTAGGGTGCTCCAGCCAGAGGCAAGCTGTTAAACAAGGGAAGCTGTGGATATATGTATATTTTTAAAATAAAATTTTGTGTTATGTGTATATTTTAATGTAAAGCATTTTTAAAGGCCCATTAGCCAAACTACAAGGGTTAGTACCTCAGAGAACAACATTATAATGGGAAACGTATGTGTGGTGAGTTTTCCTATTTCCATTATGCCTGCTCTCAAGTATTTCAGCAAAGTCTGAGTTGACAATCATATACTTCTATAAGGTGCATATTTACAAGAATGGGAAAAGTTATCAAATGTGGCAAGAAAATCAACCCTTTTCCAGCTATACACTTAGCAGTCAACATAAAGACATTACTTGACCATATGATAAGAGCTCATCACTCAAAATGTCAATAGTTTTCTTCTTTTAATATAAAGATGTACAGAAGAGCACATGGGCAAATAGAAGGGAAAAAACACACATAGGGGCCTATGGGAGGGTGAAAGTTGGGAGGAGGGAAAGGATCAGGAAAATAACTCATGGACATAGGTTTAATACCTGGGGGATAAAATAATCTGTAAACAAACCCCCATGACACAACCTGCACATGTATCCCTGAACTTAAAATAAAAATTTAATATATATCAAGGTATAAAATAAGCCTGAATTTCCACTTTTTAAAACATTCTGTGTCATGCAGTTAGTATACAACAATATTTACTCTAAGTGACTACGTTAAAATAACACATTGTTCTCTTGGTTTTCTACTCTCATTTGATTTGGGTAGAAGCGTACCACAAGCACTTCTCAAATTATTCAAAGCTACCTTTGCTTGGTTCTGCTTATTTCTGTGCAGTCTTAAATTCACAACTTCATAACTTTAAAGTGCACCTAACTCATTCTTATTTGGGGAAATGTACATAATAAAAATATCTTTATGGAAGAATCTATGCATTACAGGGCATATTATTCTTTAGTAAATAGGAGACATTATATAGCAGCAGATACATTTATAACTAATCAAATTCTATGACAAGACACATAAAATATGACAGATTTCTATAAAGAGAAGGTATTTTTTGATGAAAAGGATCTATGTTCACTATCGGATAATTGTTCTCTAACAGGAAGGCTACAGGGAATATATTGTTGCAAAATAAAGCATTTGAAAGATAGTGAGAAAAAAATTAAAGAAATATGTATACTGTGCATTCAGAGAGGTATCAAAGGAGGCTCTCAAATACCATGTGTGTGGTTAAAGGGGTCCAGTTATGTCACTCAATGTTCACGGCTTTTTGAAGTAGGAATAGCACACATGGACACAAACACATACTTGGTGGGAAATCAAGACAAGGATCATAGCACATTAATTAGAGAGTATAGAATCTGAGCAGAGCTAGACCATCAATTCATTTTATTCAAGTTGAGTGATTTAATTCCCATATACTCCAACAGTTTTAACAGTTAAACAAATAGAGCTATGGTAATTCACTTCTGGTTTAATTTAACAATGATCAAAAGAACCAGAATAATCAAAGAAAATAGAGGTTTATGGAAATAAAGCTGACAGTTGTCCATTTCCCTATGATTGTTAGTATTTCACCTTCTTCAGTGTATTCTTACCTCGGAAAGTGAACCTTTGAAAAAATGGCGTCTAGATCTTTCTCTTTTTTATTAAGTAATTGTGGCAGTTTTTGGATAAACTGCTTTTCATCTCAGCTGTCCTCATCGGTTTGCTGATGCAGTTGCAAATCTTTCTCATTAAGACATGCATATATAGTTCCAACAACGAGGAAGTGACATTGTGGTAAGGAACACACAGTGGTAGAAGTAGCTCTAATTTATTGCACATCATTATTATCATCTTATGTGGTGCTGAGCTGGGCACTTAATTTAAGTAGACATGGTCTCTGCAGCCTAGAAATTTATGAACTAAAACATTAACAACACATTCTCATTCTTTTCCAAAAGGATCTGCCCTGTGGGCTTTGTAATTAAATCCAAGCATCAACACGCTTAAGATAAACTGGTCATTAGCTTTATTCCATTTCACTTTTCTTCTTTTTGACTCTTGCCCTCTCTCACTCCGTAATTTAAGGAGACGTTGGGAACAAGAAGGCTTAGAAAGGGAATCAAAGGCAAAATATTTTCAAATATGAAATAACATGAAATAATAGAAGGTGAAATTAGATTAGAAAAAGTGACATATTGATAATGTGGAAAAGGATGAAAGTCTCTTTCATAAAACAAAATAGAACTCAAGTAAAGAAGAGATAAGAGATATTGTCTAGGTGAACAATGATAATCAAAAAGTGTAAATTATGCTCAAGAATAAAGAGAAATAAAGAATATTACAAAAAATGAAACAGAGGGCTTGGGAGCTACTTAAAGAAGATAAATTTTCCCAAATGCAATTATGGATCTAGCGACTCAGTACAACAGATTAAATTAGGTAATTATTAAGTAATTAAAGCCTACACTATCTAGATAACTGAAATGTTTGGTGTAACTCAGAATCTTTCAACATTTTATATAAAGATATAATATTGAATAGAATAAAAGTGTTGAATGATGACATTCTAAGAGGTAGAGCAAATTCCATGACGACACAGGAGTTAGGGTTTAGCAACCCCAGCCACCCTTTTATTGACTGGGTTCAAGTTCATGACTGATCCAGATTTAACAAGTGAAGAAGCCAGGCATACTGTAATTCTCTACTTGCTTTAACTTTCCATTTTGCTTTGAGTAGATATAGCCCAGTCCTTCCTTATAATAATGTCGAAACAAACTCTCTGTTAACTAATGTGTTGTCTCGGGATGCCCACATAACCAAACATACCTTTAAAATGATAACAACAACAACAAAAAGATGTAGTTTTTGGTTTCATTTTATTTCATCACATTTAATGCCCTTCAACTATACATTCATACAGCAATTTTTTTTTTCAAATTTACCTAGTAAAACTTAAATAAAATACAATGTCAACCTACTAAATATCTTTTGGATATTTACTCTGTTCCCTCCACTCAGACCCAAAATTCTTTAACTTCTTAATAGGGATAACATTAAAAAGTCTGAGGGGTGAGTGAGTTTTTCAGGTGAAAGTCCTACATGCATTCCAATTACCTGATTATTATTTGGCCAGTGTTCTGAGAGAAAAGTACAGCCCTTATCATTATGAACCACTCGAAGTATTGCATCATGGCCGACACGTAAAATGAAGGTTGGAGGAAGCCAAGTCAATACTGGTTTGAACACTTGCCTCAGGGGTCAAAAAATTCACAGTGAGGTTAATCTGTTGATCCTTACCCGAGTTAAAGAAGACGTTATTGTTTTCATTTAATTTCCAACTTGGAAATATCAAAATAAAAAAGATTAAATTTCAATAAAAATACTTTAAAAATTCATTAATGAAAACATTTGGGTAAATAATTTCTATGTAAACTTTTCCTTGGACATCTCTGATAACATAAAATGCTGAAAGTGAAAGCATTCATGGAATAGAGATTGCACTAGGTGAATATTCTTTTCCCAATTTAGGTGAATCTCTAACAGCGGAGGTGGAGAAGGGGAGAAACCCTCATAAAGAGTTGAAATAGGGTCACACTGCTTCCACCTCAAAGCTAAACATTCCCATTCTAAGTCACAGTAATTTCCTGATACTTTGAAGGAAAGAGATGAGGAAACAATGAACTGTAATTGTCAGAAACATGACAGGACATGTCGATGGGATCATCCATAAATTCTGCTATGTAATTTTAAAACAAAATTTATAGTTCCATTATGTGACTGCACAAACATTAGCACATTTTGACAAAATAACCACCACCAACCAAAATAAACTATGAGCTCCATCTTGCAAATAATATCCTTCTTTCTTGAAGCCTTTGCTAATGATACTAAGCATAGGCTGTATCATAGGTGAAGTGGACAATGGCTTAGAGCTGAGGAGGGAGCATGGTAGAGGTCTACCCTAACCCTGCTACTACAAAGAGGTCACTGAGAGGCCATCTCTCCCAGCCCCTAAGTCAATCCTTTCATTATTGATTCTCTTGGCAGGGGATAAAAATGCAGTGACCTTTGCCGTTTTGGAGAAGTTTAAGGCATCCACCATTCAGTCACTTTAGTATTTAGTCTTGTTTAAGGAAATTTTTTTTTCCGGAATATTTTACCTTAAACAGAGAAGTCATTAACCAGTTTATTATAGACTCAAATCAGGTTAATTCCTGTGTTCTAGCACCAGCTTCTCCCTCCTGTCTCTCCAATTCTCCCCAGATACAGATGGTGAATAGATACTAGGAATCATCAGCATGTGAGAGGCCCTTTCTCTAATCTCTTTTCTTCATTCACACAATTGACAAGTGCAAATCCAGGATTTAAGAAAATAAAATAACTTATTTCTCAATAAGAGCTTGGTGACACATTAATCTAAAGCAACATCGCTCCAAGGCTGCAAACTAGAACAGGTTCAACTCAGAGCAATGATTGTCTAAAATGTCCCTAGTGAACAGTTTGAAGGAAGAGTCCTTCCCTCTGTAGCCGCCGAAGGTTACCAGAGCAAAGCCTTCTCTGTTGTAAGACTCCCCAGATGTCAACTTCAGTGAGTGCCTAATCCCAGGAGCTGTTCTGCTGCAGGGAAGAGTGATTTCAGGCACTTCACAGCCAGCTCAGTGCAGGGGGCTGGAGGATGCTGCTATGGGAAGCTGGTATTTACAGTTCAGCCTTGCCAGCACCAATAAGGAACAGTGTTGGAGCAGATGTTAGTTTTCCAGTATTTTTACACTCCTTTGGAAAGAGAGATTTCTTGTTTCTCTTCCAAATTTCTATCGCATTTGCCTGTTTATTAGATACTGCTACACAGTCTGTTTAGTAGCCAAGATCAACATGGCGATGGCCATTTATTTACAAGCTAAGCTAAAATAAATTAACTTGAGTCAATTATCAGCAATCTATCTTAACTTAGATACTGTATAAACTTTAACACCATAGAAGATAGGTCATTGTCAGGATACCTTTTTCAATTTCTCTCCAGAGAATAAGGACAATTGATATACAAGAGATACAAGAAACATTGTGAATCACTTTCTGAATGAATGGAAAGTAGAAAAATGTCAAAGGGATGCTTCCTTTTTTTTTTTTTTTTTTTTTTTCTATACTGTATGTAGTACTCTCTCTTTGTAAGTTAGATGATTAGGAAAAAATATCTACTTTCTTATAGTAGCTTAGCACTAAATGGTCCTCTAAGAAAATCAACCACTCTCTTAGCAAATAGTTTAAAACTGGGAGATGATTTAGACATAAGAATCTCATTGATCAGCTTTTCCATTTTCTTGCAATGATGAAGAATGTTTCACTTCAAGTATAAAATAGAGTCCTTTTCGACATCGATAATTTATGAAAATAAAATATTTTATGAAGATTCCCTATATATCCACAAAATACTCTTTGAAGCAGAAATTTTGTCAAAAGGAAGAATGTTAACCACTATTTGAATGTAATACCAAGAACTGTTCTCCATAAAAGGCACATGTTAAGAGTCTTTCCCTTTCCAAGAATCAAAGAATCACACATGAGCTTTTTTTTCAGCTATAGTTTTAAAAATAGACAAAGCAAGAATTTTATGCTCAAGTAATTCCAGATCTTTCTGAAACCAA
This sequence comes from Saimiri boliviensis, assembly GCF_048565385.1. NCBI lineage: Eukaryota > Metazoa > Chordata > Mammalia > Primates > Cebidae > Saimiri > Saimiri boliviensis. Next base: position 146,884,352 of record NC_133451.1, on the reverse strand, counting down.
TACTGTCAGAGAAGTTGTAAAAAAAAAAAAAAAAAAAAATCCATCATTACTGCCACTATCTAACCACCGAATATCTGTTTATTCTCTTCAATGTATGACAGACATAAAGGGTTTTCTAAAAAGATACTCCATTGCCTTAAAAATAATCTTGCTGTAGGACACAGACTGTTATCAACACAACCAAAGCTGCCTCTTATGCTCTTAGATTCAATAAGACATAGAAAGAAAATTACCATGAGATGTGAGGCCGAAGAACTTGAACTGTATGTCAATTTCCACTCTTAAGAACAGTCCACACTATTGGCCTTTCTCTGAGTGTTCAGAGATGTAATCTGTAATGGTACTTCAAGAACATATGTTATGCCCTTGCTTTATTTAAGCAAAAACTAAAAATGGAATTGCTGTTGTCCCATTTTCTCTTCAGCGAGTCTTGTCCATGCCACAGCTGTCATTTCTATATAATAATTTAAAGGTAAATAAGAGTACACAATGCATAATATTCAACCTCTCTCTTCTTGGTGATCGTTCTTCCATCTGTTTCATTTGGTAAAACAAAAAACTAAAACCTAGATCAGTTTTCCTTACACATCACCAGTACTAAGATAATTCAAATTCTCACCACGCTTCCCCTTCCCCTAGGTTTACCTCATTCTGCATTAATGTTCTAATCCTTACTTTACTATAGCAGAATAAGTATATTATCCATAAACCACTGAGCCTCAACCAAAAGGCCTCGTGTGGTGTAAATATTAATACCCTGCTATTGGGAAGATATTTTACAACACAGAAGTCATTTAAGAATATCTAAGCCACACTGATTTTTCATGATTTGAAAAAGGAATAATGTCAATGATAATAAAATTCTAACTTTGCACTGCAAAATTATACTTTATTTTTGTCTACATTGGAAAACATTTTACATAAAACTGTGCAAGAAACTGTCAGCTCTTGAATCTATTTGTCCATTCTATAATCTTTATTGTGATGCTATGATTGAGACTCTCAAAACCATGTTTATCCTGACTCTGATGGATCTGTGATCGGCTCTTCAAACAAGGAGCCTAGATGGAAACTGAAAAGCCTGGTGAAGAAAGAAGAAAGATTGTTTTTTACGGGCTGGCTGACTGCCTGCTACTCCTAACGGCATCACTCTAGCTGCTTTCTTTACCCCAGGAGAAGCTGCACCTTCCTGCAGCAGCATCTGAAACCAGTTTGCAATCCTTTAAACATTTGCAGTACTACTGTACACCTTTCAGAGATAGCCACAGCTAGCCTGACCCACATTCTCTCTGCAGAATGAATTGCAGGTCTATGGGACTTGTCTAAATTCTCCACCCTGGGATAAATTTCAGCTCTACTTGCCCTTTCTTCCAAGATTCTAAATTTTATTAACTCCAAAGTTTTCCCTCTGTTCCCTAACTCGAGAGGTAGAAGCTGCAATCCTATAATTGCCACTTCTGTGATTATCTGTAGTTCTCTTTTATACTTTCAATTTTTTATTAACAACAATGTAATGTCTAGTTACGAATTGCTTGCATTTAATGTCTACATTCAAATAACTTGTATGGTTTCTGTTCCCTGATGGGCCCTGATTCAATAACCCTAGAAGGGCAGTTAAATAAAGCATTTTTAAAAAATATATATATTTTATTGCGTTTTAGGTTTTGGGCTACATGTGAAGAACATGCAGGATTGTTGCATAGGTGGCAATGTGGTTTGCTGCCTTCCTCCCTATCACCTATATCTGTGTGATGCTCCCCTCCCTGTGTCCATGTGTTCTCATCGTTCAACACCTGCCTATGAGTGAGAATATGCACTGTTTGATTTTCTGTTCTTGTGTCAGTTTGCTGAGAAGGATAGTTTCCAGGTTCATCCATGTCCCTACGAAGGACACAAACTCATCGTTTTTGATGGCTTCATAGTATTCCATGGTGTATATGTGCCACATTTTCCATGTCCTATCTATTATCGATGGGCATGTGGGTTGGTTCCAGGTCTTTGCTGTTGTAAAAAGTGCTGCAATTAACATTCGTGTGCATGTGTCCTTATAATAGAATGATTTATAATCCTTTGGATATATACCTAGCAATGGGATTGCTGGGTCAAATGGAATTTCTATTTCTAGGTCCTTGAGGAATCACCACACTGTCTTCAACAATGGTTGAATCAATTTACACTCCCACCAACAGCGTAAAAGTGTTCCTATTTCTCCACATCCTCTCCAGTATCTGTTATCTCCAGATTTTTTAATGATCGCCATTTTAACTGGTGTGAGATAGTATCTCAATGTAGATTTGATTTGCATTTCTCTAATGACCAGTGTTGACGAGCATTTTTTCATATGTTTGTTGGCCTCATGTATGTCTTCTTTTGTAAAGTGTCTGTTCATATCTTTTGTCCACTTTTGAATGGGCTTGTTTTTTTCTTGTAAATCTGTTTTAGTTCTTTGTAGATTCTGCATATTAGCCCTTTGTCAGACGAGTAGATTGCAAAAATTTTTTCCCATTTTGTTGGTTGCCACTTCACTCTAATGATTGTTTCCTTTGCTGTGCAGAAGCTCTGGAGTTTACTTATGTCCCATTTGTCTATTTTGGCTTTTGTTGCCAATGCTTTTGGTGTTTTAGTCATGAAGTCAGAACCAAAGACAAAAACCACATGATTATCTCAGTAGATGCAGAGAAGGCCTTTGACAAAATTCAACAGCACTTTATGCTAAAAACTCTCAATAAACTAGGTATTGATGGAATGTATCTCAAACTAATAAAAGCTATTTACAACAAACCAACAGCCAATATCATACTGAATGGGCAAAAACTGGAAGCATTCCCTTCAAAATCTGGCATTAGCCAAGGATGCCCTCTCTCACCACTCCTATTCAATATAGTACTGGAAGTTCTAGCCAGAGCAATCAGGCAAGAAAAAGAAATAAAGGATATTCAATTAGGAAAGGAGGAAGTAAAATTGTCTTTATTGGTTGACGACATGATAATATATTTAGAAGACCCCATCGTCTCAGCCCAAAATCTCCTGAAACTGATAAGCAACTTCAGCAAAGTCTCAGTATACAAAATGAATGTGAAAAAATCACAAACATTCCTATACACCAATAACAGACTTAAAGAGAGCCAAATCAAGAATGAACTGCCATTCACAATTGCTACAAAGAAAATAAAATACCTAGAAATACAACTACCAAAGAATGTAAAGGACCTCTTCAAGGAGAACTACAAACCACTGCTCAATGAAATAAGAGAGGACACAAACAGATGGAGAAACATTTCATGTTCATGGCTAAGAAAAATCAATATTGTGAAAATGGCCATATTGCCCAAAGTAATTTGTAGATTCAATGCTATCCCCATCAAGCTACCAGTGACCTTCTTCACAGAACTAGAAAAAAATACCTTAAACTTCATATGGAACCAAAAGAGAGCCCACATAGCCAAGTCAATTCTAAAGAAAAAGAACAAAGCTGGAGGCATCAGAGTATCTGACTTCAAACTATACTACAAGCCTACAATAATCAAAAGAGCATGGTACTGTCACCAAAACAGATATATAGACCAATGGAACACAACAAAGGCCTCAGAGGCAACGCCACACATCTACAACCATCTGATGTTTGACAAACCTGACAAAAACAAGCAATGGGGAAAGGATTCCGTTTAATAAATGGTATTAGAAAAACTGGCTAGCCATGTGCAGAAAGCAGAAACTATACCCCTTCCTGACACCTTACACTAAAATTAACTCTAGATAGATTAAAGACTTAAACATAAGACATAACACCATAAAAACCCTAGAGGAAAACCTAGGCAAAACCATCCAGGACATAGGTATAGTAGGCAAGAGCAAGCATTTTTGTCCCCATTTCAGAAAAAAGTTTAAGTAACATTTTGTTAATCACTTGATTGGTAAGAGAAAAACCTAAGACTTAGAATCAGTTTTCAAATCCAATTCTAGCACTATTTCCATAAAATCTACTCCCATTTAGAAACTGAATAAAATTCTCCTAAATGCTCTACAGTAATATATATATGTAAAAAATAAATAAGTGGGCCCAGATGAATACAGCTATTTAAAGTCCGATCTTTTGTACAAAGCCCCCGCTTAAGTTTCACATCAACATTCTTCAATTTCAATAATTTCTAATAGTTGTAAGAGCTGGGGGTAAAATATGTTCTTGTTCTCGTAATATAATAAACGCTCATGATCTGTTAAACATGAGCACATTGAAGAATCCCGAAACAATTCTGTGAGCTCCTTATTTCCTATATGGTTTTAAAAGTGGAATTTTAAAAGAAAAGGCAAAATACTAAATGCAATATAGCCCTCTTTTACATTTGCTTGCTGCCAGATATTCTATAAAAATAAAACAGATCTTGGAAGCTGCTATTTAGAATATAAGTAATGAATTTCCTGATGAGGTGTTCAGTAAAATTTTCCAGACATGAGCTTTCTTACTTGGGTTGGCCAAATAGTGTGTTTTTCCCTCCTGTCTGCTCAGTGAATGTGTTTCTAAAGACTGCTTTGTGTTCCTGCAAATTACAGGAATTCCTGTATAGCACAACTGGAGGCCCTGGCAGCGAAGCCTAATCAAGTTGAATAAAGCACCACAAATACTTCCCAAATGGCTTTCTTCCACAATTGGTAGTATTAAGACAACCAAAGAAAGTGAAAACAAAGGCTACAAAAATAACACAGCAACTTTTCCTCTTCTCTCCTCATTTGCTTTCAGAACCTCAAGACTGAAACAAAAATAGATGAAAAGTACATTTATATCTGTAGGACCTATTATATTCTGTATGACATAAAAATGACACTTATAATTGTAAATTAATATATATCATATATATATATATATATATATATATATATATATATAACTTTTCTACACCAAAAATATTCCCAATCCATATGTCTACATGTCTTACCAAGAGTTTAACAAATTCACTTGCTACTTTAATGAGATCATACTTCAACTCGCTTTCAGGGGTTTATGGCATGCCACTAACAGAGAGCAAAGTAAGAAATGAGAAAACAAAAGAAACCCTTACACTTCTTTAATTACATTTTGTTAATTAAACACCTATGAAAGTACAACCACCCATTCTGATAAACTGAATATTATCAGGATTTGCCTTTAGAAATTCATGGTAAATATTATAACAGCATTCGAATTGCCTGCGCTTATAGCTGAATACAGCCTGCTGTGTAGGAATCAATATCCTATAAAAGTCATGTGCCATGTTATCCATGGAAGCTTTCAGCTGATGACAAGTAGCTATTCAGTTACAAATATAGTCGTCACTTAGAAATATAGGGAGGTGTTTTCTCAGCTCACTACCCAGATAACTAAACTCCTGTCACTTGACTTTGGAGATTATCTGTATTTGGGAACATAAGAAGGCCAGTGTGCTACCACTGAGCATAAAAGGTAAAAAGCATTAAAAGGTAAAAAGTCACTAAATGGATATTTTTTAAAAGTTCATAATAAAAACTATGTCTTCAATCTTTTATCAGTGAGTTACAGCTGTGAATAATCTACTTTCATCCTATTAAAACTTCTAAAGGTAGTGAATAAAGAGTGTGATAATATAGTCCTCAGGAAGGTTTCAAGGCTTTGAAAACAGATCCTTACACTGCAGTTTTCTAAATTGCAGGCATAAATATTAGCCTCTAGGGGGAGCGCTAGGCTCTTCCCCTTAGATTACCTAAATGCTAAATCAAGAAAAAGGAAAAAAATTCCATTTCTTAAAGATAGAATGATCCAACTGGTCAGATTCCAGGACATGGATTGGGTCATGTTTTGTAGGACTGAGGCTTTCAGAAGTTTTAAAAGGTCAGCATAAGCAATAACTTCTCTTCTCAGGCTCTCCATGCCTTCCGTAGGTGGCAACCAGACTATATCTCTCCCCTGGCAAACTCCTTTATCTTTTTCTCTCTGCATATATACATGTACATACATACAGATGCATATGCAACTGCACCCAGCATTATCTGATTGCTGCCTTTGCTCAGCCACTTATGTCCTTGTCCTTGAAGATAAATACTGCACAAAGGAATATTTGGCTTTTTGGTACATTGCCCATAATATCAGAGCACCCAAGATCTTTCTTTGATTTCTAACAGCATTCGAGAATAGTATAGAGTTTGTTTATTTTAAAGTTGCACAGGATGCCATTAACTAGCTTAGTGACTTTGGGCAGATCACCTTGTTCTGTGGATCCCACTCTCCTCATGACATGGTTTCTAAAGTGTTTTTTGATTCTAAAATGCTACGCATTTTTATCCTCAACAATTTTTTCTCAATGCTAGATGAAATTTTGTTCAATAACTCTTGGCGGTCTAAATCATTTCCCCACTGTGTGATTTAATTGACACAATGCCATTCAAGGTCACAGAGCAAAACCTAAAACATGTAGCAAGCACATAAGAATTCAAGTCAAACACATACAACCAGTCAGTTGCAAAGATCTCAAATGCAATAGCCAAAACCACCTAAGTGGAAAAATCTAAATAGCAAAGTCACAATCTGCCTTTCATCTAGCATATTGGGTATCTTCCTCCATGAACCTTCTTAGAGCCTTGGCACGTGGGCTCAGCAAATGTGTACACTGACTCTTACACCTAAAAATTCAGTAAAAGCACAGATCATTTTCCTGAATGTGCCAGCAGATCTTTATCCCATAACTATGTGCAATTCAGACACAGATTTGGAGGAATACAGCTCATTTGTATGTAGGAAGAACAGAATTTTCACAGGAAAAGCAGAGTGGGAAGATTCTTGCCCCCCTCCCCCCCCACACACACACACAGACTTGGAGTTCCCATCTATTTCCATTTGGTACCTTTTATCTATCTTGGGCATTCAAGGAATAAACTCATCAGAACAATTCAGGTGGAAGACAAAAAATAAAATAGAATTATTAATTCCACTTCTTCCAGAGAATTTACCTAACAAAATGAGCTGGTGTTATGGGAGGTAGAACAAAGAGAATCCTAAATTGCATTTAATTTAGTGGCCCGACCTTACTAGTTAGAAAACTGAAACTTAGCGAGGTCCAATCTTTCTCTGGAATGACCTTCTTTTGAGCTTATTTTAGCTGTTATTATATGCTTTGCCATAATGGAGAAAGGTGAATGGGAAATTCTGGCTTTGCATATTCCAGAGATTAGGGAATCAAGCTAAATATACCTAACCAACATATGGCTAGTGTACCAGTTATCTATTTTTGTATAACAAAGCAACCACTTAATGGCTAGATGGTGATTTATCACTTCTCATGGGTCTGTGAGTTGACTAGGCAATTATGTTTGTCTCATCTGGGCCCGTTCGTGGGGTTCAGTCAGCTCATGGCTCCACTGGGGCTTGGGGCTCTAAGACAGATTCATTCACATGCCTGGGGCCTCAGTAGGATGGCTGGAATGGTCCTGACATCTGAGATGCTCTCTCTGTGTGTAAACTTTCATCTGGACTTTTTATATGATTCTGGAAGTATTCCAAGAGGGCAAAAGTAAAAGCTGAAAAGCCTCTTAAAATAGAAGTTCAGAAGCCACACTATATCATTTCTGTTGCATTTTCTCTATCAAAGCAAGTTTCAAGGACAGATCAGATTCAAAGAGAAGGAAAATAGACTCCACCTCTTCATAGGAGGAGCTACAAAGAATCTGTGGTCATACTTAATTAACATACCTGGACAACAGAGAGAAATCAGGAAGCTGAATAAGATGTAGATTTGCTTTCCCTTTTCTTCCCCCAATAGAATATGTACTTAAGGATAGAAGCAATGTTACAGGTCATTAATTTATTTATTCAGATATTTCAGTATTTTGAATTCTTACAAATCAAACCCATGTCAATGCTATGGTTTTATACAATGTCTGCATCATAATTGACACTCAATAAAAACACAATCAACAATGGAGAAAAAAGTAGGCACAGGCATATTTCATAGAAACTAAAATAGACTTGGTCAGCTTATTTATTAAGCACATATTCTTATCTACTATGAAAAGTCATGACCTTCTCTGCTGAGGAAAGCAATTACTTTTGCACAGAGAATCTTCATATAATAACACAAAGGATATTCAAAAGTTACCAGTTTCTGGCAAGACTAAAGCACCCAAGGCAGGCAGTGTTAATCATGCAAACTTTGTGAAGCATTTCAGTTTATCAGAGCATTCAATGAAGGAAGTTAAAGCTTTGATCCTCAGATAGGCCAATATATTTCATGGAGAGAAGCTTTTTTTTATTTTTATTTTTATTTTTTTAACATAAGGATAGCTTTGATCACTTCTTCAACTACTGAGTCCTTTCTTAACCTTAAGAGAAATGGACAGAATTCAGTAAGATTGCATATTTCTTGAATGCCACATACTCAAATAGATAATACTAGGGCTACAAAAATTAGAACTATGTAGTTTTATCTTTTCAATATTTTCAGATTGATAAGGGCACAATTGGTTTACAATGTATAAAAAAAATCTGGCACAATTGGTTTACAATGTATAAAATGATAAAGGGCCGGAGAGAAGGTACAAATTACAATACAAGTTCAAAAGAGATTATACTAGTTAATCTAGAACACGTACAAAGGAGGTGATATTTGCAGAATACCTTTAAATAGGGGATAAAACTTTTGCCATGGGAGAAAGGCATTCTAGATAAAAGGGAAGCAGTGAATGTTAATTTAAGAAAAGGAAAGGGTGATTCAGTTGTGTAAGAAGAATATACGGAGATGTGTGGCCTACTTTTCTCAAAGGCATGGGTCAAGTAACAGAGAAATCTAAATTTTGTACAAGTGTTTGAAATGATGAGAAGGACATGTGAGGAAAGCATAGATAGCCTTCCACTCAGCACCCAAGGGTTGTGGATCCTGGTCAGCAGGAGAGCGAAAACCACGACCTATAGGAGTGATGGGGAGCTGGGAGGATAAAGGGTCGCTGTTGAGTTACTAGGGTTTCAGTTGTGACATAGTACAAACTAACATACTTGGTTTCTGTTCTTAGTTTCTGGCACAGAACCCTAAAACCCTTGTAATTTCCTGAGTGGCGGAAATGTTAGGTGCATCGTCTGTCCTTTTATCTGGTCTTTGGCCTCAGTCTCTAACATAGAGCTGCTAATTCCCCGGAACTTTTCGGGTAATCTGGGAGTCTTTTGTTCTAATGAGGTAACTCTTGCTGGGATGCTGGATGGGGACTGGTAGCCACGAAGACCAAGTATGGTTATAAGTTTGGAGCTTAAAACCCCAGCCCTCGTCCTGCGAGAAGGGGTGAGGGGTTACTCATTGATCTAAAAATTGATTATGCCTCCTTGATGAAGCCTCAATAAAAAACTCTAAACTACTGAGTTCAGAGTACTTCCGGGCTGGTGAACACATCCACGTGCCAAGAGGGGGCGCACCCCAACTTTACATGTACAAAAGCTCCTCCACACAGGATCTTGCCAGAACTTGCCTTATGTACATCTTCATCTGGCTGTTCATCTGTATCCATTAAAATATCCTTTGTGATAAATCAGCAATAGTAATTGGAACTGTTTCTCTGGGTTCTGTGAACTAACAACACCAGGAAATTGTCAAACACAAAAAGGGAACTGTGGGAACCCCTAATTTGTAGCCAAGTCAGACAGAAATTGTGGATCATCTAGGGACCTACTACTTGCGATTAGCATCTGAAGTGAGGGCAGTCTTGTGGCACTGAGTCTTAGAATTGCATTGGTTAGTCTCAGAATTAAATTGCTGGACATCGAGTTCACGTTCACAGAGGTTGGGAGAATTGTTTGATACGGAAAACCTGCACATCCGGTCACAGGAGTGTTGAGTGTGAGTATAAACGTAGTGACAAAAAATAGTTATTTCCCTACATTTACATGGCAATTCCACCACTTTTGTGGGGAGAAATTGGGGGCAGGGGCAGACACTCCCCTTTCTCCTCAAACAAAGCTCAGAACTAATGAGACCTTTAAATTGCGGGGAGAGATTTCACCTTTTCCTAGGAAAGTACTCATATTCATCAGCGTAATATGAGTACTGAATTGGAGGGATATTAAACAGATGATTTTTGCAGTCCTTTCTGGTATTAGCGTTTTATGATTTTGTGCTTTTGCCTCTGGTAAATCTTACTATTTTGTCTATAGTAAATCCCTGGCCTCTTAACTAGTTTGTAATCATTTTCAAATACATAGACAACTACAGAAGATAACATATTTGTATTATTATGGATATACACATTTACAAAAGATGTAAAATATGCATAGAATAATGCAAATTGAATTCAGGACAGTTTATATGTTTTTAATTGAGAAAAGAAAAATTAGATCAAGAAAGGACACACAAATGGCTTGATGTTTTTCTTTACATCTTTCCTCAAAAGTAAAACTAATGTGAATATGGTAAAATGCTGTAGTTAGATTAATAGTAGGTAGAGGGATATTTGATATGTTTTTTATAATGTATGTAGAAATTTCATTCATATTAACTGCCTTAACGGTGTGGACATACAATTTATCTATCCATTGTATCTTCATGGACCTTTAGTTTTCTTGTGATTTTATCCTAATATAAAAAAATGTTGCAAAGAAATTCTGGGAGACTGATGTCAACACTGCCTAAACATCACAGTTATCTGAAGAATTTTTTAAAAACACATATGCTTTATTCTAGAGCTACGCATTCCATTTTGTTTTTATATCATAGCAGACCTAGGGAATAATATTTATAGGGTACACTGGGATAAAGAGAAAAGTTTACTAATAGTTGTGAAAGGCAACCACCCATGTCTGCCTCACCAGGCACACTCAGCACCCCAACTGCTGAGAAGATTCGATTTTCAATAGATTGCAAACTTCTCAATTTCTAACCTAGCTATGTTCCAGGAACACTGGATGAAAAGCTCTACTCTAGAACAGAGATTCTAACATTTAGCTGCATATTAGAATCTTCTGGCAAGCTTTTAAAAATCTTTTATGCCCTGGCTATACCCCAGAATGATTAAATTAGAATATCTGACAGTAGAATCAAGATATCAGTGCTTTAAAACATCTCCCAGGTGATTCCAGCATGCAGCCACAGTTGAAAATCAGGTCAAAGCAGTATCTCTGAAACTCCTCCCATGATAAGAATCACCTGTAATACTTGTTACATATGCACATGCCCACATTTTAAACTCTTCAGTGGCAGGCTTGGGAAGCTGCATCTTTTTTTTAATTGCATTTTAGGTTTTGGGGTACATGTGAAGAACATGCAAGATTGTTGCATAGGTACACACATGGCAGTGTGATTTGCTGCCTTCCTCCCCCTCACCTATATCCGGTATTTCTCCCCATGCTATCCCCCCAACCAACTCTCCACCCCCGGCTGTCCCTCCCCTATTTCCCTCCAACAGACCCCAGTGTGTAGTGCTCCCCTCCCTGGGTCCATGTGTTCTCATGGTTCAACACCCGCCTATGAGTGAGAACACGTAGTGTTTGATTTTCTGCTCCTGTGTCAGTTTGCTGAGAATGATGGGAAGCTGCATTCTTAACAAACCCTGTTATATACCTAGATGCAACATTGCTGTGTCTCAACTGAGCAGTGGTGAGAGGGCTACTACAGAGCCATCTGAAAGTCCTTATTTGTTGTAGCAATCAATGTGACAAGTTATTTTGCCTTTCTGGATACTTTCCATGTTTTAGAGGGCTATTCTGACCTAGGTACTGCAATTCTGAGTCTGGCTGGAATTGGAAAAATTAGTTCAGAAACCATCGGAAAATGATCCCAGCCTGTGGAGGAGCTGTATAGGAAGTAGCTATTTGCTGGCACATATCATATTGTCCATTATGTCAGGAAATAACCTTTGAGAGTCTAGCCACAGAATTCTTTCTTACCTTTCTTTAAAAGACTGTAAAGAACACACAAAAAACAGGCTCTGGAGCCAGGCAGCCTTGGTAAATCCTGGCTCCGCTCAACAACTCATTGCAATCTTGGACAATCAATTAATCTAACCATGCTTAGGTTTCCTTCTTGCAAAACCAGTCAGAATAATGATAATACCTACCCTCATCTTGTCACAAAGGTTAAATAATTATAAATGCCTAGAATTTAAGTGCTTAAGAAAGATTAGTTTATTAATATTACTAATACCAATTTACACTTCTCGGTTCTTCCCTCATTCAAGTATTCTTATATGCTTATCATCTAAACTTCTTCCCATTTTTACCACTCAAATTCCTATTCCTTTATTTTCACTGATTGTCACAAAGGAAAAACAAAGCAGTACAATACCAAAATTCTTAACTATTTAATGGATAAATTCTACATATTTTCTAAAATATATTAAGCACTTTCCTCTCCTTTTTTTGGCCATGATTATCAATAAATAATGTTAAGAATGTTAATTCAAAAAATAATACATTGACTGTTTCTAGTTTTCTGCTTTATGTTTTTCAGATCCAATAATGTCAAGGATGTCTAGCTCTTGGTATTCCATCCCTACTTTAATAAATTTTAGAGTTAAAATAACCTCTTTGGCCAAGAAATTGGGAAATTCTTTTTTATGTCAAAGTTTATCCGGTCATGCTGAACTTTAATCTCATTTTTTTCTAGGTTTGTTTTTTTGTGCCCATTTTAAAAAATGGAACTTTTGAAAAGTATTATTACATGATATTAATTGTAGAAAGAACTTCAAAGCTTTAAAAATTATACTAGAATGTTACAATGTTTCTTCTGAGTTAAATTTCATATATAAGAGGGGCCCTTAAAGAAATAGTAAAAGAAATAACATTTGAGGTTATTTTAACCATAATGTGGACCCCATTATAGAACCTGAGATCAGAATTCTGTTAGCATCTATAAAACTTGCTCACTTAAGACTTTTAACATTATTTAGTACTTTGTTTTGTTCCAGGGAAGTGGGTGGTTACCTAAAACCATCTGGCTTTTGTGCTGCACAGAAAGATGTTAACAGTCAAGGCAGTTCAAAATCATCATTGCAGCAGCAAACATAGTTGAGACCTGGGAAATTCACAGAAGGCTACCCCGAAAGTACATCTCACACATTTTTATTATTTCCAACGACTACTTCATTTTACAAAGACAAGTGTAGTTACTGATACACTGAAAATAACTAATGCTAAAATCCCTCTATAGGCTGTGAAGAATTTGGGTCATCTCAGGGATCGTGTAATATCTATGTTAATTCTGCAAACCCCACAGGATCCAGGTCAGCAATCTCCACAGTGCAAGAAAGAAACCCATACTTTCAGATAATAGTCAAGATGACGGTTATGGTGACTACCATGATGGAATGCCATTTGATTATGTCAATTCGCAAAAAAAGTGATTATCATTTGGAATACGTTAGGTGGAAAAAGTAGATTCTAATTGTCATATGAATACAAAAACCTACCAAAGTGACTCAAAATCTGTATCAGTATTTTTGTTGCAAGAGCTGAGTTTCACCAAGGGTAAATATTTATATATACATATCTATATATTTGTTATTTTGTATAGTTTGTGTGCATGTGCTATTGCTTGCTCTTTTAGTGTCATTCTTGATGCTTTCTCTTTACATCAACTGCTTTATTGTCTTGTTCATTAAGTCCATTTGCTTTTTCCTCCTAGATATATCTAAAATCCAACCACTTTCCTCCATTCCACTGCCAATACACTGGTCTGCCCACATCACCTGTTCTAGCTGTTCTCTTTTATCCCCATTTAAACAATATTCCAAATCATGGCTACTGTGATCATTTAGAAGTACAGATAGGTTTATATTTCTTCTTAAAGCCACTCAGTAGTTTCCCAGATCAGATAAAATTAAATTAGAATATCTTTAAAACCTTTCATGAACTTGCCCTACTTATATCCCTACCCTAATATCTGAAAATGACCTGGAATAGTTTTGGTAGGTTGAAAAGGCACTGCTATTTGCCTAGTTTACATCAATTTGCCACTTCTTTCTTACTACAATCATCACAATTTTGTTAGGATTGGCAATTATCCCCGTTTTCCTTGTAGTTACATTTGGCTACCAGATTTCAGCCAATGATGTGTAAGGGAATACATGTGCTATGGGACTTCTTTCAGATTTCCAGTTGAATATTACTACTTAAAGAGACTTTCTCTAATTATCCTATATAAAATTAGATTCTTTATTATCAATGTCTCTCCTGAAATCCTATTTCTTCATAACATTGATGACAATTTGTAATCATATCATGTATTTATTGGTTTGTTATTGTCTGACCCCTCTGCAAGGTTTGTAATGACCATTTCTGCCTTAATTATAGGTAGAAATTGTCTCCTTTTACTATAGCACTACTATATATATATGGTAGTAGACAAGAGAATTATTAAAATAATTCATTTTATAACTAATTATCAAACATTATAAATTATAAGTCTATTATGTCAATAAGCATTTGCCACACATTTGTTTTGCTTAAACAATCATTCTTCACTGTAGGAGATATAATAGTAAATATGATATGGCTAATTCCACTATGAAGGACACATATTAGTGCAAAAGTAAAACATGGACACCAACAACCATCAGGTATGATAGGTGTCATAAATATGACACAGAAGCTAGAGAAGTTTATAGGAGAGAGAGATCTCTGTGAATTGGGAAGTTGGGAAGAGATTATGGGAGAATCAATGTCTAAGTTGACAACAAAACTCTCATGAGGGTGGGTGGTTGGTAGCCAATTCAGCTCAGCAGGAGAAACTCAGAAGGCATCTCCCCAAAGTTCCGGTTGTGTGTGGAGAACAGGGAGTAGGTGCAAACAAACATATCATGTCTTTTGTTCCCTTCTTAAAACCCCTTACCTTGAGGCACTCAGTTTGGATTATGACTCAGTTTGGAATAAGGGTAAGTGCACTCTAACAAGGTAGATTTAACAGAACACACTGTGGAGATAAAAGGAAAGGATATGGTATCTTACACAAATTCTATCAGAGTTTTTAGGGAGTAGGGAAGTTAATACTTTAAAAATGTATTTATGTCCAAATTGAGAATCAACCAAGATAAAAAGCATAATAATTAGTTTTAAGGGTGAGAACACAGATGATTAGCTGTTTAACAGAAATGTGAAACAGGAGAAGAATGAAGAGCAGCCTACAAGATGTGTGAAGGGTCCGTGGAATTCTACATAGCTGTGAAAAATGAAATCATGTCCTCTGCAGCAACATGGATGTGGTTGGAGGCCATTATATCAAGTGAATTAATGCAGGACCAGAACACCAAATATCACATGTTCTCACTCATAAGTGGGAGCTATGCATTGCGTACACACGGACATAAAGATGGGAGCAATGGACATTGAGTTTTCCAAAAGGAAGGAAGGTGGGGGAAGGGCAAGAGCTGAAAATCTTCGTATTGGTTATTATGTTCACTATTTGAAAGACGGAATCAATAGAAGCCCAAATCTCAGCATCATGCAATATACTCTTGTAGAACACCTCCACATGTAGCCCCTAAATCTAAAATTTTAAATAAAAATAACAAAGATAATGTGGAGGGGTAAAAGTAATTTATCTCTGAATGTAGTCTGTGATCTCCCTGTACTTTTGTCCTCTAAATGCTTTTGGCCCCGTTTAGCTCAAGAACCATCAGTAGAGGGAAAGTACAGAGTTGGAGCTAAGAACCAAGTTTTAGTTACTTGTGAGAGTCTGAGTAAACACATACACACATATGTGTGCATATGTGACAAGTTTTCAAATTGTAAAAAATAATTTGCAATGAATAGCCTATTTCACACGTATGTATCAATTAAAAAAATGTCAAGGGCTACTTCTCCAGTTGTGCTATGTAATTTACATAAAAGGGGTATATATACAAGTGTGTGTGTGTGTATGTGTGTGTGTGTGTGTGCCAAAAAGTATAAAGATATATTATATATAATGACATAGAGCTATATTATTGTTACATGTGTATATATACATATACTCAGATACATATTCAATGTGTGACATCTCAAAGACATTTCTCACCACCTGTGTTATCTGAGCCTCACATGCTTCTGAAGAGTCAATGTTATTTTGCTGCACATTATTTTTAGGTATGGAAGTATATGTAAAGAGATAATGTCACCTGTCTAAAGAAATAGATGCCCAAAGCAAAGCAGAACCAAGATTTCAAAACTCATTGAGTCCAGTGATCCTTCTTGTACATTGAGAAGAGCATAAAATCATCTCCTCTCACAGCAGGTGAAAAAATGATTAAGGTGATGTCTCATATATAATGTTGCCCTAGATTTATACAACACATTTCTTCCAAGGGGTTTTCAGAAATTATCTCATTTATCTTCCAACATCCATGAAGGATAAGTAGGGGCAGGTAGGTTCATCTGCATTCCCCAAGATGGATGATTTGAATCGAGAAAAGGTAAAGTCACAGTGCACTGCTGAGCTCAGGAAGCAGACTGGAATTCATGCCAGCTGCTTCCATCCTTGGGCTCGTTCCATCGACTTGGGTAACAGAATTTTGTGAGTGGAGGTAGCAGGGGGATGGGAGAGTGAGGGTAGGCAGATTCTAGAAAAGAGATAGCTTTGTTATTTCATTATTTTCCTTTCTAGCATCTCTCTCCAGTGCTTCTGTCCATGGGATATGAGAGAACAGTAACAAGATCTTCAATAGGACTTTCCCTTTGGCTCCAAAATGGTGATTAATGTTTAAAGCTTATCACAGAACAAATGTAAGTACCTTATATTCTAAAGAGGAAAAAATAGAGTCCCTCATCTTCGGAGCTTTCCAAGGCAGCTGAAGTAGACTTAATGTCATTCTGAATGACATTAAGCCTCTTGACTTTCTTTACATATTTATTTTTTTTAAAATGAGAAAGAAGACTTTGAAGAGGTCATCAAAAGCCATAGACTCTTGCCATAGACACTTAGCCTCAAGGAAAGTAAAACCTCCCCTTTGTCCAACAAGCTAATTAAGAGGGATCTAAGAGAATCTCTAATAGACATTGGGGTTCCAGCATTTCAGTGATTTCCATTTGTGCAGGGTATTTTTGATCTTCTCTGTCCATCTAAGCCAAGGGAAAGCAAATATTAAAAAGACAAAGGTGATTTCAGTATTGCAACTTGTATGTCCAGCACTTGGTCCTCAAAGTCAGTGGACATCTTGGAAGAAAGCTGGATGGACTCCACAGAAAAGGACTACTCCCCAGGCAAGGAGCCTCAAGTAGCAAGAGGCTATGGTGTGTACCAACAGGATCAGATTCAGGAGACTGTGCAGACGGAAAGTACCCCAACAGAGCCTTTCAACAACTCATGTGTGCTCCCCAAAACAAAACCAGCTATGTAAGTAGTGAGCCCAGGAGGCAGCAGCAATCAACAAAGAAAAATAGAACAGCACCTTTCATGCAAGAGACAACTGTACATTTTCCTTTTTCTTTCTCCACACTTCACCACATGAGATAAAGGAGAGGAAGAACATATTTAAAGGTCAGCCAGCCAATCCTACCCTAGGCTTCCAAGTGAGGTAAGGTTAGGAAGAACAAACAGGAAAGTCATATACCTTCCCCATGGATCAAGGAGTCCCAGGTCTGATCCACAGCACTGGAGAGGAAAGTTTTATAAAAAAAATGTGAAATTAGAGTGTTCAACTGAGTAGAATTTGAGTAACGAAAAATGACTTGAAAGTAACGGAATCTGACTAGGATCTTGTTAAGAGATCTCCTACCCAGCTGAAAGGAGGAATTTGACATAAACAATAGGAGAGTAAGGACTTGTAAAAAATAAAACCATTTCATGTTTGATCCCCACTGAGCTAAGCCTTCTCAATAATCTAGATACATGCAGATGAAAAAATCAGCTGAGATCATGAAAAAGGAACGGTGGAGTTTAGCAGTGAAAGAAGAATAGTATTCATGCTTCTCCAAGGAAATGATTTACTGAAATAAAAACATCTCATAAGTAATAGGTGGAATACAAAGAAGTGAACATTTGCAGCCATCTCTTTCAGCAGTATTTGAGCTTTCAGATTCCTTCTTTCACACTCAGATGTGGGCAATGCACATTGAATCTAGAGAGATTTACACTTGACGCTACAAGGAACATTTATTTCAGACATGTGGCTACATCAATTAAATGCGATGTGTATTCACAACATTAGTCACTCCACACAGCAGCTCATTAGAATGCATGTGCCTTGCAAAAGCAGCCAAGATTCAGTGAGGCATAAAACCACAAAACATCACTATAGATCACGCGCCACTATTTTTAACAAATATTAAATTTTTACAATGGTTTTCTTCACCAAATTATTGATGCCAGTCAAAATAACCAATTTCTTTCTCTCACTTACTCAGGGTAACTTTGGTTTGATCTTTCATCCTTATTATATAAATTGACCCTATAATTACCTTAATTCAATAATACTTTTTAAAAGTGTTTTCTCACATTAAAAAATGACAGCCATAAATTTTGCATAAAGTATTAAAGAATGGTTCAAGTAAAATATTATTAGAGACAGCTATTTCTAAATTAAAAGACTAAGTTTCAGCATGACAATAAGGTAAATCACATAAATTAAAAAGAAGAAAGTGAAACATGATTATATAAATGACTATTTTAGTTTATGTAGGCAAATATTCACCAATAATCTACATGCAGCTTAACATTATCACTCGTGGTGACCAATGCAATACAAATAGGATTCAGTGTGAATCTGAGTTCAACTGAACAAAGATTTTCTTACAGCATCTTATAGGGACACAATGTGTTGAGGATTGCTCTAGACTCAGAAATGCAAAAATAAATAAGACATAGTCAATAGGAGGAAAGAGTGAAAGTTTGACAATATCTGTCAGCAAGATTCTAGGTAACAAACCAATACATTCACTGGCTAAAAGCAAGTCCTATTTGCTGTATCAGGCAGGGCCTGATGAGAAACAGATGGTGAACTCAAAATGGTTTAACTGAAGAGGATTAAAGCAAAGGACCATTTATAGAGCCATAGGAAGGTCAAAGGATGCAAGAAGGGCTAGTGAAACACTAAATGATGTACCCAAAAATGTGATCAGTTCTGCTCAGCCCTACTGGGAAGGGATCAGGAGAAGAACCATATGTATTAAAAGCATGCTAAGAGCTTAAAGCAGAAGTAGGGTTGCAGGACCAGACAGGAACTACGGCAGGAGAGGAAAGCAGCTAATTCCAGAACCTCAGCAGGGGTGGGAGATGTGTGTGTGCGTGTGTGTGTGTGTGTGTGTGAGAGAGAGAGAGAGAGAGAGAGAGAGAGAGAGACAGAGAGAGAGAGAGAGAGAGAGAGAGTATTTGCTAGCCATTAGAGAAAATCTAATTTGACTTTGTTATGTTTTTTTTTTTTTTTTTTTTTTTTTTTTTTTTACCCCTTGGTTGAAGTAGGTTAAAGATGAAAGCCTACTTCACACCTCCTTCTCTTATTTTCTGTCCATTGATAAACCTCTCCCCATATTGTGCAAAGAGAAAATTCACAGGAAAAGTCTACATTATGTAAGCTTTCTCATATTGAGAGCTCTGCTATGTCACTGTTGAATTTTTCCCAAGATTCTCGCCCCTAGCCCCCACTTCAAACTCTGCTTCCTTGGACAGATTTGGAAATAGCTTTGTAAGTGATGTGGACATAATTGCCTACAATAATGAAAACCTACAGGAATTTTTTTTATTTTTCATTTTCCCCTTAGGCATATTTAGTATTTTTTCCCCAGGCAGATCATTCTGAGTGTGCGAGTATGTGTGCACATGTTACAAAGACAACTACCATGTTAATAAAATATTAAATTTGAAATAAAAAAAAGGACACAATTCCCTAGACTTCCCCCTAATTCCCAATTTCATTTTGCATATACAGCTTCCAACAAATATTGTCAGATGATATATAGTAATAATAAAAACAATTACATGTGGAATTCTCAGTATGCCATGAACTCTACTAAGGGCTGATATTTATTTATTACTATGTACTACTATCAGTCTGTCTAGAGGGCATTATTCCTGTCTCCATTTCACAAAAGAAAAAACTTAAGCCTTAGTGATGTTAATGAATTTGCACAAAATCACAGGGTTAGTAACTCTCAGTGCTAAGACTCAAACCTAGGTTTGATGGTCAAGGAGGTTTCTGTTCTTAACATTATGCTCTATTGTTCCCAATTCATATGTCCATAGTACATCTTACCAAGTCACACAAGGGATGCCAGACTCAAAGTTTGAGAATTTGTGCCAGGTTCAGAGTTCTGACACTAGAATAAGCTTAGAGATCTGCCTCTGCTATCCAACTGTATGCAATTTATTTATTTAGTCAGATTCTAATATGCTCCCTGAGCTGGAAGGATTACGGTTTTCCTTATGAATTTAATCTTGAGGTAAAGACAATAAACCATGGATATAGAAAATAGGAATTGGAAATATTACATACCAAACTTTTAAATGAACAAATATGCCTATCACCCAGTATATTTCCTGTCTCTCCATATTAAGAAATCCAAACATATAAAAAGCTCACTATTGTCTGAAGTAACTTTTATAATAAGCAATGCTGCCTTTGCCACCATGTAAGCTCTCTAAAATCAAACAATAGGAATAATTTACAAATATAAAATAACTCATTAAAATAAAGGCCACTGCCCTTTAAACATTAAAATAGCTGATCTTTTCTTAAACGTCTTCACGTTAACCTAGTAAAATAAAGTTATCATTATAATAATAAATGGCTTGGTATCAAGTGATGATTCTTCTCTGTATCTATAGTTCCAAACACTGAGTTTAATTCTGTATTTTTAAAAAATGGTATCACAATGAAAAATTCAGTGTCTCTGAAACCAAATAATTTTATTTTCTTCCAACATTTCATTCAACTTTTCAGCAATGGCATCATTATTCCCTCAGTCATTAAACATTAATAATAATGTCTTTTTTCATGATCTATATAATTAATAACTGATGTCTAAATAGCATGTAACCATTCACAAAAAGAAAACAAAAGTTGTGCATATCTACTTATTCTTTCATAAACCACGTAAGTGGAGGCGCGCTGAAGCTACGGAGCAGTGACAGATACTACCTGTGATTCAAAAGGCATCAATCGGTGGAATGCTGGGAAGACGGCCGCCTAAGAACAGCTCAGGACTTCAGCTCCCAGTGAAAGTGCAGAGGGTGAGTGGACGCCGCATTTCCAGACGAACTCTTATTGCCCACAGACCAGGAGATACCCAGGCAGAGGGGTCGCCAGCATCGCAGTCCCAGCCGGTACGGCTGTTTTGGCCCCCGCGGGGCTGATTCTGCCCGCTCGGCTGCTGTCACCACGCCCTGTTGCTGCAGTTCTCCGTACAAAAGCCACTGGTCTGGGAGCCCTCTTAGCTGGCGATCAGAGCCCTGAGAGGGCAGAGTTGCCCATTCATCTGAAATAGCGAGCCAGGCCAGGAGATTCCTAGGCAAAAAATCTGCCAGGAGCTGGTGCCGCAGTTCGAGCCAACTCAGTGAGTCGCAGCACAGGAGATGCCGGCGCCTTTTCAACAAGCGACTGGAACGCGGAGTCATTCAACTTAAAAGAAAAGACTCCGAGTCAGGGAGCCAGGTGATCAGGCTCAGTTGGTCCCACCCCTCCACCCCAAACAACAACGAAAACAAAAACAGTAATTAGAAACCCTCTGGGTTGAGCCCTTCAAACCAAGCACAGCTGAACCGGGACGGTCCGGCTCAGTAGGGGAGGGGCTTCCGCCATTACTGAGACTCTCCACCACTATGGAGGCAGGCCGCCTTGCTGAGGCAACCCACCATTGCCAAGGCAACCTGCCACAACAGAGAGAGTCCGCCATAACAGAGGCGGGGCCGCCATTGCGGAGACAGTTCTAACTACGCCCATATAAACAGGACTGCAGGAAAGAGCTCGGGGCAGCTGGGTGGAGCCCACAGCAGCTCAGCAAAGTCCCTGCAGGCAGGCAGTGGCTAGGCCTGCTGCTGGGTGGGCGGGTCAGACCTGAAAGAAAAATCAAAAAAGGCAGTAGTGCAAGGGAAACTCATAAAGCTCCAACTCCCTAGGACAGAGCACCTGGGAACAAAAAGCGCTTTATGAGTTCAGCTGCAGCAGACCTAAACATACCTGCCCAGCAGCTCTGAACGAACAACGGAGATCACAACTCAGGACTTAAGCCCCAATAAAAGATAGACTGTCTCCTCAAGTAGCTCCCTGACCCCCATAGATCCAAAGACTCACCTCATAAAGGAGAGAACGGACTGACAGTAGGCGAGCATCCTTCTGAGACAAAGATAGCAGAAGAGGAAACTGGCAGCAACCCTTACTGTTCTGCAGCTGCTGCAGGTGACCCCCAGGCAAGCAGGGCCTGGATAGGACCTCAGCAGTCCTACAGCAGAGGGGCCAGACTGTTAGAAGGAAAGCTTAAAAAAAAAAAAAAAAAAAAAAAGAAGTAACTTCAGCATCCACGAACTAGAAGCTCACTCAGAGACCCAATCTGAAAGACAGTAATTACAAAGACAACAGGTGGATAAACCCACAAAAATGGGAAGAAACCAGCACAAAAAGGATGAAAACTCCCGAAACCAGAACACCTCTCCTCCTAAAAGGGATCACAACTCCTCACCAGCAAGGGAACCAGACTGGATGGAGAAGGAGGGTGATGAAATGACAGAATCAGACTTCAGAAGGTGGGTAGTAAGAAACTACAGTGAGCTAAAAGAACATGTTCTAACCCAACGTAAAGAATATAGGAACCTTGAAAAAAGATTGGACGAAATGCTAACGAGAATGGACAGCATAGACAGGATTATAAGTGAATTGATGGAGCTGAAAAACACAACACGAGAACTTCGTGAAGCATGCACAAGCTTCAACAGCCAAATTGACCAAGCAGAAGAAAGGATATCAGAGGTCGAAGATCAACTCAATGAACTAAAAGGAGAAGGCAAGAACAGAGAAAAAAGTGCAAAAAGGAATGAACAAAATCTTCAAGAAATGTGGGACTATGTGAAAAGACCCAATCTACGTCTGACAGGTGTACCTGAATGTGATGAAGAGAATGAATCCAAGCTGGAAAATACTCTTCAGGATATTATCCAGGAAAACTTCCCCAACCTAGCAAGGCAGACCAATATTCAAATCCAGGAAATACAGAGAACACCACAAAGATATTCCTCAAGAAGAGCAACCCCAAGGCCCATAATTGTCAGATTCACCAGGGTTGAAATGAAAGAGAAAATGCTAAGGGCAGCCAGAGAGAAAGGTTGGGTTACCCACAAAGGGAAGCCCATTAGACTCACAGCAGATCTCTCAGCAGAAACCCTACAAGCCAGAAGAGATTGGGGGCCAATATTCAACATCCTTAAAGAAAAGAACTTTCAACCCAGAATCTCCTATCCAGCCAAACTAAGCTTCATAAGTGATGGAAAAACAAAATCCTTTGTGAACAAGCAAGCACTCAGAGATTTCATCACCACCAAACCTGCTCTACAAGAACTCCTGAAAGAGGCTCTACACATATAAAGGAACAACCAGTACCAGCTAATCCAAAAACACACCAAATGGTAAAAGAGCATCAACACAATCAAGAAGCTGCATCAACTAACCAACAAAACAGCCAGGTAGCATCAAAATGACAGTATCAAATTCACACATAACAATACTATCCCTAAATGTCAATGGACTAAATGCCCCAATCAAAAGACACAGACTGGCAAATTGGATAAAAAGCCAAAACCCATCAGTGTGCCGTATCCAGGAAAACCATCTTACATGCAAGGATACATAAAGGCTCAAAATAAAGGGATGGAGGAAGATCTACCAAGCAAATGGAGAGCAAAAAAAAGCAGGAGTTGCAATTCTCATGTCTGATAAAATAGACTTTAAAGCAACAAAGATCAAAAGAGACAAAGAAGGACATTGCATAATGGTAAAAGAATCACTGCAACAAGAAGAGCTAATGATCCTAAATATATATGCACCCAATACAGGAGCACCCAGATACATAAGGCAAGTTCTTAATGACTTACAAAGAGACTTAGACTCCCACACAATTATAGTGGGAGACTTTAACACCCCATTGTCAATATTAGACAGATCAACCAGACAGAAAATCAACAAGGATATCCAGGACCTGAACTCAGACCTGGAACAAGCAAACCTAATAGTCATTTACAGAACTCTCCACCCCAAATCCACAGAATATACATTCTTCTCAGCACCACATCACACCTACTCTAAAATTGACCACATAATTGGCAATAAATCACTCCTCAGCAAATGCAAAAGAACAGAAATCATAACAAACAGTCTCTCAGACCACAGTGCAATCGAGTTAGAACTCAGAATGCAGAAACTAACTCAGAACCGCACAGCTTCATGGAAACTGAACAACTTGCTCTTGAATGTTGACTGGATAAACAATGAAATGAAGGCAGAAATAAAGATGTTCTTCGAAACCAATGAGAACGAAGACACAACATACCAGAATCTCTGGGACACATTTAAAGCAGTCTCTAGAGGAAAATATATAGCAATGAGTGCCCACATGAGAAGAAAGGAGAGATCTAAAACTGACACCCTATCATCAAAATTGAAAGAGCTAGAGGAGCAAGATCAAAAAAACTCAAAACCTAGCAGGAGACAGGAAATAACTAAGATCAGAGCAGAACTGAAGGAAATAGAGACACAAAAAGCTCTTCAAAAAATCAATAAATCCAGGAGCTGGTTTTTTGAAAACATCAACAAAATAGACAGACCACTAGCCAGATAAATAAAAAAGAAAAGAGAATAACCAAATTGATGCAATAAAAAACGATAAAGGGGATATCACCACAGATTCCACAGAAATCAAACCATCATCAGAGATTATTACAAACAACTCTATGCACATAAACTAGTAAACCTGGAAGAAATGGATAAATTCCTGGACACCTGCATCCTCCCAAGTCTAAACCCGGAAGAAGCTGAAACCCTGAATAGACCAATAACATGGTCTGAAGTCGAGGCAGCAATAAAGAGCCTACCACCCAAAAAAAGCCCAGGTCCAGATGGGTTCACAGCCGAATCCTACCAGACATACAAAGAGGAGCTGATACCATTCCTTCTGAAACTATTCCAGACAATCCAAAAAGAGGGAATCCTTCCCAAATCATTTTACGAGACAAACATCATCCTGATACCAAAACCGGGCAGAGACTCAAAAAGAAAAGAAAATTTCAGGCCAATATCCATGATGAACATAGATGCAAAAATCTTCAATAAAATACTGGCAAACCGATTGCAACAGCATATCAAAAAGCTCATCCACCATGATCAAGTAGGATTCATCCCGGGGATGCAAGGCTGGTTCCACATACGGAAGTCCATAAACGTAACTCACCACATAAACAGAACCAAAGACAAAAACCACATGATTATCTCAATTGATGCAGAGAAGGCTTTTGACAAAATTCAACCTTTTATGCTAAAAACCCTCAATAAACTAGGTATTGACGGAACATATCTCAAAACAATAAAAGCTATTTATGACAAACCAACAGCCAATATCATACTGAATGGGCAAAAACTGGAAGCATTCCCTTTGAAATCTGGCACTAGACAAGGATGCCCTCTCTCACCACTCCTATTCAATATAGTACTGGAAGTTCTAGCCAGAGCAATCAGGCAAGAAAAAGAAATAAAGGGTATCCAAATTGGAAAGGAAGAAATCAAATTGTCTCTATTTGCAGATGACATGATTGTATATCTGGAAGACCCCATCATCTCAGCCCAAAATCTCCTGAAACTGATAAACAACTTCAGCAAAGTCTCAGGATACAAAATCAACGTGCAAAAATCACAAGCATTCCTATACACCAGTAATAGACTTCAAGAGAGTCAAATCAAGAACGAACTGCCATTCACAATTGCTACAAAGAGAATAAAGTACCTAGGAATACAACTAACAAGGAACGTAAAGGACCTCTTCAAGGAGAACTACAAGCCATTGCTCAACGAAATAAGAGAGGATACAAACAGATGGAGAAACATTCCATGTTCATGGTTAGGAAGAATCAACATCGTGAAAATGGCCACACTGCCCAAAGTAATTTACAGATTCAACGCTATTCCCATCAAGCTACCAATGACCTTCTTCACAGAACTGGAAAAAAACACCTTAAACTTCATATGGAACCAAAAGAGAGCCTGCATAGCCAAGTCAATTCTAAGCAAAAAGAACAAAGCAGGAGGCATCACACTACCAGACTTCAAACTATACTACAAGGCTACAGTAATCAAAACAGCATGGTACTGGTACCAAAACAGAGATATAGACCAATGGAATAGAACAGAGGCCTCACAGGAAATACCACATACCCCACAACCATCTGATCTTCGACAAACCTGACAAAAACAAGCAATGGGGAAAGGACTCCCTGTTTAATAAATGGTGTTGGGAAAACTGGCTAGCCATGTGCAGAAAGCAGAAACAGGACCCCTTCCTGACACCTTACACCAAAATTAACTCCAGATTGATTAAAGACTTAAACATCAGACCTAACACCATAAAAACCCTAGAAGAAAATCTAGGCAAAACCATTCAGGACATAGGTGTAGGCAAGGACTTCATGACCAAAACGCCAAAAGCAATGGTAACAAAAGCCGAAATAGACAAATGGGACCTAATCAAACTCCACAGCTTCTGCACGGCAAAAGAAACAGTAGAGTGAATCGGCAACCAACAGTATGGGAAAAAATTTTTGCAGTCTACCCATCTGACAAGGGGCTGATATCCAGAATTTACCAAGAACTACAGCAGATCTACAAGAAAAAAACAGACAAGCCCATTCAAAAATGGGCGAAGGATATGAACAGATACTTTACAAAAGAAGACATACAGGAGGCCAACAAACATATGAAAAAATGCTCATCATCACTGGTCATCAGAGAAATGCAAATCAAAACCACATTGAGATATCATCTCACACCAGTTAGAATGGCGATCATTAAAAAATCTGGAAACAACAGATGCTGGAGAGGATGTGGAGAAATAGGAACACTTTTACACTGTTGTTGTCTTCCATCCATTGTGGAAGACAGTGTGGCGATTCCTCAAGGACCTAAAAATAGAAATCCCATTTGACCCAGCAATCCCATTACTGGGTATATATCCAAAGGATTATAAATCATTCTACAAGGACACGTGCACACGAATGTTCATTGCAGCACTGTTTACAATAGCAAAGACCTGGAGCCAACCCAAATGCCCAACGATGATAGACTGGACAGGGAAAATGTGGTACATATACACCATGGAATATTACGCAGCCATCAAAAATGATGAGTTCACGTCCTTTGTAGGGACATGGATGAACCTGGAAACCATCATTCTCAGCAAACTGACACAAGAGCAGAAAATCAAACACCGTATATTCTCACTCATAGGTGGGTGTTGAACAATGAGAACACATGGACACAGGGAGGGGAGCACTACACACTGGGGTCCGTTGGGGGAAATGGGGGAGGGACGGGGGGGTGGGGAGGTGGGAAGAGATAGCATGGGGAGAAATGACAGATACAGGTGAGGGGATGGAAGGCAGCAAACCACACTGCCATGTGTGTACCTATGCAACAATCTTGCATGTTCTTCACATGTACCCCAAAACCTAAAATGCAATTAAAAATAAAATAAAATAAAATAAAATAAAATAGAGAAAAATCACTGCAACTTGACCATGAAAAAAAAAAAAAAGATGAAATGTCCTTAACTCTTGAGTAATAACCACTACTAAGAAGTCAAACCACACTTGCTCTCTGCCAGGTTTTTACTGCTTTCCAGGCTTACAAGGAAAAGGGGCTTAGCAATGCCTTTTTGTCCTAAAGGTGCAAAAATTTGCTACATTTTAGAAAAAGAAATAATAGACAATTATCATGTACATTCTCCTTTTTATGCCAAATCGGAAAATACAAATAATTCCTAGTAGCAGCAATGCAAGCTTTTGTCCTTGGAGTATGGGAGAGATTCCTCATAAGACAGATGCTGGTTACAATATTTTTATTTATTCTTAAATAAAAATCTCCATGTTTTGCCTAAAACAAATATTGAATATATAGACATTTGGAATATGTCTTGGAAATTAGATGGGTCATCAACTGTACTGTTGACTAACTAATACAGTGACAATATTAATAATTTCCACTTGCTCAACAAATATTTGAGCTATATGTACTGGACACTGTACTATGCCCAGATTAAGACAGTGGGAAAAGATGTTTACTCTTTAGTCAAGGAGAGAGATAAATTAGCAGACAATTCTAATAAACATGCTATATTGTTCTAGGAAGCACAGTATAAGTGGTTAGGGAAGATTCCTAGGGAAAGTGATGTCTACATTGAGACCTAAAGTCAATCTTAGGAGTGGTGGAACGAAACTGGAAACAAAGAGCACTTTCCAGACAAAGGGATGAGCACATCCAAAACTGCAAAACAGAGGAGAGGAGAGAAGGGTACATGTGAAGAACAAGTAGCTCAGTATGGCTGGAATTTAGGGGACAAAATTTAGTGAACAGCTAGAAATAAAGCTGGAGCGGGAAAGCAAGGGACATTTTAAGGAATTTGAGGGTCATTAATATCTAGGGTTTATTCTGAGAAAACTGGAAACCACTGAGGTTTTAAAGCAAGAGAGGAACATGATCAGATTTACATTTTAGTAATACACACCTAGAATCAGTGTTTTGGATTGGATTAGAGGAGAGTACAACATATCGACATTTGCAGATAACAAGCCACCGTAGGAGTATAGGTAAGAAATGATGAAGACCTAACCTATTGTTGCCTAAACATTTGGATCATGCACTCGTAACACTAAAATAATTTTGAGCAATGTGGTCTTATTTTATGCAGTTATATGTGTATAAACTATAAATGTGCACTATTGTATTAATAAAACTAATTAACAAAAATAAATAAAAGAATCGAAATAAAAGATAGAAACAAAATTTAATATTTTATTCTTACCTCCCAACAGAATTGCCTTATACACATCCCCGAATATATATGCCACACTCTGAAGACCACTGGCCTGAACCAAGAAGGTGGTGCTGAAAATAGAGGAATGTAAATAAATTGGAGAGACAGATAAGATATACAAGCAACAAGATTTGATGGATTAAGATAGAGGGAGAGGAAGTGAAATAAGAAACACCAGAAACACCTGGGTTTTCAAGTTTGGGTAGCTGGTGCTATATATTGAGTTATGGTACACTATAGAAAAAATTAGGTTTGGCTAAAAAAAAAAAAAAAAAAAGAGCACCTTTTGGTACATATTGAAGCATATAGAGCACCTTTTGGTACATATTGTGAGAGGGAAAAGCACAGCAAACACAAGCAGATATGATGATTAATATTGTCAACTTGATTGGATTAAAGGATGCAAAGTATTGTTCCTAGGTATGGCTGTGAGTGTGCTGGGAAAGGAGATAAACCTCTGAGTCAGTGGGGTGGAAAAGGCAGGCCTACCCTTAATATGAGTGGGCAACATCTCCTCTACTGCCAGTGCAGCTAGAAAAAGCAGGCAGAAGAAGGTGGAATGAGCAGAGTTGCTGAGCCTTCTGGTCTTTGTCTTTCTCCTATGCTGGATGCTTCCTGCCCTCAAATATAAGACTCCAAGTTCTTCAGCTTTTGGACTCTTGGATTTACACCAGTGGTTTGCCAGGGGCTCTCAGGCCCTCAGCCCAACTGAAGGCTGCAATGTCAGCTTCCCTACTTTTGAGGTTTTGGGGCTTCAACTAATCCATGACTGGCTTCCTTGTTCCTCAATTTACAGATGGCCTATCGTGGAACTTCACCTTGCAATTGTGTGAATCAATTCCCCTTAATAAACTCCTTTTCATATTTACCTAAAAAAAAAAAAAAAAAAAAAAAAAAAAAAAAAAAAAAGACATCTATCAGTTAGTTAAGGAGGCAGGCAAGGAAATAGAATGCCCAAACTACCTAGTACTTATTGCTGAAATGTATGTTTGTGTAAACTGTTATTGGATCAGGGAACATGATGACCTAAATTAATGGAAAAAAATGTCAAGGAACACTTCCCAAAGAGTTGCACAGAAAATAATGGGCGGATGACTGCAAGAAGGCACTCAGTGAAAGAGAAAAGAGTGACTGCAAAAAAATAGAGACATGATAGGATGCCCAATCATCTAGGAAGAACAAGCCTTCGGGGGAAACACAGGCCTCCAAGTGAGTGTGCGTGAGTAAAAACAGACACTTACTGAGTTAAGCCTGGGTCACTTGAAGAAGAAACTGATGCTTTGGGGCAAGGAGCTTGGGCATTTCTCTACACATGACGGTAAGAGAAGGAGGAAAAAGGGGAGCCAGGAGGAAGAGTTCAAGAAATGAGGAAAGGAAGAAACATGTTGAAAAAGTAGGAATATTAGAATTTGTCAGCTCTCCTAAAGCATCCAGGGGTTATACTTGCTTGGGCACACCTAGATCTGCTTCACTCTTGGGGTTTTGATTTTTCTTGGCAACATTCTCTGATTCTTTCCAAGAGACAACAAATAACTTCTGAAAGCCTCACCTCATTTTCTAAGAGAAGCTTCATTTCCCTATATTTCTTTCTTTCCTTTTTTTTTTTTTTTTTTTTTTTTTTTTTTTGAGACGGAGTTTCGCTCTTGTTACCCAGGCTGGAGTGCAATGGCGCGATCTCGGCTCACCGCAACCTCCACCTCCTGGGTTCAGGCAATTCTCCTGCCTCAGCCTCCTGAGTAGCTGGGATTGCAGGCACGAGCCACCATGCCCAGCTATTTCTTTGTATTTTTAGTAGAGACGGGGTTTCACCATGTTGACCAGGATGGTCTCGATCTCTCGACCTCGTGATCCACCCGCCTTGGCCTCCCAAAGTGCTGGGATTACAGGCTTGAGCCACCGTGCCCGGCTATTCCCCCATATTTCTAGGAGAAAAAAAAAAAAATTCCTAGGCCGGGTGTGGTAACTCATGCCTGGAATCCCAGCACTTTGGAATGTTAAGGAGGGGGGAATGCTTGAGCCAAGGAGTCCAAGATCAGCCTGGGCAACATGATGATGAAAACTCATCTCTACAAAAATTAGCCAGACGTGGTGGCATGCCTGTAGTCCCCAGCTACTTGGGAGGCTGAGGTAGGAGGATCACTTGAGCCCAGGAGGTCAAGGCTACAGTGAGCTATAATCATACCATTGCATTTCAGCCTGGGTGACAGAATGAGACCCTGTCTCAAAAAAAAAAAAAGAAAAAAAAATCCTGGTAGAGGGAGTGCCTCATTGGCCTAGGGAACTTGTGATAGAACAAACTGATACACCAATCATAGACCAATTGTGGTAAACATATTGTTTGCTTAAACAAATATTGGAAAATACATACATTCTCTCATTTATAACTCCTATAAGAGAAAACTTGATAGCCAGCAAAGTTAAGTGCTCCAAGTCACAGGGAAGTTAAATGCTCAAACCAAGAAATACTCAAACCCAAGTTTATCACCAAGTCTATCATCCACATATAAATAAATATCTTCATAGTAGTCAATTACTAGCCAAGGACAGTGTCCAGCAGTGTGTTTTGAAAACTGATCTATTCTCATAAAGCACGCTAAGCACTGTACAATAAATCTCTGTGGAGATTGTCTGAAGTCTTACTCTAAAACTACTTTAGATTTTTCTTTAAAATAAATCATTTTGATAAAAGTAAAGACTTCAAATAGATTCCTCAAAATTTATATCCACATATTATAATGCTGTGCATTGAAGAAACAGAAAGATTAAGAAGAAATAAAATGCATCAAAGTTGGAAAAGAGGAAATCAAACTGTCCCTCTTTGTAGATGACATGATCTTAAATATAGAAATACCTAAAGACTCTACCAAAAAAAAATCTTAGAACTAATAAATGAATTCAGCAAAGTTACAGGATATAAAACACACAAAAATCAGTAACATTTCTATACAAAATAACTAACTGAAAAAGAAATCAAGAAAGCAATCCCATTTACATCACTACAACAGAAAAATACCTAGGAATAAATTTAAGCAATGTAGTGAAAGGAATCCATGATGAAAATTGTGAAACATCAAAGAAAAAGAGGAAGAGGACACAAACAAATGGAAAAACATCCCACGCTCATGGATCAGAAGAATTAATATTGTTAAAATAATTATACTACCCAAAGAAATCTACAGATTCAATGCAGTACCTATCAAAACACCAAGACATTCTTCATAGAAGTAGAAAAAAATAAAACCCAGAACTCATATGAAACAGAAAAAGACCCCAAATAGCCAATGCAACACTGACCAAAGAGAACAAAGGTGAAGTCATCACACTATCTGACTTCAAAATATACTACAAAGTTATAGTAACCAAAATAGTATGATATTGGTATATAAGACACATAGATCAATGGAACAGAAGAGAGAACCTCGAAATAAATTCACAGCCAATTAAATTTTCAACAAAGGTACCAAGAACATACACTGGGGAAAGGACACCCTCTTCAATAAATAGTGCTGGGAGAACTAGATATCCAAATGCAGAAGAATGAAAGTAGACCTCCATCTGTCACCATATACATAATTCAACTCAAAATGGATTACAGACTTAATCATATTAACTTGAAACTATAAAACTACTAAAAGAAAACACAGGGGAAACACTTCTAGACATTGGTCTAGGAAAAGATTTTATGACTAAGACTTCAAAAGCACAGGAAACAGAAAGAAAATTAGACAAAAGGGACTATAGTAACCTAGAATATTTTTGCATAGCAAAGGAAATAATAAACAGATTAAAGAGGCAACCTGTAGAATGGAAAAAAAAAATATTTGCAAACTATTCATCTGACAAGGGACTAATATCCAGAATATATAAATAGCTTAAACAATTCAATAGCATAACAAAAAACAGAAAATAATTTTATTAAACAGTGGGCAAAGGAGCTGAGTAGACATTTCTTAAAAGAAGATGAATTGCAACAGGTATATGAAAAAATGCTCAACATCACTAATTATCAGAGAAACGCAAATCAAAACCACAATGAGATGCCATCTCACCCCAGTGAGAATGGATATGGTCAAAAAGACATAAAAATAACAAATTATTGCAAAGATGTGAAGACAGGAAACTCTCACACACTATGATAGGAAAGTAAATTAGTACAGCCATTATGGAAAATGGTATGGAAGTCTCTCTCAAAATAAATAAATAAATAAATAAATAAAAACTAAACTAAAAATGGAACTACCAAACAATCCAGCAGTCCAGTATTATTGGTATTTATCAAAGGGATAGAAAATCAGTAAATCAAAGGGATACCTGCACCCACATGTTTATTGCAGCACTATTCACAGCCAAAATAATGAAATCAATGTAAGTGTTCATCAGTGGATGAATGGGTAAAGAAAATGTGGTTTATATAGGCAATGAAATACTCACCTATTAAAAATAATAAAATCCTTCCATTTGCAAAAACATGGATGGAAGTTGAGGTCATTATGTTAAGTGAAATAAGCCAGGAAAGAAACGCAAATATCATGTGTTCTCATTTCTAGATGGGTGATAAAATATAGATCTCATGGAGGTGGGGAATAGAACAATGGTTACCAGAGTCTGGGAAGGGAGACTATAAACCTGTAGATACACACATGCATTTAGATAGAAGGAATAAGTTAGTTATACCATTCAATAACACAATATTTAACAATAATTTATTGTGTATTTCAAAGTAGCTAGAAGAGATTTGAAATGCTCCCCACAAAAAGAAAAGATAAATGTTTGAAGTGATGGATATTGTAAATACCCTGATTTGACCATTATGCATTCTATGACTGTATCAAAATATCACATGTACCTCATAAATAAGTACAATTATTATATGCATAGAGAAAGGTAAAAATAAAGGCAGAAAATGTCATATGCATTTGGTTCTGCAATGAAAAAGATAGGGAGGGCTGGGAAGCATTTTAATGATGGACATGTCTCCCTTCCTAAGCCTATTTCATTTCCAATATGACTTCTGACAGCTGCTAGGAAATGTGTGCCTCTGACAGAGCAGCTTCACACATTCTCAAGTGCAAAAAGTAAGGCTGACAGCATCCTTTCCATTTCCATCACTGGCTGATGTGTCTCTTCTCTAGGAAGGAGTAATTAGCTCAGTCTCCTAGTACTGGAAGTCAAACCCAAGTATCTTGACTACATTGACTCCTATTGCCTGATCTCGCAAATAGGATTTCATGTGATGTATTTTTTAACCTCAATGTACTTACCTCTGTACCTGCCTTGAACCAATGACTTACCTCTGTACCTGCCTACTAAATACATACATACACACATACATACAAGGGAAGGTAGTGCACTTCTTTTCTGGACTTGAAAACAGACGGTTTTAAACTGAATCATTTATATTCTATGCCAGAATAGAAATCAGTCTCAAATAGCTGCAGGCTCTAACAATGACTATTTTGAAAATCTGACTCTATGTTATGCAGCATAGTAAAAAGAGCTCTGATTGAAAAGCCAAGTCCCTTATGTGTCATAAATTCTATTTTTTTTTGCATCTTTATTGAATAGATTGGTGCCCTTTCATAAAGCAGAAAGTGTTTGAGATGAATAGAGTAACAACATTTGACCTTTTAAGGTTCTGACAACCTGAGATTATAAATCTTGAATACTTAGAGAAAAGTGTGTTTTCATGAAATTGTCAGAATTGTTACCCTTTGAGACTTAAAATATACAATTAAAAACACTCCTTTCAAAATATAATAGATATTTGAACAACAAATCATATTTATCATGTTATTTATAGTCATCTTAGAGTGTGATGATTAAGAAGAGCACAGATTCTGGAGCTAAATGTCCTGGTTCAAATCCAGGAATTTCTACTTCATAGTTTTGTGGCTTTGGGAAAGTGAATTCACCTCTCTTTGTCTCAATTTCCTCATCTAGAAAATGAAAATGACTCTAATATTATCTATGTCTCAGTAGTCTTGTGACAATTAAATGAGCAAATATGTAAGGCCTAGAGAAATGTGTCTGATACAGAGCAGTGCTATTAAGAGTTTGTTTCTGTGGCAAGGATGAAGACAAGTACATATATAAAATATAAATATAGAAATTTTTTAACATAGACAAGGTAGAGTCATTTAGGAAATATCATCTTCGTTTATATTCCCAGTCGAGAGGTTTCCTGTGGTTATTGTTAAAGCAAACAGAAAACAACTTTTCCAAAGTGAATCATAGTACTGAAATATAAATAAAGACCATGTAATCATACTAAGAACAGCAGCAATATAAACTACCATGCATTGAGCAGCCATTGTATGACAGGCACCCTACTAGAAGCTTAAGGAGTTAGTGATTAAACCATGTAAGATGGGTGGCAAAAAGAAGGAAGAGAAAAGGAGTGTGAATGAACACACAGAAAGGTTGTTTTTGTTTAGGGTGTGTATGAACACATTTGTAGATAAAATGAGACAACAATTATCTCATTTTGTCCTTACAACCACCCTATGTAATATCCACTCTTATTATTCCCCATTATATTGATAAGTAAAGTAAGGCTCCCAGTGGTTAAGTAACTGGCCCATGATTACAGAACTAATAAGTGTTGAAGTCTGGACATAAACCCTGATTCAGGTGAGCCACAATTCACATTTTTAACCACAAAGTCAGAGGCCATTGTTCTAAGCAAAGATGCACTGTGTATGCTAGAATTTTTTTCTTATAACTTTTGTCAGTCATCTAGGTTTCTTGGCAAAGCTTACCCAGATAGGTAAACATTTTGGAAGGTATAGTAATAGAGAATATTTTTTAAAAGGGAAGAAGTGGGAGAGAGCTTTCTATATTGCGAATTTTTGAGATGGTACGGGAAACAGCCCATGTGCCATTACTGAATATAACTTCTGATCTATTCCTTCATTCTTCTACATGATTTTTAAAATTACATTTACTTTGGATCCTTGGGTTTTGTCAAGCTCACCAAAATCATCTTTTTATTGATATTGTTATTAATGTTAAGCAATGACTAGACAACACTAATTTTTTTATGTTTAGTAAGGAAGTCACATTACTGGTGATCTTCTTATAACACAATTTACTCCCAACCAGAATCTCCAAATACATCATGAAAAATAATTCTTATTTTTTTTTATTCAATGAGATAGGTCTAAGAGAGGCATTTTATTATTTCTCATTTGATAAACTGATCCAAGGAAGAGACTGTAACATACATAATACTGTCGGGGAATTTTATAATCTAAACTTAAAAAATGAAAGCAGAGAACTTCTAGTAAAGGTGGTAACAATTACCAAGAAATCTCCAGCTCTCTGGTGTGGAACCCTTACTCACACACCCTAAACTAATACAACATTTCTGTGTGTTCATTCACACTCCTTTTTTCTTCCTCCTTTTTGCCATCTATCTTATATGGTCTAATCACTCATTCCTTAATAGCTCAGATTCTAGTCTCTTTTCAGCATCTATTTTCTGAAAAGCCAGTAACTGCCCAATCAATAAATTCATTTTTCTTCATTTTCCTTGACATCTCTGTGGAGCCAGGCAACACCGATCAACCTTCCTCTGTCTTAAAATTCTTCCACAATTTGGTTTTCAGGACACTGCCCTACTTGCTTCCCTTCCCCTCTTCTTTTCTTGCTACTCTTAATCTTTTAACTGAAAGCAGATCTTTCCATTCTCTGTATGTCAGTGTCAGTATTTCTCAACGTTTTAACCCTGATCATTTTCTCTTTCAATTTTTATTTCTTTAGTCATTTTCAAAGATCACTTCTGTAAGGATGCCTTCTCAATCTGTATTCCAAACCCTGTGGTTACTCGCCTAATAAAAAAGTCATTTCCAACCAGCTTCTTTTTTGCACATCTCATCCCAAAGATTTTGGAAGTACAAATACTTGCCTTATCAGTTTTCTTTGCTATTATTGGTAGCCATGGGACACAATTTTGGCCAATGAGATTAGGGAAAAAAGTCTAGAACAGATATATTTTCTTGAAATACTGTCAAAATCAGAGGTACTGCTCCTTTCCCCTTTGCTTCCTAGCTTATAAAGTAAACAGAAGACCTTAGAACTTTTGCATTTATCTTGTAACCACACACGAGAGACAAGCATGTGAACTAAAGGTCAAGACAACTAGGGTAGTAAAGTGGAAAGAGAAAAATCCTGGGCCTTTGATAATATCATTAGGAATCTGACCCAATAACAGCAGGGATTTTTTGCTGTGCGAGGAAAAAAATAGAATTTAATCATTTAAGCTACTATTAGACAGATGTCTCTAGACAATAAAAATCTTGTCACTATGTCTTCATTCCATTCACCTGTTTCCAAATTATTGCTTTGATATTTCCACATGGATATCCATCTGCATGTCAAATTTATAATAAAAATCAAATTGATATAAAGAAACCTGTGTATATGTCATTTCTTTATACTTTCTTAATACATGGTAGCATTTTATATGGAATAAGTATTGAAATATTTAAGTAAATTAATAAGTTGTGATGCAACTGAACCCTAGTGTAGCCAATTTAAGATCTAGAAACTTTCAATTAGTGGAAATAGCATAAAGATATATAGTTCTTCTTCCCACTTGACTATTTTTATCTTGATAGTACCAGCTTCCTGGGATAAGATCTCATGATAACGTGACAACATGGCTTTGTTCCTCTCAGATGTCAGTTCCTCTACACGGAAGTCACATATATAACTCAGATAACCTAAAAGAGGCACCAAATAGTACTGACTTATAATGACCAGAGCTATTACACAGTAATGTAAGGTAGAGTTATCAAAATTGAACAATTGAAAGTCCATAAGAGCATTCTGGCATGTGTTTTCAGATCCACTAACTCTCGGAGCTTGAGGCATTATCTAACACAGTTACTCTAGATACCTACGGACACTTCAAAAAGTGAGTCATTTCTCTCCTTCAGAAATTCAACTTAAAAAGGAATCTCTTAGCCATTCTACAAGTATGGTAGCCATGGGAAATCATCATCAAACTCAAATTAGTAATGAAGTTATGTACCTTAATACCATTCCTGAGAAATGTCCTGTAGTCAAATGGATTTGTAGCAGAAGACTTTGTGGCCCACATTTTAATCTGACTTTGAGCAAATCATTCAAATTCAGTTTCCAGTTCCCTAATCCACATGATAATACAACAGGATCCCTATTAAAGACCAAATGTGGTGCTGTCTGTACAAATTATTTGTAATTAGTGAAGTTTTATATCATTTATTTGTTCTATATATTCTGTAATGTCACAAATAGAATTAACACTGCTGCAAGTGCTACAGATAGCTGTAATGTTAGATTACCTTTAATTCCTCCTTTAATTATCCATGCATTAACACCACTTATACTCCAATTTAATGTTTAAATAATGTCACTTAAGTCTTAATTTGATTTCATCTCTAATGTTTCTGACAGTCTAACTGGTTAAATTATTTTTCCCCACAGGGGGAAAAAAAAAATTAAGAAAAAAATTTAGGTAGTTCCAATCTAAGCTGGTTAAACATCGGTAAATTGCATGAATTTTTCCTGAAATTCATAAATTTCAGGCAAGTGAAGAAACATGTTGCTGATCTTTTTTTTTTTTTTTTTTTTTTTTCCTGACAAATGTCTTCGAAGAAAGCAAAGTAGGATTGTGAGGGAAGTAAAAAAAAAAACAATTCCTTATCTGCTGTCTTTACCTTCTGCCATGCCCAAGGTCAAAGAATCCCTACAAAAGCCTTTCATTTGGAGAAGTTTGAACGATGTCACAAATATCAAACTGGATGACAACTCAGAGTCAGAAGAATGAAAAGGAGGGACAGGGTGACTTTCTGTTCAAATAAGTATGATTTTTGAAAGTGAAGTTGGAAGAAAAGGGATCTTTCTCTCTTATGCTTTCTTACGTGTGGTTCCAGAGGACACAACCATAGGCACATTGCCATCCGTAATGAAGGCAGAAGTGAGAATCAGGTATCAAAATGACTTTATTATAATGGAAAGTATGAGGATTCATATGCGGTAATCATGTTTTTCAGTTTCTCTCCTCTTTTCAAAAGAAATGCTCAAGAAATGAATGTCGCACTATCAGGACGCAGAGTAGCAGAGTAATTAAATACTAAAATAAATACACAGAAAATAAGTACTTATTCATTGCTCTTCATAGCTTTCAAACTGAAACAGCCCTGGTACACGAGCACAGGCTCTGTACCCTTCCACAAGTCCACTGACAAGAACATATGCGACATATCCAGGCTGATCAAGACACTGAGAACATAAGCAACCTTTCGGAGTCAGATACTATCAAACTGCTAAATGTTGTCTTAGAAATACACAGTGTCACTAAGAAAGAATCCCTGAGTTGAAGAAAAATATCTGTAGTAAAATGATACTGAAAACTGCACTACTATTGTATTTTCTGTTTCCAAAGTATTTTTACATGTGTGTCTTGCTTTCCTTCCAGTAGTCAACAGAGCAGGTATTGAAGTCTCCATTTTAGAGCTGGAGAAACTGGGACTCAAAAAAGATAACTTGTCCAAAGTCACATAGTAAGCAGCTGATCTGAGACTAGAGCTTCTGGCTCTAAATTTTAGGTTCTCTCAGTGTGCCGTCATGATTGAGAAGGAATCTGTGAGCAAACAGAGTTGTAGCCTTAATCCCAAGTTTGAAAATGTCCTAGGTACAGCTGTTTCCAACATTATGTGATGTCCCCAAAACTGTGTTTAAAAATCCTGCTCAGGCACTCATTGGTGGGGTGTTCAAGTGCCTCTTACACTCTATTGTAATAGCTCATTTCCTGTTTGGTATTCTTTTCTCAGACACTTGTGTAGGTTGCAAGTTCAAAGTCAAACTAATGCCAAGGGCAAGCAACTATTTATTCCACATGTATGCTAGGGAAGACAGAATGGGAAGGCAATGAAACAAAATCTGAAAGACAAGTTCCTGTCTTTAAGCCTACATTAATTGAAAATATTCTCCTTTCTCTATAGAGAGGAGAATATTTCTTTGAATATTAACATTGCCCTAAGACTATTTTAGCGTTTCTCAGCTACAGAAATTGAGCATAGGATTTAAAGTTTAAAGGCTTACCTAATGTACATACACATACAACTCAGAGAATATCACTTGATGTACATGCTTATAATTAAAAGCACGTATGTGTGAATGTGTGTATGTGTGAATATACAACCACGTCTAGAGTTTCCAACATGAGACCCCACTCCCCTTGTTGCTATGAAGCCACAGCAAGCAGCTATGCACATTTCACTATGCCTCAACTTAAATTCCAAAACGAAAAGCAAACATAGTAGTGCTAACATATGTTTCGAATTCCCTGAGTAGGGGTAGGGGGGTGGGGGTCGTGGTGAGTGAGCTCTTTTTTATACTTAAATCCTATAATATTTTCTTAGGAAGCTGCTTTCTCATATTCCAAAATGCTAATATGACTATCAGTGCCCTTTTCAAAAAACTCATATGGCAATTTTAAAAAATCAGTATATTATAGAAAATTTAAGTATCCCTCTAGGCCCCATATCTTCTTATACAAATCTCTCTAGGGCTTTCCAAAAGCTTCTGTCTCTATCATCATTACACAAGTTTGTAAGAAAGATCAATATCCTTGTGAATTCACACACTAAATTCCTTAGGACATGGTATAGTGAGCAGCTGCAACCTCAGCATTTAGCTCCATCCTCAGTGAGCATTATCTTCAAAGACAGCTTCACTTAATGCTATGAAACTGAAGTAACCAGGTTCATGGCAATATAAGAAAAAATTCTTTGTGATGCGGAAACAGATGCCCCCTAACATTTTTTAGCATGTGACATCACCTTCTGCCATAGTACACATAACTTGTTTCAGTAAGTTTAAAAATAATTTTCATGTGAATTGAAATACCAACTCCCAACCTAGTTGTAATTATCATTCCATTCATATGACTCCAAGGACAGCCTGTGTTTCTTTAAAATTTCCTTTGTTCCTGCTATGAAGCCTATATAACCTTACAGTAATCAAAAGCTATTCCTAGCCAAGGCAGACTAACATTTTAAATAGCTAGTTTCTGCTCTTTTCTAGTCAGAAGAAACATTTTGGCAATATATCACTTATCAGCTTTGCAACACCAAGCAGTAATAGGAAGCCATGCAAGATACATATCCTCAGTGCCCACATCAGGCACTGTGTAACGGATCACAGCCATCAGATTGAGGGTTCATGCACAACCACCTGCACTCACAGCTATGCCAGGAACACTGCTGTGTAGGCAAGACCAGGCAGAGCTGGCCAGCCAGGCGCTGGAGGCCTAAGCCACTAGGCAAATGGTAACAACTGCAGAGTACTTGAAAGTCATAAGAATGAAGAAAATATGTCAGAGTCCAGGAAAATAACTTGAAGCAAACTCTTTTTAGGGTCCCAGTTTCACTCACAAATCCCGGTGGTCAGTTATCACATCATTTGATTGGCATTGGCAGGTAGAAAGATTAGTGCTCCTAGATCTACTTTGAAGCATGAATGACTTATCCTGTTTACTGACTATAACATGGGAAAGAATCATGCTCCCAGATGCTGTTACAGATCTTAGAGTTCCCTTTGAAGTTTCCCCTAGTTATTTCAAGGAGTTCCCACGGGCTTCATCAAGTATTGCAAATGACTGTCACTTTCTTCTTCTGCTCCAACCCACCTTGGCAATATGTTCAGTTGCTGCTTCATTCTCTACAGATGTTGTACAGGCCCCTCACCTATCTCTAGGCACAGGCAGCCCTGCTCACATCCACCAATATTTCTCCAGGCTGCCACTTGCTCAAAACAGTCCCTCTCATAGGAAACTGTGGCAGTCCTGATGTACTGAATCTTCAGGATGCAAAAGAGATATTTCTCTTAGGACAACATATTTTGTGTGGAAGTAATGGGAATGGCACTCATCTTTTTAAGTGATATTTATTTTATTTTATTAGAAATAATAAATCCTTCAGAAAGGCTATTAACATGACTGTTTTATTATGCTATTATGTAATTTCATATTTTCTTTTTTCTCTCAGCTCTTCATCTGTGGGAATTCACTCAGGGTGATGGCAAAAATATTAAAGGAAAAATATTAGAGAAAGTTATAGAATATTGTCTCAAACCTTTTTAGAAGGCCTAAGGGTTTTTTCTTAGTTTCATAGAAGTCTTAGCTGAAGGCAGCCTAAATTCCTTTTACATTTATTTAATAAGTAAAGCAAATAGCTAAGGTATGTGGGGGAGTTTACCTAACTAACTTGTTTACTCACATAGTCTTAAAACTAACCTTTGAGCTGGATAGCCCTCTCAGGGGATCTCCACCAGGGATATTACCCTCTAATGGTGCCTACTTCAGGCATTAGAACCAGTACTTTAATCTTCAACTTCTAGTAGTGTTAACTGAAGCCTTTGTCAATTAAACTTTACTAAATAAATGCAAGTCTCTCTAGCTAGCAGGGGCTGGCGGTTGCAACTGTTTACAACACTCTCCGAGGGGTCTGTAGGCCCCACAGACCCTCAGCCAAACTAGCAAGGCATAATATCCATATGTGAGTGTACTCTATTCATCATTTGCTGAGTCAAGGTCTGCAGGACAGAGCCCCGCAGGTACTGACCCCGACATCATCTACTTCTCCTTATTCTGTCTACTATGGGAAGATAAAAATATGTGTACCCTCCCATATTTTTCTTCATACTCAAAATAGTCACAAGTAATATATATCCTGTACATTTAAAAAAAATAAACATAACTAAAGATATTTTTCGTTATTAGTTTTGTAAAAGTGAAATTATGTTAAATATCATTTCTCAAACATTCTGCTTCTCCCAATCATGCAATATTTTATGGTTCTTCCAAATCTTCAGTCTTTGCTCAATTTTTGACCATTTTCAAATCAGAACTCACCAGATATTATAGAGACTAACCCACCAGATAATTTTCCATATCCAATTTTCATCTTGTTTATGCCATACATTCTCATATAAAATGTTTGGATTACCATACAGTCATAAATTGCCATATATGCCTCTTCTGGACTTCTTAAGAAAACTTGCCCTACTCCTTGTCACTAGAATTTACAAATAGTCTTTCAGTTTAAATTGCAGAAGTTTTAATGTAGTTTCAGTAATTAAATAATCAAATATAATTATTTAATTAAATAATCCAAATGAAATGTATTTTTATACATAGAATATAATAAACTGTAATATTATTTTCTAGATGGATAGTCATTTTACCCACACTGATTTGTTAAATAATCCATTCTTTATCTATTAACTAAAACCTTCAAAATCATAATTATTATGAATCTTGCAGTCTGCTTCAAGATTCAGTATTTTTCCTCATTCTTTTTTTGTCTATTACATTAAAAAAAAAAAAAAAAAAAAACTATGTTGATTTGATTGTAGTAGTTTGACGTAACGTTTCAATGCCTAATCAGGTAACACTATTATTTTTAAAATTCCTTGACTATTCTTAGATATTGATTTTTACCCATAATTATTAAGAAAAAAATATATCTAATCCCCAATATTACTCACCATAAAAAATACTTTTGAGATTCTATTTGAAATTATGTTAAATTTATAAATTGAATTTGGGACACTTTCTATTTGTACTTTTCTTCCAACAGATACGTATTCCCATTTGTAAAGATCATATGTATATTGTTCAATAAAATTTTATACTTTTCAGCCAGGTGCAGTGGCTCATGCCTGTAATCCCAGCATTTTGGGAGGCCAATGTGGGTGGATCACCTGAGGTCAGGTGTTCAAGACCAGCCTGGCCAACATGATGAAATTCTGTTCTCTACTAAAAATACAAAAATTAGCCGGGCATGGTGGCAGGTGCCAGTTGTCCCAACTCCTTGGGAGGTTGAGGCAGGAGAATGCCTTGAGCTCGGGAGGCGGAGGTTGCAGTGAGCCAAGATCGTACCATTGCACTGCAGCCTGAATGACAGCAAGACTCCATCTCAAAAAAAAAAAAAATTACACTTTTCTAGGTCATTGATTTACAAATACATTTACTTGTAACCAACAAACTTATTAAACGACCACATTAGGTCTTTATTTACCAAGGTGTCTTGGACTGTCTAGATACTTCAATCATACCAACAGAGAAATAATTTTGTGTCCTACCTCTCAAATTTTACATAATTTTCTCATTGTCTTTCCTACAGAGTCCAAGAAAATATTGAATAATAATAATGACAGTGGTTAACTTAGTGTCTAGCTGAAATAATTTTAGCATTTAATTGTTTAGATTATTTATACTGGCTTTTAAGGATCTATTTTTATTATATTCTTTTCTCTTTTTCTAGTAAGTATGGCCATGAGATTTATTAAATGCCTCTTGGTAATGAATGTTCTCCTTTAGTTATTAACAAAATGGATTGTGTTGATAGATGTACTGATA
Source organism: Saimiri boliviensis (assembly GCF_048565385.1). NCBI lineage: Eukaryota > Metazoa > Chordata > Mammalia > Primates > Cebidae > Saimiri > Saimiri boliviensis. The sequence goes on along the minus strand of NC_133451.1, from coordinate 146,839,992 downwards.
CTAAGCCACTCTTGCTTTCCTGAATTAAACATTACTTGGTCTGAGTATAATTTTTTTCATAGATTAATCCTACTGAATACTGTTAAATTTATAATTTTTACACCTATGTTTTAAATTGAAATACACTGATAGTTTTTTTAAAAAACATTCATCAGGTTTTGCTATTAAACCTACGAAGTCTTCATAAAATATACTTTGGAAGCTTTTTTCTTTTCCAATATAGTCACAGTCATACTGCTTATGTACCAGTGTTTCAGAGATTTCTATTACAAAACTCATAAAAGGTGCTTGAAAGAATAACCACTTACCACCTAGGCTGTGAGGTTGTGGGCCAAACCTAAGTGCCTAAATTTCTGCTTCCTTATAATGAGCTTCCTAACATCTTCTGAGCAGACACCCATCAAAATAGATTAATACAGACATGTCAAAATTCCAATCTATGGATACAACAGGCTCAAACTAGACCTGCCTTGCCACTCACACAACTACTCTTCTCAATAGTACCCTATGATTTTTAAAAATAAAACTGCTCCCTATTCAAACACTAACAAGTTACTAGAAAAAATATATATTGTTTTTGAACATGTGTAGAAATAGTTCAGAAATATAAGCCACAAGGATAAACATTAAAATTCACAACAGTGGTTGTACAGGAAGGAGAGAAAGGAGAGAAGAGACTGAGAAGGGGAATATAGAAAACCTTCATTTTATTTATGATGTTTTTTGCTTTGAATAATATCTGGGTGGGGGGAACACGGGTGTCAGCTTATTATTCATGTGACCTCTCTGCATGTTCAACTATTTCACAAGAAAACTGTTCTATGTCTCATTATGTTACCATTGTGCAGCTGTCAAGAAGCTTATGCAATGTCTTTCACTTGCCCGACCAGCCTGTGGACATTTGAACAGGCATCTGAGCAAGTTGTCTCAAGATTGAGGACCTCAGGATCTACCTATACTCAAATTCCGGATGAGTTGGCTATCTTAGGAAAAAAGTGTGATCACTAAGTTTCCAATATGACATAGCTTCTAAAAATGTTCAGGAATTCCAGCAAGCATGGGTTAAGATAAAATAAATACCTTAGAAAAACTAGTGTTAACACAATTAGTTTGTAACAGCTTTACTAAATCACGTGTCAATGAATTACAGTCATGCATTGCATAACGATGGGGATAGGCTCTGTGAAATGCGTCACTAGGAGATTTTGTCATTTGTGAACTTTGCAGAGTGCACTTATACAAACCTAGACAGTATAGCCTACTATGTACTTAGGCTGTATGAAATAGCCTATTGCCCCTAGGCTGCAAACTTGTACAGCCTATGACTGTACTGAATATTTCAGGCACTTGTAACACAATCATAATCATTCGTGTATCTAAACATATCTAAACACAGAAAAGATACAGTACATCTATAGTACTAGAACCTTAGAGTATCACCATTGATTTTTTGGAATCACCATAGAATACACGTTCCTTCACTGATGAAAACATCATTATGCAGTGCATGACTATGTATGTCTTGATTATAATGCCCTTTAATTTTTTAATTTTTTATTTTATTTAACTTTTAAGTTTGGGGGTACACATGCAGTTTTGCTATATAGGTAAACTTGTGTCATGGGGATTCGTTGTACAGATTATTTTGTCACCCAGGTATTAAGCCTAGTACCCGATAGTTATTTTTTTCTGATCCTCTCCCTCCTCTCACCCTTGAATATGTGGTATTTGGTTTTCTGTTCCTGTGTTAGTTTGCTAAGGATAATGGCCTCCAGCCACACACATGTTCCTGCAAAGAACATGATCTCATTCTCTTTTATGGCTGCATAATATTCCATGGTGCATACATACCACATTTTCTTCAGTCTACTGTTGATGGGCATTTAAGTTGATTGCATGTCTTTGCTATTGTGAATAGTGCTGCAATGAACACATGCATGCATGTCTTTATGACAGAACAATTTATATTTCTTTGGGTATATACACAGTAACAGGATTGTTAGCTCGAATGGTATTTCTGTCTTTATATCTTAAGGAATCATTACACTGTCCTTCACAATGGTTGAACTAATTTATACTCCCACTAATAGTGTATAAGTGTTCCTTTTTCTCTGCAACCTTGCCAGCATCTGTTGTTTTTGACTTTTCAATTATAGCCATTTTGACTGGTGTGAGATGGTATTTCATTGTGGTTTGATTTGTATTCTCCAATGGTTAGTGATATTGAGCTTTAAAAAAAAAAAGCCATTCTTAAATGTTCAGTGGAGGTAGAGCTCGGTATGAACTTAGGTCAGCATTCCATTACAGAAAAACAGGGAAGAATATGCTTCTCTATCTACTGATTAATTATAATAACTTGTTCACCTTTGAATACAGAATAGGAAGTGGTCTTACCTAACCATTTTATCTAATTGAAAAAGAGAAAACTAATTCCAGATATTGTCATTTTAAGCTACATTAAGCAATTTTTCTGTAATTTACACATCTGTAGACATGTAAGTGTGAAAGTACTAAAACTACAGTTCTGCTTGCCTTCATAAAATAAGAATGAAATATCTCTCAGTCAGGCATCCATTCTGCTACACCCAAGAGATTTTACTTATTTATTTAATTGACTTTTGAAAATAAATTACGTTCTTATTTTAAAATTTTACTGTTAATTGACAAATAACTATATACTATGTGATGTTTTGGTATATGCTTACATGTTGAAATAATTAAATCAAGGTAATTAACAAATTAATCATCTCACACACTTGTTACTTTTTTGTGATGAGAATACTTAAAATCTTCTCTTTGTAATTTTGAAATATGCAATTCTTTATTACTAATTATAGTCACCATTCAGTGCAACAGATCACCAAAGCTTACCCCTTTGATCAGCATCTCCCCTTCTCCACATTTTCTTCCCCAGTGTCTGACAAATGCTGTCTTCCTCTCTACTTCTGAGTTCAACTTTTATAGATTCTGCTTATACGTGACAATATGCATAATGTGTCTTTCTGTGCCTGGCTTACTTTGTTTAACATAACATCTTCCAGGTTCATCCTTGTTGTTACAGATAACATAATTTTCTTTTTTAGGGCTGAATAGTATTCCATTGTGTACATGTACTGCATTTGCTTTATGCATTAATCCACTGATGAAATCTTAGGTTGCTACAATATCTTAGCCACTGTGAATAATCTATTGTGAATAATGCTACAATGAACATCGGAGTATAGATACTTCTTCAATATACTTATTTCAATTGCTTTTGCATATACACTATTAAAGCAAACTAAATATGGCCTGAGAAGGACTTCATACTACTATAGTTGAGCTCTTGCAGATGAACTGCAGCCTAACTTAATAGGTATACAAGACTGAAAACCTAACTTGGGAATAGCTGAGACCTTGGTCAATCCCAGCAGCAATACTTCAACCACTTATACACTGCCGAGTGTTCAAACCATGTTCAAATAAGGCAAACACTGAGCTGTAACTAATCCAGCTATTTCGGTACCTCACTTCCGATATCTGTATGCCACTTCCCTTTTCTTGTCTATAAATCTTTTTGCACCACGTGGCTGCGCTGGCATCTCTCTGAATCTACTGTGATTCTGGGGGCTGCCCGATTCTTGAGCAAGGAATGCCTTGCTCAATTAAACTCCTTTAAATTTAATTTGGCTGAAGTTTTTCCTTTAACAGATGGAGTCAGAAGCGGGGACAGAAGTAGACCTTCTAACAACCCCCAGGAGTACTAAGTCAGCCAGCAAGGTACCTTCTGAACCCACTCAAATCCATTGATGTCTCAGAGCAGCTGGGGATTGTGGGTAAGTTCTCTTGGATTCAGGGCTCCACGGGTTTGTGTTTTGTGCTGAGTTTCTATGAGCAAATTCCTGTTCCAAACTGGGTTTGACAGTTGTGACAGAAACTGGGCTGGGTCCAAGATGGGATTTGATCTAGTAATTAACTGGTTTGGATCCAGTTAGAGACCTCCTACATCTGACAGAGTCAGAAAGAAACTGGAAATAAATGGTAATATTGCAGGGGGTGTAAAATTGTCCATTAAAAATTCATGGGGATGTTTGTGTTCTACCCCTCTGTTTCATTTTTCTTGCATGCTTAGGTAGGAATTATCCTTGGCTAATTTCATCAAGGGAACCTGAGAAAAAGCCAATATTTTAGATTAAAATGGGATTCTTAATTAAAAAAAAAAAAAAAAAAACTGAGTTCCTTCTGGCTTACATATTAAGCCCAGAAGGCAGCAAAGTCTTACAGAAAGGGAAAAATCTCACTGTAGATAACTTAAAGTGGAACATACCAAGTGAACAAAAACATACCAAAGTGCATTTAAAAAAAAAAAAAAAATTTCTTTTGTGTTGCAGTTGGCCCCCAGCGTTATAGTGTGGCAAGCCGGGTTGGGTTGCTAGGGCCACTCAGGAAAGGGAACCCAGAAACCTGACATGCCAACAAAAGGGTAAAAGTTCTTACCAGTCACACTTCTAGCCTCTCTCTCTCTATGCAATTCAATTGAATGAATGATAAAAATAATCACAGTTTATATCCCCTGTAAAGTTTTGATTAATGGGAAAAAGGATCCATGAAGGTAATGTTGAGCTATAGCGAATCTGTTATGCTTCATGTATGTTTCTGTATTGTTCTATCATAAAGAGGGTTGCCTTAGTTTAGAATGTGGGCCCAGGACCCTATAAGCCCACTGTTCAAGATGGCCCAGCAAACTGGTTAGTTATGTCTTTGGGCGCGTGACCTTGGAAACACATGGCAGTACTTTCTCTTGGTCTCTGTCATTTTATAACAGCAGCCCAGGTTCAATCCTAGCTTAGGGAATGAATATCTTCTGGTTAGTATCTGTGTGACTTTTATTATTTGCTGATTCTCTTCTCCTTTCCATGAACAAATTTCAGGTTCTCTTTTTAAATCTTCCTTTCTCTGAGCTACATCTAAAGATTCTATATTTTATAAAAGCTGCTTACCACCTCTTTGAAAATACCTGTAGTTAAGTCATAATCTTAGTTGAGGCTTGTTGGTTTCACCTGTGAGTTTAAAAGTCAGAAATATTGGCCATTTGGCAAGGCTAAGGTTGGGTAATAAGAAGTTTAATAGGAATTTTTTTTTTTTTTTTTTTTTTTTTTTTGTGAGATGAAGTTTTGCTCTTGTTCCCCAGGCTGGAATGCAATGGAGCAATCTGGGCTCACTGCAACCTCCACCTCCTGGGTTCAAGTGATTCACTGCCTCAGGCTCCTGAGTAGCTGGAATTACAAGCATTACCACCATGCCTGGCTAATTTTATATTTTTAGTAGAGACAGGGTTTCTCCATTTTGGTCAGGCTGGTCTCAAACTCCTGACCTCAGGTGATCACTAGGCTTCCCAAAGCACTAGGCTTCCCAAAGTGCTAGGATTACATGCGTGAGCCTTCATGCCTGGCCAAGGATTTTTAAAGAAAAATTTAAGAGAAAAAATTTTAAAGAAAAATTTTAAGCTGTGGTTAAAAGTCAGCTTAACTAGAAGTGGACACTAAAGCAATAGATGTATTTTAAAAACCTTTGTTTTTCTCTTCTTGTATCTTGTTTTTCTGGAAAAAAGATTTTTTTTTTCTCAGCTGACTATTTTTCTCCATTTTGTCTTGCCACTCTTAATGTACACATGAGGCCCTACAACTTCTAGTAGCATGAGACTCCTTGAGAAAAACAGACGAGGAGCCACAGAACCCATTTTAGGTAAAATCTATGTTATCCTCATGAAACCCCAGGTATTGAAAGTGAATAGATCCCTCTCAAAGTCTGAGGCTCTGTTTTGCATTGTGTTATCTGATGTTTTTGACTTCCGGAGGATTGGTTTGCATTATGAGAGAACTTTAGTATGCAATAAATAGGTAGAAAATAAACTTCGGTGATGGGGTAATTAAAAAATGGGCTGATTGGCTTTAAGTTGCCATGGAATAAAATGCACAGTGAAAGAACTGCACTATTCTTTTGGCAATAGTGCAAAATGAACCTTTTGGCAGTCCAGGGTGCAATGTAAAAATGGGGCCCTCAATTCTGGGTATCTGTTTTGCCTTTCAGCTGTGCCTGATTGTATTAGGCTGTAGAAACTGCATATTTGCCTAGCCCTATTTTTCCAAGGACTTCACCCTAAAGCCAGTAATCCAATTAAAACACTTAGAAGAAACTGGTAAATTAAAAATCTTACTACTCTGGATCTTCTTCTTTCTGTCTGTGTAGATATCTATGTGTCATGTGTAATCTTTATATAGAAGAGCTCTAATTAATTTTAAAAAAATAAGTGCTTAGATCAAATATTTTGAAAGAAAATTAAAAACTGTAATTTCTTTTAGCTCACATGACTTTAGTAATTTTGGGAAATAAGTTTTAAAGATTGTTAGCAAAAATAAAGACACTGGGTGTAAATTAGGCAGATTAGATATTAGGTTTGTTGAATGCTTTAAGATCATAAACTGCATCTTTGCCTTTTGAAAATCGTTCAATTTAATTATTTTGGAGCATTAGGGTCTACATAAGGCCTGGGGACATGTGGAAAGCCACATCCCTAAGTATGCTAAAACGAGTCAGACCTTAACTGCACCTAGTATATAATTAAAATAACTTATGAAATTTTTCACCGAGATTAAAAATTGCTAAGTTACCACGATAGCATGTAATTCAGACTACTGGAAACATAATTTTACATGCAAGGCATGTGAGGAGAGTAAAATGTGGTTTTGGTAAAAGATTATAAAAAGGCATGGGAATGTAAATTTTTGCCTAGTTTAGAGGATTAAAGGATCGTTTTAAATTAGATAAGATAAAGCTAAAAGTTTGAACAACTTGTGGAAAGTCTGTAAAAATTAATCTTATAAAAATAAATTCTGTGTGGATATTGGCTAAAATTAATGGGGTATTATCAACTTTTTCTGTAAATTGAACATTGGAATAAAAGCAAAACAGGCTTTCTTAGAGCACTGATCTGATCTTTCACAAGAATTACAAAGGATTATAAAATGTGAGAATCTCTCCATCTGGTCAAACTAAGAATGATAAATTTTGTCTATAAGGTTTTATTAAAAAATGGGGTTGACATTAATAGTAGACTAATGCTAGATTGAAATTTGGCTTTCTCTCTTAAACAAGATTTTCATGTAATATTAGAAGATAATGAAATTTTTTTGTTTGCCCTTTGAATAAACTATCAGAAAAAGAAGGGAAAAACAAGAGTTTGGAAAGCTAAATCATTCTTCTATCAATGATAAAGGATTTTTACCTTTTTAATATTTTTTAGTCATCATTTTGGCTAAATTAATGACTTATGGTAACCTGGAATCCTATTTCACAATATCAAGTGTTCTAAATCTTTACCATATTTGATAGGATTCCTAAAATCAAATTTCAGCTTCAAAATTGTCGTTTCTGACCTCTAACATTGAGATGCTACCAAGGGCCCCTGAAGCATTCAAAAGAGAGGTAAACAGGATTATGTGACATGTTTAGTTATATGGGAAGCATTGTCAAAATGAAAGATAATGTTTAATCTTTTTTGGGTTATATTTTAGTGGATGTCATCAATATCTTACAAGATTTCTAAAATTCTAATATGTCAGAGAATATGCCACCAATCATAATTATGGTTATTAAGTTATTGTAGACCACAAAACTAACTAAATTGCCTTATCAATTGTGTCTTTATGACTATTTAGAGTCATTTCCACAGTTAACTGCATAATGCTGTTGCAGTTTCTGAAAACTTCACAAACATGTAAAATCCTAGAATATGGTGTCTTTCAGGAAGTTCATGAAAGAATAGAAAGGAACCTGAAAAGCACTCTTGAATACAGGTTTCTAGTAATTTTAAATTCATATCATTTAGACCGGTAAGAATTCCTGAAACTTTAATAAAGATTGACTGGTTTATAAAACTGTTAACCCAAGTAGAACAAAACTTATTTGAATATCAAGAAAATACTTTGCCAGATTTTCATGCTAAATCAGCCAATACTAAAATTATTTTGTTATATAATTTGAATAAACTCCATGGTCTAAGCCAAGTTACCTATAATAATTCATCAGTTATCAGTGCTAGGCACGTAAATTGGAAAAACAAGTGATCCGAAGTCCAGTGATAAACGTGGACTCATGGAGAACCAGGATGGTCGCCTTGTCCTTCTTAGGTCCTTAAAATTATCATAAAAAGTTCTACATTCCATGTCTCATCACAGAAAAGATAAAATAACCCAAATTGAATATATTGGTATAGTGACTTATAAATTGCTAAACAGTTTATAGCCAATGTTTGGTTTGTCAACCCATATTCCTGAGAAAACAATCAACGCTTCGGTTACATTTGGTTGCCTGTTGGGCCGTTAAAGCATTTTATAAAGGGATTTTATTCAATTGTCACTTTCAATGCATGTTTTCAGTTATATAAAAGCCTTCCCATACAAGAGAGCTGATGTAATAAAAGTAGATTATTATGCTACATTGTATATTCACCAGAAAAAGAAGGCTTTCTATGGTTCACTGTGGACAGTCAACCCCTTCACAATCTAGAACCCAAAGATCAAATCTTCTGAGAATGTCAGAGAAAGACTGCCCTTGCCATCCATACTACAGCAAAACTTCAGGACTGTGAACCTTGGATTCATAATCCCACAACTGAAAAGGGTCCCTCAACACTCTTGGAATGTACACCCATTGGAATCCCTTTAGGTAAAGCTAACCAGGAAAGTTTCTTCCTAGAAAAAGATGGCATCCTTGGATCAAGATTTCTACTATCATGAGACTCTTATTTTTGAACATTTTTTTCCTTGTGCCTCTATGCCTCTACGAACAATGGAAATGAAAACGGGGTCTGTCATGTGGACTTATGGGGTATACTTTTATTTGTGAAGGATTCTGCAGCCAGCATTATACACAGATGACCTTATACTTCGATTAAGATGAAGGCCCAATGTAGGTGAGAAATTTTAATGGCACATATGTTGCCTCATAATCAGTCAGAAACAGATCATTGGTTCACTCCTTTTAACCCACATGATGGGTTAAAAAGAACATTGCCAGGAGGCCTTCACTATTCTAGAAGGGCATCTTAGGTCTATTTTCCATGGTTGGAGTAAAAGAGGTGGTGATTAGAAATGTATCCCTTACGATAGGCTCTATAGTAGATCCTACTGTAAAGGCAATAGTTACACAATAGACTTTAAATTCTTCTGTCAAAATTATGCTAAATAACAGAGTTGGCTAAACAGAAAAGTATCTGTGCAGTTGCTGACAATTATGACCTACGGAGACAACATTAGGTATTATAGAGATTCGGTTGTAGGGAATTAGAAAAAGACCAGTTCATTAAGTGAGTAGACTATCTAAATCAGGTGTCCCCAAACTTTTTACACAGGGGGCCAGTTCACTGTCCCTCAGACCATTGGAGGGCCACCACATACTGTGCTCCTCTCACTGACCACCAACGAAAGAGGTGCCCCTTCCTGAAGTGCGGCAGGTAGGCGGGGGAGGCAGATAAATGGCCTCAGGGGGCCACATGGCCCGCGGGCTATAGTTTGGAGATGCCTGATCTAAATCATTCTTTGATTTATTTGGTTTTAGGTAGTTTGGTTTTATGGGGACCCTGGTCAAGGAGCATATTCTAAACTCTTGGTATTACCCTCTTGATAGTTTTAAATATAGTCTGCCTGGTGTACTGTATTCTCCCAAATGTTTTAAATGTTCATATGCACCCATCTCTAAAATGTCATATGGTCTCTTTTCAACTGGAATGACAAGAGCTGAAAGAAATGTACCACTGTGAGGACGTTTAACTTATGAAGGACATGCCGAGACTGAAAACCCCAAATGTTGGTAACTGAGAGTGGTGCTCAGACCTTGAGTTTTAGTCACACTCTCATCTAAGTGAGAACCTGACCAAAAAGAGGGAATTTAAAAAAAAAAAAAAAAAAAATAGGAGGCCTTTGTTTTGGACTGAGCTCATGCACTAGGCACCAATACAACAAATCAAAGAAAAATGGAGTCACTCATGCGAAATGTAACATAATCGAACTAAGACTTTAAGGAAACAGGTATAACTTAGAACAGACCAGGTTTGGTTTTGCTCCTGTAAACAGGATGTTCCAGCATAAGGAGGTACCATCTACACAGGCCCTTGTTCCTACCTTTGCAAAACTCACTGTTCTACTGTGTCCAAGTGGGTTTCTAGACCTACATTTATGATGGTAATAGTAACATCATTGACTAAAGTTTTGGTCAATCTCTCAAAATTGAGAAAATGACCAAAAGGGAGGAATTGTTAAAGCAAACTAAACCTGGCTTGAGAAGGCCTCTATCCTTCTACATTTGAGTCCTTGTGGTTGAACTGCAACCTAACTTAATAGGTAGACAAGATTGAAAACTTAGGAGTAGGTGTCTGCAACAACAGCTGAGTCTTGGCCAATCCCAGCAGCCATATTGCAAACAATCACACACTGCTGAGTGTTCAAACAGTGTTCAAATAAGGCAAACTCTGAGCTGTAACCAATCCAGTTGTTCCTGTACCTCACTTCTGATTTCTGCATGCCACCTCCCTTTTTTTGTCTGTAAATCATTTTTCACCATGTGGCTGCACTGGAATCTCTGAATCTGCTATGATTCTGGGGGATGCCTGATTCTGAATTTTTCATTGCTCAATTAAACAAACTCCTTTAAATTTAATTCAGCTGAAGTTTTTCTTTTAACAATACCCAGAAGTGGGATTTCTGGATCGTATGATGGTAGATCATATGGCTTCTGAGAAACCTCCATAGTATTTTCTTCTCTAACGATTATACCAACTTACATTCCCTCCAACAGTGTTCAGAGGTTCACTTTCCTTTACACACTTGCTGATACCTGTTAATTTTTGTCTTTATGACAGTAGCCATTCTAACAATTGTGTGGTGATATGTTATGATGGTTTAAATTTGCATTTCCCTGAGGATTAATGATGATGAACATTTTTCTTAATCTACCTGGTGGCCATTTGCATATCTTCTTTTGAGAAATGTTTATGCAGGTCCTTTGCCAATTTTCTAACTGAGTTATTTTCTCATTATTGAGTTGCTTGAGTTACATATATATTTTTGGATATTATCCCCTTATCAGATGTATGATTTGCAAATAAATGCTTCCTTCCAATTCATGGGTTGTCTCTTCACTCTTATTAATTGCTTTCTTTTTTGTGTAGAAGCCTTTCAATTTAATGTAATTTCATTTGTTTATTTTTGCTTTTGTTGTCTATATTTTTGGGGTCATAGCCAAAAAATATTTGCCTGGACCAATGTCACAGAACTTTTCCCCTACATTTTCTTCTAGTACATTTTATTTTCATGGTCAAGGTTTTTCTTTTTTTAAGCTTTTCATTATTAAACTTCCTTTCATTTCTAGGCTTAAAAAAAATCTTTCTCCATGCAAACATCATTATTTCCCTGTGGAAAATTTCAATGCTTACTTTTTCCTCTTTTGTGAGAGCCCAAAACAAAAAAAGCCAACATAATTTTTGAAGAGATGATATAGAACAAGTACTGTGTGAGGGCAGATAATAGTAAAACAGAACAGGAATATGGCAGAAAAAGAGAAACAGTGTGAAGATCATCAGCAGAGAGTAATGCACTTGACACATAAATTCCAGAGAAGAAAATATATGAAAGAGACAGAGATGAAAATGCAAATGTATGGATATTAGCATAAATGCTAAAAGAAATAACTATGTGTAATACTTCTGCTTAAAATATTAAAAGTTACTAGAGACTGTTACTTCCATTCTAATACTGAGCAGTCAGGCACACTGTAAAAATATAAGTTTTTGTTAAACTCATCAGGAAACTGAGTGACTTTAATAAACCAAAATAAAACAAAATCCAGACAGTTGACAGACTTTTCCCAGAACCTTTTTCAAAAAATTAAAAATAGAACTACCATAGGATACAGCAATATCACTTTTGGATATTTATCCAAAATAACTGAAAGCAAGAGTTCTAAGAGATATTAGCACTACAACGCTCATTGCAGGACTATTCAGAATAGCTAAGATGTGGAGACAACCTAAACATCCATCAATAAATGAGTGGATAAAGAAAATGTGGCATATAAAATGGAATATTATTCAGCCTAAAAAACAGGGAATACATGCCTGTATGAACCTTGAAGACATTATGCTGAGTGAAATGAGCTACTCACAGAAGGATGCATACTACATTATTCCAATTTTAGGAGCAAGTATCTAAAATTGTCAAACTCATAGACTCAGAGAGTAAAATTGGGATTGCTGAGAGCTGAGGAGAGGGGAAAAATGAGGAGTTGCTACTTAATGAGTATAAAATCCCAATTATGCAAGATGAATAAGTTCTGGAGAGCTGCTTATACAATGTTATCCCTATAGTTAAATATACTGTACTGTATACGATTTTTTAAGAGGGTAAATCTCATGTTAAGTATTCTTAAGATAATTTTTTTAAAAAGAGGGATTAACCGTGAATAAAAAAAATTGATAAACTGGACTTAATCAGAATTAAAAGTTTTTATCAACAAAATGCATTATTAAGGAAATTAGTAGGTTAAGCCAAAGACTAATAAACCTCTAACACTTAAACATGACAAAAGCACTTGTGTCCACAATGTATGAAGAAATCTGAGAACTCAAACAGAAAAAGACACTCGTTAAATTTTTCAAAAAGAGACAGATGAATGGCCAGTAAGCACACAGGAAAATGTGCTCAACATAATTAGTCATCAGGAAAATGCAAATTAAAACCACAATGAGACATCACATTATAGCCATGAAAATAGCTAAATGGAAAAGATTGGAAGTATCATGTGTTGGAGGAGAAACTGGAACTCAAATTACTAGGAATAGGAATAAAAAGTCATGCAATCAATATGGAAAATAGTTTGACAGTTTCTAGGAAAGTTAAACATGAATCTGTCCCATAATCTAGAAATGATACTCCTAGTATTTACCCAGAAGAATAAACACATTTTCATACAAACATTTGTCAACATATGTTCATAGATGTTTTATTCATCATCAAAAACTAGAAGCAACCTAAATGTCCATCAATAAAAATAAATGAGCAAATTGTGATACATCACTAAAACAGACTGCAATAAAAAGGAAGGGGCTACTGATTCATGCAAGAAATGAATTAATCTAAAAACTTGTTGAACAAAAGATACTAGATAAAAGAGTGCAAAATGATATGATTTCATTCATATAAATTTCAGCAGCAAACAAAACATATCGGAAAACGTTTGTCTCAGGTTGTATGGGGTGGTAACTGGCTGGAGAAAGGCAGAAGGGAACTTTCTGAAAACATGGAAATGGTCTATTTCTTGCCTGTGAAAGTGACAGGGGCATCTGTAATTGTCAAACTCATGGACCAGGACACTTAAGATCTGCCCAATTTACTACACATAAATCATAACTCAATTTAAAAATTATGTCCTTTGTAAATAAATACTGCTTATCAACAAGTAAAAGAAAGGTTAACTTAATTATAAAGGTAGCAACATTTTAGAAGCCTCAGCTCCCTCTACATGGAATCTGTAAACCCCCCTGCAAACTATGTCACAATGAAGAAAGGATCATTTCAAAAGACAGAAGCGAAGTGAATGAGTTGGTTGAGGGAACCACATAGTACATATTTTTAAAAAGGGAAAAAACAAGGCCTATGGAACAAAAGCAAAAGTTTGAGACATAAACTCAGGTATTTCACAACAGATAATAACAGCTATTTTTTTCCATAAATAATGACCACTTCATTATAAAATTTCTTTGGACAATTTCAATTAGTTACATATCCCCAAGTGCCTAAAAAATTTGGATATAGATTTTTCTCCTCTAGTTGAATATCAACCATGTCTTCGTAATTAATCAACTTTTAAGCTTCAAAAGAAATGTACTTTGAAACTATCAGTTGAAGTAAAAGTGCCACACCATGGGGGAATAAAAGTCAGAGAAAGCCTATGGGCAATGTATGTACCATAACATCGCCTAGAAAAAAATAAAGGATCTCAGACTAAGCCTCCTTAGATTTTTAGAATACCAATTTTTTCATCTTTAAAATGAGCATAATAATATTTTCCTCGAAGGAGTTTCTAGGAGATTAAAAATATGCATAACATATTAAACATGGTGCTTGGTGTATACTTAGTAATCAATAATCTCAATTTATCTTTCCTTACCTACCTTACCATATCTCACAGAAAAAGAGGGAGGCCAACTAATGGAATTCATTCAATACGTTTAGTTAGACTTAAACTTCTTAAGAAGCCAATTTAGAAAATCAAGTGAAGTAAAAATAAACTAAATGCAAAATATTTTAGTCTTACATAGAAAAACTTAAGAATGAAATGGACCCTTCTATCTAAGGAAATGCTGTAGAACTAAAGTGCCCTGGGCATATAACACAACACACATTATGTAATATACACATCTAGTCTTGATAACTTTTCCTGAATGTTTCAGGTACAGGTTTGCCAGTAACTAGTAGTAAAAAAAAGTCTTAGGACATCCTTCCCTGAGAAGTGTGCAGATTCTGTTCTATAAGCAAAGAAGTTAACAGGTTGATGGTACAGCAAGCATTTATTATTCTCAGAGCAAAAAGAAGGGAGTCAATGTACACTGCAAGATAAAGTAGAAATTCAAATTTCTACAGTGGGGAAAATAATTTTGTGACCTAATTATATGTTTGCAGATTTGTCAGCTGTCCTCAGAGGGTGGTGAAAGAGCCTTGTTCAGTATCTTCCAAAGCACCATGTTGCATGAGGAATGGGAAAAAGAGACAAAGTTTTATGGTGATGTTCTTTGCCTTTCTAAATTTCCTACTGCTTTTAAGTTTCTGCTGTAACATATGAAAGATGCAGAATCTCACAGCTTGACTTGTTAGGGCCAAACTCTGTAAATGATGTCCTGAAAATACTTTTGTCTATGTTTCAGTTTCCAGGAGCTTTAAAATGAAGCCTAAAATCAGTATACATCCAGAAGATATCAACCTTACTGTACAAACTAGGGTCCTCATAGCCTAGCCATGGGCTTCAATTTTAGGCTTTAAAATTGTCATCCGACAGTGGGATATTATGGCAGCTCATCCTGAGAAAATAATGTCATTATAGGGAGGAAAATAATCAAAAGGTCACTCTAATGCTAATACATAAAGACCCTTCACCCCTCTATGCCCCACCCCTCCCCGGCCTGTCAAGCATTCTCTATCCTTATGCCAAAAAGGGAGACTTATTGAAGTAAATGGGAAGGATGAAGGATGTAGTAGAAGGAAACGATAGTCACCCTGAATCAACAGTTAGACTCTTCTCATTTGTTATGATGATTAATTGCATTTCTGCTGAAGTTACTAAGATAATCAATCCTAGGTCCAGTTGTTTAGAGGAGCACAAGAACTGGTTAGTGAGGTAATGTCTGCATTAAGAGCACAGAGGAAAGGCCATAATTTCTCTTTAAAAACATCTAGTACGATATGTATGCAAATGATATGAAATGGCAAAGCCACGTGTTTATTTCGCTGGTTACCTCCAAGTAATAAACCAAATAGGAAAACACAAGCAATTTAGTCATCTGACTCAACTAATTAGCATTCAACCAATACAGAAGACCTGATCGTCCTGGGTCAGTCTAGTATGATCAATGGTTTTCTAGGACCAAATATTTAAACTACCTTAAAACACATACATGCAATTTATT
The DNA here is from genome assembly GCF_048565385.1 of Saimiri boliviensis. Lineage (NCBI taxonomy): Eukaryota > Metazoa > Chordata > Mammalia > Primates > Cebidae > Saimiri > Saimiri boliviensis. Next base: position 146,824,277 of record NC_133451.1, on the reverse strand, counting down.
AACCTTTCAAAACATGCAAATATTCACAATCTCATTTCTTATGCTTTAAGAATATTATAATCTTAAAATATTTAGGTTGTTAAGTGCTTATAACTATAAGCTGTACTTTAAGTCACTTGCTGCTTAAAGTCTACCGGTAGACTCTGCCACTCACTTTAAAGAAAAACTTAAGAAATGGAAGAAAGGGGCAAGGATAAAGGCCACATGTCCATGGGAACTATTACCATATTAACGCACTGCATTTCCATTTACACTTCCATCACCAGAGCTAATTGTTAGCTACTTAAGGAAGAGGTTATGCCTTAATTAACAATGCTTGGTAAATGCATTCTGGTTGCACTTCGTAAGCATGTTCAAAATTCACAAGTCTTATTTCACAGTAGGGGTTCCAATTCATTCCATGCTTTTATGTCATAACACCTCTGATCAAGGAAGAAAGTATTTAAAAGACCCCGAATAATTCGTTTCCAGAACTAAAGCCAACAAAAAGCATAATTAATGAGTAAATTAGTCATTTATCTCCAAAGCCTTAACATTCATGCACATTTTAAATGAAGGGGATAGAAACACATTTGGCATGTAATATTTCTAACTCTGATATTTTTAAATACTACACAAGCCCAAGAGATTAGTGACAACATTTTCACGTCTGTAGCACAGAGTTCTTATAACTCAATCCTTTCCATACCCCACCCTATCTATGTCTTGGGACTGTTGGAGAATCAAATTTAATCAGGTGCTTTGCAGAACATAAAATCCAATCGTTGCTCCTCTGTTTTCCCTTTCGTCCCTGCTTATTCTCTGCACAGTCGCATTACCCACTCCCACTTTCCGTCTGAACCATGTCTCCCTCTTCTCCTCTCCAACCTTATGATGCTTTCACCTTTCCCTCCATTTCTCTCTCTTCTCTGGCAGAAGGTTAAAAACAAAAAAAACAAGAAGCAGTGGGTGAGAGCTCCGGACATAATTTATCAAAACTGGTCTAAATGTCCCAGCTGCAGTCTTACTCCTTCTTCACATGTTATTTCAAAAACCAAAGAGGTTGGAAAGGAAAAGACAAAACTCTCAGGGAAGTATTTTTCAGTTGCCAGTTTTAAACCAAATTTTTATCTTTTTTGTTTAAAGAAGTAATAAATGGCATAGGGCCACTTGAGAAAAAACAAAATTAATAAATAGAGAAAACTCTTTTGGTTAATATTTCCTTAATTTGATTTTTACTATAAGAAAGCCTGAGGCAGCTGCTAAAACAATAACAGTAATAATAGCAGCAACTTACCCTTATTAATTACTCTGTAACAGTCAGTAACACTTTACATATATTTATTTAAACCTTACAACAATCCCATTAGGTAAATATTATAAAAGATGAAACAGGGGAACCAAGAATTTCCTCTCTCAAAGCCAGTAAACAGAACAAAATCAGACAATATGGTTCTAGAATCTGACTTCCTAAGAATCGTACCAGATAGCCACATCTGTTTGGGTTCCATGTATGTAAGCTGTGCATTTACTTAAGCCTCTGTTCTACAGTTGCAAAGAAACAAACTTTTCTGGAGCTGAGATGCACAGACATCCCTTCAAAATAAATATTTTCTCTTGTTAAATGTTCCCACCAGTAGACTAAGTTTTACTGTAAAGAATGAGAAGAAGAGTCATGAGCTAAACAGAAACGCCAAAGTGAAGTCAGAGTTCAAAGTGACATTTTCCCTACACAAGGCACTGTGGAATTCCCCAGGTCCAGCAGCATCCCTTAGCTTCAACCAGAACTCTCCTGGAACCCACTGGCCCACCTACCATTAAAGACTTTACTGCCTCACTGTTTACAATAGCAAAGACCTGGAACCAACCCAAATGCCCATCGATGACAGACAAGGGAACTGTGACTCATATACATCATGGAATACTATGCAGCCATAAAAACGATGTGTTCCTGTCCTTTGTAGGAACATGGATGAATCTGGAAACCATCATTCTCAGCAAACTGACACAAGAACAGAAAATCAAACATCGCATGTTCTCACTCATAGGCAGGTGTTAAACAATGAGAATACATGGACATAGGAAGGGGAGTATCACACACTGGGGTCTGTTGAGGGGGGCTAGGGGAGGGACAGTAGTGGGTGGGAAGGTTGGGGTGGGATAACATGGGGAGAAATGCCAGATATAGCTGACAGAGGGATGGAGGTAGCAAGCCACGCTGCCACGTATGTACCTATGCAACAATCCTGCATGATCTGCACATGTACCCCAGAACCTACAGTACAATTTAAAAAAAAAAAAAAAAAAGAGTTTACTGCCTCCTGCCTCACTATTGGCCATCAAGTCTGTCACACAAGTTCATGCTAATGGGGGAAATTTAAAGGTGAGAACTGCCTTCCTCTTCTCAATACCTCCCTAATAGCATTTTCTCCTGTCCACAAATTTTAACAGTGTCCTCTAGAGATAGTGCCTGAGTACTTATCTAACCAGGAGGAATGATTCAGTTGGAGGAATATTCAGACCGGGTAGGAAGACTGAAGAATGTAGGACAAAAGACCATGGGACTTTGCCCACCCTTCATGTAAAGAGAACAGTTAAAGCTTCTTCCTAGTGTTTCCAGTTACCTGCTGTTTGCTTTGGTGCCGGTAACAACATCAAGAAAAACGTAGGCAGTTTCTCAATAATACACTGTATTATTTTGCATACCATATAGAGAGAATACATTGTAAGAGTAGAGCACTTTGTCAATCCCCTCGTTTAGAATAATTACTATACCAAGAAAGTTTTAAATATGACCTAATTTCCATTTGCTTTCTACCCACACTATCACCCACTTCACTTAAAACAGCAACAACAAAATGTAAACCAAAAGATCAAGTCAGCTCTCCTGAAAAAGACAAATCTGTTCTGAAAGCTTTTGCTCTAGCCAACTGCCAATTTGGCAACAAGCCAAGCAAATTTGGGAAAATAAAAAAATAATAATAAACATAAGACAATCATAAACAGTGCGGAAAAAAACACTCTTTGAATAATGTCAGTTACATAAAAAAATTTAATCGTGTGGAAAAGCATAACTTTTTCCCAAAGAAAGAAAGAAGTGCCAGTACTTACAGTGTCATGAGACTTATCCTTGACATCATAGACTGTTAGTTTTATTTTGGTCTCCTCATAGATGGGATACTCAGATGGGAATGTGACACCAGTCAAAAACAGTGGGTCCCTTGTTCCCTGCAACAGCACAAGCAGACAACGTGGATTCAATAAGGCAGCAACTGCAGTTTGCAGCATGCAAGTGACACATGAGAAAGCAGAAAGTGTGCCTGAGTCTGTTTTTCTAGGAAATAGTTCTATTAGAAGAGATCTCAATTGTCAAATGCTGTCCATGGGCAACAACATGGCCCAGGGCCTTAAAGCAGCGATACAACTGCTGACGGTAAATGAACCTGCATCTTTGTCAGAGTTGTTTGCAAAAGTTTATTTTCATCATCTACAGAACCCTTCTTTAGGGTTAGTCAGTTCATTTAAAACACATTTCATAGATATAAGTTGTAATTTGTGCAAACAATCTAAGATATTGACTGATCAAATAAAAATGAAGCCATTTTCTCATAAAGAACCATGTGGTAATCTTATGCTTCCATTTATTTCCTTTTTGTAATGATTCAATTGAAAGTCATGCTCTGATAGTGTCCATTTGTTTTTAGATGTTCAGCTTTGATTTTTTTTTTCCCTCAGAATGACTGGAAAAACTAATGAAAGAAACTCTAAATATGATGGATTTGGGGCTATAAAATTACCAGCTCAGGATATTTCACTGCCTCAGAATTCATTTTTAGAGCTGACATCCAGCATTAAATTTTATACATATATATTGCTGAATGTCATGGGGATGTTTGCTAGAGTTCTGTAAACCAATTGTCTGTGGGAATTTCTGGAAGCCCAAGGAACTCATTCATTCATTCTTTCATTCAACAAATGGCACTGCATCAGGCACTTTGGAAAAGGCAGTGAATGAAACAATCAAAAACAGCAAAACATGTTCAAATATAAAATGTTAAAATGTACCAAAATCAGACGTTTCTTATAGTTAAGATGGTGAATTTTATAATATGTGTATTTTATCACAATAAAATAAAAAAATAAGAAAAACTCAAAAATGAGTGAATACATAAATTAATTTTGGCAGTATTTTTAAAATAACAATTTTTAACTTCATATAAAATGAATAACTTACGATTTTAGTTAAGATGTCTTTCTATGAATAAGATTATTTTTGTTAATTCAGCTATAGCATTAGCTATATATTATACCGACACTGGAACCTAAAATTTCCAAAGGGCATATTCAGGGCTACATGCAGTATCTGGGTCATTCCCATTATAGAAATGACTCCAGTTCAGTCTGAATCATTTATTCCACGACTGCATCAAAGCAGACAGTCAGCCCTGAGCCAGACAGGTCTGGGGCAGGCTAGTTAGGTTCTTACAGAGAAATTCCTCATCAAAACATATGCAGCTCCCATGTCTAAGAAAAACAAGCAAATCTTAAGAAGTTTAGAGTATACTTTCTCCAGCCCCAGATGTTTAAATAAGTCTCTCTCATTCACTAAGGTTGTGAAATGTGTGATCAGAACAAAATAATCAAAAGAGAAATACTTCCTCTTTTGAATCTGATCCAACACAATAACAAGTTTCTTCCAGACACATTTTGAATGTTATATTACTAACAGTAAATGTAAATAGGAAGTCTCCCATCTGATGAGTATTACTTGTCCCTTTTGCCCGAAAACAGTTTGTCAAGTTAATCATCTACATTTCCTTGAAAAACATTGTATATTGAAAGACACACACAAATAGCAGAAAATATAGTTTCCACAGACTAAAGAATACAGGGAAAAAAACACTTAATGTGTTTAAATTTTCTCTGGGTACTCTACAACTTTCCTTTTTTGCCCTCAAAATAAATATTCATTTCAATTAATTTGAAGTCTATAAGTTGTTTTTCTTTATCCTATGCTTTATAAGAGAATTTAAAGTGGGAACTTTTTTTCTCTCTCTTTGGGTGAAAAATAAGCTATTTTTATGAAAAGAAAAAAAAAAGATGCAATTCTTTCGGCATTTGTTCATTCTAGTAAATTACCAAGGCATGCTTGGTAATAATCTCAGGTATGTGCTCCTTAATGACAGAGGGTGGTAGTGTAGCATTGCTACGGACTCAGCTGTTCATTCAAATCCAGAGATGGACAGGGGAAAGGGAGAGTGAGAGAGAGAAGAGAGAGATGAGAGAGACAGACACACACACACACACACAGACACACACACACACAGAGATTAATGCAGGGACACAGTATCTCACCTCCACAATTTCAGTGCTGGAGTATCTTGTCAGACTCTGCTCCGCGGGGTGGATTACTGAGATCTGCACCAGTGTATTCAATTTACGATCACGGACAGGAGCCACGAGATCCTTGCATGCTGGCAACCAACGGCAGAGGAGAGAGAAAGAAAAGAAACTAACACCATATCTCAGGGAAAACTTCTGCGCTGGGCTAAAAGTAAACTTAGCTACAGCACTGAAGGAAATCTCCTGGGGCTCAGGCTGGTTTTACAGAGGAAGTCCCTTGGAAGTACCTTACAGAAATAGGAAGTCACGTGCTCTGGAGCTGAATTGAGAGTTCATTTCCACTGACCACATTTGCAGCTCATGCAAGTCATGACTGGTCTGAGATCCCAGCTCTAATGCGTGACTGTGCACACATGGCTCAGAAACTTCAGTGACTTTAATTAGTCATTAAACCGTGGGCTTTAACTCACACTCCTTGAGGATGTAAAAGTTGATTTGGGCCATATCCCGGAAACTTCGGTGTTCCTTACTGACATTAGTTGGATTAGTTCAAATGTTTGAATGCATACTTGGTCCTTACCTAGGTATTTGCTAAAACTGGCCTCCCACAGTAATGCACACCAACAGAAAAACGGAGAGCAGTTTCCCCACCACAACAGCACACAAGCAGGGGAAGAGGAAGCAGAGGGAGGATTTTAAAGCCCTGGGTCTGAAATGCAAATTAAGCCTGGAGGAGATGGGTTAATTCTTGCCCAGGAGCCAAGAAAGTTACGAACTTTCTCTTGAGACACTAGGCTCATATTCAGGCTCTCACCACTATACCATATTTACCTGAATACTTTCCCCTCTCACATATTATTCCCCCAATTTGGGGAAGAAAAATCCAGAAAAATATTCCCTTTAAGCAAGTCTGAATCTACTTTCCTCTGTATCCCTACCAACCCAGTCCCCCGCTATTAAATAGTAATTTTACTCCCCTCAGCTGACTTGCTGAGATGTAAAGTGCCCTCATTAGAGGTGGTGCAAATTAAATTCAGCTGGTGAGTTGCTGCAGGCTGGAGCTATGAGTGGGGGAAGTAGCCCTGGGTCCTTGATTTTCATGCGGAGGGCATGCAGGGTTCTATACCATCCCTACCCCACTTCTCAGACCATAACAGAAAGGGAGAGGAAGATGAGGTATTTAACATATGTTGTCGCACTGTCAGAGTTTGCAAGATCTTCACCATTGGTACAAAGGTAATATGGCCTAAATCTGAAACTTGAAAGCAAAGGAAATCATAGATACAATTATCACCTTTCAACTGCTTACAGATAACCTCTTTTGGAAGTACAAGGAGACAGAAAAAGCTGGAACTTGGGAATGAACAGTCTAGTTCAAACAGCTAGGCAATACTGGGAAAATTACTTAACTGCTTAATTGCTTGCCAGACTTTGAAATCCTGCTGCTCCTGTGTGGCATTTTGTCATATTTTTCCCCCTTATATAAACCATGGCCTTGGATAACAGAGGAGAGCTTATGAAAGCATGTATGGAAAAAACATAACACCTACAAGGTATTTAACCCTTACTGTTTTTGAGGCATTCTGCTAATTCTCTCTCTATTCCTAAAAATAATGCTTTGAATTATTTCAGTTTTACAAAGAACTAGAACTAGAGGCTTATGCTCTCATTTAGATGACTAGAATTCTCTGATAGCTTTTACATCCTGCCCCACCGGCTCCATTTCTCTTGTTGGCATACTGACCTTCTCTCCCACACAATGCCACCTCCCTTTGGAATACCAGCTGCCACACCACTATTCTTTATTACTCAGCCCAAGAAACCTACAGTTTTAAAAAATACTGATGCCAGGTTTCAATAATGTCAACATATCACCGGAAGGAAAGAAAAAGCTAGATTTAGATTTTCACTGTTCTTTGGTGGTGATTTTGATCATTTCCTCTACTTGCAATATGAATGTGTTTAATTTTATTGCTCATAAAATGACACTGTTGGGTTTCTGTCCACAGTAAACAGCTCTTTTTCATTTCCTGATATTGACACATACCTGTCTGTATTTTAAAGCTGAGGCCACTGTGTTTCAAATGCAGGCATCTTGCCCACTTTCTGCCTGTAACCCCATCTTTTATCTTGTGAGCTTATGACACCTTTGCTCAAAATAAGTCACTTCTTTTCAGACTTGATTGTGGGCTGTGGTTATTCCCCAGAAGTGAGCAGCTGTTCACCATTTTAACAGAGAAACTCTCAAGACTCGTTCCCCATAAAAACAGAAAATTTCTATTACACTGAAATGTTCCGTCCAACCCAATTTGCACATCCCCTAATACTGATAAAAATAATGATGATACTTTGTATTATATTCCATATCTTAAAACAGTAAGGTTACATCTTGACAGGAAAACAATACTAATTATATCTTGGCCTGTGCTTTTTTCTCTCTACAGCTCAGAAAATTTACTGTTCCCTAAGTCTTATGCAGCATGACATCCTGGAGAGGCCCTGAGATCAGGCAGAATTCCTAAGCTGTACTCCCAGATTTACTGCTTTCTAGCTCTGTGGCACTGAGTAAGTCACAAACTCTGACACTCAATTGCCTCATCTACTTATTTCTCAGGGTGGAAGTGAGAAAGAAATTGTTCCTTTTTGTAAATGAACATTTCTGTGCCAAAAAAAAAGTTTACTAATATCATCATAGTAATATGTATCAATATTAATATCAACATTTACCAATATCTGGTGTTTTATTATGGTATAAACTTCTTTTTATTAACTCAGTCATACTCAGCTTTTTAAAGCTGTTACCAGGTCCAATATTTCTTCATAAGTACTAAATTAGTACATGAGTCATTGAATTTCATAAGGTGAAACCTATTCACAATGTGGATTTGTACAGACTGAATCTGTACCACTAGACGGCTGATAAACAATGAGTGATTGGACTGTTTCATGGAGATATTACTCATATGATCACTGTAAAATCTAATCTGCATGGGAATTATTTAGCAGCCAATAGAGAATCCTGAAAAATCTGTTTTCAGGGAAAAAAAAAAAAAAGTGGCTGAGATCAGGAGTTCGATACCAGCCTGGCCAAGATGGCCAAACCCCATCTATACTAAAAATATAAAAAATCTGTTGGGCGTGGCGGCACATGCCTGTAGTCCCAGGTACTGAGGAGGCTAAGGCATGAGAATCATTTGAACCCCAGGAGGTGGAGGTTGCAGTGAACTCCAGTGATATTGCACCACTGCACTTCAGCCTGGGTGACAGAATGAGACTCTGTCTCATAAATAACTAAACAAATAAATAGCAAGTTATATCTGTCTTCCAGCTATACTTACCACTGCTCATTAACCAAATATAATCTTACTCTAGAAGTGGCCTGAATCTGTGGCCTTCCTCAGCTTGAAAGACTAAAGAATGCAATGCTTTGGGATTTTGCTTCCATTTCGTTTGGTTTATTCAATTCTACCCACTTGCATCTAATGGTCAGTAACAAACGCTATTGCCATCATTCATTCATCACTAGATTTTTACTTTTATTTCTGCCTTTTTAATGGCTTTGTTTAGTATTAAATTGTTAAAAAGTATCTCAAAAGAATTTAAATAGGCAGGAATAAGTGGGGATTCTGACGTGATTGCATCCAGTGTACTTTTTACTGAAATGAAGAAAAATAATATAGAAATAATAAATTTTAAAAAACTATAATTTGTAACTTGTCTTTAGAAAAAAATAAAGAGCTGTGCATAACTATATTTTTTTCTGGTTAATTTTGCTATAGTAACTAGTAACATGAGGGTTCACATTGTACTATGAGTGACTGTTAGTGAGATGCCTACAGGCGTCCCCAGCTCATATTTGTACAGGAGCCAGGCAGCTTTCACTCTACTAGAAGGAAAGCCTCAGTGGAAACACATGAGAAAAATAAATGGAAGGGACCAGATGCAGTGGCTCAGACCTGTAATCCCAGCGCTTTGGGAGGCTGAGGCAGGCAGATCGCTTGAGGTCAGGAGTTTGAGACCAGCCTGGCCAACATGGCGAAAACCCATCCCTACTAAAAATACAAAAATTAGCTGGGCATGGTGGTGGGTGTAATCCCAGCTGCTTGGGAGGCTGAGGCAGAAGCATCGCTTGAACCCAGGAGGTCGAGGTTGCAGTGAAGTGAAATCGCGTCTTTGCGCTACAGCCTGGGCGACAGAGGGAGACTCTGTCTCAAAATATGGCAACAAAGATGAAACTCCATCTCAATAAATAAGTAAATGAATAAATAAACGGAAACTCATTATCTCCAGGGAGGACTAGGCACTGAGCAAACTGGAAAGCTTACACTGTGTCAAAAGATGGAACCTCTATAAAAAGTCATTGTGTCCTTGATTTTAGGATTTCTTCAAAGCTTGAAATCTGCGGTCACTGTGCAGGCCACACTGGAAGAGCCACACAAAATACATCTGTTGCTATATTTGGCCAGAAGTTTTTCTGAGGAATAGGAATTTCTAAACTCTGGTCTGGATGTTTATAGCTGCTATCTAGCCTTTAGGAAGAGGGCACAGATTATTTTCTACTCCAGCAGTTCTCATACTGGAAAGTCCAGAGCTAAAAGGCAGGGCTCTTCAGGATTTTTGTGAAGTCAAAGATTCTGTCTACACCAAAATACTGCTTTTTATAAAGCATCAGTTGCTATTTCCTGTAGCCATTATTTGGAAATCAGGTAAAGGCTATTGAGTCCATGATCCTTTCTATCATTCCAACCAATTTTGGCTGGAAGCCTAAAAATACCTCTTGACTCACATCAGAGAGCTCAGTCTCAGCAATAATCAATTTGAAGTGGAACACAACTGTTCATTCAGCAACACAACCCAAATTCAAGTCGTTGTGAGGCATGCATTATACAAGGTGGGTGTCAATAAGCAGGAGCCTGCCCCAGGCTTTCAGAATAGTGGTGGTGTGAACCACTGAGGCACTGTGAATTCATGGTCAAACCCGAGTGACCATCTCTTTCCCCCTAAGAAAATTTTCTTCTGTGAAGCAAGGTCTTTTTTCTTGCCTAATTCTTATTTCATCTCTCTTCTTGCCATTCAGTGTTAATGGAATCTAACAAAATGTATCCTCTTTTCTCCAGAACAGAGCAGTAGCCACAGGTGGGTGGGAATGAATAAGGGGGATATGTCAAGAATTTCCACATCTCTACAATTCTGTACTCAAAATTAGCTAAAGGAAATTTAGGTTTAGAGGAGAACCCACGTACCACATCGTATGGAGGATAAAGAAATGTGTTTTTTTTAAACTTAAGATAAAACCTTATTTGAGAGAGTTATATATGACTTTGGATGAATTACTCAATCTCTTTGAATCTCTATTCTAGCAGCTGCAAAATGGAAGTAAAAGAACACACTTCATAAATTTGCTATAACAACAATAAGATAAAGTATATAGAATGCTAATGAGTCCCTTTAAATTATTATTGATATTAATATAAATATAGATATACTGTGCATCAACCCAAAATGGATTTTATCTATCCTACATTTTTGTACTAATTATATGCTCAAGATATTCGATTGGTCCTAATTTTATATAACAGCGTTCTTTTTCAATAAAAGCATTTGTTAAATATACGCCTGTGATTTTTTTTTTTACCTTCTTGTTCTCAGATAGCTACATGTACATTTTTTAGAACTCTTTACTAGTTGATGTGTTAACTGTGAAAATCAGAGGCATTTAATAGTATGTTTTTCTCTGTGAAATCAGATGCGTACACTCATACTTGTAAGTTTCACCTCTAACGAGACACTTCCAAATGAGAAACTAGCAATGGAGGGAGCAAGCTTGACTTTCTGTCTCCCACCATATATGCTACATGTAAACGGTCAACTCACCCCTTAGGGAGGGATTTAACTAGGAGGTTAGCGTTCCATTTCTCAGGAGATGATGGCCCACAGGGGCGCATTAGCTTAACTACTGAGATGTCCCAAAGGGTCAGAGAAAGAGTTGCTTCTCTGCTCTGTACATTTCCTTCATCAAAAGGGAACAATGTGGATACTAATAAAGCTTTTTTATTCTTGCAATGAAAACTAAATGTTACAACTAGAACCCAATATACTCTGATAGAGGCATACCTTCAACTCTGATGAAAGCTCACCTCTTATACCCTCTATAGACACTGCATAGGAAAAATGGGAGGGATAAATCCATGCCTGTTGAGAGAAAAAAGGCCAGTGTACAGAGGACTTTGGTATCCTAGAATAGAAAGTGTCCTTAATACAAACAGGGACCAGGCACAGTGGCTAATGCCTGTAATCCTAGCACTTTGGAAGACCCAGGCAAGTGATGGATTGTGGTCAGAAGTTCAAGACCAGCCTAGCCAACATAGCACAACCTCATCTCTACAAAAAATACAAAAATGAACTGATGTGTGCCTGTATTCCCAGGTACTTGGGAGGCTGAGGCACAAGAATCACGTGAACCAGGGAGGTGGAGGTTGCAGTGAGCTGAGATTGTACCACTGCGCTCCAGCCTGGGTGACATAAAGACTCTGCCTCAAAAACAAAACAAAAAAAAAAAAAAAACACAAAAACAACCTGGAGCTTTAGGGAAATAACCGTTTGGCTTCCTGCCTCCCTCAATAGCACCATTCTTATCTTACCATCACTTCCCTAAGGATGAGCAAAAGACTTTTGCAGCCTATGGGGCACTTTTTTATTCACTTCTCAAATTCTTAATGTTTGTTTGGGTTTCTCAAAGCGGTCACATAGATATCCTTCCTCTTTGTATTCCAGAAAATTAGATTCCACTAATCAACTGATAAGTCAATTCAGGTTATGTTTCCAGTCTGATAAATTATTGGACTCCATTATATGGTTTCACAGTTACCATTCTATACCAGTGATTACATCTAGATTAAATCAATTTATATCATACATTAAAAGATATATAGAGCACTTAAAAAGCCTAATAGCCCCTCTCTCTAATTACTTTACTAGCATAATATGCTTTCCTATTTTTAATCTCCTTTGCTTTTTTGTTCTTTATTCTTCCTTCCTCTCAAGAATTTTAAGACAGCAATTTTTGGAAGCCTAGGACGTCAACGTCTCGAGTTCAGATCCCCTGGGTACATTCAGAAGAGGGTACTGCCTAGGCTCAGTGCAGTACATTCCATGATAATTCAATTGTGTACCGTAAAATAGCAAAACGTACAGTGTTCCTGCCTATACTAATATCTACACAGTGAGAATTGCACAAGTAGTTGGGAATACTCCCCTCATTATCGACTATCTGTTTATGGTTATTTCTTTTTTTTTTTTTTTTTTTTTTTTTTTTTGAGACGGAGTTTCGCTCTTGTTACCCAGGCTGGAGTGCAATGGCGCGATCTCGGCTCACCGCAACCTCCGCCTCCTAGGTTCAGGCAATTCTCCTGTCTCAGCCTCCTGAGTAGCTGGGATTACAGGCACGCACCACCATGCCCAGCTAATTTTTTGTATTTTTAGTAGAGACGGGGTTTCACCATGTTGACCAGGATGGTCTCGATCTCTCGACCTCGTGATCCACCCGCCTCAGCCTCCCAAAGTGCTGGGATTACAGGCTTGAGCCACCGCGCCCGGCCGTTTATGGTTATTTCTTAGAAGAATATGGCTCTGTATCATGCTGAGTTGATTTATGGTAATGAATATGTATCCTTCTATCTTTCTTCTGTATTCTCTATAAAATCTTTGAGTCTTCAATTCATTGAGAGTAGCTTCTCAGCTTGTCCTTCGTCTCATTTTAGCTTATTTTCAATTGAGCAAGCCTGCTTTCTATAATTTTCCTCATTTGACATTATTCCTTTTTGTTCTCTTCTCTGCCATCTCATATTACCTCTCCAACATATGTTTTTCTCATTACTCTGAAAGACGAAGATATCAAAGTCACCCCTCATATATTGTATAAGACTGGGGACTCTAGGAGTCAAGCACACCCTGCTCTTAACAAACCACAACTTCACCCCGCTGTTCATTGTTTTCAAAGTCTTTATGGAAATGAAACAAAAATGTGTTAAGTTCTCCTCAACTTTTGTGTGGGAGATTTTAATGAGCACACACTTCCTAAAGAACCATGCATCACTGCCAACATAAGAGATATTTGTTGGAAAAATAAGAACAAATGTATAAAAGTTGGCATTTTAAAAAAGTTGTTTTTTATTTTTTTAATCAGAAAACTTATGGGATTTTTTAGTATGATTTCTTTTGCCTTTTAAGTCACCAAGTTCAAAAAATTAACGTCCCAAATTCAAAATCAGAGTCTTTCTCTCCACGAAAGACAATACTCATATCAGGGGAAACAATAGTATTAATTTTAGGTTTCTAAAAGGTCAACAGATAAAAGCAATTCAATGATTAATGTTGAAAGATAAGAAATCAACCTAAGAAATCAGCACATGTATACACATAAACTAAATGAGTGAATAAGCATACAGACAAATAAAGCCATCCTAATGCAAGAATCCCTTAGGCATATTGAAATAATGCTAGATACTAGTATTCCTACCTTGCAAACATAAAATGCTAATATTTTCCATATTTTAGGGGTTTTATCATTAAAGATAGCATGCAAAACACGCAAAGAAGGTGAGGAGTGGCAGGAAATATAATTTGCCAGGAAGCACTGGCCTTAGACCCCTTCCTTGTGTTAGTTCACGACTAGAACAACATGCCTGTTGCTGCCTCATAGTTCCACCAGTTCCATATTCATATTTTTTACTAAGCAGCCAGTCAATATTTGTGGTTACAGTGTATGGCTCAAGAATAAATACGATCTTTTTATTTAACCAATAGCTTAGTATTCAGCGACCTGAGTTAATTTGTTTTCAATAATGTCATTCTGCTTAGTCTGGTTCTCTGCATATTCAATGGTGATTTAGCTTTCTAACAAGAATTTTAAGACTCTCAACACTCTGATAAGGGAATCCAAATAAAACTTGAGAAAAGGATGAATCTAATTCCATGGGGAGGAAACAGATGACAGAGTTATTGAGGAATATAGACAATAATTTGCAAGAGGGAATATAAGAGATTGTATTGTAGAAATATTGCTTTAGAATTCCTGCCACATTGAGATTGGAGCACCACTGCTCCTAAATTTCTTTATAACTGATTCACTTGTAAATTAAACCGATTTCCTTGATGTAAAATACTAGATTCAGATTGTTGGGAAATAAGCCCTGAAATAAAATTTGCTGTTGTTGTTGTTTTTTACCATCCTATAACAGAACAATATTAAAACATGTCACCATGTTTTATGTGTGTCTGTGTGTGTGTTGAAACGTACTGGACTTTTAAAGGAAAAAAAAAAAAAAAGAAGGGCTGAGAAGATAAAATTCACTTCTTTAGCTGGGAATAATATTGATACTAAAATAAACTTCACACGCAGCACCAATTCTCAATTTAAGTATCACTGAAGAATCAAGAGAGAAAGAAAAACAACACAACCTCTGCCTGGAACAATGGTGCTCTTGGGAAATGCTCTTGGATTGTCTGTGCTGCGCGGGATGAAGATACCAGCTGTACAGCAGACAGCTTATTTGCATATGAAAAGAACAAATTTGGTTCAAATCACTGTTGTCAGTACCAGAAGACTCCCATTCTCAAGCTTATCCCCTGCTCTCTTAGCTTCTCAGGTCAGTCCTCAGAAAATCCTATTTTGTCTTGTTTTCATGAATATTACCTAAGTGGCCGAGACTCCATCCTCAAGCAATTGAAACAAAAACAAGTCTGTGCCCACATCTTTTCTGGTTTTAATATCCTACATTTCATGCCATAAATTCTAAGCTGGCCTAGCACTGCCTATGGTTGCATTCAGACTTGGCTCTTTTTGTGCATGCTCCAAATCCAAGTTCCACTTTGGAAACAACAAGTGTTTGCAGCTTTCTGCTGCTCTTTTCAGCGGGAACATATGTGCTTCTTAAGAAAGGATGAAAATGTGATTCCAAGAAGGGAAGCAGGCCCCCCTGCATACTAAAAGCAATATTGTGAGTCGGTTCATGGAAACCTGTAGTGTTAGGACTAGGGTTGAAGAAGTGGAAAAAGAAATGCAAGAAACCTTAATTAAGCCTTTTACTACCCCTTCTCCAGGGGCCGAGATGGCAACATTTTTCTTGAACAACTACCACTGACATGTGACCCAGTAGGATTTCTGCTCAGGACAAGCACATGGCCCGTGAGTGGCTTCAGCAGTGCACAGAGGTTATTGGGGAGGGGCTGCTTCCCTGATCTACCTCTGAACCAAAGGATGAGGCCAGTGTGGCTGGTGGAGAAAGGTGACAGGAAGGGCAGCAGGAAAGTCAGGGCTTCAGTTACCAAAGATGGATGGCCCAGGGGAGCAGACTCAAGGTGGCTGGACTCCAAGCGAGTGCACAAAATAGTATCAGGCAGGTATTTGGGAGCCTGAGGGGGAATAAAAGAAAATAGGGACCTGGAATGTTGTCTTGAGGAGTTGACAGTCTCCTGAGGGAATGTGTTTGGGCAGGAGGTAACAAGCAGACTGGGAGGCAGCTGTTCCATCCAGATGACTTCACATACAACTCACTGACTCATCATCTGGGTTTTACCAAATCCCAAGCATGTTTTCCCAAACCAAAACATTTCAGAAAATTACATTGTTTAGGTTGCAGTGAAAGGTTTGAATTTGAATTTGAGGAAGTGGTGTCTAAATTAAGGTTAAAACAATTATTTCAGTAATTTTTTTTTCCTGATAATTTGTTTTGGGCTTGGTGGCTATGTGTCAAGCTAATAGCTTTTAGAAAGCTGCTATTGTTCTAATGCCAAATATTTCAGCAGTAGAATTAAATTATTAAATTGAAGACATACAAGGAAGACAGATTAGGAAGTAAGAGGAATAGGGAAGAAGGAGAAAAATAGATGGTTCTAGGGGCATAATTAGCTTCTCATTTTATTGTCTCCATCTAGATCATCCGTTGGGAAAGGACAAGTTTTGAAGAGCTTAAAGAAGATAACTCCCAGTTTTGCTTTAGCCATCAATCATGTGTGATTTTGTGTAGGCAAAAGAAAATCTCAATATCTATTTGACTAATTAGGGCTTTGAGGTTGTCGATTCTTCTGTCATAAGATGGTTAACTCACAGGAAATAAAACAAGGTTTATACAGATAAACTCAAGCTAGAAATGACTAGTGATCCAGGATGTAAGAAATAAGGAGGAGGCTATAAGTGAGAAAGCAAATGTGGGCTGGCTAGAGAGCAGACAGTCTACTTATTAGGAGCAAAAGCCACCAGTTTAACAGTTTGTGAAAACAACCTAGATCAGACAACTTTGTGGGAAAGAGTAGTTCTAAGAGGATCAGAGTTTGAAGGAAAAAAGAGCACACTTCTCAGAATATTTGAGATCTCCAGGGAGAGCAATTCAAACCAAAGCTTAGCAGAATGGCTGCCAGCTCAAAGTAGAAGGCTTCAGAGCCCTAGGCATACAGGAAGTTTCAGAATAGAATAGTAGTTCACACTAGTCAAATTAAATTAAAAAGAACCTCCCCAGCGGTTCCAGGATGCATTGCAGCCTAGGTAAGAAGAGAATCCGATGCACATTCTGTATGACATCACCTTGGTGGTTCTTACTTGCTATATGTTCCAAATTGCCAAAAGTTGAGAGCCATAGATGCAGTCCTGACTGTGTGACTTTGGGTTTGTTATGGTGTGTTAGTCTCTTCATCTGGAAATGGAGATGATGATTATGTTTATTTTCACCTAGTGCCTGTGTGCATCCAATTAAAATAAAATGTGTGAAAAAATGTATTAAATTCCTAACAATGTATTAGTAATGTATCAGACAACTTGCAAAATAGGAATTATTATCTGCAATTTACAGATAAGGAATCAGAGTTTCAGAGACAGAAAGGGATTAACCCAAGATAATAATTAGAATAATACCATTAGGCACTTATACATCTAACACTATTCTTAGTGCTTTGGGGATGCTGTCTGGTTTAGTCTGCAAAATGACCCAGGAATGATGAATTTTTCAGGATTTTTGAGGTAGAATCAGGACCCAAAGTCTCCCTCAGGCTGGGAGGCCAGCCCACGCTCACAAATACCAGCCTAGCCCTGACTTCCCTCAGGGACACATGTTGTAAGCTAAAATTTAAGCTCAAATCTCCTTATGTCAGTCTATGTCTATTATTTTAGTTGTCTGTTCTTGTTATTTGCATATGTTTGTTCTTAAGAACATCTCTGCAAGAAGATTGGTTGCTTCTTTGATGCTGTCATAACAGAGGAAACTTGAGGTTACGTTGCAAGAATTTTGGCTCCCCAATTCTACATAGGTAACCGATAATCAGATATGCAGTCTAATTATACAACTCAACTTGTTCAGCTCAACCTATAAGCTGATTCTTTTTGTCAGCTTTCTCTAGAGAACTCCAAGGCCAAAAGACTCCATTTCTCTAAAATATAATATATTCATCAGCAAACATTTAACTTGTAAAGGTTAAATAATTATATTCATTTGAAATTTTATAAGGTATTACTTTTTACAAATAATTGTGTTGGCAATAGTTACAAAACATTTCAAAGGAATATATAAATATATTGATTTATTTTATAAATAAATGTATAAGGATAAAGCAACAGAAGTCATGCATATGATCAGTCCATAGATATTTATTGAATGTCGAAATGTGCTCAATATGATTCTAGATGACAGTTTCACAGCATCGAACAAACAAATTCTCTATTTTATGGTGCTTATAGTCTAGTGTGACAAGACATTTTCTAAAAAAAAAAAAACAATGAGAATTCTAAACAGTGTAATAAACTTGAGAGTGTTAGCAACTAGTGGATAAGGCAAATGTTCTTTGATGAGGTGGCATTTGAGCTGTGACCTAAAACATAACAAGGAACCAGTTGAGGGGGGACAATACGTATGAAGACCCAGACATCTGACCTACTTGAGAAGCAGAAAGAAGCCCCATAGGTTGATGGAGAATGAGCTAGAAAATTAGCACAATGTAAGGTGACAACAGCCTGCTCCTTAAGACCCATTTTGATTTTATTCTCAGTAAAACTGAAGCCACTGGAAGATCTTAACTAGGGGAGTAAAGAAATTACATTTATATTTTTAGAAGAGTGGCTGTTCTATCAGGAAGAGACTGAGCAGGGACAAGAATAGAAACAGACTCACAAGGACTTGCCTGCTGGCCCAGGTGAGAGCTCGCAATGGCTTGGAATTGAAGGACAGCGATGGTGATGGAAAGAGGTGGTGAAATTCAGAATAGATTTTCAACATAGAACTTACAGGACTTGGTGATGAATTTAATGTGAGGTTAGAGAAAAAGAATCAAAAAGGCATTATGGTTTGGGGATTTGAGTAACTGAGTGGATGGTGGTGTGCTTTACAGAGATAGATATCATGGGGGAATAAAACATTTTGGAGGACAAAAGTAGAGATTTAAAAACTCAGGTTTTAGCCATCTTAAAATTTTTAAAATACCTCCTAAATAAGTGAGTGCTGTTATCTGGTAGCCAGTTGAATATGGGAGTAAAAAGCTCTGTGGAAAAGTGAGAGCAAGAGTTACAAATTTTGAAAACACAGGCCCATAAATATTACCTAAAGTTGTGGGCCTTGAAATTGCTTAGAGGGAAAAGTAATTTGCATTGGCATAAAACTGACATTCTAAATTTGAACAAATTTTGACCTGGGAATACCCAAATGCTCAAACTAACGTCTGCCACCTTAACAGCGGAGAATAATCTCTTCGTCATTGGTAGAGTTAATGGAAGAATATGGGACAGAGAACTTGAAAAGCTTTGGGCTTTCTTCTAGCAGAAGTGTCACTACAGGCAAGTCACTTAACCCATCTAAGATTCAGTTTCTTCCACCGCAAAACAGGAATAGCCTTGCCTTTGCCAACAACAAAAGCTCGAATAAGAAGCACTTGTGGAAAGACTGTTTTGTACAATAGAAATGTCAGAGAACTTTTATTTAGTCTTACGTTGTGCTCCGTTAGGTCTCTTTATGTTCCCATGGCATGGTCCCCAAGTTACTTAGGATACATTTAGATGCAAAGACTCACTGACAAATTTCAACCACAGAGACAGGAGTATCAGGAGACCTCTCTCTCAACCCTGGTGGCTTTTAATTTTGCAGAAAGCAAATGCATCTGATGAACAAAGCACTGAGGTGGTCCTGATCCCTCATTTACCCCTAAGTAGTAACAGCTGCTGCACAGAGGGACCTGTTTCAGTGACCAATACTCTCAATAATTAGACAATGGAGGGAGAAAGAAATTAGGTAAACCACACAGAAACAGAAATAAACTCTATGGGGTATGTTGGTCATGGATGAAAGACAAATAAGAAAAGGATATAAAGGAAACATTTAGGGGAAAAAATCTAATAAATAATTTGCTTAATCCATGTTGAATAATCACTTTAAGCCTGCAAAGTTAAACCTTGTTAAAGATATCTCTTAATTAAAAAGTTCCTACAATGTATTACTTAGAAACATGACAAGAATAGACCTATTTTATGGCAACACAGTCCAGTTAAGTGATATAGTCCTAGCAAGGAGAAGTGGGAAAGAAAAGTTTGATATCTTATATACTTCTAATTTATTAATTGATATATCATATCTCAGTATTTCACCAAATGAGAATTTAGACCAGTGTCAATAAGAACAGGCTACAATCCAACTGCAAAACACACTAAATCTTGGTTACCAGAAAACCACTACCCACCCGACAGATGTGTAAAGTAGCTCTAATCGGTTCATATTCTCTTCTTTCAATTAAATAACTATATCAGAAGTACAAAAACCTCACATAGGCCTTAGATAACTTTTTATTGCTGTTCTCTTTCCCATTCCTGTGCTTTTAAAAGTAAACCACAAAGAATATGGCCTTTGGAATTAAAATCCAGATTGCCCTGCATTCTAGACATACGCCTTCACACAAGTGAATGAACTTGTCTGTGAAATATCGGCAATGGGAAGCAGCTGTTGAGCCTGTTGTAGGAACGGGGAGAAAATGCCAAAAGTGTTTAATGCCTTGTGCTTAGATGGTGTTCAGTAAATGACAGCAATTATTATGCACAAAAGTGCAGTGCCTAGACTCCATGCTCAAGGAAGTTTTGAGAGTGATAAAGTGATTTATCCAAGGAAATATTAATCATATGTTAACAAACCACTTACACTAACTCATTTAATCCTCACAACAACTTTGTAAGGTAAATAGCAATATCCTTCCCATTTTTCAGATAGGAAAGAGAGATTCAGAAATATTGGACAATTTTTCTAAGGCCTTATGGCTACAGAGCAGCAAAGACAGGATTCAAACACTAGCAAGCTGGCATTACACTCCCAGTACTTAGTGGGAAGCTATATTCCCTCTCTACTTAGGCTCAGCTTCAGCCTGGAATGCAAATCCATTTCTGTTTGTTGTCTTTATTTTTGTTGTTGTGTTACTGGTGAATGCTTGTTCTGAAAAATATCTCCCCAAAAGTACTGTTAGTTATCCGCTGCTCTCAAAATTGACATAGCTCAAAGGAAGGCTCATTGGTAAAATTACTGTCTACATAAGTAGGCAATTAGAGGCACAGCCTGCCTACAAAGTCCCCTCTGTCCAGCTCAGCACAGCCTAAGGCTCCTCTGAGTTTCATCTAGCACAGTACCAGAGGCAGTTAAGACTCAATACTTCATGATACCTACATATAATTTGGTAGCAATAAAAAGGGTTTAAGACTCGTAGTCATTTAGAATTTTAAAATGAGTCTCTGATATACATGGAACAATTGTAAAGTATTGCAAGAGGCTTTCTAGAGCTTTATTTTAGAGTGGAATTATAAGCAATAAAGAGGGAAATGTAAATGAGCATTAAATGCATCACCTTGGAAAATGAGCTCTAGGATTTCACATCTTCTTCTATTTCATTTTTCTGAATTCTCTCTTGTGTTACTCCTAAACCAACTGAAATCCTGCTCATTCTTTAAGACTCAGTCCAAATGCTTCTTCCTCTGAACTGTTGTTTTTGATGCCATTGTTATAGTGAATCATACTTGCTCAGCACTTCCATAGTTCTTGGCTTACGCCTTTATTTTCCCTTATCACAATCTGCCTGACATTATTATCATTGTTTATCCTCATCACCTGAAACTCCTAGAAAGTAGGAATCAGTGAGGAGGGGAATACTGCCTGACGGTTAAAAGTGAGAGCCTCTGAATCAGACAAAACTCAGCTTAGATCCTGACTCCATCATTCAACTTCTGTAAGATCTTTAGAAAGCAGACCTTTGAGAATCTAAGATTCTTAATCTGTCCAGTAATAATAATACAGGAGAGCATCGTCTGAATTCAGACTCCTGGTTTCAAATCTTAGGCTCATTATTTTACCTGTTTATATCTAAGTTTTCTTACCTAGAAACCAGGGATGATAAAAGAGCGATTACTCATAATAAAATGATAAGAATTAAAGTAATTAATATATGTACATTATTTAGAAGAAGCAATAAGGCCAGGTGTGGTGGCCCATGCCTGTATTCCCAGAACTTTGTAAGGCTGAGGTGGTAGAATCACAGGTGCCTAGGAGTTCAAGACCAACCTGGGCAACATAGTGTGACCCACATCTCTACAAAAAAACAAAAATAAAAAAATTAGCCACCATGGTCATGTGCACCTTTGCTAGTTACTTGGGAGGCTGCTGGTGGGATGATTACTTCAGCTCAGCCGTTGGAGGCTATAATGCCACTGTACTCTAGTCTGGGTGACAGAGTGAGACCCTGTCTGAAAAAAAGAAAAAAAAAAAAAACATGAATCAAGAAAATGGATGGCAATCAACTTATAATGAGGCAGCAAAAAATTAAATAAGGCAAGCACAGGCCTTGTCTGATTCTTAGCCATTGCTTCTCTTATTGCATCCTATGTGGTGAAGTAATAGTTGTATCAATAGGATAAATGGAAAAATATACCTCTGTGGTTAGTATTCCCTTCAGCTAGCATACCAAATAGAAGGTAAAAATACTAAGTAAGATATACTAAAATCCTCCATTCTCCCACTGGAGTGTTAAAAAAGTCAGAGCTCTATAATCATTTATAGAACACAGACCAGCAAGAGAAAATTGTGAACATAGAAGATAATTTATAAGTTGGGCATTCTAAGATTTTTCCTTTTAGAAAAACATATAAAACAATACCTGATTTATAGCAATTCATAAAGTATGAATGGACCTGACATGAAGGTTAATGAATGCTCTTACAAGTTGTAAATCTCTGTTTGTAAAGAGATGAGACATTTTCTTGTGCAGATTGTCATTTGGGGCACATTTCTATACATTCTTAAATATGGACCACAGAAAAATGATCACATGATTTTAACTTTTTTCCCCCTAACTGGGCTATTAAAATATAGTATCTGTATCTATAAAATCCAAAATCAGTTCACATCATTTAATACATGATCTAATAGACAAAGTATTTAGAATCAGCCCTCTCCTAGACAAAGCCTTAACCACCAAAGGGAATATAATCACTCCTTATTTATAGTCACTGTAATATTTGAAGTAACCTACCTAAGGACATTTTGTCATTGTACTGGGACTAATGTGATAAAACTGAATTTTAATCACTGAACTCTTAGATGGTGCACATCATTTACGTGGTACAGACATACTGGATTGCATATTCACGTGACAGTTTTTTCAATCATCCACTTCCACTGAAAAACCAGACCTTCTACAAGTAGTGGCTTACACAGTGAATAGGGAGTTAATTTCATACAATAAAATAAAAATATTTACTTTATGTATTAAAATTTCATACCACTATTCCCAAAGGACCAGGATGTAGATAAATCAAGAATCCTATTTGAGGAGAACATGGTTTTCATTTTCCTTCTAGAAATACAAGATGGCTGGCCTTTCTATACGTAGCTTGTATAATAATTATTTATTGTGTGTCTTTTTTATGTGTTCTAAATTTGGAGCTTTCATCTTGTTCAAAACACCAAGCATCTGTTCATACAGCTCTGCTAGTCTAGAATGTAATTTCCCCTTTCCTATAATTATTCTAATCCTGTTACTTTTCTTCAAAAATTGGCTTTAGTCAGTCTTCCTTAGCCTCAGTGACTACTCTTTCTCATAAAATGTTTATGCAATCTCTAATATTCTTAGGTACCCTAGGAAATAGTTTAGCTGTTGACTGTTTTTTAATGATTTTAAGAGTAGTAGCTTAACTTCTTAATTCTATTTAGAGCCAATTGAAGGCAAAAATCAAAATTTTACTTCTTAAGATATGCCACTTTTCATATTCAGTGTATTCAGGTTACTTATTAAAAATAACAACAACACTTGATTATGAAATTTACATGTGTACATTGCAAAGGCCTTACAAGATACAGAAGAGCATAACAAAGGAAATAAAAATTCTACCAACTGGTGAGAACCATGATTGAAGATACACACGCCTTCCAATCTAGACACAGATAATTAAATGAAGGCAATATTGTGCATAGAGTTTGTTATCCCACTTTTAAAACTTTCATATTCTCTTGTGTGATTAAATATCCTTCTGATAAAAGATTCTTAATGATTGATTAGTATCCCATCTTATGAATGCATGTTTCACTCTAAAAATTAAACAATAACTTATGCTGATCAACTCTGAGTTGGGGATGAAATACAGTGGCTTATATTTTCTTTCATTCCTCCTGAATTTATGTAGAAGAAAAGCCAAGAAATGAGATGGTGAAACAGAAAAAAAGGGGGTTAAATATTTGTAAAAATGCCTGATGGATAGATGCATTCTAGATAGAATTATGATATGTTTCTACATTGCCTATTACTGATTTTTATTTGTGATAATTTTTGCTATATTAATTTAAAATTACAGCAGCTAACGTAGATTTATCCATTTTAGAGAAAACTGAGACATAAAGGCTCTGTTAAATAATTTGAATCAAAGATCACTCCTTTTTTATGGGCTAATAAAAACCTGTGGTGAAGGATTCAGTACATTTTAAATTTAAGAAGAAAAAATATTGAAAAGAAAATTATTCCACACATAATACATGGATTCTTAAAAGAAAATAGCTTCACCAAAGGCAAAAGGTCTAACAATCAGTTGGCTTCAAATCCCATGTCTCTCTGTCCTTTACTCACTAGATGTTCAGCAGCATCTAATCCCCAGGCCTGATCGCATTATTCAGGAAGCTGCAGCTTAGGTAAGGGTGAAAGTGACGGGAGAATACAAGAAGCAGGAGAGTAAGAGCTCACAGGCTCAGCATCTGCTCTATCCTGAGAGTGTCCGACTCTGATCTTGGCATTCCAGGAGCCCAGCATATGGTTCCCCACTGTGGCTCTTTTTACCTCAAAACCAGATTAATGTGTAACTTGGATTCATTCCTGGTCAAACCACTAACCTAATTGACTACCCTTTGATCCCAGTATTCCCATTAAAAAGACCCTATTGTATGTTATGTAAATGTCTAGTATAGCTTGTCCCCTCCTACTTGGAAAGTCATTCAAATGTTAGGTTCAATATGGACAATATCCAAATTAACATCCATACCCTGCATAAGCACACAGACGCCTTCTTTGAAATCCATAACTAAAGCAGTCTCTCCTTCCCCAGATATGAGAGTCAAGTGTCTCTCCCCCAGATATGTTCTATCCAGTTGCCTTCTCTTTCTGTCTACCTAGAACTCAACATTTTCTGAAATAATTTTATATATAGGTTTTCTCAGCCTCTCCCAACATAATTTAGATGAATAAATGATCTGTGCTTATTAAGGCTTTCACACCTTTTTTTTTTTTTTTTTTTTTTTTTTTTGAGACAGAATCTCACTCTGTTGCCCAGGCTGGAGTACAGTGGCACAGTCCTGCTCACCACAACCTCTGCCTCCTGGGGTCCAGTGATTCACCTGCCTCAGCCTCCCGAGTAGCTTGGATTACAGGCATGTGCCATCATGCCCGGCTAATTCTTATATTTTTAGTAGAGATGGGGTTTCACCATGTTGGTCAGGCTGGTCTCAAACGCCTGACCTTGTGATTCGCCTGCCTCAGCCTCCCGAGTAGCTTGGATTACAGGCATGTGCCATCATGCCTGGCTAATTCGTATATTTTTAGTAGAGATGGGGTTTCACCATGTTGGTTAGGCTGGTCTCAAATGCCTGACCTTGTGATTCGCCTGCCTCAGCCTCCCAAAGTGCTGGGATTATGGGTGTGAGCCACCGTGCCCGGCCAAGGCTTTCACTCTTGCTTCCAAGCCCTCATTCCTATCATAATCAACCCCAAAGCCTGATGACATGTACAAAATATGGCTTTTATTATACCCTGTATCTGGTCATTTGGCTTCCCTAAGTATTAGCCATCAAGGAATATATTAATTTCAAGAACATTACTTCAGAGTATCAAGGAAAAAGCACAAGGAACACATATGCATGCCATTCTTTCCTATGTATTTAATAGGTATTAGTATCTATCATTTTGGATTTACAGTACATGTGGTGTACATATAAAAATATGAAGACATATTCTCATAAGCATTCTATTGACTCTAGACAGAATAAGTGGAGGTGAATAATCATTAGGGGAAAAACCCTAAAGTAGTTCTTAGAAATGTATTTTATATCCTTGTCAAGATTAGTTTTCTTTATACATTTTCCACAATGGATGGTTTATACAAAGAAATGTTCTGAGGTTTTTTTTTTTTTTTTTTTTTTTTTTTAGACAGAGTCTTGCTCTGTTGCCCAGGCTGGAGTGCAGTGGCATGATCTTGGCTCACTGCAACCTCTGCTTCCCGGGTTCAAGTGATTCTCCTTCCTCAGCCTCCACAGTAGCTTGGATTACAGGAGTGTGCCACCATGCTCAGCTAATTTTTGTGTATTTTTTAGTAGGGACAGGGTTTCACCATGTTGACCAGGCTGGAAGAAATGTTCTTAGTTTTTGGGAAATAATCCCTCTTCTTAAATGCCAGCTTTATTGAAATGAAAACAGTATCATTAAACCATAAACAAAATAAGTCTTCTCTTAGGTTTTTAATTATTTCTTTGTGAAAATAGAGTATTGATATACTCCAAGAAACAAAATATGAGGAAACAAGAGTTGTAGTTGTAGGGGTGAATTATTTCATTTCAATGCAGTCAACCATTAGAAATACAGTTAACAATGGACAAAAGATATTCAGTTTTTCAGTATCTGCTTATCTTGTGCTCAAGACACTTATCCATTTAGCTTATTCAATTGACTAAGTATCTCCTACCTTACTAATAAGGAACTTCAGCAAAGGAACTGAATAAGTAGAGGAACTTAGCAAGATATAATTATTTTACAGCAGCATACAAATCCTTGATGGAAATAATTTATAACAAGCAATACGGCACCTAGCAAATTGATTGGTGTGGCTGTTTTCCTAATTTAAAAAGCAAGACCACTGAAATTACCAAATTATTTGAATACTTTGGTTAAGCGTAGAGAATCAAATATCAAAGATTTAGTTTACAAATTAGATGAAAAAATCTCTCTACATTGCTGGATTTCTTTTTCCTAAAATTTATTCTTGTTTTATTTCTGATTAAATAAATATGTACACCCTTAAACATGATAAAAATATTTAAGAAGTTATTATTCTCTCAGTTGTTAGGAAATGAATAGAAGTTACTCATACAATAGGTGATGTCAAAGGATTTATGGAATTAAAATATAAAAAAATGACAAAAAATATACAGTAGAACATATAAGGGTTTACCTGTAATACCCTTGAAAGAGACGTTTTTAAAAACATCTTCAAGAAACAGTCTAGTTGAAGATCTTAAAGTCCTAAGAAACCAAACAGTTTGGGGACTGTCTTCTAGGATCACCAATACAATTCTATGATGACTTGAAATAACACTTCTAGTAAACTTGTGTTCATTCATCAAGCATTTCTCGCTATTTGATAAGATAAAATTATCTGTTGTTAAGTTTCTTAGTGTATTTTAAAAATAAACATAAAAAAGGAAATTGAGTTTTTTATACTGGAGGAATATTTTTAAGAATAAATTCTCGCAGCTGCTAATCTCTTAATTCTGTGATTCGAAACCGGAAACATACGTGACGACAGTGTTGTTACTGAAATTGACTAGGCTTTCTAAACAAACAGCATGGTTTGGTCTTTGAACAAGACAGAGTCTCTTAATTGCACTGGAAGACTGGTATTTGGCCCAGGTATGCTATTTCTTAAAGGCTGGCCACGACATTTGCCTGACAATCACCATCCTAATTGGTTCTGTTCCTTCAGATGCCCTCTTTCTCCAGCAGGCAAACAAGAAAGCTTTATTTGTGCTTTGAAATATATCAAATAACTCTAATGAAATTTCACTTTTCAGAAGTCCTGTCAAAAATGTAAAAAGTGAGTTTCTTCTATGAAAAATGAAAGATGGATAGATGAAAGCTCAAGTAGTAAGACTGAAGAGTGCCTAGGCTTTCTTTTGCTCTTCAGCTCTGTTTTAAAAAACAAGTTCTTTTTTATATCTGATATAATCTGAAAACCCTCTAGAGAGAGAGGAAAAAAAAAAAGAATAGTTTTATTTGAAAAATTCTATAAAATTTTCTTGAGTTTTTCACTTTTCTGCCTATTTCTCAATACCTGAAAAAAATTTTAAATCTTTAATATTTAATTTATAGCACCTTTTAGCTACACTTGTAACAAAAAAGTTCAAAAAGTAAATTACATACCAATTATGGTCTCAATAAGTTATATTTCAAAATACAATATTTTCAGCCAAATATATAAATTCAAATCATAATAAAAATTCATGTTCCCAAAATAACTGGAAATTCCAACCACTGAAATCCAGTATAGAGTATGTATATATTTCAATTTGCTCCCAAAATTTTAGAAAATATGTATATTAATAAGTAAATATTTTGATACTCTAATACAATATCTGGTCTCTGTATGTGAAATTGAATATATGCATGTATTAGTCTATAAAACTTAGTTTAAAATAAAATGTAAAAATACTACTGTCTTTCTAAAATATTTCAGAATGAGAGGAAAAAAAAAAAGACCTGTCTATATAGTTCATATGAACCAGTTATATCTTCTTTAAGAATCTCTTTGCAGCTAATTTCCTTATGTCATTTTTGTAGTCATACTTAATTCAAATATAAAGTAGTTTTCATTCATTAGCTAAGTAGTACACTGGCCTCAGAGTGTACATTTTTAATTCATCCTTGGACAAAGTTACAAATTTTTACATGTGACAGATCTTCAGAGTTGCTTAAACAAGTCAAAGCTTGATTGAAAGTTAAATTCTCATTGTCATTGATATGTTCACAAAAATCAATATAAAAGAGTCAGGGAACGTTCTTGAATAAGACAGAAATGGGCAAGAATCCTGTAAATGCCATAAAAGAACACAAGAGAAACTACAGGTGGCCAGTCTCCAACCCAGGCATAAGAAAATTAGACACATTTGCAGAAATGTTGGTTAGCAACAAAATGCAGTCACTGTGTTAAAATGAGTGCTAGGCATGAAATGCGTGACCAATAGATCTGGTTGAGAGGAAAAACTATCACTGCTGAACCCTATATCCTTGGGCAGCAAGTTAATTCTTATAAATTTGGAGAAAATAACACCTACCTTATAGAACAATTTTTTAAAAAGAATAATGTTCATAAAAATTTGTAAAATATGTATTGATGTAAGCATTGTACCTATACTTTTCAAACTACTACATAAATTCTTATACTTATTGATATAAATAAGATGGAATTTCTTACCAAGGATGAATTCCAACTGTGGTTCATTTGGAGTCTTCTGAATACCTATAAATAATAGGTACAAATTCAGCTTTAAAAAATTGAATTCATTATCAAGAATATGTCAATGTATATTAATATGCTTCATCCTGACCAGAATGAATAACTATAATATTTGGCAGAATGAATAAACTTGGTTTATCAGGCCTATAAATAACCAGTTCTCAGGGAAGGGCATAATATTTGTTACAGAACTAGATGTGACTTGAAATTTGATTGGTCATTTTATCTCTATGATTATAAAGAAACCAAGAAATGTTGTTTTTGTAAGCCATGGCAAACATAAAACGTATTTTACAACTGTGTTTATTTCTTTTGGATGTAATGTAGACAGAAGTGGAACCTCCAAAAAGAATCCCCTTACCAAAATACTGCCTTAAATTGATTTTTTTTTTTCCCAAGCCACTCTGACCTGCTGTAAATAGTAAATCAATAACAAAAGAGATATCTTCAGCTAGGTTATGATAGACATTGTGGTGCTGGTTATTCTGCTAATTCATTAATAGCTTAAACCAACATTTTATAAAATGTTTGCATTCCTTTTGTCAGCAAGGTTTAAAAAATATGATAAGATGGCTAAATAACTTAAGATAAAGTAGGAGGAAAAGAGCGTCTGAGAACAAAGGTATAGAAGTGAAACCATCTAATAGCTAGACGGTAGAGTGATCAGGTTGTGAGAAGTGATGCTGCGATGGGTAGATGTCTGAAGACCACACACAGTGTAGGAGCTTCCTAAACAAGAGTGAATGACTGGATGTATGAATGGGACACCATTTGTTACAACCTAAGGATGGCCAAAGAGGCAAAACTAACATGTAGGGAAGAGTAAACTATTCGGCAATAAAGAATATTATACAAATCCTTTTCTTGCTTACTTTTGCTGGTGCATTCATCAATACTGTTTAAATATACTGGCATTTGGCCACTAATATATTTTTAGAATCACATTTTGTATAAAAATGATCTGCTTTTTATTCACAGAGTTAACATTTATTGTGTTTATTTTGCAAAGTAACTGTATATTTTTTCTCCTGCTGACATTTAACAATTGCTTTGGTTAACAATTTTAGATTTTCCAAGAGAAGTTAAAGTGACAGTCACTAGGTAGGGTTTTGTGAACTTCAAATGTCTGGGTTTTTTTTTTTTAAAGGTCATTAACAATTAACTCTGCTTTAAACATTGACAAACACATTTCTCAAAAATGCATCCAACCAATACAGTTTTCTGAAGATTAGCTTTATAATTTAAATGAAAAGAGAAGGTTAGGCATATATTTGTCAGTATTAAATAATTGGATTACAGGAATCTTATGAAAAGAAAAGAAAAAGGCATAATTCATGCTAAACAATGAACCCCAAACCCTAGAATTTTAAATATAAAAGAAAACATACAATTCTTCTAATGATTTTAATCACTTGAGTAACACAAAACCAATTTAATGTTTGTGTGCAAATTTGGCCAAATCTTCATGGGCTCTATATTTTTGACTTAGTGATCTCTGGTATGGCAGTGACAATCTAAGTTTCTAGTGTAATATTTTTTTCCTAATGCTTTCAACTTAAATACCTTTTGGGTTTAAAGAGAGAATTTCTACAGTACAAAAAATAATCACACATAAGATTACATAAATATCAATAGAAAGCGTTCTTAGAAGGTATTAGTGTCTAGAAGGTGTCCTTAAAAAGCATTTATTAGGATCTTAATATATATTCAAGAGCTTTGATCTTGTTATTTGATATTTAACTATTTCATGGACTATCATCTATCTTACCCAAGAAAAAAGATGAAAGGCATATCGTGTACTCATGCCACCAAGGTAAATAGTGCAAAGAAAAAAATATTTAGATAATTTCATGCCATTTGTTAGAACTGAAGTTCCTATGAATCTTTGAATGCATATATGTATATGTATGTTTCAACCCAATTTGCATCTTTAGATGTAAACACACACATACGTACTTGTGAACTGAGAGTCCCTGGGATCACTGGCCTGAGCTGTAGGAAGAAAGTGCTGCCCTTCTTCCGATGCCCCTTCCTCTTTAATTTCCATGATCAACGTTCACAGTTTTTAAATTTTCCAAATGTTCTTGTCCAGATGTCACTTTTAGTGATTTCTGGTTTAATGTAGATGTATCTTCACACTCAAGATCTGAGATCACACTCTGAAATCCTGTAATTAGGAAATATCAAAAGGGAAGATTTCAGTCATATTCGTGTTCAGTATAAAGCTAAAAATTAAAGGTAGATAGAGACTGCAACTATATTCAAATAAACTTTCTTCCTGCCTACTCCATTCATACTTTCAGGATCATTCTACACAGTGAATGCATCATAAAGTCTAGGTTTAAAAGAAAATTTCAAAGCAATTATCATATGAAAGACTTTTTTTTTTTTTTTTTTTTTTTTTTTGAGACAGAGTTTCGCTCTTGTTACCCAGCCTGGAGTGCAATGGCATGATCTCAGCTCACCACAACCTCCACCTCCTGGGTTCAGGCAGTTCTCCTGCCTCGGCCTCTTAAGTAGCTGGGATTACAAGCACATGCCACCATGCCCAGCTAATTTTTTGTAGTTTTAGTAGAGATGGGGTTTCACCATGTTGACCAGGATGGTCTCGATCTCTTGACCTTGTGATCCACCTGCCTTGGCCTCCCAAAGTGCTGGGATTACAGGGTTGAGCCACTGAGCCCGGCCCATATGAAAGACTTCTAAAACATGAAAGGTTGATTATTACCCATCTAGTTCATTCAAGATAGCAGATAGCTATATGGGCTGCTAACTTGGTATGAAACCTAATTTAGCAGCAAGAGCATGTAGCATCTTGTCAAGACATTACCATGTTTTGGCAAGGTGAATATTACTATCGTTCTTTCCATTAGCATTGCCCTTTATGCTCATCTCTCCACCTATCCTTGTTAGAACATCATTACTGACCACATAAAAAATAATTTGGCATGACATTCTTCTTCCAAGATGAGCCAACAGGTTGTATAGGAGAATTTCCAACCTCATTATTATCCATGAAGTCTTTTGCTGCTCTGCTTGATAAAGGTATAATTGTTTAATGATCATAGTATATGCTGAAAAGAATGAATCATTCTTCTAAAAAGCTAAAGCTCAAGGGGAAATGAAAGCAATGGAAAATTGATGAGAATTAGCATGGGGAAAGAAAGACTCTCTAAGAATTTAATACCCCGTTAGACAGCCTCAAATACTTACAAATTCATTTTGATATTTAGCATGATATACATGACCAAAAATGAATTTCTTTAAAAATCAATGTTGTTTTAAATCAAGTTACCAGCTGAATTAAAATGTATAAAAATCTTTAAATGTCTGCCCAATGCTGTTTGATGAGATAGCAGCAATCGAGTTTGGTTTAGAATATTAATAAGGTGTCAAACTTCACAAACCAACAGCCTTACTCTTTATGGTTCTTAGTACTAAGTGGGTTCATTTATAATTCGGCTCTAGTTTAAAAAAAAACTGGCAAAAATTAAATTCAAAAACCATCTTGAATTTTTAGAAAATAGTATAATAAAGTTATGGGTAAATACACATTAGCTTCTAAGGATATAATCAAGAATACTTTTGAGGGTAGAAGGCTATTGCACCATCAAATAGATCAAATTCATCAATTTAAAAAATATGTTTTGAATTAATAATAAAGCTTGAATAATGATCATACTTCCTAATTTCTTTTTTACTATTAAATGTAAAAGTATTTTCTGATAAGGACACACATGTTCACAATATCATATTCTCTCAAAGACCTATGATAAATGCTGATAGTGAGATAATATCTGTAGCCAACTGCAAGTCATGTGTGACTTGGAGACGAGTACTATATAATTTGTTAACTTTACTATATTTCTTGATCAAAGACTCAACCCATAATCCTGATCAGTCATTTTAAAATATGGAAAGAAGGCAGTATGATGAATCCTAGTAAAGTAACAACTCAGCACACAAATGGTGAATAATTAATGAAACAACTGTCTGTGTATTCGTATACGTTCACTTGTGTAATTGTGGGATGAGAGGAGAAGATTGACATAAGATGTCTACAAAGACTCTTTAACATGATCCCATTTTAAGCATACTACCCATGTAAAACTAACAAAGTGAAAGTAACTTCAATTTAAGAGAGAATGAAGTTAAATATACAAAACAAGAATTATTAGATAACCTCTTGATATTTCATTGAATGTTTATTCTCTTTATTTTCATTCAATGTTTCATTGAGGACAAACTTAAGATTTGGTACTTTGTTACCAAAGCACACACTTCAGAAGGAATTAGTCACAAAACTCACGAAAGTAACTGCATTTTTAGCTGTTAAATACAGCATTTTCCTATGGTTATGATTACATACAACAGTTTATATCCTGTACCTACTTGCAAATTTTTTCCACAATAATATATTGTGGTTGTTGCATGCCACAAGCATATTTAAAAGAGATAGCTTTTAAACATAGTTTTACTCAGTCTAGTTCTCACATTTTTTATCTTACTCAGAAGAGCTACAAGCTGAGTGGTCACCATACTCAGAAAATACTCTTGGTTCTCTCCCCTTCTCCCAGGGATGAAAGATAATTGGGAGTTATAGTTCAGTTATGTTTAATTGAACAATATTCCTCACTGACCATTGCAATTACAGATATTTGTTAACGTTTTGTACACATCACATTATAAGCGGCAATCTGAAAGGCACATAAAATCGCACAAGAAGGTTATTATTAATTAGGAAGACAAGACTAACAACACATAATGGAAAAATTGGACATATACATGAGGAAGGGGCAAAATGTGATATGTTCCACATTAGAATCCTGCTGTTCACTCACTAGTGATAGGCAAATCAAATAGCAACTTCGGGTTACAATGGTGTTCTGGTGGCAAATTGCAGGTGCAGAAGATTGGTGTTAAGGAGAATAGCCTTAGCTGTTATGGTTCTTTTTAAATAGCATACTTCAGGGACAGTGTCATATACCAGAGTACTCACCAAATTTGAGATTTTTTCAAGAAAATTGAGGTTAAAAGAAATAAGAAAAAGGGATTAAAATAAAAAGAACAGCAGATGAAAGAAGCAAAAAGAGGCGTCAGATTTCTTAGTGATTACACGTAAAAAGTTGTAATGATGGCAATCACTTTGCAAATATTAAATAATGCAACTTATTTACAATAGTCTTTACCTCACAACCATCTATACAGACCGAGACATAATGTTTTTTAGTACAGTGTAGAAAATGGCAGAACAAATTTGAGGATAAAGGGTTTGCTAAATCCTTCACCTCTCTTTTACTGTACTACAGTGATGTACCTGGGATGGTCAAATTCCAAAATTTTTACATAATGAGCTGAAGACACTCCTGACATCTATGAAGTTGGAATCAGAGGTAGACAAAGAGAGGTGAGTGAGACTGAGCCAGGGGTCAGGGATTGGTGCTCCTCTCTAGGACATTAAGTCCCAGAAGGGAGGAGAACTCACTGGTGAATGGCAAGCGGATATCCTGTCCCCAATACAAATATAGGAGGAACCATCTTTCAGGCTGTCCCTATGGAAATGCTGAGTTTTCTACTGGGAGTGGAAGACAGACCATTAAGTAGATGGGCTGAGGGACAGGGCCTCAGTTTAAACCAAGCATTTCCCTCTGCTCTTCTCACTCATGGATGCACCTGAGAAAACACTACAGGCTCTCAAAGTGTGGAGAGAAAGGAAGCTGAGCTGAGACCTAGCACAAGTCTCTGATAAAAGACATTTGGTGATCCTGCAGCAGAGGTTATAGTGTTGGCTTTCTAGGCCAAGAAGCAGATAGAGGATATGGCCAAAATTAAGTAGGTTTTCTCTGCCATCTAGAGATAAGATGAGGTCCAGTTAGTCAGAAAGCATGAGAGAGGACAATCTATTTAGCAGGGGTGTCCAGTCTTTTGGCTTCACTGGGCCAAAAGTTTGGACACCCCTGCTAATAAGTTTCACTGGAAGAAAAAAAAAATTGTCTTGGGCCACACATAAAATACACTACCAAATAGCTGATAAACTGGGAAAACACACATACACACAAACTCACTATGTTTTCAGAAAATTTATAAATTTATGTTGGGCCATATTCAAAGCAATCCTGAGGCCGCAGGTTGGACAAGCTTGAGCTATAGGTTACGCCGGCCAGATGAAGGAGCACTGGGCCAGGATTGCTGCAACTAAACCAATAATAGCAAGTATCTACCCAGTAACAACATGACACCAATGGGTTCCATTTGTCCCATGATGCATGGTCATGTGAGACCCTTTTCCTCATACATGTGACACTATCTTAGGAAGAGAAGCAGGGAAGAGGAAAGTTAGCATAAAGATACTTACACACAAGTGTTTTCAACAGTAGTGGACAGAAAGTTAAAAATTGTTATTCATTTATTTTTGTTTTGTTTTGTGCTGTCATCTAGTGAGTCCTTATGATGACCAAATTATGAAGGAAAAAAAAAAGTCATTTCAATAAGATGAAACTTGCCATTCCTACCACAAATTGAATGTTTTCTAGTTAAAATGATTTTTAATGAAATGTTTTAAAAATCCCTACTTAGTTCTCTCTTTAAGATTAAAAACGTACAGGAATTTATTTTGGGGGTGCAGGGCAGGGCCAAGATGGCCAACTAGAAGCAGTGGTTATCAGAAGTCCCCATCAAAAAGAAGCAAAAGAGCACACAAATCCTGCACTGGCAACTGAGGTATCCAGGTTCTGTCATCAGGACTGACTATGTGGTTGGCATGTCCCACAGAGAAGAAAGAGCAGTGTGGTGCAGCTGCCCACCTGAAAGCCATACAGGGCAGGGGAGCCCCAACCCCCAAACAAGGGAGGCAGGAAATGAGCGTGCTACCCAGCCTGAGAAACCTAGCTTTTTCCAAGGAACTGTGCAACCCACAGATTCGAAGATCCCACTCATGAACCCATGCCACCAGGACGTAGGGTCTCAACCATAAAACTAGGCAGATTCTCAACAGCCACTTGGCTGGAATCTGCCTAGGATTTCTGCCGAGTTTCTGGGGTGAGGAGTGGCATCATCACTACTGCTGTTGCTCGCTGTCTAAGCCATGTGAGTTTCTTGTGGGAGGGGTAGCAGCCAACATTGCAGCTGCTAGCGACCTAACACACTAGGTCTCAGTGGGGAAGGGCGGCAGCCATCGCTATAGCTCCAGGCCACGCTTTTCCCCTGCTGGAGCCAGGGAGGCTGGCCAGCTGGGTCCCAAGAGGTATTCCCCACAGCCTAGTACACCGGCTGAGGCAGACTGCGGCCAGATTGCATCTTCAAACCAGACACTGACCCCTCCTCACTGGGCAAGGCGTCCTTACAGGAACTCCAACAGCTCCAGCTGAGGGGCTCAGGGATATAACTCTGATGTCCCTGGGCCTGAGCACCTAGAGAAAGGGTGGCAATAGTTGTTGTGAACCAGCAGACTTACTCTTTGCTCCTGCTAGCTCTGAGGAATCCGGGCAGCCCAGAAGAGTGGGTTTCCCTCGAGTGCAGCACACCCCCTCCACCAAGGGACAAGCAAGTGCTTTGTTAAATAGGTCCTGCTTCTGGTGCCATCCAACTGGGTGAGAACCCCCCACAAGAATCATCAGACACCCAATACAGAAGCATTCCTACTGGCATCAGATTGGTGACTCTTGAGGTCAGAGATCCCAGAGGAAGCAGCAGACACCCATCTTTTCTGTTCTCCAGCCTCCTCAAGTGACATCTCCAGGTGTGGGAGCAAACCAGATGAACAGGGCCTGAAGTGAACCTCCAGCAAACCACAACAGCCCTGCGGAAGACGGATCTGACTATTGAAAGCCAAGCAAACAATGCAACAACAACAGCATCAACAAAAAAGCCCCCACAAAAACCTCATCCAAGGGTCAGCAGCCTCAAAAATCAGAACTAGAGAAACTCATGAAGATGAGAATCAGTGGAAAGAAAATGCTGAAAACCCCAAAGGCCAGAGTGCCTCTTCTGCTCTAAATGATCACTACACCTTTCCAACAAGGACACAGAACTGGATGGAGGATAAGATGGATACATTGACAGAAGTAGGCTTCAGAAGGTGAGTAATAACAAATTTTACTGAGGTAAAGGAGTATGTTCTAACCCAAGGCAAAGAAGCTAAGAACCACAATAAAATGTTAGGAGCTCCTAACTAGAATAAACAGTTTAGAGAGGAACATAAATGTCCTGAAGGAGCTGAAAAGCACAGCACAAGAACTTTGTGACGCATACACAAGTATCAGTACCTGAATCAATCAGGCAGAAGAAAGAATTTCAGAGATTGAAGCCTATCTTGCCAAAATCAGGCAGGCAGACAAGACTAGAGAAAAAAAGATAGAAAAAGAACCAGCAAAACCTTCAAGGAACATGGAACAAAATCTTCAAGAAATAAACAATGTAAAAAGACTGAACCTACAACTGACTGGACTACCTGAAAGAGACAGAGAGAATGAAACCAAGTTGGAAAATACATTTCAGGATATTATCCAGGAGAACTTCCCCAACCTAGCAAGACATGCCAACATTCAAATTCAGGAAATACAGAGACCCCACTAAGATACTCCATGAGAAGATCAACCCCAAGACACATAATTATCAGATTCTCCAAGGTCAAAATGAAGGAAAAATATTAAGGGCAGTCAGACAGAAAGGGCAGATCACCTACAAAGGGAAGCCCATCAGATTAAAAGTGGATCTCTCAGCAGAAAACCTACAAGAGACTGGGGGCCAATATTCAACATTCTTAAGAAAAGAATGTTCAACACAGAATTTCATATCTGGCCAAACTAAGCTTCATAAGCAAAGGAGAAATAAAATTATTTTCAGACAAGCAGATGCTGAGGGAATTCACCATCAGGCCTGCTGTGCAAGTGCTCCTGAAGGAAGCACTAAATGTTGAAAGAAAAAAACAGTACCAGCCACTGCAAAAACACACCAAAATTATAAAGACCAATGACACTATGGAGAAACTACATCAACTAGTGTGGAAAATAACCAGCAATCATTCTGATGATAGGATCAAATTTACACATAACAAAATTAACCTTAAATGGAAATGGACTAAATGCCCAAGTAAAAGACATGGACAGGCAAACTGAATAAAAAGTCCAGAGCTATTGGTGTGCTGTATTCAGGAGACTCATCTCATGTGCAAAGATGCACTGAGGCTCAAAATAAAGGGACAGAGGAAAATTTACCAAGCAAATGGAAAGCAGAAAAAAAAAAAAAAAAAAAAAAAGCAGAGGTTGCAATTCTAGTCTCTGACAAAACAGACTTTAAACCACTAAAAATCAAAAAAAGACAAAGAAGGTCATTTACATAATGGTAAACAGATCAACTCAACAAGAAGAGCTACCTTTCCTAAATATAAATGCACCCAATACAGGAAGACCCAGATTCATAAAACAAGTTCTTAGAGACCTACAAAGAGACTCAGACTCCCATACAATAATATTGGTAGACTTTAACACTCCATTGTCAATATTAGATAGATTAATAAGACAGAAAATTAACAAAGATATTCAGGACTTAAGCTCTGCTCTGGATCAAGTAGACCTAATTTACTCACCATCCCCAAACAACAGAATATACATTCTTCTTACTGCCACGTGGCACTTACTCTAAAATTGATCACAAAATTGGAAGTAAAACACTCCTCAGAAAATGCAAAAGAACTGAAATCATAACAAATAGTCTCTCAGACCACAGTGCAATCAAATTAGAACTCAAGATTAAGAAACTCACTCAACACCATACAACTACATAGAAATTGAACAATCTGCTCCTTAATGACACCCAGTTAAATAATGAAATTAACGCAGAAATCAATAAGTTATTTGAAACAAATGAGACAAAAAAGGCAGTGTACCAGAATCTTTGGGATGCAGGTAAATAAATGCTAAGAGGGAAATTTATAGCACTAAATGCCCACATCAGAAAGCTAGAAAGATCTCAGATCAACACCCTAACATCACACTTAAAAGAAATAGAGAAGAACCAGCAAATCTAAAGCTGGTAAATGGCAAGAAATAACTAAGATTAAAGAGGAACTGAAGGAAAAGAGACACGAAAAATCCTTTTAAAAAAATCAATGAATCTAGGAGCTGGGTTTTTTGTTTTTGAAAAAAATCAATAAAATACAACAGCTAGACAAATAAAGAAGGAAATAGAAGAATCAAATAGACACAATAAAAAAAATGATAAAGGGGCTATCACCACTGACCCCACAGAAATACAAACTACCATCAGAGAATACTATAAATACCTCTATGCAAATAAACTAAAAAATCTAGAAGAAATGGATAAATTCCTCGACACAAGACTAAACCAGGAAGAAGTCGAATTCCTGAATAGACCAACAACAAGTTCTGAAATTGACACAATAATAAATAGCATAACAACCAAAAAAAAAAAAAAAAAAAAGCCCAGGACCAGAGGGATTCACAGCTGAATTCTACCAGAGGTACAAAAAGGAGCTGGTACCATTTCTTTTGAAGCTTTTTTAAACACTTGAAGAAAAGAGACTCCTCCCTACCTCATTTTATGAGGCCAACATCATTCTAATACCAAAACCTGGCAGACAAACAACAAAAAAAATAAAAATTTAGATCAATATTCCTGATGAACATTGATGCAAAAATCCTCAATGAGATACTGATGAACTGAATCCAGCAGCATATTAAAAATATTATCCACCAAGATCAAATTGGCTTCATCCCTTGGATGCCAGGCTGATTCAGCATACACAAGTGAATAAACATAATCCATGGCCTAAATAGAACCAATGACAAAAAGCACATGATTATCTCAATCAATATAGAAAAAGCCTTCAATAAAATTCAACATCTCTTCCTGTTAAAAACTTTCAATAAATTAGGTATTGATGGAATGTATCTCAAAACAACAAAAGCTATTTATAATAAACCCACAGCCAATATCATACTGAATGGGCAGAAGCTGGAAGCATTCCCATTGAAAACTGGCAAAAGACAAGAATGCCCTCTCTCACCACTGCTCTTCAGCATAGTATTGGAAGGTCTGGCTAAAGCAAACAGGCAAGAGAAAAAAATTAAGAGTATTCAAATAGGAAGAGGAAGTCAAATTGTCTCTGTTTTCAGATGACATGATCCTATATTTAGAAAACATCATTGTCTCAGCCCAAAAGTGCCTAAAGCTGATTAACAATTTCAGCAAAGTCTCAAGATAAAAATGAATGTGCGAAAATCACAAGCATTCATATACACTAATAATAAACAAGCAGAGAGCCAAATCATGAATGAACTCCCATTCACAATTGCTACAAAGAGAATACAATACCTAGGAATACAGCAAACAAGGATGTGGAGGACCTCTTCA
This sequence comes from Saimiri boliviensis, assembly GCF_048565385.1. Classification (NCBI taxonomy): domain Eukaryota; kingdom Metazoa; phylum Chordata; class Mammalia; order Primates; family Cebidae; genus Saimiri; species Saimiri boliviensis. Next base: position 146,783,812 of record NC_133451.1, on the reverse strand, counting down.
AGGAGAACTATACACCACTGCTCAAGAAAATAAAAGAGGACACGAATAAATAGAAAAAACATTCCATTCTACTGGATAGGAAGAATCAGTAATATGAGAATGGCCATACTGCCAAAAGTAATTTATAGATTCAACGCCATTCCCATCAAACTACCATTGACATTCTTCACAGAATTAGAAAAATATGACTTTAAAATTCATACAGAATGGTAAAAGAGCCCATATAACAAAGACAATCCTAAGCAGAAAGAAAAAAGCTGGAGGCATCACATTGACTTTAAACTATACTACAAGGCTACAGTAACCAAAGCAGCATGGTACTGGTATCAAAACTGACATATAGACCAATGGGATAGAATAGAGACCTCAGAAATAATACCACATATCTACTACCATCTGATCTTTGACAAACCTGACAAAAACAAGCAATGGGAAAGAGATTCCCTATTTAATAAATGGTGCTGGAAAAACTGGCTAGCCATAAGCAGAAAACTGAAACTGGACCCCTTCCTTACATCTTATTCAAAAATTAACTCAAGATGGTTTAGAGTTGAATGTAAAACCCAAAACCATAAAATCCCTAGAATAAAATCTAGGAAATACCACTTAGTTCATAGACATGGGCAAAGACTTTTATGATGAAATTGGATGAAATTGCCAAAAGCAACTGTCACAAAAGCTAAAATTGATGAATAAAATTGAATTAAAGAGCTTCTGCATAGCAAACAACAACAACAACAACAACAATAACAACAAACTATCAGAAAGAACAGGCAACCTACAGAATCAGAGAAAATTTTTACAATCTATCCATCTCACAAAGGTCTAATTTCCAGAATTTACAAGGAACTTAAACAAACGTACAAGAAAAAAAAAAAAAAAAAAAAACCCTATCAAAAAGTGGGCAAAGGACACGAACAGACAGTTCTCAAAAGAAGGCATACTTGCAGCCAACAAACAAATGAAGAAAAGCTCAACATCACTGATCATTCGAGAAATTCAAATAAAAACCACAATGAGATACCATGTCACACCAATTAGAATGGCGATCATTAAAAAGTCAAGAAACAACAGACACTGGTGAGGCTGTGGAGAAATAGGAATGCTTTTACACTGTTGGTGAGAATATAAATTAGTTCAACCATTATGGAAGACAGTGTAGAGATTCCTCAAGGATCTAATACCAGAAGTACCATTTGATCCAGCAATCCCATTACTAGGTATATACCCAAAGGAATATAAATCATTCTATTATAAAGATACATGCACATGTATGTTTATAGCAGCACTATTCACAATAGCAAAGATATGGAACCAACCCAAATATCCATCAATGATAGATTGAATAAAGAAAATGTGATATATATATATACACACACACACACATATATATCTCACATTTATATATATATACACACACACACATATATATATATATACACATATACATACACACACATACCATGATAGAGGATGCAGCCATAAAAGGGGAATGAGATTATGTCTTTTTCAGGGACATGGATGAATCTGGAAGCCATCATCTTCAGCAAACTAACATAGGAACATAATACCAAACACTGTTTTCACTCATAAATGGGAATTGAACAATGAAAACACATGGACACAGGGAGGAGAACAACAGATATCAGGGCCTGTGTCACAAGGGTGGGGTGAGGGGTGGGAGAACATAAAAAAAAAAATACCTAATGCATGTGGGGCTTAAAACTTAGGTGATGGGTTGATAGGTGTAACAAACCACCATAGCACATGTAACAAACCTACACATTCTGCACATGTATCCTGGAACTTAAAGAAAAAAAAATAAAAATAAAAGAATTTATTTGTTTAAATCTAGAAGACATTCTAAAGATAAAAGAAAGGATTGCCAGTAAAGTTTAAAAAAAAAATGAATTTGCTTAAGCCAAAGGTAAATAAAATTTCTGTCATTAATATTCTTTTTTCAATATCTATATTTTCTTCCCTAGCACAAAGAATGTGGGCTGAGACTTATGGTTGTTTTCATAGTAATGGGTTTTATAAAATTCAGTTATTCATCTAAATCCTAAGGTAGTTTGTAATTTAGAAAGATTTTATATATTAATATGGGATTTGTACATAGAGGTTGAACTGAATATCACCAACGCAGGCAAGCATCCTTATTTCTTCTATTACCAGTCAGGACTGATCAACTTAACATATTTTGAAAAATAAAACAAGCAAATGTTTTTGAGTTTTGCAGAAGTATGAGGACAGTATATATATTGCCCATTCAATGCTTTCATTTTCCTTTTTGGAAGTCTTTTATTTTATTTACAGCTGAGCAGATCATCTGGAACTTTTACCATGGCATCTCCACCTACCACCAAAAACAACAAAATAACAAAATCATTTCATTTCAAAAAGACATTAAATGCCTTCTAAGTGTAAAGGTGTTTGGTAGCCTGAAACAATTATTTATCAATTTCTTGTGAATAAATCACAGACATAAAATTTATATATAAGCAAAGCCTCTAGGGAATACACACTGGGGTCCGTGGGCAGGTACCACTCAGATGTCCCATTCAGAGACCTGCTGTGAGAAATACAGGTGGCTGAGCCTCGAGCTGCCATGTCTGCAGAGTATTGCAAGGTCCTCAGGGAGGCCATGTGCTTCCTAGATTGCTTCCAGACAGTGTCTACACATGGCAGTGTCTACACATGGCAGCCATTTCTGCCTTACGAGGGATTTTGCTAACAAGCAATCTTTGCTCTGGGGCTTCCCATCAGCTTGGCCAAGACTTTCTTAAAGCTGTAGTACAGTCTAAGGCTCTTCGTATGTAATTCTCCTCCTTCTCTCTCTGTGCAGAAGTGTCATACAGGAATTTTACAATCTGAAGATTCTCCTCTCCTGCTCTCTCACCTTTTTCCTTCTCAAGTGTCTTCCCAATAAATCTTTTTCATGTCTCATTTCATCTTGGCATCTGTTTCTAGAAGACCCAAACTGACACACTCAGTAAACACTACTAAAGGAATATATTCCCTCTTTCATGGATTCTTTCACATTTTATTAATTTGTGTATCTATCTATATGTGTATGTATTCATTTGGGCTGATTCTTGACAGAACAGAAATTCTCAGACTTGAACAAAAGAATGTACAAACTCAAGAGTTTAATCAATTTTTCCTCCTATGAGCAGCATACAAGTAAGAAAGAAACCCCCTAATTTTAGTATTCTCTACTGGATTCTAACCAAAATTCAAAACTCTTTTCGAGTCAGTTATGGAAGTGAGATGATTAACAATCTCTGATATCAAATATTCAGAAGAAATGGGTCACATTACATGCAATGGCTTTCTACATTTTTCTATTATCCTCAAATGTGTCCCTAATTGACATATCTTCAAATTCTATAGGTCAGGTTTAAGTGCCACCTTATCCATAATGACTTCTCTACTTTCTTCAGCTGAAAGCAATACCATGCTTTCTCAAGTTCCCCTAGTAACTTCTCTATCTTACATAATTTATTACTGTTTATATTCTACTTTATATATACACATTTTTCCTCTACTCTTTTATAAAACAACTTCAACAAAATGTAAGTTTGTTTCTCTTCTTTATTTTCCCACAGCACCAAGATTGATTCCAATAAACACTAGATAAATCTATTCATCCATTTATTGTATAAACAAACATTTATCAAGGAGTTGCCATGTGCAAGGCACTGAGTACACAGAAATAAATAACTTAAGATCTGCCTTTAAAAGAATTCAGTCTTAGTAGGAGGAAATCAAGTGAATAGTTACAATGGAATGTGATAACTGCCAGGAAAGGGATATTATTGGAATATAGGGCAGAATGAAACAGCACCAAATAAGGGCTCAAATAAATCACGGATGACTGCATGGAAGAGGGTCCAGGAAGTGAAGCAGGCAAAGGCGAGAGTACAGGCAATTCCAGGCTGACGAAGCAGCAGGAATGAAAGATGTGGGAAAACAAGAATAAAAACAGGTCAGAGAACTGCACGTAGTTCAGTTTGACTAAATGTAAGGCACTGGTTTTGCCGATTTTTTTAATCCTATCAATGAAGTTTTTTTATATGAAATATAATGGCTTTTATGTAAAACAGATAAAAGCAGAGCTGCTCTGTTTCGGGTAGGCTGGGAAATACAGGTCCTATTCACCCCCTGCCCATTACTCACTCCTTACTCTTATTTTTTCTCTCATGGAGCATTATAAATACCCTCTTAGAAATCAATTTGAAAATCTGAGTCTCCTTCTTTTTTTAAAAAAAATACATTTTATTGTGTATATTTGAAATACACATGTGACATTAGAAGATACACATATATGGCAAAAGTTACTATGATGGAACAAATTGACATATTCATCATCTTATACAGTCACTTATCTTGGCCCCTGTGGCAACAGTAGCTATAACCTACTCACTTAGCAAAAGTCCTGAATAAAATGCCAATATTAACCACAGTCCTCATATTGTCCATTAGATTTGTGTGTGTGGTGGAGGTGGTTATTCCTTATATAAAATGAGAATTGCTTGCAGAGAAAAACTACCAAGAGAAGCAGAGATTGGAGAGTGAAAAAGCTTGAAGGCCAGACTAGAGAGAATAAGCTCAATTATGAGAGCAGAAAGAAGCCACATTAGATATACTTAACCAGGAGAGTGACATGATCTCACATAAATTTTAGAAAGTTCACTAGAGAATCAAGGTAAAGAATGTACTGAAAGGTGGTAGCTTGGTAAGAAAATCAACTTATTTAGATGTTATTTTAATATTCTAGGAAAATAAAATAATAATGAGGGTTAAGGCAAGATAGAAGTAAATGATTAGAGAACAGAATCTGGATTCTAAGTTATTAAATAGAATTATCTGGTCTTGGTGATAGAATTAGATGTGATATCAGAGTTTAATTCATGCAAGAGAGGAATCTCATGCTATCTACTAAATTACAAACCACTAACCTATAAGGAGAGAATAAAGGAAAAGGAATTTTAGTCAAGGATAGTTAATTTAGTTTTATTCATGTTGTTTCTGAGGTACCTTAAAATATTCAGAAACACACATGGGTCTAAATTTTCTGGAGAAATATTAAGGCTAGAGAAATATATTTGGTTAAGTGTATTTGGCTAATGGTTAAAGCAAAAGAATTCATGAAGTCGCTGAAAGAAAATACATATAGTGAGAGGAAGAGAGGTCTAAGGTATCAACCTTAAGGTGGAAAATATTTAAAGGGATAAGAAAATAAGTTAGTTAGAAAAGGCACAGTCAGTTATGAGAACATCAGGTAGGAACCACAGAGAGAACAATGTCATCACTCTACTTAGCTGATATTTCTCAAGCAGATAAGGTCACTGAGTTAAGAAATAGGTTTTTGTTGTTGTTGTTGTTGTTGTTGTTGTTGTTGTTTGTTTTGTTTTTTTTAATAATCAGGATGGAAGGGCACATTTAAATGCTGAAGTAACATGGCCAGAAAAAAGAGAGAAAAAAATGGAAGATTAAGGAGATATAAGGAAGGCAAAATCCAGCTGACACAATCCACTATAATTAAAGACAGGAAGGTGAGTAGAAAATGAAGCATGATCTGAAATTGATGATGCTCTTACCAATGGCCTCATTTTTTCTTAAATCAAAAAGCTTATTTATGAACTCAATGTAGAAAAAGATATTTCAACACAACCTGGAAAGCATAGACCATAAAGAAAAAGACGGGCCAGGAACAGGGGCTCATGCCTGTAATCCTAGCAGTTTGGGAGGCCAACGTGGGCGGATCACGAGGTCAGGAGTTCAAGACCAGCCTGGCCAACAGGTTGAAATACTGTCTCTAATAAAAAATACAAAAATTAGCTGGGCATGGTGGCATGCACCTGTAATCCCAGTTACTCAGGAGGCTGAGGTAGGAGAATTGCTTGAATCCGGGAGGTGGAGGTTGCAGTGAGTCAATATTATGCCACTGCACTCCAGCCTGGGTGACAGAGAAAGACAGAATCACAGAATCAAAAAAAAAAAAAAAAAAGCAAAAGATGAATATATCTGACTACTTTAAAATTAAAATGTTCTGTGGGCAAAAGATACCATAAAAAGTGAGAAAAACAAACCACAGACTAGGAAAATGTATTTGTAAAATATAAGGTTCCTGTTTCCATTTAGGATGTACAATAATATAAAGAATCACTTCCACCCTAACTTCAAGAAAAAGCTAAATGATTCATGAAATTGTAAGTTTTCCTTAACTAGTAAAACCGATGAGGTTTCAGGGCAACCAACTAGCCTGATACCTAAGGAAATATACATGTCTTTATGGAGCAGAGCATGGTAGGAAGAGATGTCAGGCCCTGCATTAGTCTGTTCTCACACTGCTCATAAAGACATACTTGAGACTGAGTAATTTATAATGAAAAGAGGTTTAATGGACTCACAGTTCCACATGGCTGGGGAGGCTTCAAAATCATGGTGGAAGGCAAAGGAGAAACAAAGGCACATCTTACATGGCAGCAGGCAAGAGAGAACTTGTGCAGGGGAACACCATTTATAAAATCATGAGATCTTGTGAGACTTACTTTCTACCACCAGAACAGTATCAGGGTCATCTTTCATGCTTGGTTGTGACAGGCTCTATGTTTCTGGGTCTTGGGATGGGACTTTCTCAGTGATCCTGTCTCTCTATAGTCATAAAGGATCGGAGGATCTCTAATGATTCAATTATCTCCACCTGGCTCTACCCTTGACACATGGGTATTATAATTCAAAGGTAAGATTCAGGTGCGGACACAACCAAACCATATCAGACCCCCAAAAAGCTGTTAATAAGAATTCAGCCAAAATGTATGATATCATTTCTGGGCTAGCATGAGAATATAACACTCCTGAGAGCCTTTACTCAAGGATATTCTGCACTGACTAAAGAATCTACTTCATGGACCTCACCCAAATGCTCATGAGAATGACTGGAAGCAGAATGAGTGCCTGGAGAAAGTGTCCCTTTGAGATACATGTCTGCTGAAGGGGAGCATCAATTATTGCAGGAAAAGTATAAAGTCCCACTTGGATTCTCTTCCCTACAGAACAAAAATGGCAGACTCTGGTGACCTTAGGGTACACGTTCAATGAAATTAGCAAGGGAGGAGCAGGAAATCTTTCTGGGATAAGACCATTAGAGATCCTCCAATCTTTTATGACTATAGAGGGACAGGATCACTGAGGAATTCCCATCCCAAGACCCAAAAACAGAGCAACCAAGTATGAAAGATGACAATACAGAATGTCTCTGCCCCCAACCACCAGGCTGACACCAGGAAACAAATGACAGAAGGTTACCTCCCATCAGAGGGAGTATACAAGTGCAAATAGGGAATCTCTCTCAGGTAGAAACTTCCAAGAAAGCTTAGAGAGTGGAGAGCAGTCTCCAGCCATCTAAACTGTACTTTAAGTACAATTTAATGTTAAAGTAGAATAAAAAGAGGAGGAAGAAGAGACGATAAATGAAAGGCAGAAAGAAGAGGAAAATGAGAAAAAGTGGGGCAGAAGAGAAGGATGAAAAAGTACCAAAAGCAAAAAAAATATATACATATATATTAAGAGATTCAGACTCAGATATTACCCAGATGTTAGAACTAACAAAGGAATGTGATAAGACTCTAGTGGAAAAAGCTGACAACTTGCATAACCAGATGGGGAATTTTAGCAGAGATAGAAGCTATAAGAAAGAATAAACCCAAAATGCTAGAAATGTAAATAAAACATAGTAACAGACATGAAGAAAGCCTTTGACAGGCTCACCAGTAGGTTTGACATAGGCAAGGAAACAATCATTGAACTTGAAGATAGGCCAGTCGAAATTTCCAGACTTATAAATTTGTTTAAGTTCCTTGTGGATTCTGGATATTAAACTCTGTCAGATGAATAGATTGCAAATATTTTCTCCCATTCGGTAGGTTGCCAACAAACAATCCCATTAAAACATGGGCAAAGGATATGAACGGGCACTTTTGGAAAGAAGACATTTATGGGGCCAATGAACATAGGAAAAAGCTCATCATCACTGATCATTAGAGAAATGGAAATCAAAAACACAATGAGATACCATCTCACACCAGTTAGAATGGTGATCATTAAAAAGTCAGGAAACAGATGCTAGGGAGACTTTTGAAGAAATAAGAACATTTTTACACTGTTGTTGGGAGTGTAAATTAGTTCCACCATTGTGGAAGACAGGGTGGTGATTCCTGAAGGATCTAGAACCAGAAATATCATTTCACTCAGCAATCCTATTACTGGGTATATACCCAAAGTATTATAAATCATTCTACTATAAAGACACATGCACATGTATATTTACTGCAGCACTGTTCACAATAGCAAAGACCTAGAACCAATTCAAATGACCATCAGTGATAGACTGGATAAAGAAAATGTGGCACATATACACCATCAAATACTATGCAGCCATAAAAAGATGAGTTCATGGCCTTTGCAGGGACCTGGATGAAGCTGGAAACCATCATTCTGAGCAAACTAACGCAGAAACAGAAAACCAAACACCACATGTTCTCACTCATAAGTGGGAGTTGAACAGTGAGAATGCATGGATACAGAGAGGGGAACATCACACACCAGGGCCTGTTGGGGGTGGAGGGCAAGGGGAGGGAGAGGATTAGGACAAATACTTAACACATGTGGGGCTTAAAACCTGGATGACAGGTTAATGCGTGCAGCAAATCACCATGGCACAAGTATACTTATTTAACAAATCTGCATGTTCTGCACATGTATCCCAGAACTTAAAGTAACATGGAAAAAAAGTGGGAAAAAAAAGAAATTATCCAAACTTAAACACTAAGAGTGAAAAAGCTCAAAAAGCATAAAACCATAAAAGAGCATCCACAGTAGACTGTGACAATACAAACAGTCAACTGTTATTTGAATCTTAGAAGAAAAAATAGAAAAGAATAAATATTTGAACCTATAATGACTATGGATTTGCAAAAAATCCTGAAAAACTTCAAATCACAGATCCAAGAAACTCATAAAACATCAACAGAACAAGCGTGCACACACAGACACATACACACACACACCAATAAACAAGCATACCAAAACCCCAAAACCAAAACACTCCTACAAACATCATATTCAAACTATTGAAAATCAAAGATAAAATCAAGCGGCAGCTTCAAAGCCAAAATGACAGTTTGATGTAAAGTGGAATTTTAGTCGAGAAATTTCTGAAGGCAGTTAGAGCAAACAAGCAAAAAAGGTAAGAAATACAGTAGACTTTTTATTAAAAACTATGTAATTCAAAAGTTAATGAATGGACATCTTTAATGTTCTGAAAGGCAAATATATGTCAACTGAGAATTCTACACAAAGTAAAAATAATTTTTAAAAATAAGCAAAAATGAAAGCTTTTATGTAGATAAACAAAACTGATAAAGTCATTATTGGCTGACCTGTATCGCAAGAAACATTAAGATGGCTCTTCATAATATAACATACAGAGCATAACATAACAGAGAGATGCTTACATCTGTAAAGGAAATGAACAGCACTATAAATGATATAAAGGAAAGTAAATGTCTATTTCATCTTTTCGTGCTTTTAGTGACTACTAAAGATAATTGTCTGAGGCAGAGGTTGGCAGATGTTTTCTGTTAGGGACCAGAGCATAAATATGTTGGACTTTGTGGGCTATATAGCCTCTGCCGCAACCATTCAATTCTGCTATTACAATGTGAAAGCAATAATTGATAATACTTAAACAAATAGACATGATTGTGTTACAATAAACTTTATTTTCAAAACTAATTGGTATTCTGGATTTGGTTAATGGGTCAGAGTTTTCCAACTAATTATCTGTGCAAAAATAGTAGCAGAGCATTGTGTGATTATAGTGTATATAAAAGGATAATATGAAACATCAATAGAAAAAATAATTAGAGGAAGAAATGGAAAGAATAGTATACAGTTCTTATACTAGAAGTATAATATACAATTGTACAATTAAAATATCTGAAGGTAGATTGTGACTAATTAAGCTGTATAGGTAATCCTTATGGTAACCACAGTAATTTCTTTAAATAAGTATACTTGATAAATACATAGTGGAGCTAAAACAATAACAAAAAATAAGCACTTCATCTAAAAGCAGGGGAAAAGAATAACAGATGCAACAAATAGAAAGCAACTAGAAAAAAAAGTTTTTTAATCCAACCATATCAATAATTATATTTAATGCAAACAGCCTCCCATAACACACATGCAACACACACACCCACTCATACCAATTACAAGATAGAGATTGTCAGCTTAGATAAGAAAAGCAAAGCTGACTATGCATTTAAAATATGTGTTATATTTAAACATAATTACATAGGTTAGAAGCAAAGAGAAAGAAAAAAATATATATAATGCAAATGCTAGTCATAAGAAAACTGGTGTGGCTATATCAATGTCAGACAAAACAGATTTCACATTAAGGAATATTAACATATGCATTATATAATTATAAAATAGTTATTTTATCAAGAAGACATAATAATCTTAAATGTGACTGTACCTAACAGTTTCACAATAGATGAAATAAAAACTGACAGAAGTGAAATAGACAAATCCACAATACTTGAAGACATAAGCATTCCTCTAATTGACAGAGTAAACAGAAAATCAGTGAGGATATAAAATACTTGGACAACACTGCCAACAACTTAACCTAATTGACACTTATAAAATGCTCTACCTAACAATACATATTTTTTGAAAGTGCTTATGGAATATTCGATCACACAGCATCTATGCTGACTCATAAAACAAACCTTAACAAATTTAAAAAAAATCCTAACAAGTGCATTTTCTGACCACAAGGAGATTCAACTAGAAATCACTAACACAGATATCTAGAATATTTCAAAATATTTGAAAATTAAACAGTATATGTTCAAGTAATTGATAAAGCAAAAAGAAAGTCACAAAACAAATTTATATTTATTTGAATCAAAATAAAATCACCACACTATATATCAAAATATACTTATAGAGGAAAATTTGTTGTATTAAATATTTATATTAGAAAAAAGGTCTCAAATCAATGATCTAAACTTTTACTTCATAATTAGAAAAAGTGCAAATTAAATCTAAAACAAATAGTATAAAGAAAATAATATGTGTCATAAATACAGCTGACAAAGATTTAGTTTCCAGAATATATTAATCATGTGAGCAAATTAATAAAAAGTAAAAATAGGGAAAAAACTATCAAAATACATTTTAAAAATTACAAAAATATTAAACACAAATTACCCAGAAACATATTAAATGATTCTCAACTTCACTAGTATCAGGAAAGTATAAATTAAAATCGAATTATATATGAAATATAACCATTAATAAGTAAATATTTTAGTTTCAAAACCTCAAATATTGATGAACATTTAGAGTAATAGAAACTTTTATACACTGCAGGTACTCCAACCACAATGAAAAATAATTTGTTGATATCCAGTAAAGTTGAAAAGTACTTTCACTTCTATGTATATAATGTAGACAAACTCTTATAAATGCATATTAAAAGATACTGTAAGAATGTTTACAACAAATCAAGTTCTAATAAAATATTGAAAACAGGCTTTCTAATAAAATATTGAAAACAGGCTAAGTGTCCATCAGCAAGAAGGTAGAGAACATATTGTGATTTATTCATTCTTTATAGTAGAGAAAATGAAGAGATCTTCATTTTATGAAGCCACATAAATAAACTTCACTAAGAATTGAGAAAAGAGAGTGAGTGCCAAGAAGGGAGGGAGGGAGGGAGGGAGAGAGAGAGAGAGAGCGAGCAAGCAAGCGAGAGAGAGAGAGAGAGAGAGAGAGAGAGAGGATGGCACTTATAGACATTGTAAAACCTGTAAAACAATGCTCTATAGTTCTATAGGTAGTGCCAAAGTAATTGCTATTTTGCCATAAAATTAATCTATTGCAGCAAACTAATACATCCCTTGAGGATACATATACAACAGAGAAATGAAGGAGGGACATGATCAATGTGATCAGGGAGGGGAACAAGTAGTCTTCAACTGTATCAGGAAAGTTTTATTTCTTAAACGGTGCAATAGGAAAAAATATGGTGTTTTTTTTGTATCCTTGTTATGTTTTAAATACTCATTATGAATTGAACCAAAAAGAGGCAGAGTCATATGTTGAGAGGAAATGCTGAGGCAGTGCAGTAGGGAGCTTTGAGAAGAAAGGCAGAGTTTTGAGCTGGTTTCTATGAGCACTGGATGAGGCAAACATGTGTCAAGGAAATTGAATGTGGAGGGGCCTGGAGACCACAGATTAGTGGGGGCCTCAGTCTGACTAGCTGTGAGGCTTTCTCTAGCAGTGCTCAGCAGATTGAAGAAGAAGGGCAGTAGAGTGGACGTAGTGTTGAGATTTTCCTGCTAGTGCAGTGAGTAAAGAGTGAAGTACAGAATGTAGTATTCACAATGTGACCGAAGGGTCTCTAGGCTGGACTGGGAAGTCATTAAAGAAGAAAGATGTAATATATTTAATATATTGGGAGATAAGAAAAGTATTCAGATCTAAGTGATGAGAAGTGAGAAGTTCAGGGTATAGGCATGGAGTGGCTGAAATGGAGTAGTATTGGTAGGTGGCTGAAATGGAGCAGTATTGGTAGTCTCTTGAACCAGCAAGATGAAGAAATTATGCATCAAGGGTGTTAGATGAGTTACTTCCATGGAAATTGAAATCACCTGAAGGATCACTGTCAGATCCTGAGGACTAGGGAAGGACTGTGCCTAGTAGAAAAGTCTAGAGAGGACCAGGAGTTTGAACAATGAACATAATAAATAGGAATGAAGGTGTGCATAGCCAGGGATCTGTAATCTTATAAGAAATTATGACAATTTAAAGGGCATCTATGGCACTCGGAAAATGGTAGCCCTGCCTCTGGGCTCTCTGATGTGTGGCCTGGGTACATGAGAGTAGGCAGCAAAGAAATAGTTCCTTATGAGAAAGCCAGGTTTCTAGTAAGACAAAGAAACAAAATGTTCCCCAAAGAAGTGCAAGGTGAGAGACTGTTTTTCATAGAAACACAAGACCCGTGAGCATTATGTTATATTTTAAAGTGAGATGATCCGAAGATAGTCATGACCAACTAAGTCCATAGCAAAAGAGGATGATAGAGTAGGGAAAGACAAACGACAGAAGGTGCCTGTGGTGTAGGTGGTATCTCAGCTTGACAGCAATGAGAGGCATCACATGACTAGCTATATTCTTGCGTGCTGAATGGACCTCTGGTTAAAGAGGTTTCCTGGCCTGTGCTGGCTGATGTCCAGGCAGGGAGTGCTAGATGCTTGATGATGCTACCTACCTACAGCTCTTGTTTTGGTTTCCAAGCAGTGCTTAGATATGAAGAGCTGAATCAATTATTATTTCCTAACCATCTCAAAAAAAATAAATAAAAATAAACACTGAGCAAGTGTCAAGTTATGCTGATGATGTAGCTTTTCAGTATTGAAGCCATTAAACTTGTTCATATCACAACAATGCCACAACATTTCTGAAGCTAGGACTTCATTCTAGTGAACTAGGTATATTTCACAATGTCACATCAGTTAAAAACCTTCTAAACACTTAGAATAGGCAAGATAGAGTGTGGATGGACAGGGCTTCTCAGGATCAGCCAGATGCTAAATAATGTCAAGAAAAGGCAAAACTAGAAATACGATCCAGATGGGGATTTGCCTTTGTCCTTTCTGCTCCTTTCCTCTCAGAGGAAACAAGAAAAACTACTTTGAAGGCTGCCCTCATTGCAGGACAACTATATTCAGACTTCTGCAACCAGGCCCCTGTGCCCAGTAACAGGAATATATCCTGATTTTAACATCATCCAAAAGCAACAGTAGAATAAAAGCCAAAGTATCGGGAGAAAGGTTCTCTTTGTGGAAAATGGTGTAAAGTGGCAAATTCTGTAATTTACCTGAAAAAATAATCAAGACTCTATTTAAAGGTTAAAGGCATGCCTGGATTTTACAGAGACCCCTGAACAGGCAGAAGATAACTCCTGTCAGGACAATGGATGTGTGTGCATGAATAGGGAAATGTTTCTGCTCAGGAAAACCAATTGCATCAGGAGACAATTGAGCTATCCAGGATGTCAGTATGATTTTGCTACCAATATTAAATTCAGTGAGGACCTGCTTTGTCACAATAAGAATAAAGATGAGAATTGTCAGGGCTCCAGTGTGATCAAATATCCTGAAGGCAACCAGTCCAGCAGCAGAGTAGCTCTGTAACTAGTTAGTGATGTTCTCCTCTTTGCCAGGAGGAAGCAGCGCAGACATCAAACAGATAGAGAAGACCCATGGATCTAGCAAGACCGAGCAGTAATAGTCCGTAAGGGTATTAACACTTAAAATATGGTCCCTGGACAAGCAGCATCTGCATGACCTAGAAGCTTGTTAGAAACACAGAACCTTGAGCCACACTCTAGACTTACCACATTAGAATGTACATTTTAGGCCAGGCACAGTGGCTCATGCCTGTAATCCCAGCACTTTGGGAGGCTGAGGCAGGTGAATCATGAGGTCAGGAGATCGAGACCATCCTGGCCAACATGGTGAAACTCCATCTCTACTAAAAATACAAAAATTAGCTGGGTATGGTGGCACATGCCTGTAATCCCAGCTCCCTGAGACGCTGAGGCAGGAGAATCACTTGAAACTGGGAGGCAGAAATTGCAGTGAGCTGAAATCGCACCAGTGCACTTCAGCCTTGCAACAGAGTGAGACTCCTTTTCAAAAAAAAAAAAGGGAACGTACATTTTAGCAAAGGTGATTCTTACACACACTTAAGCTTAACAAGTACCACATTATGGCATAGAAGACCACGCAGATTCTAGGCTCATAATTGAAAGAGATGAATAGGGAATTCTGTCAAATAGAAAGCCAATGTGGGCTACAGCCATATGTTTACTTAACCACACTTTCTAGACTGTTGCCTGGAGCTGTCCTGGATGCTAGTCTAGGCTTCAGGCTCTTCAGCAATTGGTTCATGTCCTATCATCAGTGCTTCCAGGCTGTCCAAGGTCTCATAAACTCAGTTCTCTCTCCCTGGTGCTGGACACTCACCTACGGTCTCATCCTCTATAAGAAGTTGGCCTCTTTTTGATGGACTTGTTCCATGGTCCAGCCCCAACTCAGCCCGATTTCTGTCCCCAGCTCTATCTCCCTTTCATCTTTGCTCTCCCCAGCCTCAGCTCAGCTGCCCAACTCTTGGCAACCTATTCAGCCCCTGGCAAAGACAAACCAAAGTACCCCTGCGGCTAAACAGAGCCAGTTCATGGCTTGCCACACTTAGGAATGTGTTGGAGGTTGGCAAGCACAACTAGAGCACAGATCACAATAACTAGTTTCTTAATGTCATCAAAGCGGGATTATCTAGAATTTAACAATCCACTAAAAGCACTGTGGGTTTTAGGACATGCTACAGTTCAAACTAGCGTGACACACAGAAACATGCAAAGAGTGTGTGTGAGACCAGAGATAGAATCAATTCTATAAAATTGACTAAAACATCACACTTCCCTTCCTCCTTGGAAATACCGAATGAGGGGAGGTGCTACTAATATCCGTCCATAATCTCCACAGAGTTCTATTTCTACTATTGTCTGTGAAATTCATTTTAGCCAACAGTAGCCACAATTTTCTGAGGATGTTTATGTGTCATGCTCTGTGTTATCATTTTATATGCATTAAATTAATCTTCATAACAAATGTATTATGTAACTTCAGCTTTACAGACACAAAACTAAAGATTAAAAAGCAATTTCTTTGAGGATCCACATACTAATTGGAGAAACACAGATGTAGACTCGAGTCTCCAAATCTAGAGCCCTTTCTCTATATGTCACCTGCTTTTACACACACAAAAAAATCAAACTTCTATTACTTCTTGAGAAAGAAATTAGGGCAGAGGTGTAGAAAAAAGAAGGAAGGACTAGAAGATATTTATCTCATATTTGCTGTTTTTATTTATATTATTCTTCATTCTCAAAAATAATCCCCCCAAAAAAGTATAAACTATCAATATAGCATTTAATGTCCAAGTCCTAAAACCCATAGACAGAAATGTGAAAGTCAAAACACAACAGACGTACTTATGATCTTATTTATAGCATCCTGTGTCTTTGCGACATCTCTGGTTCTTTTACTGGTTCTTGATGCAAATATACTTTCTGTGGACAAGGCAGTACAAAAAAATCAAGAATAAAGATTCAAAATCACTGGTGTCTAAACATAGTTTCTTTGTTGTTGTTGTTGTTGTTTCTGTTTTTGTCTTTTTGAAATGGGTTCACTCTGTCGCCCAGGCTGGAGTGCAGTGGCTCCATCATGGCTAACTGTAATCTTGGCCTCCCAGGTTCAAACTATTCTCCTGCCTCAGTGTCCTGAGTAGCTGGGATTCCAGGTGCCTGCCACCATGCCTGTCTATTTTTTTATATTTTTGGTAGAGACAGGGTTTCAACATGTTGGCCAGGCTGGTCTCAAACTCCTGACCTCAAGTGATCCACCTGCCTCGGCCTCCCAAAGTGCTGAGATTATAGGCATTAGCCACTGCACCCTGCCTGAAAATAGTTTCTAATGATTGGATACATCTAGTTCTCCATACCCAGCATTCTGATTAGTTAACAAAGAGATAGTAGGGGATTTTTTGCTTTTTTTTTTTTTTATTGTACATTAGGTTCTGGGGTACATGTGCACATCATGGAGTATTGTTGCATAGGTACACATGTGGCAATGTGGCTTGCTGCCTCCATCCCCCCATCACCTACATCTGGCATTTCTCCCCATGTTATCCCTCCCCCACCTCCCCACTCCCCACTGTCCCTCCCTTGCCCCACTCCAACAGACCCCAGCGTGTGAAGCTCCCCTCCCTGTGTCCATGTGTTCTCATTGTTCAACACCCGCCTATGAGTGAGAACATGCGGTGTTTGATTTTCTGTTCTTGTGTCAGTTTGCTGAGAATAATGGTTTCAAGATTCATCCATGTCCCTACAAAGGACACAAACTCATCATTTTTTATGGGTGCATCATATTCCATGGTGCATATGTGCAACATGTTCCTTGTCCAGTCTATCGTTGATGGGCATTTGGGTTGGTTCCAGGTCTTTGCTTGTAAACAGTACTGCTATGAAAATATGTGTGCATGTGTCTTTATCATAGAACGATTTATAATCCTTTGGGTATATACCCAGTATTGGGATTGCTGGGTCAAATCGTTTCTTTTATTGCTTCTTTGAATTATGAGATGGCCTTTTGGAGATTACAATCCCAGTGAAGAAATGATTCCAAATCACAGTGAGTAATCCATGATCACTGGAACTAGCAAAACCTTGACAGTTAAAACGACAGCACACAAAGCAGCAAGGCAGAGACCTCAGCTGAACAAACAGAACACTGTGCTTTTGATTCACTGTAAATCAGAGGTCAGTCTGTTACTCACTTGTTTCACATTAGGATAAGAGTCATGTATATGAAGTGAAGATGGGGGCTCTGTCTATCTCTGTGACAAGGCACAGAGTTTATTGTGATAACTCCAACAGTATCAGATCTGAACCAAAATTTGAATAGTATCCAATAGTGACCCGACATCTTGAAGGGGAGAACACGGACCCACTCTGGGAATGCAGTAAGTCAGCGATCTGACTCTTTAGATTTTGTTCTGTGTCATTCAGCAAAAGGGAAAGCATCCTGAAGAATTACAAAGTGAAGACGGGAACACATGCTTGATAGAATCTCAATCTGCTTTTTGAAACGGCTTGGCTAAATCTTTAAAATACGGGGATAAAATGTTTCAACAGAAGGTAGAATTGAAGAGATATAAAGAAACTAGTAGTCATCTCATTTGAGGGATGGGAACACCAAGTCTCAGAGACAAATCTGAAGAGTTTTTGTATCCAGCTGACTAGTGGCCACATGGGGATTAAAGAGGTTTTTTGTTTTGAAGTGAGCTTTTACCCTGCTCTTCAGTGTGTGACACTCTTGGTTGCTTCTTACATGTCATCTAAATGATAGAAACTTTCATGGGATATTCCAGAAAAGACTAAAACTTCATGGAAACTGTTTCTTCTATAAATACTTCACCTGACACATTGGATTTTGCCTACTTAACAAAATCTTGTGAAGCCTTGAGCCCCAAATACACTTGAAAAGATAAAACTGCTATCACACAGTTTAGAAAGGTTTAGAAAGGTTTAGAAAAATGGAACATGATCTTTATATAACAGTTTGCTGGATGCATAGGGACTTTTCAGTGCCTTTCTCTGACATCTTCCGGAAACCTAAATAAAGGAAAAAAATCTATTGTCCACACTTAAGGTGACAGGTTTTTTTCCTGATACTTTTCTTCAAACAAACTGCATATTCCAAATACAGTGACTTCTAGCAGCCTATCTCAAGAAGAAGAAACACATAAAGAAAATTATAATTTGGCCGAAGATGGATTCTTTTTTCATATGCACTAAAATAGAGAACTCTGAAGAAGTGTGGCCTCAGCACTGTCAGTCGTTTCAAAATCCTTATGCACACAGCCACACATGTACTAAGATCAGTAAAATAGCATGTGCTAAAGCAAAACTAAAACTGAAGCTCTGATAGTATCCTCAGGACATTTCTAATACAGACATCATCACAAATCATTAATTCCTAGAGCTGATTGAATTCCTTATGATGATACGTTTCAGGTTCAAATTAGTATTGACTAAATTATCGGTAGTTTCTGATGATGGATTACTCATTTTATTTTGAAATTTGACATTTCAAAGTAAGACAATGAATTTAATTAAAATTTTATCTTCCACTTTTTACTATGGTGGGCAAGAATAAATACATATACGTGAATATCATAATTGCACTTTAGCTCTCCAGAGAAGTTCATAGAGTGCCTGAGGTTATTTGCAAAGAATATAATATGACATAACTAAGTTTTCTCTTTCCCAACTGCCTACTGCATACACATAATACATCTTAATTCTTTTTACCACAAGCAGTTTCCTTGATCTCCAATATGTACACAATCGTACAGTCTACCTTAAAATATTTATTCAATAAAACTGCTCTACAGTGAGAATAAGAGCAAAAAATGAAAAATAAAAATGTAATTGCTCAACTTGAACTAGGTGGAATATCTACAAGGAGAAATCGGCCAAATAATGAAGTTCTAGGCTATTGTTCTACCTGCAAATTCATTCAGCATTTCTCTGAGCAACTCATGGGATGACAGGAAATCATGAACTAATTTAACAAATCCCCTGTGTAACATGAATTAATCCTCTATGATAAACTGAGGTATATGAAGGATTGCCACTGATGTAATAGAAGGAAATGAGCTCAAATTTTACATGAAAGTATAATATGATTTACGTCTGAACACTGCAAAAAACAACATGTGTAGACTTTCCTTCTTCCTTTCACTCTTCTTAATCTCAAGTAAAAGATCACTAGCTTTTAGGATTGCTTTGATCCTACATGTCAGAAGTGAGAAAAATACCATAATGATTAGTTTATGTCATATGAATTTATTGAGCACCTACCATAGAGAGTTTATTGTTTTAAGCAGAGAAGTTTCCTTTCACTGTCTGCCCTTGCCAGAGTCCTGGCTTTCAATCTTTAATTAGCATAAAACCCTTTTCATGAAAATCTTTAATTAGCAACATAAAACTCATTTCTGCATGCCTTGCTATGCACCCTCCCAACGCCTGCACCTTTTTGCTACTTAAAGCCCCCTGATTCTTTCCCCGTTCGTGAACTACTCTGATAATTTCTTGACCAGCTTTTGTTCCCTCATCTAGGCAAATTAATATGTCTTTGAATGGCCGTTCTTGTTGTTTTGGGGTCTTTCCTGTATTCATTAACACGATGTTGGTCTGAAATGCTCCTCCGAATCCCTATCATGTCATATGGCACTCATCAGTATAGTCAATTCAACCGGAGAGAGATACGGCAAAGTGGTTGGGACCAATTATGCATCCAAACTGTCTAGCCCTCTTCATTTACTCAGGGACCTTGCGCAATTCCCTTAGCCATACTTTCCTTAGCCCCCTTATAATACACTTGGGAAAATGGTAATATCTAATTTTGGAGAGAATTAAATTTATTTACGCAAAGTTGTTAATTGTTTTATTTCTAGCCAGGATGAACCAAGGCAACTAGAGGCATTACTTCACACTGATTGGGAGTAAATACAAAACCAAGCTACCTAAGGACTCTAAAAAAAATAAGTTAGACAGGAAAATCGTTGAAAGGAGTTACACTTTAGAGAAGTTAACCTTAATAAAGTGAATTTTTCTGCTTTGTTTTTCTTATGATTTTGATTAAAGAATAGTGCACATTCTTTGACAGGAATCATAAAATAATAAAAAATATTAAAAGAATTGAAATCATATAATGTTCTTAAACCACAATGATATTAAACTAGAATTCAATAACAGAAAAATATCTGGAAAATACAAGTATTTGGAAACTAGAAAACACTCCTATATAAAATTTGTTGGATACCATGTGGTATTCATAGAAAAATACAGAGTGCTTCTATTAGGAAAGAAGTTTCAAATAAATGAGCTAAGCTTTGAAAATTTAAAATAGAGAAAAATCTATGAAATCAACAATTAATTATTTAAAAGGTTAATGTAATTGACAAACCTCTACCTTGACTGACAAAGGAAACAGAAAATATCTAAATTACCAGTATCAGGAATGGAAGAGGGGATATCCCTATAGACCATAAACATTAATATGATAAGGAAATATTCTGATAATACTATGAAGGCAAACAAAAAACAGATATAATTGACCAATTTCTTACATGATACAACCAAATTTCACTCAAAAAGAAATAGATAGCCTGAATAATTCTATGCCTGCCATAGAAATTGAATTTGTAGTTAAAAGCTACAAAGAAAACAACCAGGCCAGATCCTTAACCTGATAATGGGCACAGTGAATGATAAAATTCTTGATTCTTTGCCCATAAAAATGAGAATAAGGCAAGGATGTTCACTTTTCTCTCTCCCCTGAACAATGGAGGTGTATAATGCTTATGCAATAAAGCTAGGAAAAGAAAAAAATAAAAAAGACATACAGATTGAAAAAGGAAAAATAAAGCCATCCTTGTTTGCAGACAACATAACTGTTTACATAGAAATGTCAAAATTTTCTAGAAAAGAAAGTTAGAAATAATAAGGGAGCTTATTATATACTATTTTAATTGTCGATTATACCAAAATAAAGGTAGGAGGGGGAGAATGAAATACTAATACATTCTGCAAACACGGATGATCCTTGAAAACATTATGCTATGTGAAAGAACCACATATTGTATAATTCTATTCATGTAAAATGTTCAGAAGAGACAAGTCTGTAGAGACAAAAGGTAGATTAGTGGCTGCCTAGAGATAGGGAAGTTGGAGCAAAATTGAGGTGATGGCTTTAGGGATGTAACATTTCTTTTGGAAAAAATAGAAATATTCTAATATTAATTTTAGTGATGGTTGAACATACAATTCTGTGAATATACAGATTAAATAATTTTTGTATTTTTAAGTTTTGTGGGTACATAGTAGGTGTATATATTTATGAGGTATCAAAATCTCATTATTTTGTGATGTGAAATAATCACATCATGGAGAAAGTGGCATCCATCCCCTCAAGCAATTGTCCTTGGTGTTACAAATAATCAAATTACACTATTTTAGTTATTTTAATATGTACCATTATTATTGATCACAGTCACTCTATTATGCTATCAAATCATAGATCTTATTCATTCACTTATTTTTATAAACTTTAACCATCCCTACCTTCCCCTAAGGACACTCTTCCAAACTTACTGATAACCATCCTTCCACCCTCTAAATCCATGAGTTCAATTGTTTTGATTTTTAGAACACACAAATCAGTGAGAACATGTGATGTTGTCTTTCTGTGGTTGCCTGATTTCACTTAACATAATGATCTCTAGTTCTATGCATGTTGTTGCAGACAACTGGATATCATTTTTTTTTTTTTTAATGGCTGAAGAGTACTCCGTTGTGTCTATGTATCACATTGTCTTTATCCATTCATCTGTTTATGTGTGGACACTTAGGTTGCTTCAAATCTTCACTATTGTGAACAGTGCTACAACAAACATGGGAACTTGTATATCTCCTCTATATACTGATTTTCTTTCTTGTGGGTATATATCCAGCAGTGAGATTGTTGGATCATATGGTAGCTCTATTTTTAGTCTTTTGAGGAAACTCCAAACTGTTTTCCATAGTGATTGTACTAATTTACATTTCCTCCAGCAGTGCATGAGTGCTCCCTTTCTCCACATTCTTGCCAGCATTTGTAATTTCCTGTCTTTTGGATAAAAGGCATTTTAACTGGGGTGAGATGACATAACATTGCAGTTTTGATTTGCAATTCTCTGATAAGTGATGTTGAGCACCTTTTTGCTATTTATGTGTCTTCTTTTCAGAAATGTCTATTCAAATCTGCCCATTTTTGATAGGATTATTAATTTTTTTCTATATAGTTGTTTGAGATCCTTATGTATTCTGATTATTAACTCCTTCTCTGATGGGCCATATGCAAATATTTTCTCCCATTCTGTGAATTGGCTCTTCATATTGTGGACTGTTTCCTTTGCTGCACAGAAGCTTTTTAACTTTATGGATACCATTTGTTCATTTTTGCTTTGGTCATCTGTGCTTGTGGGATACTACTCAAGAAATACTGCCCTGACCAACATCCTGGAGAGTTTCTCCAATGTTTTCTTACAGTCGTTTCATAGTTTGAGGTCTTAGATGTAAGTCTTTAATTCATTTTTATTTGTATGTGGTGAAAGATAAGGGTTTAGTTTAATTCTTCTGCATATGGATATCCAGTTTTTCCAGACTTATTTGTTGAAAAGACTGTTTTTTTCTCCAGTGTATGTTCTTGACACATTTGTCAAAAATAAGTTCACTGTAGGTGTGTGGCTTTGTTCTTGGGCTCTCTATTCTGTTTCATTGGTCTATGTGTCTGTTTTTATGCCAGTACCATTGCTGTTTTTGTTACTACAGCTCTGTAGTATAATTTGAAGTCAGGTAATGTGATTCCTCCAGTTTTGCTCTTCATATGCTTTATATATGCTCTTTATATAAAATATAAAGAACATAAAGTTTCACTCAGTTTGGTTTTTTATATAGAATCTATGTGTTATAATCTATAAACATTGATGCAAGAAATAAAATAAGACTTATTTAAATGGAGAGACAGACCATGCTCATGGATTAGAAGATGCCTTATTGGTAAAATGTCAATTTTGCCCAACTGCTCTATAGACTCAACATAAACAAATCGAAATCCAAGCAAGATTATTAGTAGATATCAACAAAAAGCTAATTCTAAAATATCTATGAGAAGACAAAGAAAGGATAGCAAAAACAGTTTTGAAAAAGCAGAACAAAAACAGAGAACTCAAACTACTTAATTTAAAAAATAACAAGGCTTTGAAAGTAGAATAGTTACAGAGCAATAAAACAGAGACAAGACATATGTACATAATCAATTATTTTTAAAGACACAAAGGCAATTCAATGGAGAGAAAAAAGAATTATTTAAATAGTGCAACAATTGAATAGCCATGTGCAAAAGAACAACAACAACAAAAAGAACACATCTCAGACTGTACACAGTTAACAATATTGATAATCTAATTATCAAACCTAACAAAACTTCTACAGAAAAATAGGGGAGAAAAGCCTATAGACATTGATAAACATTCCATAATATGACACAAAATGTAGTTCAGTACATAAAAAAAAATTGTAAAGTTGACTTTATTGAAGTTAAAAACTTCTACTCTGTGAAAGACACTGTTGAGAAAATGAAAATACAGCTACACATTAACACAAATATCTGCAAACTTGTATGTGATCTGGAATTTCAATACAGAATATTTAATAACCTTTTAAAATTCTCTAAGACCACTAGCCAGACTAATAAAGAAGAAAAGAAAGAAGAATCAAATAGACACAATAAAAAATGAGAAATGCCAGATATAGGTGACAGGGGGTTAGAGGAAGCAAACCACCTTGCCATGTAAGTACCTCTGCAACAACCCTGCATGGTCTGCACATGTACCCCAGAACTAAAGTACAATATAAAAATAAATTTAAAAAATGATAAAGGGGAGATCACCACTGATCCCACAGAAATACAAACCACCATCCGAAAATTCTATGAACACTTCCAGGAAATAAACTAGGAATTCTAGAAGAAATTGATAAATTCCTGGACACCAACACCCTCTCAACACTGAACCAGGAAGAAGTCGAATCCCTGAATATACCAATAACAAGTTCTGAAATTGAGGCAATAATTAATAGCCTGCCAACCAAAAAAAGCCCAGGACCAGATAAATGCAGAGCTGAATTCTACCAGAGGTAGAAAGAGGAGCTGTTACCACTCCTTCTGAAACTATTCCAAACAATAGAAAAAGACGGACTCCTCTGAACTTATTATGAGGCCAGCATCATCCTGATATCAAAACCTGGCAGAGAAACAACAAAAAAAGAAAATTTCAGGTCAATATCCCTGATGAACATTGATGCAAACATCCTCAATAAAACACTAGCAAACCAAATCCAGCAGCAAATCAAAAAGCTTATCCACCACGATCAATGTGGCTTCATCCTTGGGATACAAGGTTGGTTCAACATATGCAAATCAATAAATGTAATTCATCGCATAAACAGAACCAATAACAAAAATCAAATAATTATCTAAATAGATGCAGAAAAGGCCTTCAATAAAATTCAACACCGCTTCATGCTAAAAACTCTCAATAAACTAGGTATTGATGGAACATATCTCAAAATAATAAGAGCTATTTATGACAAACCCACAGCCAGTATCACACTGAATGGGCAAAAGCAGGAAGCAATCCCTTTGAAATTCGGCATAAGACAAGGATGCCCTATCTCACTACTCCTATTCAACATAGTATTGGAATTTCTGACCAGGGCAATCAGGCAAAAGAAAGAAATAATAGGTATACAATTATAAAAAGAAGAAGTCAAATTGTCTCTGTTTGCAGATGATGTGATTGTATATTTAGAAAACCCATTGTCTCAGCCCAAAATCTCCTTAAGCTGATAAGCAACTTCAGTAAAGTCTCAGTATACAAAAATCAATGACAAGCATTCCTATACACCAGTAATAGGCAAACAGAGAGCCAAATCACGAGTGAAATAATGCCACACATCTACAACCATCTGATCTTTGACAAATCTGACAAAAACAAGCAATGGAGAGAGGATTCCCTGTTTAATAAATGCTGTTGGGAAAACTGGCTAGCCATCTGCTGAAAACTGAAATTGGACCCCTTCCTTACACGTTACACAAAAATAAATTCAAGAAGGATTACAGACTTACGTAAGACCTAAAACCATGAAAACTCTAGAAGAAAACCTAGGAAATACCATCGAGGACATAGGCATGGGCAAAGACTTCATGACTAAAACACCAAAAGCAATGAAAACAAAAGCCAAAATTGACAAATTGAATCTAATTAAACTAAAGACTTTCCACACAGCAAAAGAAACTATCATCAGACTAAACAGGCAACCTACATAATGGGAAAAAATTTTTGCAATCAATCCATCTGACAAAGGGCTAATATCCAGAATCTGCAAGGAACTTAAACAAATTTACAAGAAAAATACAAATGACCCCATTAAAAAGTGAGTGAAGGATACGAACAGACACTTCTCAAAAAGAGACATTTATGTGGCTAACAAACATACGAAAAAAAGCTCATCATCACTGGTGATTAGAAAAATGCAAATCAAAACCACAATGAGATACCATCTCATGCCAGTTAGAATGGCGATGATTAAAAAGTCAAGAAACAACAGATGCCAGAGAGGATGTGGAGAAATAGGAACACTTTTACACTGTTGTTGGGAGTGTAAATTAGTTCAACCACTGTGGAAGACAGGGTGGTGAATCCTCAGGGATCTAGAACCAGAAATACCATTTGATTCAGCAATCCCATTACTGGGTACATAGCTAAAGGATTATAAATCACTCTGCTATAAAGACACATGCATATGGATGTTTATTGGAGCACTGCTCACAATAGCAATGACTTGGAACCAATCCGAATGCCCATCAACGATACATTGGATAAAGAAAATGTGGCACATATACACCATGGAATGCTATGCAGTCATAACAAAGGATGACTTCATGTCCTTTGCGGGGATATGGATGAAGCTGGAGACCTTCATTGTCAGCAAACTAACACAGGAATAGGAAGCATTGCATGTTGTCACTCATTATTGGGAATTGAACAGTGAGAACACATGGACACAGAAAGGAGAACATCACACACCAGGGCCTGTCAGGGGTGGGGGACTGGGAGAGGTATCACAGCATTAGAAGAAATATCTAATGTAGATTACGGGTTGATGGGTGCAGCAAAACACCATTGAACATGTATACCTATGTAACAATCCTGCACGTTCTGCACATGTATCCCAGAACTTAAAGTATAAGTAAAAAAAAAAAAAAAAAAAAAAAATCCACTAAAAAAAAAAGGATAAATAATTTAAATAGACACTTCACCAAAGAAAACATGTAAGATATACTGATGGTAAATAAACATGGAAAAAAATGTTGTGTCATTAGTCATTAAGAATATATAAATTAAAACCACAGAGAATTATTACTATATACCCATTAGAATAACTATAATTCTAGAAGCCTGACAATACCAATCTCTTGTAAGGATGTTAATCAACTGGATCTTTCATACACTACAAGTGGGAACTGAAAATAGTATAGTTACTTTGGGAAAATGTTTGGTAGGTTTTTTTTGTTTTTTGTTTTGTTTTGTTTTGAGACAGAATCTTGCTCTGTTGCCCAGGCTGGAGTGCAGTGGCACAATCTTGGCTCACGGCAACCTCTGCCTCCTGGGTTCAAGTGATTCTCCTGCCTCAGCCTCCTGAGTAGCTGAGAATACAGGCACCTGCCACCATGCCCAGGTAATTTTTGTATTTTTAGTAGAGATAAGTTTTCACCATATTGGCCAGCCTAGTCTTGAACTCCTGACCTTGTGATCCACCTGCCTCAGCCTCCCTAAGTATTGGGATTACAGGACTGAGCCACTGTGCCCAGCCTTAATTTTTTTTTTTTAAAGAGAGCATTTCACCATGTTGCCCAGGCTGGTCTCAAACTCCTGGACAATCCTTCCACCTTGGCCTCTGAAAGTGCTGGGATTCCAATTGTGAGCCACCA
Source organism: Saimiri boliviensis (assembly GCF_048565385.1). Classification (NCBI taxonomy): domain Eukaryota; kingdom Metazoa; phylum Chordata; class Mammalia; order Primates; family Cebidae; genus Saimiri; species Saimiri boliviensis. The sequence goes on along the minus strand of NC_133451.1, from coordinate 146,756,501 downwards.
TACTTGGCACAGTTTGGTAGTTTCTTATAACATTCAATACACACATAAGATATGACTCAGCAATCTAATTTCTGGGTTTTTGCCCAAGAGAAATGAAATCTTTGATCACTTAAAAACCTGGACACGGATGTTTATGGTGGCTTTTAAAAAATAACTAAAAACCTAAAACAACCCCAAAGATCTTCAGACGGTAAAAGGACAATTACACAGTGATAAATTCATTAAATAAAATAAAAAGGAATAAAGAGACAAATGGGTGAGCGTCAAGCACAATATGGTAAGTAAAAGGAGGCCAGCTCAAATGCCTGTGATTCTATTTTAATGACAGAAATAGAAAAGGTAGAAATATAGGGATAGAAAAAGTCCAGTAGGTAAGCAGAAGAGTTTGACCATAAGTGGATGGGAAGAGGGAGGTTTTGTAGGGTAATGTTAAGTATTCTGTGCCTTGATTGTGGTGGTGGCTGCACAAATGTGTGTATTTGTCAAAACTCAAAGAAATGTATGCCAAAAGTGAAAAATTTACTGTATGTAAATTTTTAAACTATGAATAAAAACAAAAAATATTTTAGAAGTATCATTAATATCACAGTATTATTTATTTTAGTTATATTTATTATTAATAGGACCAGGAGAGTGGGAAATGGCCTAAGAGAGGAACAATTTGAAAGCTTTGATAATAACCGATGTGAAATCAATGAAAAGAAATGCAGGAATAAAAAAAGAAGCAAGCAGAAATCCATTTGGCAAGGCACTAAGAAGGATAAAACTGGGACAGAAATATTGACTCATCTATGAAGGAGCCAAGAGTCCCAATAGCCATGACTTAATTGATACACTCCAATTTAATCTGAATACACATCAATAAAAAAGAGGCTCCCCTGGGTTTGGTGTGGCTGATAGGGAAACAGTAGACCAGGCTTCTGTGGAGGAGCAGTCCTCAGCATCATGTGTATAGCCAAGTCATAAATTAGGGAGAAATACTCTAAGTATGTTAAGGCCACAGGAAAGTGATGCAGGCAGGTGTCCCGGGAAATTAAGACACCCAGCTCAATATGCTGCAGAGCCCGGCTGCTGACTTTTAGGAAAACAGAAACAAAAATTAAGGACTCATTCAAAAAGCCAGCCTGACTCAGACAACCAATACGGCTGCAGCCTGTTGATCATGGCCTAAATTCTTCCCACCAGTAACCTAGAGAGCAGTGTGGAAGGAAGCTGCAAGCTTTGCCAGTGGTCCACTCCCTTAGTTTTTTTTGTTTTTTGTGTTAGTAAAGGTTAACAGGACAGAGTAGAAGATGGAAGGAAAGAGGCATTAACATACTATGTGGCTTGACTTTCTATGTTTCAGTCTCTGTTTTCACAGATATGGATAAAAGGACCATGCCTGAAAACACACACACACACACACACACACACAGGTGATAAGATCATTATCTCAGAAAATACCTAGGACAGTTTCACGGAGGCAATGATTTTTATAAGAATTCAATACATTTTTGTATCAAAAACATGAAGGTAGATAAAAGGAAGGAAGAGGAGGAAGAGTGAGATGAAGAAGAAAGGAGGAAGAATAGGAAAGAAAATAGGGAAGAGAATATTGACAATGGAGGATATTTAAAAATGTGAGTAAAGACAAAAATCTAGTAATGTGGAATGTACATAAATAGTAGCAAAACGGCCAATCTGATAGTAGCAGTGCACACAGAAGCAGAACATTTTCAGATGGATGATTATTCAGCCAGGCTAAAATCTCTACTATCAACAAATGAAAATATTAAGAGAGAAGCATAATTTCTCTTATTCTAGATACCAGATATGATTTTTGTAAACCAGAGAACAGGAGAATATGTCTGCTTCTCAGCATTGTAGTTCATAGCGTCACTCAATCAATCAAATATTAATTGGGCATCTGTCAAGCCTAGCAGCATGCAAAATGCTATGAGTAATTCAGAAATTATATGCTACTATATCTTTAATTGGAGTTTAAATCTAGATAGCAGAATCTAGAACATCTACAAGAAAAAAGAGTTTGAATAAACAGATAAATAAATGTGCCTTTAAGTCTTTACCTCCAGTGTACAGAATCAATAAGCATTTTCTCAGTGTTTTGTATTTGCAGTATTGTTACATATTCTCAAAGTTAGCCTCGTTGCGTTTTTAATTCCTTTCCTTCCTTTCTAGAACTTACTATATCTAGATATGCTACTACATACCAGTCAATATGTTAGTCAAGAGAGCAACAAGACAGAAACAATGTTGAAAAACAGGATTTGAAAACCCCATTTTAGAGAAGAGTTAGCTGAGATTAAGAATAGTTACAAAATTTGTTCAGGGTCACACGAGGAACAAGTAAAGGAGCTGGGATTTAACCCAGGCTTCAAAATTTAAAACCATTGCTTTTATTCTGAGAAAAATATAATCCCTGCAAACTGTAATTTACAGATTACAAGACCCCCTCATTTGGTTTGGAAAATTCCTCCTGAAAGAGGAAACAGTAAAGTTCAGTTTGGTGTCAGATAACATGCTCTCCAGAGGCCTGCTCATTTTCAAACAGGTGATTATTCAATCTGGCTGGAATATGATGTTTTTCTTCCTACATTTATGTTTCAATGTTCGTCTTTTTTCTTTCTTTTCCTTGAGAATCTGTTTTCAATTAAGATTTCTAATTAGATTCCAAGTTTGAGACACATCTCTAGGAGAAAGCAAATGGCAGAAGTAGTAATTAAAAAGCAGCTGTCTCTTGTCTTTCTGGGATGAAACAAGCCTTTTTGTCTGTAAATTATGAAATCCTAGGAAATTCTGTGATGTTTGCCTCTGTTTTTAATAACAGTCAACTTAATTGGAAGGTGCTGAATTGGTCTAAAAAAGTTGATGCCCTTTCTAACACATATGCTGAAAACATCTCTTCTAGAATAAGCATAAATCAGCTCTGGGTTTTTGAGACTTTCAGTGCTGCAAAGTCTAAAATCTCCACATTTTATTGGGAGGCATGGTAGCTCATGCCTATAATCCCTGCTCCTCGGTAGGCCAAGATACACGAATCACTTGAGCTCAGGGTTTCAAGACCAGCCTGGGCAACATGGCAAAACCTCATCTCTACGAAATTAGATGGGCATGGTGTAGTCCATCTACTGAGGAGGACTGTAATCCAAGCTACTGAGGAGGCTAGGGTGGGAGGCTCACCTGATCCTGGGAGGTCGAAGCTGCAGTGAGCCACGACTATCCCACTTCAATCTAGCCTGAGTGACAGAGTAAGACCCTGAGTGACAGGATGAGATTCTTGGAACAGAGCTATTTCTTAAAGATGAAATTTTTCTTTAAAGTACTAAAGTAGGCATCTGTCTTACTTTAAGACTTTTTCAGAAGCCTGCAGTATAAAGCTTTATAAATCAAAGAGAATAAGCATTTTCAAAGGAAGGAAATATGATTCAGATTAACTGAGATACAAACAGTAATTTATGTAGTTTTTCTCTGTTTAAGAGAATGAATATCACTAATGCTGATGTTGAAAATTATTTAGGAAGCTCTTACTCCAGTTGTCCTTGATACCTGAGGCTATATTTTCACATATGAAGTATAATCAGAATTTGAGGAAATTAACCATGTAATTAAGGTCAAGAAAAATCTTCTGCTGAAAAAAACTAAACCAACGATGCAAACAGATATTTTCTTCTTGCTTGCATTATCTAGAGTCTAGAAAATTATCTAACATAGTTTAATGCACATAGCCATAAAATAGGTCAAGCTCCATAAAAGCAGGCCAGTCTCAGGTTAAAAAAAAAAAAAAAAAAAAAAAACTTCTTAAAATGTATATTCCCAAGAAGTAAACATTTGAAAGATTTCTCAATATAATTCTGGAAATGACTTCAGGAAATATTAAGTTAAATAAAAGTACACAAACACACACACACACACACACACACACACACACACACACACACACACGGGGGTAAGGTGAGGTCAGGTGATGATTTGAAAGCATCTATATTGAGGGGACCAGGAGAGAAGACCAAATGACATCACACAGAAATGAAGGCAGAGCAAGTCCAAAGGCATCTTTTTTTAAATTGCATTTTGGGTTTTGGGGTACATGTAAAGAACACGCAAGATTGTTGCGTAGGTACACACATGACTGTGTGATTTGCTGCCTTCTTCCCCTTCACCTATATCTGGCATTTCTCCCCATGCTATCTCTCCCCAACTCCCCAGCCCCCACTGTCCCTCCCCTATTTCCCCCCGGACAGACCCCAGTGTGTGATGCTCCCCTCCCTGTGTCCATGTGTTCTCATTGTTCAACACCCGTCTATGAGTGAGAACATGCGGTGTTCGATTTTCTGTTCTTGTGTCAGTTTGCTGGAAATGATGATTTCCAGGTTCATCCATGTCCCTACAAAAGACATGAACTCATCGTTTTTGATGGTTGCATAGTATTCCATGGTGTATATGTGCCACATTTTTCCTGTCCAGTCTATCATCAGTGGGCATTTGGGTTGGTTCCAGGTCTTTGCTATTGTAAACTGTGCCACAATGAACATTCGTATGCATGTGTCCTTATAGTAGAACCATTTATAATCCTTTGGATATATATGCAGTAATGGGATTGCTGGGTCAAATGGAATTTCTATTTCTAGGTCCTTGAGGAATCGTCACACTGTCTTCAACAATGGTTGAACTAATTTACACTCCCACCAACAGTGTAAAAGTGTTCCTATTTCTCCACATCCTCTCCAGCAACTGTTTTCTCTAGATATTTTAATGATCGCCATTCTAACTAGTGTGAGATAGTACCTCAATGTAGTTTTGATTTGCATTTCTTTAATGACCAGTGATGATGAGCATTTTTTCATGTTTGTTGGCCTCATGTATGCCTTCTTTTGTAAAATGTCTGTTCATATCCTTTGCCCACTTTTGAATGGGCTTGTTTATTTTCTTGTAAATCTGTTTTAGTTATTTGAAGATTCTGGAAATGAGCCCTTTGTCAGATGGGTACATTGCAAAAAATTTTTCCCATTCTGTTGGTTGCCAATTCACTCTAATGCCTGTTTCTTTAAAGGCATCTTACAATGGATATTAAGCACCTACGGGACTAGGCTTTTCATCTTATTTTCAACCTAACTTTGTCTTATATGTCTTCCCTTCTGTGACTTTGGTGTAGCCACACTATCCTCCTTTCAACTGTTTTCTTTCTTTTTTTTCTTCATTTATTTTCTTTATTCAATGTTATTCTATCTGCCTGGGACTCTTTATTCTCATATTTTAGGTCTTAGTTTAAATATCATCTTCCAGAGAAATAGCCTCTGTTTACCCAATCCACTGTATTTTTTTTCATTTGTCTCTCAATATTTTATCCCATTCTGTTATTTTACATCGTAACATTTATCACAGCTTTTACTTATATATTGTTATCTACTGAATCTCCTCTGCTGGACTGTAAGTATTCTAAAGGCAAAATGGACAATGCCTGTTGTGTCTAATTCTATAAAATCACCTTACAGATGAGTATTTCCCAAGTAATGCAACTTTAGTGCATGTATATTGATTTAATAAGAAGTAATAATATTAATTTGTTAATTTCTTCACATTTCTGCCTAGGCTAGGCCTGGCCTACTAAAACTCTCAAAATTAGTTTAAGGTATTTATAGAAATTAATTTCTCTATAAAATTATGGCAAATCATCTATATAACATGCAGTCATACATATGCTAAAACACCTAACTGGCATTATTGTAAAATATATATTTTCTTAAAAAGCTTGAATTAATCATCAGTTTAAATGAATATAATGCATTAATGTTACATGTTAAGAATGACTCTTGTACCTGATTTATGGCGTTTTCCTTGACTGAACTGCTCTTTGATTGTTGTTTTGCTGGTTTCAAGACTCTACAAAAAAAAGAAAAAGAAAAAGAAAAAAAAGTCAGGATTTAATGTTTACTGAAAATTTTCTTAGTAAAGCACCCATAGGTAAAGTGTTTAATATGCTTATAATGTGCATCATTGAAACTTGGGGATTTATCATCATAACAAGATTCATGGAACATAGCTATTTCTTATTTCTATTACAAATTAGTCAGCTTCATTCAGCCCATAGAACTCCTATAGAACAAATTATAGCTGATCCTTGTTTGCTGCTTAAGTGTGCTAAGTACTATCCTATGCCAGGCACTATTTTAAGTTACATGGATTAACTCATTTATTCTTCATAACCATTCGGCAAGAAAGGGTTAACTCAGCAGGCCTGAGTTACTCAATTTCTGCACATCACAAAGGAAGGTGAATCTTCAGGTCTGACCTTCAGTTGGCTTCTGGGAGATAACCTCTAGATAGAAAAGTCTATCTAATATGAGTCTATCTAATATGAGTGTGTCGTATGCATGAGGCTTTAAGCTATGCTGTTTCAGATGGATCAGATAAATTTATTCTAAAATGTGATTTAAAGTGAACACTTATTTTTCTTGGGGGAAGGGAGTCTGGTATCTGGATCATCCAGTGCTGCATGTTTATGTGACTGACATCCGATAGAATTCTAGAAACCAAAGCTTGGCTGAGCTTCCCTGGTTTACCACACTTCATGGGTTATATATCATTTTGCTGGCAGCTTTAATCACATCTCCATGTTCCTCCACTGGCGGGGGGATACCAGGGAGTTTGTTTGTGGACTTCGCACCATGAAACATTTCCCTTTGCTGTTCTTAACTTATATATTTTCACTATAATAAAGCATGACTATGATTATACGGCTTTCTGTATCTTAGTTGATATGGTTTGGCTGTGTCCCTACCCTAATCTCATCTTAAATTGTAGTTCCCATAATCCCCAAATGTTGTGGGAGGGACTCACAAGATCTGATGCTTTTATAAGGGGCTTTTCTCCCTTTTGCTCTGTGCTTCTACTTGCTGTCACCATGTGAAGAAGGACATGTTTGCTTCCCTTCCATCATAATTGTAAGTTTTCTCAGGTCTCCCTAGACCTGTGGAACTGTAAGTCCATTAAACCTCTTTCCTTTATAAATTATCCAGTCTCAGGTATGTCTTTATTAGCAGCAAGAGAACAGACTGATACATTAGTAAATCTTGAAGGCTAAAGGTGGTCTTGGGGACCCACAACACAACCACCTTATGAGAGAGGTACTATTATTATTATTATAGAGAGAGAATTTTGCAAAGATAGGTAGAATAATTAATTCCATCAGAGTTACACAGGTAAACAGTAGAATTTGAATTTGAAACCACTGATCTGGTTCCAGAGTTTGGGCATTTTACCGCTATATATCACGCTATTTATAAATAAATTTACTATTATATGTAATTCAATAAGTGTATAAAAATGCTACCTGGTTCTTCTATTTTATTATCCAGAATAATAGTTTTCAAATTGCAAATTTACTGTCAATTACCAAGATTTTGTATCATTTGGTCAGAAGATGTAGGAACTCATTGTATTACAGTTATTCTTTAATCACTGAACCTTATTTGAAAGAAACCTTCCAGATGTGATATAAGATTTTCTCATTCACATTATCAAATATCTCTTATCATTCCATATAATTTTCAATATAAGAAAGTGAAACTACGAAGATAAGCTTTAAATCATACCAGGCCTTATTTAATTTGGAGGAAAAAAAAAAAAACTCCAATTTTTCTTAAGATTTCTCATTTTTTGAGCCAGGTAGACCCAGAGTTGCTTTGAAGGTAAGTGTTAAGAAAAAAATAAATAAATAAACATGTTTCGTAATAAGAGAAATCATGCAACTAATCACTTAGTTCCAACTAGAGAAAATACAAAACACCTACTGATTACTAAACACAAAAGAGAAAATAATGTAGAAATGTCATAAGTTTGCTATACCAAACTTTCATTCAGGTAGATTTTACAAGACACTTTGGTCTAAATATTTGTGGTTCTTAGGTGTCTAAGATAGTAGTTTTATTTTAATGCTTACACAAAATCATAATTTATCTTTAAATTTTTTTTTCAAATCTACCCAATGCTAAGCATTGTGCTCTGTTGTACAGAGTAGATGGCCGTGCCCTGTCCTTATTAACAGAACAGACTGCAGATCTCTTCTGGATGTTTTAGCTGGCATTACTTCTGCAAAGGCTATCAGTTTACCTTGCAAATAAAATATGAACATACAGCGGCCAACATAGTCTCATATAGTCCATAGTGTCCAAACAAGCCATTGCATATTTTTTTAAATACAGTAATCCATACAGAAGAAGGGCAAACACTTTATATAGCAATAAAGAAATATTTCAAATATAAACTGGATAACTGTGTAAGTCCAAAGGACAAAAGTTTATGATGCAGAAAGATCAACTGTCTTATGTGAGCCTGAGTCTTTCAGACATTGTTTTTTGTTCCCATTATGGAGTCATTCATTACTTGTCAGCTCCCATCATGTAGCAAGAACCAATATTTACTAAAACCCACTGAAGTGTATAGTCACCTTAAATACACATCCCACAGAGTTAATGCAAACAAGATCTTATTTAACATTTATCATTACCTTCAAGATAAATGACCAAATGGGATATTTTCATTAATTAGGACATAAAAGTTTTTTTAGTAGAAAATTCAAAATTCTAAGTTAAACAGCTTTTGGGTGTTAAACTGAATTGAACATTATTATTTAGAATTAAAATGCAGAACATTCCAAAAAAACTGAGGTGACCTCATATTGTACCTCCACTTTATTCTATATAGGCCAGTGCCTTCTTTGGTTCCTGTATCCATTTCTTTTGTGGCTCTTGATACGGGGTTTGGATGTTTGTCTACTCCAAATCTCATGTTGAAATACGATTCCCAACATTGGAGGTGAAGCCTGGTGGGAGGTGAAGCCTGGTGGGAGGTGACTAGATCCTGGGGAGGATCCCTCATGAATGGCTTAACAACATCCCCTTGGTGATAAGTGAGTTCTTGCTCCAAGTTCACATATCTGGTTGTTTAAAAGTGTGACACCTCCTCCCACCTTGCTCCCTCTCTCACCATGTATGTACCTGCTTCTCCTTTGCCTTCCACCATAATTGGAAGCTTTCTGAGGCCTCACCAGGATCAAATCCTGGCACCACACTTCCTATGGGACCTACAGAACTGTGAGCCAATTACATCTCTTTTATTTATAAATTACCTAGCCTCAGCTATTCCTTGATAGTGATGCAAAAGCAAACTAAGACAGAAAATTGATACTAAGGAATGGGGTGTTGCTATAAAGATAGCAAAAATATGGAAGCAGCTTTGGAAGTAGATAATGAGCAGAGGCTGGGGAAGGATTTGGAAGGCTCAGAAGAAGCAGGAAGATGAGGAAAAGTTTGGAACTTCTTAGAGATTGGTTACATGGTTGTGATGAAAATGCTGACAGAGATACAGACAGAGATGTCTAGGCTGAAGAGATCTCAGATGAACATGGGATATTTATTGGAAACCAGAATAAAGGTCACCCTTCTTAGTCCCCAGCAAAGAACTTGGTTGCATCTATATCCTAGGAATCTGTGGAAACTTGAACTTAAGACTGATGACTTAGGGTGTCTGGCAGAAGAAATTTCTAAGCAGCAACACATTCGATATGTGACATTGCTGTTTCTAATAACCTAGATCAGATAAAAGAGCAAAGAAATGACTTAAAGTTAGAACTTCCAATAAAAATGGAAGCAGAGTATAAAAGTTTGAAAACTTTGCACCCCGGCCATGAGGCAGAGAAAAAAAAAATCATTTTCAGGAAAGGAATTCAAGCAGGCTCTAGAACAACTACAGCTAGAGAGACTGGCATGACTAAAAGCAAGCCAAGTGCAAATATTGAATACAATGAAAAAAAGGCCTTAAAGGCCTTTTAGAAGTCTTCGAGGAAGCCCCTGCCATCATAGGCCCAGAGGCCTAGGACAAAACAACAGTTTCAGGGTCCAGGCTCAGGACCCCGTTGCTTTCCATATCCTGGCCACTCCATCTCCAGCCTTGGCTCAATGTGGCTTCAGGTACAGGTGTAGCTCAGGCCTCCACTTTGAAGATCACAAGCTGCTATAAGCCTTGGTTGCTTCTAAAGGATGTTAAGTCTGCAGGTGCACAGAATGCAAGAGTGAAGGAGGCTTGGTCACTCCCAGCTAGATTTAGAGGATATATAGGAAAGCTTGGTTGCCCAAGCAGAAGCCTGCCACCAGTGCAAAGCCCCAAAAGAGAAACTCTACTAGGGCAATGCTGAGGGGAAATATGGGATTAGAGACCCACAAAGAGTCCCACCAGGGCACTGCCTAGTAGAGCTGTGGAAAGGGGGTCACTGACCTCCAGACCTGAGAATGGTAGAGCCACCAGCAGATTGCAGCTTTAGCATGGAAAAGCTGCAGGCACACAACTCCAGCCTAGAAAAGCAGCCATGTAAACTGTACCCACAGAAGCCACAGAGGGAAGGCTTCCTAAGGCCATGGCAGCCCAGCCCTCACACCAGGTTGTGGAACATGAGGTCAAAGGAGATTGTTTTGAACCTTTAAGATTCAATGACATCCGTGCTGGGTTTCTAACTTGGGTGGGGCCTATTGCCCCAATTTTTGGCCAATTTTTCCCTTTTGGAATAAGATTGTTCACCCAATACCTGTACCACCATTGTATCTTGGGAGTAAATAATTAGTTTTTTGTCTCACAGGCTCATAGATGGAAGGAACTAATCTCCAGATGATACTTTTAGATTTGGGGCTTTTGAGTTAATGCTTGCATGGGTTAAGACTTTGGGGGACTACTGGAAAGGCATGATTTGTATTTTGAAATGTGAGAAAGATGTGAGATGTGGGGGTGCAGGGGCAAAATTATGTGGTTTGGATGTCGTCCCCTTCAAATCTCATGTTGAAATGTGATCCTCAGAGTTAAAGTTGGGCCTGGTTGGAGGTGACTGGATCAGAGAAGAGGATTCCCTCATGAATGGCTTAGCATCATTCTCTTGGTGATAAGTGAATTCTTGCTCAGGCTTCATGCAGTATCTGGTTATTTCAAAGAATGTGGCACCTCCCCTCCCTCTCTTGTTCCCCCTCTCACCATGTGGTGTGCCTTCCACCATGAGTGGAAGCTTTTTGAGACCTCACCAGGGGCAGATTTCCATCACTATGCCTCCTGTAAAGCTTGAAAAACCATGGACTGATTAAACATCTTTTCCTTATAAATTAACCAGCTCCAAGTATTTTTTTACTATGATACAAAAAATATTCACACAGCCCTGGATGAGGTTTTTATAACATCTTTTTTTTTTCGACCCCAGGATCCTGGTGTGATGGGGATATAGCTAAAGTCAGAGCTGACTATTTGTCTTTTCCATCTTAACCCATGAAAGAAAGCTGGGCCTTGTGCTGACCCCAAATAGCCTGAATAACTTCAGGTTAAGGGCCCATGGCAGTGAGAGGTTTGGGATATTACAGCGAAGGCAGAAGCTGAGTGAGACAGAATTTAGAAGAGATCAAGGAGAGATTATGCCATGTAAGTCAGCAAATTGCACAATATGGCTGCTATGATTTGGATGTTAGTTCCTCCAAACCTCATGTCGAAATCTGATCCCCAATAATAGAAATAAGGCCTAATGAGAGGAGCCTTAGTCATGGGGTGGATCAGAGCCTGGAACCTCCCCTCTTGCTCTCTCCTGCTTCCTCTCTTACCATATGAACTCTGCAAACACTGGCTTCCCCCGCCCTTCCACCATGAATAGAAGTAGCCTAAAGCCTTCATCAGATGCAGATGTTGTTTCCATGCTTCTTGCAAAGCCTGCAGAACCATAAGCCAAATAAGCCTCTTTTCTTTACAAATAATCCAGTCTCAGATATTCCTTTAGAGTCATACAAATGAACTAAGACAATGAGTTTTCATGGGTTCTGAGAACCCATACATTTGTTCCCTAATAGGTCCGGCATTGAAATATGTGCCTTAGAAATTATTCACATATAGTTACTAGAATCTGGTTTAATAAACAATTTTCAAGATAAATGTAAAAATTAAAGCTAATTTTCCAACGGCTTTAAAAGTCTTATAGTTGTTGCTCAGTTTCCATCCCTAATTGTAAAGGCAAAATAGAATTAAGCTGACAAGGGCATTCCCAGCATAGCCTTCAGCAGCCTTCAGGTCAACAGAAAAATTACTAAAAAAAAAAAAAAAAATTCTAGTAGAATTAATAAAATAACTCGAACAAAGTTCAAGGATAAAATGTAAATTTGCAGCAATAGCTTTTCTATATAATAGCAAAAAATAGAAAACAAAATTTCCAAATTAATGAATGCAGCTCCCAATCACAGCAATAATAATCCAAAATACTATAGCAATAACAACAAAATCAGTAAAGACATTATGAATAACTCTGTAAGGAAAATTATAAGAAGCTACAAAGAGCAGTAAAGAACTGTAACACATGTGTAAGTGGGAAAATATTTACAGTAAAAATATCAATTCCTGCCAAGTTAATCTACATTTTAGTATAATTCCAATATAAATTCTATTGAAAGTAATTTTAGAACCTCTGAAAATTTTCCAAAGTTCTTTGAAGAAAGTATTCTAGATCATAAAGATTATTCTGAATATGAATATTAATAAAATATTTTGCTCCAATGATAAAATATATTTTGTGACATCACATGTAAAACAGTAAAGAAATGACTGACAAAGTGATGTACAGATTAGAGGAAAAACATGGGTATCCCAGAAACATTCAATTTTATGCATTAGTTCATTCAACAAATATATAATACCTGTCATATGTCAAGCATGTGATGTATGCACATAATGAACCTAAACTCAGTGTAAAGTGAGCACCACAAATTAATAAAAAAGAAATTAATTATTTCATGATTTTGAGACAATTGCTTATCTTTTTGGAAAAAAAAATCAATTATGTTCCATTAGACAGGGATATAAATTCCAGCTATATTACAGAAGTGAATACAAATAAAATACAGAGTAAAAAATAAAGAAAAATTGAATTCATTATTTTTATACTTTTTTGGAGTGGTCCGTTCTACTTCTGAAGCTTATAGGTGCTAGATGAAATTATAAAGAAAATATGTGGCAGTTTGGGCTATGTAAAAAACTCCTCTAGTTAAAAAAAAATAATAATAAGAGCAGATATAAAATTATATGCAACAAAAACAATATACCAAAATCTGTTTTGTACAAATACTAAACAGCAAATGAGAAATGTTTAAAAGATGTTTCACAATGAAGAAATAATTCATGAATGAACATATGAAAAAATGTACAACTTTGGCTGGGCGCAGGAGCTTACGCCCATAATCCCAGCACTTTGGGAGGCTGAGGCGGGCAGATCATGAGGTCAAGAGATCAAGATCATCCTGGCCAACGTGGTGAAAGCACACCTCTACTAAAAATACAAAAATTGGCTGGGTGTGGTAGTGTGCACCTGTAATTCCAGCTACTCAGGAGGCTGAGGCAGGATAATCACTTGAACCCGGGAGGCAGAGGTTGCGATGAACGGAGATGGTGGCACTGCACTCCAGCCTGGAGACAGAGTGAGACTCCATTTCAAAAAAAAAAAAGTTCAGTTTCATTATTACTCAATGAAATAACCATTATACACAATGACCAACACTATTTCATCTAACAAATTGGCAAAGAAGAAAAAGAAGTTCATACTTGATGCTATTTTGAGATTGCTTTGAATGCTACTTTCCTACATTTCCAAGAGTATTTTCTAAGAACTCTAAAAGTGTTCCTACCCTGTCCCAGAAAACCTAGGAAACATTCTCACCATATGTGGTTAGTACAAGATGCTCATTTCAGGCACATCCTATTTTAACACCACTATACAATAACACTGTTTTGGCAAATTACTGTCAAATATTTATCATGGCATTACAGGTACCACAGCTAGCATGTGGGAGGCATGCGATAAATATGTTGAATATTGATTGATAAATTAATTGGCTTGTTTCTTCATCATCAAAATAAAAGTATGATATTGGCTTCTGAAAAATTTATTTTCATATTCTTTAATCTAGTAATTCTAATTTTGGGTTTCCATTCTAGAGAATTCTAAATATAGAAAAAAGTTATATACACAAATTACCACAATATGACTAAAGTGGGAAAGAAATAGAAACATTTTAAGTATTAAACAATAGAGAAATCTTTGAACAAATTACATTAACTAATTTGATGGAATATTAGATCATTATTAAAAAGATGTTCATGAATAGTTTAAAATGGCTTATATCAAAATGTTAAATATAAAAAGCAGTTTTTAAAGTTGTATATCTTATTTATGACATGGTTTGTGTAGCAAATAAGGCTCCACATAAAATCTCATTTTACAATTCTTTTTTTTTTTTTGGAGACGGAGACTTGCTCTCGGTTCACTGCAACCTCCGTCTCCTGGGTTCAAGCAATTCTCCGGCCTCAGCCTCCTGAGCAGCTGGGACTACAGGCACGTGCCACCACACCCAGCCAATTTTTTTTTTCTTTTTTTTCTTTTTTTTTTTTTTTTAAGTAGAGAAGGGGTTTCACCATATGGTCAGGCTGGTCTCAAACTCCTGATCTTGTAATCCTCCCACCTTGGCCTCCCAAAGTGCTAGGAATACAGGCATGAGCCACTGTGCCTGGCCCATCTTACTATTCTTTAACTTTATCTCCATGGAGAAGTTACATAACTTTAAGCCTGCTTTTTTCATCTATAAAATGGGAAAATAATAATATTGGCTCTTGCCAAATGCTATTGTTTTTAATTAATGATCAAAATAGATAATTCAAACAATGTTAGCTGTACCTATCACACAGTAAGTATTCATGTTTCTACAGTTATAGCTTTTTTTAAAAGTATTAAATGAAAACAAAACCTAGCGTACCAGAAAGTCTAAATGCTAATACGTCAATGTGTTGGCAGTAGTTATTTTTGTGCAGTGGATTTGGCTGTCCAAAACATTTGGGACATCTCTCCTACGTCAAGGAAACATCCCACCTTACAAGTTCACACATCACCAAAACATGCTAGAAATCCACTTATTTGTCTTCTTTACACACAGAGAACAAATAAATGGCCTAGGCTTTTCTGATACCATTGTCCGAGACTTCAGCTCAGAAAAAGAATCCATCTGGCAGCCCCTTCTGAGAGCTGACACATTTGCCAGCTCTCAGAGACAGTGGGGGCAGAGGTTTTGCCCTGAGGCCCAGCATCAGCAGTGTGGGCAGAGATACCTGTGCTACCAGCAATCACAGTGAGATTGCTTTGGAGTAGGGCTCATGTGTATTTGGCCGGCGTTGGAGTTCTTGAGCACCGGCTCTCCAAGCCTGCGCCTGTTCTTCAGGATTTTCATGGATCCTAGGCACTTTTGCCTTCACCAGCCCCTTCCTCCACAGTATACGCACACATGCACATGTACATGTTATATAATTATAATTTATGACTGCATTGCGATGAAGATAAATATATTAATATCATCTATTAAAAATGTTTTAACCTATATATTTTTTTTTTCAAATTTTCAAAGCATTGTGGGCTTTAGCAGTATGTCTATTGGGTAACTACACCCTTCTTAATGTTTTCAAAGGAATTCCTTTTCCCTTTAAATTGGCTGGAGTATATTCTCGGCAACTAAGGAAACGACCATACAGATGGCAAAACTACAGTGAAATTTTCACTTTGTTGAACATGCCTAGGAATTTTTAAATTATTTGGAAAAGTATGTCTTACTTTTAAAGGGAAAATAATACATTTATGAAGAAAAAAGAAAAGCTGAACAATTAATTTATCATCAGTAGCTTATAGCATCAAATGAAAAAAGCATGTATATCTCAAAATCTCAAGCTACAAAGGTACTGTAAACATCATTGCGGGGGAAAAAAGTCACTGTGTCCAACCTCCCAGCTGCCATTTCAGTTACCTTTACCCCATACCTGACCAAGTTGTCTTTGTCAGTGATACTGAGTCCAGTAAGTCACTATCTCTGGAAGAAAATCAGACATTCTGTCTCTTGATTATATGACTGTTAAAAGTTCTCTTTAATATTAAATAATACATTTCTGAAATATGTTTTTCCTGAATGTGTCTCGAATATCTGAATATTCTTTGTGTTCCCATTTTAGATCCCCAATACCAGTGCCTCAGAATTATTGCACAACTCCCCAAGTCAAGAGTCTCTTGTATCTATTGCACAAGCTTTCTCCTTTGATTCTGTATCAGTCTGTGATTTCCCTAGGCCATCTGTTGCTCCAAAGCAGAGATGTGAATTGCTAAATCAGAGGCAACTCTGTCTCTTCAGATCACAAACTCATCATTTCTTTGACTTTCATCAGAAGAATACAAAGTTGCGTAAGGTCATAGTTTAAAAAGAAATGTGGAATCCAATACAAAATGAAGACATTTGTATTTTGAAAAGAAAAATTTTTCTACTTTATAAATTTCTCTTGAACTACCCAAAATGAAATATTAAAACCTACACAAAACTAGAATTTTCAGTCTTCATACTGCTACTAAATCCTATTACCTATAAAATCAATGTCCCTCTGATAATTTAAATAATAAGGGCAGTCTAGACCCTCAGCATTTGATGACTTGATTTCTAATAAAGATTAGATCCCTTAGGTCATCAGCTACATGACTAAGTAAAATTAATATAACTGTTGATCAATGTCATCTCACTTGTAGTTGAGATTTCCTTTTTGGGGAAAAGTCCAAAATGGCAGGCTAGAAGCAGCTTATGCGTGCTGCTCTCACAGACAGGAAATGAAAGGCTAGTGAACACTGACTGCAAGCTGATTATCTGAGCGAACGTATCAGACTCCACCAAGGCCGCAGGGGGACACACAGAGAGCAGAGAGGAGCAAAGCTGGACACAACCTGTCTGGGCTTAGCGTGGAGCCAGGAGAACCTCTCCAAAATGGAAAAGGATGAGTGAATAAGAGCTCCCTTTGGGGATACACACCATCTACAGGGACAAATGCAAGACTGGGAATGACAGAATCCCCGTGGCCCACTCCACAAACCCCCATCGTGCTTCTAGACTGAGGCAGATGTTTTATAGGGGCAACTCTCAAAGTGCAAGGGGAACTCTAAAAGGCTTGAGCCCCAGAGCACACCATCTCAGGCACAATAGCCCCAGTAGATATTGCAGCTGTGGTACCTGAGAGCAGTTAAGATCGGTTCCCCAGCTCACTGGACAAGGTTCTGTGTTAGGTTCTAGCCCAGTGGTCTCACTTCTGCTTTAACTTGGCTGGCAGCCACAACCTCCTGTTGTCCTTAGAAGTAACCCAGACAGCAGGGCAGGTGACCACATGCCCCCCACTGACGGCCAGATAGGAAACAGCTGCTGGAACTTCCAGCCCAGTAGACCCACTTCCATGTGAACTCAGCTGGAAAGCGCAGCTTCCTGTTATCCTGGGAAGCACCCAGATGACAAGTCAGGTGACCCCACCCACACCTGCCACTGATAGCCAGGTGGGCAATGCTTGCTAGTTTCTGGCCTAGTGGTCCCGCCTCTGTGGGTACTCAGCCATAAGGCATAGCCTCCTGTTGTCCCAGGAAACATCTGGCCTGCAGGGCAAGTAATTCCGCCCACCCTCACCACTAGTAGCCAGGTGGTCAATACTTGCTAGAGCTTCCACTTCCAACTGAACTGTCAGTGGACACAGCCTCCTGTTGTTTTGGGAAACATCTGGGTAGCTGGGCAGGTGACCCTATCCATTCTCACTCTGGATAGCCAGGCTAGTCATGCATACCGGAGCTTCAATCCAGTGATCTCTCTTCTGTCTGAACTCACCCAGTGGGTGCAGCTTCCTGTTGTCCCAGTAGACATCCAGACAGCAGGATTAGTGACCTGCCTTCGCCTCCAACTGCTTGTTAGTAGGTTGGCATTGCCTGCTAGAGCTCAGAGCCCAGTGATCCTTCTGCTGCCTGAGCTCAGAAGGCAGGCACAGCCTCCTGTTGTCCTGGGAAACCCCTGTGGAGCAGGGTAGGCGACCACAGGGTAGGTGACCACAGGGTGAGTGGCCCCACCCACCCCCTCTGCTGGTAGCCAGGCAAGCAACACCAACTAGAGTTTTTAGCCTATCAGTCCCATTTCTATCTGAACCCAGCCAGAGGGCACAGCCTCTTGTTGTCCAGGAAAACACCTGGACAGCAGGGCAGGGTACCCCACTGACCCCTCCTGCTGGTAGCCAGGCAGGCAATGCCTGCTAGAGCTTCCAACCCAGAATCCCTCTTCTATGTAAACTCAGACAGAGAGCACAGCCTCCCGTTATTTGGGGAAACATCCAGATGGTTGAATGAGTGACTCAACTACCGCTACCTGTCTTAGCCAGGCAAGCCACAACTGCTAGAAGTTCTGGCCCAGTGGTTCTACTTTTGCCTAAATTTGCCAAAGACCACAGCCTCCTATTGCCCAGAAACCACCTTGATGGTAGGGTGAGAAACTCCACCCATCCCCATCTCTCATAGCCAGATAGGCCACACCTGTTAGAGCTTCTAGACCAGCAGTTTTGCTTCTGTCTGCACTCTGTGGGCAGGTGCAACCCTGTGATCTCCCAGGAAGTACCACAGAAGCAGATTAAAGCTGACCCAGCAAAGATATGGCCTGTCTGCCAACTGTGGCCCCTGCCTGAGAGAGCCCCATGGATTAGAACACTTAAGAAATGTGGGCATAGAAGGCCGGGCGCGGTGGCTCAAGCCTGTAATCCCAGCACTTTGGGAGGCCGAGGTGGGTGGATCACAAGGTCGAGAGATCGAGACCAACCTGGTCAACATGGTGAAACCTCGTCTCTACTAAAAATACAAAAAATTAGCTGGGCATGGTGGTGCGTGCCTATAATCCCAGCTACTGAGGAAGCTGAGGCAGGAGAATTGCCTGAACCCAGGAGGCGGAGGTTGCGGTGAGCCAAGATCGCACCATTGTACTCCAGCCTGGGCAACAAGATCGAAACTCTGTCTCAAAAAAAAAAAAAAAAAAAAGGAAAACAAACAAACAAAAAAGAAATGTGGGCATAGAGATAGTAATTGGAGAGGCATCGCCAAGACCCAGGAGCAGTAACAGAATCAAAACCAGTCAACTGAACCCATCTTATACCACAAGCAAATTTGCAAGAGCATCACAGAAGATAAGAGCAAAAAAAATCTAAAGGACAGCAACTTCAAGGACTGAAGGAACATCGGCTCACACAGATGAGAGAAAAAAAAAAAAAAAAAAAAAAAACAGTGCAAGAATCTGGCAACTCAAAAAGCCAGAGAGTCTTCTTACTGCTAAACAACCACACTACTTACCCAGAAATGTTTCTTACCTAGGGTGAAATGTCTGAAATGTCAGAAATAGAGTTCAGAATATGGATTGGAATGAAGATTATTGACATTCAAAAGAAAGATAAAACCCAATTCAATGAATCTAAGAAATATAAGATAATGGTACAGAAACTATAAGATAAAATGGCTATTTTAAGAAAGAACCAAACTGAGCTGATAGAAGTAAAATATTCACTTCAAGAATTTTATAGTACAATTCCAAGTATTAATAGCAAATCAACCAAAAAAGTAAAGAATCTCAGAGCTCAAAGACAAGTTCTCTAAAATAATTCAGACAAAAAACAAATAAAATAGAGAAGAATGAATGAAACCTCTGAGAAATATGAGATTACATAAAGAGATCAAATCTATGACTCATTGGTATCTCTGAAAGAGAGAGGCACAAAGCAAGCAACTTGGAAAACATTTGAGGATATCATCCACAAAAATGTACTCAACCTCACTAGAAAGGCAAACCTGTAAATCCAGGAAATGTAGAGATTGCTGTAAAATACTACAACAGAAGACTATCCCCAAGACATAATTATCAGACTCTTCAATATTGAAATGAAAGAAAAAAATATTAAAGGCAGTTAGAGAGAAGGGACAGACCACCTACAAAGAGAACTTCATTACGCTAACAGCAGACCTTTGAGCAGAAACCTATAAGCCAGAACAGACTGGAGGCCAATAGTCAGCATTAATAAAGAAATTCCAACTAATAATTTCATATGTAACCAAACTAAGCTTCATAAGCAAAGAAGAAATAACTTTTCAGACAAGTATATGCTAAAAGAATTTATTACCACCAGACCTGCCTTACACGAGGTTCTTTAGACAGAGTTTCACTCTTGTTACCCAGGCTGGAATGCAATGGCACGATCTTAGCCCACCACAACTTCTGCCTCCTGGGTTCAGGCAATTCTCCTGTCTCAACCTCCTGAGTAGCTGGGATTACAGGCACACACCACCATGCCCAGCTAATGTTTTGTATTTTTAGTAGAGACAGGGTTTCACCATGTGGACCAGGACAGTCTCGATCTCTTGACCTCGTGATCCACCCACCTCGGCCTCCCAAAGTGCTGGGATTACAGGATTGAGCCACCGCACCCGGCCTACACGAGGTTCTTAAGAGAATGCTAAATCTAGAAAGGAAAGACTGTTACCAGCCAGCACAAACACACACGTAAGTACATAAACCATTGACACTATAAATGAACCACACAATCAAGTCTGCATAATAACTAGCTAACAACACAAGGACAGGATCAAACCTTAAATGTAAATAGACTGAATGTCCCAATTAAAAAGCGCAGAATGGCTAGCTGGATAAAAAGAAACAAGACCCAACTTGTGTGCTGTCTACAATAGAGCTATCTCACATGCAATGACACCCACAGGCTCAAAGAAAAGGGCTGGAGAATAACCTTCCAAGCTGACAGAAAAAAAAAAAACCGGGGTTGCTATTCTAATTTCAGAAAAAGCAGACATTAAACAGTGATCAAAAATGGCAAATAAGGGCATCACAAAATGATAAAGGGTTAAATTCAACAAAAAGACCTAACTCTCCTATGTATACACACCCAAAACAAGAACACTCAGATTCATGAAGCAAGTTCTCAGATACCTAAGAAGAATCTTAAATAACCACACAGTAATAGTGAAAGACTTCAACACCCCACTGACTGACAGTTTCAGAGTGATTATCAAGGCTGGAAACTAACACAGATATTCAGGATCTGAACTTGACATTTGACTAAATGTGGCTAATATCATCTATAATACTCTCAATCCCAAAACATTCTTCTCATCTGAACATGGCATATACTCTAAAACCGACCACACACTTGGAATAAAACAATCCCCAGCAAATTCAAAAATGGTGAAATCATACCAAACACACTATTGTACCCACTGCACAATAAAAATAGAAAAAAAATATTAAGAGAATTGCTCAAAACCATACAGTTACATGGAAATTAAACAACATGCTCTTGAGTGACCTTTTGGTAACCAATGAAATGAGAGTGGAAACCTTAAATTCTTTGAAACCAATAAGAATAAAAGTACAATCTACCAGAATCTCTGGGACACAGCTGAAGCAGTGTTAAGAGGGAATTTTATAGTGCTAAATGTTCTCATCAAAAAGTTAGATTTCAAATTAAAAACCTATCACCAAACCCAGAGGAACTAGAGAAACAATAGCAAACCAACCCCAACACTGGCAGAAGAGAAAAAATAAGCAAAATTAGAGCTGATCTGAAGGAAACTGAGATGAAAAAGAAAAATCAACAAATCCAGAAGTTGGATTTTTTTGAAAAATAAGAATGAAAGACCACTAACTAGACTAATAAAGGGGAAAAAAAAAGAGAGAGAGAGAGAGAAGATCCAAATAAAGATAATAAGAAACAACAAAGGTGACATTACCACTGACCTCATAGAAATACAAGAAACTCTCAGAGAATACTATGAAAAACTCTATACACCCAAACGTAAAAATCTAGAAGAAATTGCTAAATTCCTGGAAACATACAATGTCCAAGACTGAACCAGGAAGAAATCGAATCTCTGATTCGACCAATAACAAGTTCTGAAATTGAATCAGTAATACAAATCCTAACAAACATAAAAAGCCCAAGACCAGAAGGATTCACAGACAAATTCTATGAGATACATAAAGAAGAGCTGATACAATTTGTACTGAAGCTACTCCAAAATATTGAGGAGAAAGGTCTTCTCCCTAGCTTATTCTATGAGGCCAGTATTATCCTGTTATCAAGACCTGGCAGAGTAACAACAGAAAAAAAGAAAACTTCAGGCCAATATCTTTGATGAACATAGATGCAAAAATCTTTAACAAAATCCTAGAAACTGAGTTCAGGAGCACATTTAAAAGCTAATCTACTGTGATCAAGTAGGTTTTATCCATAGGATGCCAGGATGGTTTAACATATAGATATCAATAAATTTGATTAATCACAAAAACAGAACTAAAAACAAAAACCACAAGATTATCACAATAGATTCAGAAAATACTTTCAATAAAATTCAGCATCTCTTTGCCTTTACAACTCTCGACAAACTAGGCAATGAAGAAATATACCTAAAAATAATAAAAGCCATTTATGACAAACTCATAGCCAACATCATATTGAATGGACAAAAGGAATATTTCCCCTGAGAAATGGAACAAGAAGCATGCCCACTCTCATCATGTTTGTTCAACATAATATGGGAAGCTCTAGCCAGAGCAATAAGTAAGAAAAGGGAACAAAAGGCATCTCCAAATAGGAAGAGAAAAAGTCAAACTAGCTGCTTGCAGGCTTTATAATTCTATACCTAAAAAACTTCAGTGTCTGCCCCAAAGCTCTGAGATCTGATAGATAACCTTAGCAACATTTTGGGATACAAAATCAATGCTCAAAAATCAGTAGAATGGGCCAGGCACAGTGGGTGCCTATAATCCCAGCACATTGGGAGGTCAAGGTGTGCAGACTGCTTGAGTTCATGAATTCAAGACCAGCCTGGGGAACATGGTGAAACCCCATTTCTACTAAAAATGCAAATATAAGTCAGGTATGGTGGTGCACACCTGTAGTCTTAGCTACTCAGGAGGCTGAGGTGGGAGGATCACTTGAGCAGAGAGGTGGAGGTTGCAGTGAGCTTCAATAGCACCACTGCACTCTAGCTTGGGCAATAAAACCAGATATTTCCTCAAAAAAAAAAAAAAGTTACTTAAAAAAATCAGTAGAATTTCTGTACACTAATAATGTTCAAGCTGAGAGCCAAATCAAAAATGCAGTCTCATTTACAGAAGCCCAAAAAATCAACAAAAATACCTAGGAATACATCTAACCAAAAAGGTGAAATATCTCTGCAAGGAGAACTAGAAAACACTATTTGAACAAGTCAGAGATGACACAGACAAACGGAAAAACATTCCATGCTTATGGATTGGAAGAATAAACATTGTTAAAATGGCCATAGTTCTCAAAGCAATTTACAAATTCAGTGCTATCCCTGTCAAACTACCAATGACATTCCTCACAGAATTAGAAAAATCTAGTTTAAAATTCATATGGAACCAAAAAAGAGCTTGAATAACCAAGGCAATCCTAAGCAACAAGAATAAAGCTAGAAGCATTACCTTACCCTACTTCAAACTATATTACTAGTATACAGTAACCAAAATATCATGATTTAGTACAAAAACAGTTACATAGAACAATGAAAAAGAACATAGAGCCCAGAAATAAAGCTGTACACCTACAACCATCTGATCATTGACAACATCAACAAAAACAAGTCATGGGGAAAAGACCCCCTATTCAATTAGTGGTGCTGTGGTAACTGGCTAGCCATATGTAAAAGATTGAAGCTGGATCTCTTCCTTACACTGTAGGCAAAAAATCAATTCAAGATGGATTAAAGACTTATATTTAAAACCTAAAACTATAAAAACCCTGGAGGATAATCTAGAAAATACCATTCTAGACACAGGTCCTGGCAAGATTTTCATGATGAAGACAACAAAAGGAATTGCAACAAAAACAAAAATTGGCAAATGAGACCCAATTAAACCAAAAAGCTTCTGTGCAGAAAAGAAACTATTAAGAGAGTCAACAGACAACCTAAAGAAGGGGAGAAAATATTTGGAAACTATATGTCTGATAAAGGTCAATATCCAGCATCTATAAGGAACTTAAAGGCACAAGCAAGGAACAATCTCATTAAAAAGTGGACAAAGGAGACAAACAGACACTTTTCAAAAGAAGCCATACATGTGGCCAACAAACATGAAAAAAAAAAATACTCTGCATCATTAATCATAACAGAAATGCACTTTGGGAGGCCACGGCAGGCAGATCATGAGGTCAGGAGATTGAGACCATCCTGGCTAACATGGTGAAACCCCATCTCTACTAAAAATACAAAAAAAAAAAAAAAAAAAAAAAAAAAAGCTAGGCATGGTGGCATGCACCTGGAGTCCCAGCTACTCAGGAGGCTGAGGCAGGAGAATTGCTTGAACTCGGGAGGTGGAGGCTGTAGTGAGCCAAGGTCACACGGATGCACTCCAGCCTGGGTGACTGAGTGAGACTCTGTTTCGAAAAAAAAAAAAAAAAGAGAGAAATGCAAATTAAAGCCACAATGAGACACCATCTCACATCAGGCAGAACCACTATTATTAAAATGTCAAAAATTAACACACTGGTGAGTTAGTAGAGAAAAGGGAACACTTACACACTGTTGGTGGGAATGTAAATTAGTTCTACCATTGTAGAAAGTAGTGGGGTGATTTCTCAAAGAACCTGAAACAGAAGTAACAATTGACCCAGTAATCCCATTATTTGGTATATACCCAAAGAAATTGACACACGCATATGAATGTTCATCTCAGCCCTATTCACAATAGCAAAGTCATGGAATCAACGTAAATGCCCATCAACAGTAGACTGGACAAAGAAAATGTGGTATATATACTCATTGAATACTATACAGCCACATAAAAGAATGAGGTTCGGTCCTCAGCAGCAACACTAATGGAGCTAAAAGTCATAATCCTAAGTGAACTAACGCAGAACAGAAAACCAAATAGCACATATTCTTATCTTTAAGTGGAAGCTGAACACTGGGTACATGTGGACACAAAGAAGGAAACAACAGTTACTGTGGTCTATTTGAGAATGGGGGTGGGAGGAGGGAGAGGCCTGATAGACTCCCTATCAGGTACTATGCTTATTATCTGGCTGATGGTATAATCTATACACCAAATCCCCTTGGAATGTAATTTATATAACACTGCATATGTACCCCTGAACCTAAAATAAAAGTTAAGAAAGAGTATTTCCTTTTTAACTAATGTACAGGGAAAGTATTAATTGCAGTTGAAATCAAAATAGACTATCATTAGTTATCCTTCTGGCTGCCACTCCAGATAGTCATTTTTTCTGCTCTTGAAAAGCAGCAGATCCACATATTCCATGCTAGCCAACAAGAGTTGCCCCCACCTTACAAAATACAGAAAGATCGCAGACATCAATGAGTGCAAAACCTATCTGTACATTAACTGGAAATCCTTTCTCCTAATTGAGTTGTTCAAAATATTTTTTGAGTTTTTATATGTTATGATAAATTCTAGTTTTAGTTATAACTAACCATAAAATCTCAGTCACTTAAGTTTATGTTATTAATTCATAGACCTAATTTTTGCCTGACAGAGGCAGGAAGGTGGGGAGGGTACTTTCTGCTTATTAAGTCTTTCAGAATCCCAGTCTGAGAGAGACCCCATCACATTGCAGACAGGTCACTCAGTCACCCTGAATAGGGACATCTAGTCAAGAGACTAGGAATGAGGGAGAACGAGTACTTTGCAGGCCATGTCTGTAAGTGTCTCATTTTTTGACTGGGTGCAAGGTGGGCCGAGAAGTCAATTACACAACTTGGAAAGAGACAAAGATCTCTGCTGGCCATCTGGCCATCTCCATCATAGTCCACTGTATGAGGCTCAATGGCTCCAAGGCACATAGCATGCATTTGTCCATACAAATTCTAGATATCTAAATAATGAAGTAGGTAAAGTGAATGAACTGATGATAAATAAGATCTTTAGTAAAACTGGCATCTAAAATAACTGAAGACAAGAGGCTAATCAGAAGAGTGTGTTGATTATAAAGAGCAAGCAGCTCAGGGAGACTAGAAAATAGGGATCCAAGAGGAAAGTAGTTTTGGATGAGAAGTAGCAGAAATATCTTTGGGACAAAAGTCATATAGAAAAGGGAATGTCTAAGGTGTTACTTTCATAGTCACATAATAAAAGGTGAAAATGCTCATCAGAAATGCATTCAGGACATTTTAAAATCTGCCCCTTTCTAACCCTTACCATTTCTCCACATGCATTTTATCTTGTTTTGTGGCCTCTTTGGATTTCCTCTGTCTGGAGACACATTTCAACAGATCACTACCTGCTGAAACTTTATCAACCCAACAAAGGCTCCTTACATATGCCAGGAAGGATGTTCTTCCTCTTTGGAATTCTGATATGTTTTAAGACCTGATGAATTTTCACATGGTTATTTGTATATTGTTATACAAATCTAGTTTTGTTTTTTTGTTTTTTTGTTTTTTTGTTTTTTTGTTTTTTTGTTTTTTTTTTTTTTTTTTAGAGCCTGGATAGTACTCTGTTGCCCGGGCTGTGGTACCATCACAGCTCATAGCATCCTCAAACTCCTAGGCTGAAGTGAACCTCCAGCCTTAGCCTCATGGGTAGCTAAGACTACAGGCTTATGCACCGTGCCCAGATGAAATCTACTTTCTTTGACTTCTCACATTATTATATATTCTCACATATGGTAAAAAAAAAAAATATTCATTGAGTAAAAAAGTAAAACAGATGTATATGTTAAAGTAATGGTTTCTAAACTTTTTTTTTTTTTTTTTTTAATACTAGAATTACCTGGGGACTACAGATCCTCAGTCAATACAATTGGAATATGCGGCATTTCTAAAAAGCTCCCAGATAATTTGATTTCATGATTTTTGGGAAAACAAAGTGACTAATCCTGTTGTATCTGAGGTTAAATTACATTTCAGACAGAACTATGAGGTCAGTGGTTTTAGTCATGTACACATAAACTGATAGGCATATGGTAGGATTGTAATCTATTTCTTAGAAGAAGTAGTTGAAACTTCTCAAGAAGAGAGCATGTATTCCGTTTTGTGCAGTCTAGTACATAGAAAGTGGTAAAAAAGATGACCATGGGTGAACTACAAAGTAGTAATCATCATAGTAACATCACCTTTAGCGTTCTGATGAGGGTGAGAAAACAAAAGAAATAGTTAAATATTAGAGAAAAAGACATGGCAGCAATATGTGGGTATTGAGAATCATTTTAAATTAAAATTGAAAAAGTCAACAGCTTACAAGAAAGTGAACAAAATCCCTTATTACAATCCCAGGAAAAATATACTTTGAGGATAAAAACTATAGGCACAACTAATAAAGGGGGGAGAAGATATCATTGTCAGGAACAAAGTACATTTTTTGTTTGTTTAAAGTGCAACTAGCTTTTTTAACTTAAATATATTATAGCTTTGAAATTTTGCTCTTTGATGTAGCTTCTTGCACAAGCAGTAAATGCTACCAATCAAATGCCCTAAGCAGTTGCCTCTTAAAAATCATCTTTCCAATCACAGAAAGTCAGGCAGAGTAATGCTAACAGGGAAGCCCTCAAAATAGCCTGCATGTCAAGTATTATCTAATACCAATGCTTCCTCCAAAAACAACTTGTAAGATTACATTTCAAGGAATGTCAAAGCAAATAAAAACACATGTATTTCCAAAATACCGAAAGAAAAAGCCAGCTAGAGACTCATGATAATGATTGCTCAAAGACAATAGTTCGGTCTTAGGATTTTAAAAAAAGATAAAGACCAAATCTGAGTGGCTGTTCGTTTTCAAAGAAAGGATTATGGTGGGTGCAGGGGCTCACACCTGTAATCTCAGCACTTTGGGAAGCGGAGGCGGGTGGATCACGAGGTCAGGAGTTTAAGACCAGCCTGACCAACATGGTGAAACCCCGTCTCTACTAAAAATACAAAAATTAGCCAGGTATAGTGGTGCATGCCTGCAATGCCAGCTGCTCAGGAGGCTGAGGCAGGAGAATCGGTTGAACCCAGGAGGCAGAGGTTGCAGTGAGTTGAGATTGTGCCACTGCACTCCAGTCTGGGTGACAGAGTGAGAATCCGTCTCAAAAAAGAAGGAATGATTTCAGGGGATAACATAAATTGTCCCCTACAATCATAGTTTAGCAGTACAGAATAAAATAATTATATAAAAATCTAACCATAGAAGTATGTTCAGGTTGTATGACTAACACTCTTTCATGATTATCCTTGCTTTAGTTGTTTCCTCATTAGAAAGGTTGGCTGAGGCCCCAGACATTAAGTCCAAAAGAAGAGGGTCAAGAGTGAGGACAGATCAGATTGGTTTCTCCTCAGGGACACTGACCTGGGAAGACCGTATGTGCTCTTACAAGTTTATAATGTGAGCAAACAGAAAGCCATGCCTTGAAAAACCAGATAGTTCTATAAAAGATATTTTAGAACCTGGACTTAAGTTTGAGGAGTAAAGGCACAATGAATAACGTCACAAACTCAGAATGTTACTGGGTTAGTTTCAAGCCTCCATAATTGTGGATGGGAAGGCTGGGATTGCAGTTCCCTGAAGCAATGCTGTGCTGCAGTGGCTGATTCAGCCTGTGAGAGCCACATCTCTTCCAGATCTGTACCACTGCATACAAGGGCTATATTCAAGACATTATTAGAATTAAGACTCCAGAAAAGAACCATTTTTGAGAGGACATACTGTAGGAAAGCAAAGGAGGATAATGATGAAGACCATCTAGGCCTAGATTAGATGTTGTCCTAATGAAAAAAAAAAAATACCTTCAAGATAATATTCTCCAATTCAGGAGGTGAAGATAAATTCAGTTTATATAAATATCACATGCTTTTGGTAGATCCAGAAATGGGTGAATTTTATGTCTATCACTACAGTGTCACCTATAATAAAAAATTCAGAAGAATATGCTAGAAAAACAGATTCTTGGGCCAAATGTTTTTAAAAAGGTACTCAGATGTAGCAAATGCTACCTGTGCCACATGACGCACAGAAAAAAAGGAGGCAATTTAAGAAGTAGATTAAACTGTTTAATCTTCTACTAAACCTACCACTTAACCTGTAAGAGAAGAGCCCGAGGAATGAACACTAGAGGCTGATCTTTCTCCTTTAGAAAAGAATGAGGTAGAAGAAAATATTTCCAATACCCCTGAAGACACAAAAGTTATTTAAGGCCTGAAAAGGGTGAAAAGGGAGACCAGAAAAAAAATCAGGTAGAACATAGGGTCCTCATTATACTGTTACAAATCCCTGCATGTACTAAACCACCTGACTCTCTCCATGCTTCTGAGTGGTGTCCCTCTAATTTGACTACACAGACTGAGAAACTGAGGGAAGGAACATTTAGAAGTTTATTTATTTATTTTTGCTTTATCTTTGGATATAATTTCTCCTTTGTTAGGAATTTCATATTTTTAAAAATTATTTATTGAGTTTGTATTATTGAAGCATATCTCTCATGTGCTATAGTTGTATTAATTCTCTTGAAACATATTGGCATCTGGCTTGGTATAATTTGGGATAAGAAATAAAGTAAATGGGTTTTGGCATAAGGTGCAGAAAGATCCCGGAGCTCACTTTTTCAGTGCCCTCTAGAGTAGAGCCATCCAATAGATGGTTCTCTGAAGGTGCAAATATGTTCCAATCTGTGCTGTTCTAGTATTAACTAGCTATTGAGAACTGGCTATTTCGCACTGAAACGTACCTAGTGTGAAAAAGGAACTATACTTCTATGTAATCTGAGTTTAAACAAACATAAGCGGCTGGTGGCTATTTTATTGGACAATGCAGCCAAAGAATTAAAAACCATACTCTCCACCAGATATACAAAGAAGCAATGCTATTCTCAACATCATGAATAGAGAGCAGGACTTCCTGGGAACCAACTGTCTCTTTCCCATAAGGGCCACATGTAACTCTGGGGAGCCATAGGGTTTGAATGCCATGTCTAAATGTATTAAGGAAAGGAAGAAAGCATGGCTGGGGTGGGGTCTTCCATGCTTAGGAATCTTATTGGTAATAGAACTCCACCAGAGAACACTCTTGCCTTTCTCTTCCCTCCTTACTCATTTGGGCATCTCTGTATTACTCTCAAGAAACTACCTTCCTTTATTGCTTCTTATGTATGGTAAGCACATAACAGTGGACTCTGCTCCACGCAGGAAGCCTGTCTGACTGGCCAGATAAGTTAATTCTAAATATTAGAAAGCATCAAGTATATCGTATTATCCAATCAAGCTTTTATCCTTAATAATGCTGTTATGCAGAACTTCATTTGCCTAATCAGTTGCTTCCAAAACATGAAGGGAACATAAAAACAAAATGTATTGGGGGAGAGGAAAGGGTGACTGGATAAAGAAACAAACAAACAAACAAACAAAATTTATTAATCACCATCCCTCATCAGAACTTCAACACTACTTCTGATTATTTAACAACTTCAAAGTAAAATGCTAAATTTGTATTTGTGGTGGACTCTCTTTTCTCTAAGAGATTAGTACTTTTAAGCATATAATACAAGGTCTGTATGTATCCGTTTCTATTATGGCAGCCATGAACCAGAGGAGTAACTCATATGCCAGTGCTTTGTGCTGAGATTAAAGCCTTTTCTGACCTTTTTGACTTGGTTTGATTCGCTACAATTTGCTTCCACAGCATCTACTACTTCTCCTTTGTGGCACAGCATATATTTATTTGTGTGATTCATTAATGAAGAATTTACAATTCCCATTGGATTATAAATTCTATAAGGAGAAGAGACCATGTGCATTTTAAAATAGTTTTATTTCCAGAGTTAGAAATAATGACTGGCATATATAAGATTATCTATAAATACATAATGCAATATTTCATTTAATGACATAAAAATTGTCTTTAATATGGACAAAGATTATAATACAAAGTTAGTTTTTGGCAGCTTCTTTATGCATAGTCCTCCAAAATTAAGGGGTCTGCAAAATAATTCTTATTTGGTGGTGTGTAATTGTCCCTAGGGATATAAAAATAAAATGGTCATATAATAGGAACTGATAATGATGACTGGAGTAAGACTATGCTTTTTTTTTTTTTTTTTTTTTTCATTCAGTAGGTCAACACCAAGTTTCTCACAATGGCGTTAGTTAGATAATACAAAGTGCACAATAATGGTGCTAACATCACAGCAGCGGGCTCCATTCACTGAGTGTGATTATGTTCACACATTGTATTGAACATTCTCAAAAATGTAATAGCGGCTACCAGTTTATGTAGCTAAGATCTTTACCACTTTGCCATGATAGCTCCCGCGAACTCTCTGTGAGTGGATATTACTAATGGACTAAAGGGGCAGTGATAGTTGATACTCAGTTTCGAGTTTTCATTTTTGCATCACAGGTTCTCCAGGTCTTAGTCAATTTTGTAAACTTGAAATTGTGTGCTTTATGGACCCATGTAGAGCCTGTGTACATATTTTAGATCAAACTGGGATGCAGGGAGCTAAGATAGGATGAAAGAAATGATTCAATTAGAGGAATCTGGGACGATGCCTTATCTGAAGTGATGAGCAGCAACTGGGATAGATTTATTGAATTCAAAAGCACTCATTGGAGATCATCAGAAATTCTTGCAAAGGGACCTGGATTTCTTGCTATTGTATAGAATGAGTACTCAAAGTTATTGTTATTTGGATATTAAAGGAAAACATGATACTGAAAAGAAGATATATCCATAGAATCCAGGGCTCTGAACTAATTATAAAGAGGTGATCTCTATCACCAACTTTCCCAGATTGGGATTCTGAGACTGCTGTGTGAGGACACGGATGCTGGTAATAAAGAATTATAAGGACTATTAGTGACTGTTATGCATCATGAGAGGATTAATGCCAAAATATCAAAAAACTTTTCCTGTCCTAGGATATCATGTTCACTTCTTATAACTCTAAGAAGAAAATTTACAATTAAAGAAGATGCAGAAAGTAACACCTGCAACAGGCGAATGAAATGTGAAAGCAGCCAGATTAAAATGGTATGACTTTGCTAACTTAGAAACAAAAGCTGTAGAAGAGCATCAATATAAAAATGAGTAACTTGAAAATCAATAGGACTTACTGATTAATACAGATTTGCTTAGCAAATCTCAAAGTATCAGGGCAAGGGAATATGAAAAATTATGATTAGTATTTTATTAATACCAATTAAGAATATTCTGAAAAAATATATATGATAAAAATGTGTGAAGTTTATAAAATTAGGTAAAGTTATTAAAGGAAAGCTTCTATATAGCCTATCTTTACAGTTGAAAGCCACAACCTTCAGCAACCATCCTGTAAGGCTTCCGCTGGCAATTGAACACTAGAATTAGAATGGCCTTGATAGATCATCAGTTTATCAAAATATTCCAGAATATTTTGAAAAAAGCAATTTAAACAATAGCTGATATATAATTTTCTGAAACAGAACATTTTTGCTTGTTTTATTTTTTTTACTTTCCAGTACAGGGGTACCTATGCAGAATGTACATATATCACATATATCATGGGAGTTTGTTTTAGAGATTATTTCATCACCCAGGTATTAAGCCTAATGTCCATTACTTATTTTTCCTGATCCTCTCCCTCCTCCCACCCTCCACCCTTTGACAGGTCCCAGTGTGTGTGTTTTCCCTTTGTGTATCCATATTTTCCCATCATTTAGCTCCCACTTAAATTAAGGAAATCCTCAGAAAAAGCTCTCTGTTTAGATGTTATAAAAACAATTGCAAATAGGGGTACTGTTTTTAGTTTTTATAATGCTCTATATTTTAAAAAAGATCTATGTAAGCATGAAGAAACTGAAGTTTTCAGAATTTTAATTTGTCCTTGGGTGCACGACAGAGAAATATCTGACCACTCATCAGAGAATCCTTGTTCTGTCTGGAATTTTAGGAGATTAGTTTGCTTCTTTCTAGAGAATAGAAGTAGCCTCTAAAGAAAACGTGCACCAATAAATTTTTTAACCTGACATTAAGGGAGATACAAAGTTGCTTTGATAGAGGAGACTTTGATCTTAGGCCAGAAAGCTGAGAGAAGAGAACACAGCAATCAGAATCCAGCATAGTCTCAATCTTCATTTAGACCTTTTTAGGAACACCTCTTTGGAGTGAAAATTTTCTCATAAAAAAGGCATACCAATCAACCTTAGGTATTTAGCTTTTAAGCTAAAGTCTTTATCTCTGAGCCACAAAAAGCAATAAATAATGATGCTCATTTCACAAGGGCTCTATTTTCCAAGATCTGAATTTATGTCAACATCACATAGATCGATACTCCTTTGTCAGCTAAGAAGAAAAATAATTCATTTTTCACAACATAGTTTAGATAGTTCAGACTATCTACTTTGATCTTTAGGACAAAATTAGTATGAATAAGGGCAAATATTCTACTTTACAAAAGTAAAAATGTAATCTCTAAGAACTAGAAAATATATAAATAGTTCCCTGTTTTGTAAGATCCATTGCACAAACTGGTTTACTCAAGGGGTCGGTTAGGCTAAGAAATTGGGAATTGAACAAAATGTGATTCTAAGCCTATGCTCTTAATCCGCCATTTAAAAATGTTCTTGTCCCAGGTCTTTGCTATTGTAAACAGTGCTGCAGTGAACATTCGTGTGCATGTGTCCTTATAGTAGAATGATTTATAATCCTTTGGATATATACCCAGTAATGGGATTGCAAGGTCAAATGGGATTTCTATTTTTAGGTCATTGAGGAATCGCCACACGTCTTCCACAATGGTTGAATTAATTTACACTCCAGCAAAGACCTGGAACCAACCCAAATGCCCATCGACAATAGATTGGATAGGGAAAATGTGGTACATACACACCATGGAATATTATGCAGCCATCAAAAATGATGAGTTTGCGTCCTTTGTAGGGACATGGATGAACCTGGAAACCATCATTCTCAGCAAACTGACACAAGAGCAGAAAATCAAACACCACATGTTCTCACTCATAGGCGGGTGTTGAACAATGAGAACACATGGACACAGGGAGGGGAGCACTACACGCTGGGGTCCGTTGGGGGGAAATGGGGGAGGGACGGGGAGGTGGGGAGGTGGGACGAGATAGCATGGTGAGAAATGACAGATACAGGTGAGGGGAAGGAAGGCAGCAAACCACACTGCCATGTGTGTACCTATGCAACAATCTTGCATGTTCTTCACATGTACCCCCAAACATAAATATAATAAAGTTCTTGTCCAATGTAACATGCATTTACTACTAGAATTGGTAATTACAATCGTAAACTAGTGTTCTCATTTTACAGATTGCCTCCCACATCGACCCATTATTAAATAGCACTATGAATAAGGCTACAATTGGCTAGTCACTGAATCCTTTCCCCTTTGCTCCTTCACACACGTAAACAATACTTCCCAGCCTTCTTGCAATTAGGTGACTGAGATCGGCTGACAGAGCAGAGGTAGATGTTACATATGTATATTTGGGGTCTGGCCTAAAACACCCCTCCATACTACCCTCCATGTTCTCCTTCCCTCTCCACTAGCTGAATGAGCAAGATAGCAAGAAGTGCCAATTCATAAGAGGAAAGGCTCCTAGATCCCTGCATGACCATACAGAAAGCCTTCTAGCTACCAGCAATAGCCAGATTAGAATTTATATGAAAAGAAATAAACTTTTACTCCAATAAATGACCAAGATTTAGAAATTCCCAAAGTAGTGTACCATTTTCTACTCCTACTAGCAAAGTATAAGAATTCCATTTGTTCCACATTCTCACCAACATTTAGACTTAATATTAGATACTCCATCCATATGTAGTTGTCATTGTGGCTTTAATTTGCTTTTTCCTCATGACTTAGTTTTCAGCATTTTCATTATGCTTATCACCCATTTGTTACACCTTTGAGAATATTCAAATCTTTTTTCAATTTTTATCTAGGAAAGTTTATTTTTTATTATTAACAGGGATTATTATTATATTCTGGACACAATCTTATGTCAAATATACATTTTTGTCAGAAATACTTTCTCCTAATCTGTAGCTTCCCATTTCATTTTCTTAATGGTATCTTTCAAAAAGCAGAAGTTTTATATATATAGAAACTTTTACCAGTTTTTCATTTACGGTTTGTGCTTTTTAAGTCATATATTAGAAACTATTTGCTGTACAGCATTATAAAAATGGTCTGTTTTCTTTTAAAAGTTTTATATTTTAGCTCTTGCAATTTGGAATATAATGTATCTAGTGAGAATAAAAGCTGGTGTTTGTTCATTTTGTTGCATAGGTTTATCCAGCTGTTCCAAAAATATTTATTGCAAGAATTTCCTCACCATGGATTAAACATAAAATAAAAATCTTCTTTTAAATTCTTTAAGCAACATTTTATAATCTTATCTGTAGAAACTGTGCACATGTTTATTAAAGTTCTCAAAGTATTTTATGTTTGGGGATGTTATTATAATCAATTAATCTAAAATTTATTTTCAGATTGTTTCTTTAGGAATATAGAAACAGATTTGTATAAAATTGGCCTTGTATCCTGTGGTCTTTCTGTATGCACATATTATATTTAATTGTCTTTGTGATTTGTCAAGATTTTCTGCAAGCACATATCTTCTGTCAATAAAGACAGTTTCACTTACTCCTTTTGAATTGTGATGTCTTTTTTTTCTTGTCTTTTTGCATTGATTAGGATTTTCAGTACAATGTTGAATAGAAAGCAGACACAGCCTGTTTCTGGTCCTAGCTAGAAAGTATTCAAAAATTTCACCATTAAAAATGTTTGCTGTAGAATTTTTATATAATATACGTGCACATGAGATTAAATTCTTTTTTATTCCTAGACTTTTGAGAGCTTTTATCATGAGTGTTAAATTTTTCAAGTGCTTTTTCTACCTCCACTGAGGCAATCATAACTTCCTCCTTTCTTCTGCTAATGTTGTACAATACATGATTAATTTTTAAATATTGAACCAATCTTGAATTCCTGGGAAAAACTCCAAATGTTCATAATATAGTATCCGCTTTATATATAATTAAATTGATTTCCAATATTTTAAGAGCTTTTTATCTCCTTTCATGAGGGATAAGGGAATGTACTTTCATCAATCTCTGATTACAGAATCATGATGTCTTTGTAAAATCAGGTGTGCAGTCATTCCTCTTATACTTCATGAAATACAAGATTGTAATTTTTTCTTCCTTAAATGTTTCATGTAATTTACCAGTGAAGCCCTGACAACCTGGAGTTTTCTCTATGAGAATGTTTTGCATGCCAAATGTAGTATGTTTATTAGATACAGGAATGCTCATGTATTTTGTTTTTTCCCATGTCAGTTTTGGTAAGTTGTGATTTTTAAGACAATTCTTTATTTCATCTAAAATTATAGAATTCATTGACCTAAAGTTGGTCATTGTCCATAATATTCCCTATATTCCTCTTAATATCTTTAGCATATTTATCTTCTCTGTCAAACCCAATATTGGTAATTTGTACTTTCCCTTTTCTTTCTTAATTTGTCTTGCTAAGGTGTATCCTTTTGATTGGAATTTTGGGAAAAAAAAATCTAGTCTTTTAATTTTTTTCACTTTTTCTGTTTGATTACATGTTTATTATTTCTTCAGCTTGCTTTGGTTTTAATTTACTCTCCCTTTTGAGCCTTATAATGTGAAAACTTAGTTAACTAATATCAAGTGTGCTGTCTTTTCTACTTTAAGCATTTAAAAATGTTGATTTGTTCCCAAATGTTTTGCCAGCTTCTCTCCACAAATTTTAATATCTTGTTTTAATTTTTGTTTAAAGCATTTTCTAATTTTCTCTGGAATTTCTTCTTTAACCCATGAATTATTGAAACATATAGTAATTAATTTTCAAATATTTGGTAATTTTTCAGATGTGTATTTTAATTTTTCCTAGTTTAAATCTACTAGACAGTAGCCAGATAAAACTGCACTGCAAAGTGTCTATCTTTTGAAACGTATCGAAATCTTTTATGGCCCAGCATGTGATCTATTTTGATGAGTGCCCTTGCCCTAGATAATTGTAGAACTTTGAACTTGAGAGAGATAATATTGGGTATCTGGTGGAAGAAATTTCTAAGTGGCAAAGCATTGAAGAGGAAGAAGAGCAAAAAAGTTTGGAAAATTTGCAGCCTGAGGAGGCAACAGAAAAGAAAACCTCATTTTCTGGGGAGAAATTCAAGCTTGCTTCAGAAATTTGCATAAGTAACTGAAGCCAAATGTCAATCACCAAGACAATGGGGGAAAGTCTAAAGGGCATGTCAGAGACCTTCACAGCAGTCTGTCCCATCACAGGCCTGGAAGCCTAGGAGGGAAAAAATGGTTTTGTGGGCTGGGCCCATGGCACCCCTGCTCTATGCAGCCTTGGAACATGGTGCCCTGTGTCCAAGCTGCTTCAGCTCCAGCTGTGGCTAAAAGATGCCAATGTACAGCTCAGGGCATTGCTTCAGAGGATGCAAGCCCCAATCCTTGGTGGCTTATATGTGCTGTTGCACCTGTGGGTACAAAGAAGTCAAGAATTAAGATTTGGGAACTTCTACCTAGATTTCAGAGAATATATGAAAATGCCTGCATATCTAGGCAGAGGTCTGCTGCAGGGGTAGAACCTTCATGGAGAATCTCTGCTAGGGCATGGAGAACCCTTGTGGAAGGGAAATGTGGGTTTGGAGCCCCCATATAGAGTCCTTGCTAGAGCACTACTTGGTGGAGCTGTGAGAAAAGGGCCACCATCCTCCAGACCCCAAAATGGTAGATCTATTGATAGCTTGCACCCTGCGCCTAGGAGAGCCACAGACACAAAATGCCAGCCTGTGAAAGCAGCCAGCTGGTGAGCTGCACCTACAGGGGTGGAGTTGCCAAAGGCCATGGGAGGCCATCTCTTGCATCTGCATGATCTGGATGTGAAACACAGAATCAAAGGAGATCATTTTAGAACTTTAAGGTTTAATGACTGCCCTAGTAGACATCGGACTTGCATGGAGCCTGTAGCCCCTTTGTTTTGGCGAATTTCTTCCATTTGGAATGGATGTATTTACTTAGTGCCTGTAACCCCACTGCATCTAGGAAGTAACTAACTTGCTTTAGATTTTACAGGCTCATAGGTGGAAGGGACTTACCTTGTCTCAGATGAGACTTTGGACTTGAGCTTTTGGGTTAATGCTTGAATGAGATAAGACTTTGGGAGACTGTTGGTAAGGCATGATTGTGTTTCGAAATATGAGGACATGAGATTTGGGAGAGGCTAGGGGTGGAATTATATGGTTTGGCTGTGTTCCCACCCAAATCTTATATTGAATTGTAGTTCCTGAAATCTGTATGTGTCATGGGAGGGAAATGGTGAGAGATAATTGAATCATGGGGTGGTTACTCCCATGCTGTTCTTGGGACACTGAGTTCTCACAAGGTCTGATAGTTTTATATGGGGCTTTTCCCCCTTTGCTCAGCACTTCTTCTTGCTGCTCCCATGAGAAGAAGGATGTGTTTGATTCTCCTTCCACCATGATTATAAGTTTCCTGAGTCCTCCCCAGCCATGCTGAACTGTGAGTCAATAAAACTTCTTTCATTTATAAATTACCCAATCTCAGTTATCTTTATTAGCAGCATGAGAACAGACTAATTCATGACTCTAAAGATTACAATTTGCACCCTTAATTTAGAACAGTCTACTTCTATTGTTATTAGGTGCTATTGCTGTCATATGTTATAAACACTATAGATAACACTATTTCTATTCTGAACAGTTTTCAGTTGAAAAATAATAAAACCATATAATATAGGCTTTTAAATTTATCAAGAGAGATTTATCTTTTTTTGTGTACTTCATTATTTCCCATCAATACAACCATTATTTTCTTCAGCTAGCAGAACCTACTTTAGCTTTTCTTGTGTGCAATTCTGCAGACAAAGAATTCCCTCAAATTGGATAATGTTCCTATTTTACTATGTTTTGTTGCATACATTCATTAAATATAAAATTCTGATTGATGGCTTTTGTTTTCTTTGCGAAACGTTAAAGATATGGTTCTATTGTTTTCTGGCTGTTATTATCTTTCGACAATAGTTGTCCTCTAGGTAATGTGCATTTTTTCCCCTGGCTGCTCTCAATATTTTGTCTTCATCTTTTAAATATTGTACTATTAGTCCCACATAAATCTCATCCTATCTTTGCATAGAATATCTCCGTCCCAAATTCAGTCTTTGCTCCATCTCCTCAATTAGATCTCTACTCTCTGCTTAATAGCTCTTCTTTTGCTCCAAGTTAGAAAACTTAAAACAATGTGAGATGAGCCTAATTTTTTCCATTTAACTGTGTGAATTCATGCACTGCCTGTTGCCCAGCAACTGTAGGCAGTCACTATGGTTTGTCCAGTTTTGTAGTTTTGTACAGCGGAAGGATAGATTGGAAAGCAGTTATTTTTTCAAGGATGGAAGAAATTTTCTACCACAGGCATCTTAATGACTAATGTTCTACAAAGTTCCAGTGTAGTACTTTCATTAAAATTTTGTATTTCATAGAAAAATTTAATGAAAGTACTACATTGGAACTTTGTAGAACATTAGTCATATTTAAAATATATGTTAGTTAAGCATCTTTATCTATTATATGTGAAAGTATAAAATTAGTTCTTAAAAACTTCAGTAACATTTCCTTGGGACTGATTCCCATAAAAATTAATAAATAGGACAATATTTGATTCTCAAAAATACTGAAAAACTACTCTCCTCAAATCTGTCTTGAGAAAAAACGATTCTCTCTATATGTACACACATAAAGTGCATGTGCACACACACACACATATAAAGATATACAAAGATATATATTTACACACATACACTATGTATAAATATATATCCAAACTATTTCCACAACAGTTGTATCAATGTTATGGTAAATATTATGACAATGTATTAACCTTAGAAGTAGTAAAATAATGAGTTGATAAATGGCAAAAATATATATATATTCTTCTGGTTTCTCTGTCCTCTGGTAGCCACCTTCTGCCTGTGGTTACTCGGGATTCTTACCCGCCACCTGACCGCAAAATCCTTAAGTATCCTTAGGAAAAAGGCACCAGCACTCTGCATTGTCATTTCACCATTACCAATTTTACCACTAGCATTGTCAGCCTTTTAATTATGATAAAGGTGAGAATAATTTTACTATGACTTTCAGAGGCTTTTGCTTTAGCTCTTTAGTTTCATTCAAAGACTCAAAATATAATGAATTATAAATCAGCTGTGTGTTCTCTGATTTTGTTACTTTTGTGCCGAGGGGCACCAAAATACTGCTGGTTTCTTTTTCCCAGGAGTGATGCTTTGCTTAGGTGAGTATCTAATCCTCATGCCACAGCCCATATAGGCAAATGCCCTAGGGAAACAAACAGCTGCTGATCCTCAGCAACTTCTGAAATGTTTTTGTCTGTCTGAACTTTGAGTGCATTTAGTACTGCTTGACTCCTCAGCTTTCTGTTATCTTTAACAATATGATTTTGCAATTTATTCAGCTTTTCTAGTTTGATCAGCAGTTCTTTTGGCCTCACATTATTCACTACATTCTACTTTGATGCATAAGTACAGTTTTGCCTTTTTTGAATTTTCTATAAGTAGCATTACAAAGTATGTATTTTTTTCTTCCTGGCTAATTTTTCTCAATATTGTGCTTTTTATATATTCATCTTTTTTTGTGTGTGTTCATACTCATGACTGTAATTAGTCCACTGTATGATTACACCAAAATTTATTTATGTATTCTACTGTTGGTGAGTATTTGAGAAATTTTCACTTTTTCACTATAATGAATAGTGCTACTTTGACCAGGTTTATAAATGTATTTTCACAAATAAGTAAGCACATTTGTTAAATGTATAGAGTAGTAAAATTCTTGGATTATGGGGCACACACATATGCTTATCTTCAGTAGCTCCTGTCATACAAGATTCCAAAATGTTAGTTTCTATTTGTATTTCTACCAGTAGCATATGAGACTTTCCGTTTGCATGCATTTAATTGGCTATATTTTTTCTCTGAACTTTTTCCATTTCTTTATGAGAGAAATGTTTCCTATTGTTTGAGATAAATCATTTATGTAATAAAGGTATTAATTCTGCCAGGTTTGCAGCAAGTGTATTTCTATATATTTGGTTCTTTGTGTTTTAACTCCAGCTATAGGAAACATAATGTGAAATGACTTTGAATTACTCATACTTTAAATTATTCACATCTCTGCTTCAGTTCATTAGAGTAAATAATTCTTGACTTCATCACAACAATGAATGCTTTATCAACAGATAGGCTTTAAGACTGGGATTTATAAAGCAAATTAGGAACGATGTAGATTCATTCAGACTCTTTGAGGAGATAGAATTAGAAAACTGTAAACAGCTTAGAAAAAAGAGGGAGGTTGGGGGGAGAAAAAGGATATCTGTATCAGTGGTGCTTCAAGCTGTATAACCAGAATAAGAAGAAACTATAGTGAATAGCATGATGAGGCTTTTTGTTTGTTTTGGGGGCCTGGTTTTAGGTGTGTTTTTCTGCATCACATTGGCTCCCATAAAAAGCCACATCTGAATGTTTGTGGCCACCCTGTATCTCTAGCATGCCCACATAGAACAGGCCTTTTTACCTGATACTTTATTAGCCAGGTCACATCCCATTACTCTAGTTGTGACTAACGTGAGGTGAGAAATGATGCTGAGCCCCAGCTCTCCTAGCCTCACTAAAGCTATTAGAGTAACAAAGTAAAGCCAACCAGCAATGCAAATTATATTTATCTTGACATTCATTAAAACCAATTTTTAGTCTAATATGTTCCCAAAACCAAATAATTTTCTCAAAAAAGTTCAATATAGAATCAAAGCTACATCTGTTAATAATAAAAACTTCAAATTTATACAGAAGTGATTATGATCTCCAATACTTCCAAGGAGGTTCATAAATCCACAAGATGTTTCATAATGTTTAATCTTTTCCTCACCTAAGATTTACTTTAAGCAAATGCTTTATTGGCGAAACACAGCCTAAAAGCATCAAAGTTATAAATAAATTAAATCAATAAACAGCATTACACTTAAACATAAACAAAACTCTGTCTAAATTATTGGTTTGCTTTTAATTTCATTGACTTTTTCAAAATTATCCTAAAACAACAATATTTCCCAGTAGTAGTCATCTTCTCCTACCAGTATATTGGCACTAGCTTCAGTCATTGCATAGAAAGCCTGTAGCATTTTGGCATACTGCCATCAGCAAGACACCATGGCTTAACCTCCATTAATGAGTCCACCCTCTACACATCTGAAACAAGTAGAGAACATGAAAAAAAGAACAATCATTTCAAAAAAAGCTGAAGTAGGTGACTATCTGGAATTGTGTGGTCTGTGCCTTATTTGGCCCAGGAAATGAGAGAGTTATTTGCAAATGAAAAGAAAAAAACTTCAGTCAAAGCATGTGTTATGCATATCTAATTTAATTATTTTATGAGTCTTTAAAGGAACTTGAAATCACAGCACAACCACCTTATTTCTACCTTCCAACTTACTTTGTGTGTGTGTGTGTGTGTATATATATATATATATATATATATATATATATATATACATATGTAAACTTTTCTTGGGAGAGTTCATCAGGGGAATAAGTCCATATCAAAAATGCAAACCCAAACAACACATGATCACAACTCAGATCTACCAACCCCTACCCATAATTCCTATTATAAGTAATGTAGGAGATCAGTGAGAGTGGAGGGAGAAGCTTCAGGGAAGGGAGCAGGTTTTCTGCAATGTCAGAAAGCTCTGCATAGCTTCAGGGGAGAATAAGCAGAAGAGAGCTGTTCTCTTACCCTGAGGCAGAGGGTAAGGAGTAGGTACAAGGAAGTACAGGAGAATTTATCTAAATAGTCTTGTTTATTTATGTTGTGGGAAACTGACCTTTGATCATCAGTGAGACTGCTCCCTGTAAGGGGAAAGAATAATGTTAATTTCCCACAGATTGTGTTGGCTCCAGGCTTTTGGCATTATGTCTGTAGTGAATAAAAGCTTCTGCTGTTTGAGACCTCACTATTCGGCCACTAAGTGCCAGGCTGTCCCTATGTCTGAGTACTCCTTTCATCTGTTGCTCTGCCAGGGTCTGTCTGGCAGGGTAAGAGTCATTTACCACAAAGTACTGTGATGGAAATAAATTGAAATAATTAGAGCTACCTTAAAAGTTGAAGATGACTGTGATATTGTGAGACAGTCAACTGTCATTACAAAGAATCTACCTATTTAAAAAGTATTAAAAAGGAGTTACTTTAGGCCAGGTGTGGTGGCTCACACTTGTAATCCTAGCTCTTTGGGAGGCAAAGGCAGGAGGATTGCTTGAGTCTAGGAGTTTGAGATCAGCCTAAGCAACATGGAAAAATCCCATCTTTACAAAAAACACACAAAAAATTAGCTAGGTGTGGTGGCATGTGCCTGTGGTCACACCTACTCCAGAGTTTGAAATTGGAAGACTGGTTGAGCCCAGGATGTGGGGGTTGCAGTGAGCCAAGATTTCAACACCCCTCCAACCTGGGTGACAGAGGGAGATCTTGTCTCAAAAGAAAAAAAAATAAATAAATAAATAAAATGTGTCTTATTCTTATACTGGCCATTAAAAATAATTAATTGATTTAAAAAATTAAAAAGAATTATTTTGAAATACTATGGTATAGCTTAATTAGAAGATACTCTTTACAATGTATTCTTTGAATACTGGAAGATACAATTATGAGTCAGTATTGTCAAATAGAAATGTAATCTGTGTGATTCTGTAAATATTTGCTGTCTGAGTTTAAGAGTGGAATGCAATTTTCCAAAATGTAGAAAGCATTCTGAAAAGTTATTTGGAAACACTTCTCCCTGTAGGACTGGTTATCAGGACCTTTGTAGTTGAGTAAAGCAGAAAACACACATTCATTCCTGTGATCTGCCTTGGATCTGCAAAGATAAAGAAAAAATACTCCATAAAAACCATTTATTCTATCTAGGGAGCTGAAACTGAGTTTTAATGCCACTGGGGAACTGCTCTGGTTGTTTACTTGACTTATCATGAAGCAAATAATCCAGCACTCAGAGAAAAAAAAAATATGTAATTAAGGCCTTAAACATGCAAAATAATAATAACCAAATATCTGAAAACAAGGAGTTATTGTTAGCATATCCCATTTGATTAGAAGGAATTTTAACAAGAAACTCACAAAGGCACAAAATAAGTCAAAACAAAATTTAGAATAGATTAAAATTGTGTTTATCTAAATGTATATAAAAACTATACTATGTCTTATTGGACAGACTCATTGAGGCAATTAAGATTTTATTGTGTGACTCAAGTTATAAGATAATTTTGCTTTTTCTTGTGATTATATTTAGAAACTTTTTTGTCTAAGACATACTGAATAGGAATAAGAATTGCTTTTATCAAGAAATTGAATATGTGATTATTAGACATAACATGAAACTAGAGTTATCAATCCTGAGGATGTCGTCACTCATCAACCCACAGGAGTCATTATTGCTCAAAGGTACCAATTACTAATTTAGCAATCCTCCAGGTATCCTTCCCTTTAACCAATAGAAAACATCAGAACTCCCAGACTATTAAGAAATTATTTAAACTCTATTCCATCTAAAAAGAGTAATCTATAAAGTCCCTCCCTCCATTTACTTATTTGTTCCTAACTCACTCTTGCAATCTGACCAAAACCCTATCACTGTCACTCCATAAAACAACCATCACTGAAAACGTGAGAGCCTAAGGCCAAATACCCTGCCTGGTCCCAGGCTTCCCCCATTTGCCTCTCTGGAGCCTTAGAAATGTAAGAGAAATAGAGAGGACCCTAACAACATACCAAATAAATCCAGGAGCTCCATTTTCCTCCACAACAACCTCTAAACATTTTGCCAATTCTGAGTCAAACTAATGGCTAGGACTACCACAAGCTAGGGAGGCTAATGAGCTTTTCTCTCCAGAGGGCAGAGCTTGGCAAAATTCTGAGGAACTTCACTTAAGCCCAATAAACTGCTTTTGAGAAT
Source organism: Saimiri boliviensis (assembly GCF_048565385.1). Lineage (NCBI taxonomy): Eukaryota > Metazoa > Chordata > Mammalia > Primates > Cebidae > Saimiri > Saimiri boliviensis. Next base: position 146,711,529 of record NC_133451.1, on the reverse strand, counting down.
AAACTTGGCACTTAAAACCTATGTATTCCCAAGAAGGCTGACTGCTGGGTCTCCCGAACATCTATCAGATAGAGTACCTCCATCAGATAGAGTACCTCCATCCTGTAAGGCCAAGATATTACAAGAAACTTGAAAATTGAGAAGCTTTATCAGGAGGTATTGTAATTGTAGATTCTAGCCTGTGAATTATTTCTCTACTCCTTTGAGATGTAAGTGTCTCTTAGCTTCTTGCCAGTTTTATAACTTAGGAATGCACTTCTCTAGAACCTGGGAGTCATTCCTCTAAAATGTAAGCATCAGGAAAAGTAGTGTCTTCTTTATAAAGGCTGAATAACATCCCACGTTATGTATATACACCATTTTCTTTATCCGCTCACTCATGGAGGATATTTAGGTTATTTCCACATCTTGGCTATTGTGATTAATGTTGTAGTGACCGCGAGACTGCTAATGTCTCTTTAAGATCATTAGAAGAGAAGGATATTCTGTCATATGCAACAACATAGATGGATCTTGAGGACATTATACTAAGTTAGATAAGCCAGGCACAAACGGACTAATACTGCATGATTCCACCTATATGTCCTACTTAAAGTAGTCAAACTCACAGAAGTAGAAAGTAGAATGGTAGTTGCCTGGGGCTTCAGTAAGGAAGAGATAGGGAGTTGTTCTATGAATATAAAGTTTCAGTTATACAAGATAAAAAGTGGTAGAAATCTGCCATACAACATCGTGCTAATGGTTAACAATACCGTATTGTGAAATTAAAAGTTTGTTAAAAGGGTAGATCTAATGTTATATATGTTTACCACAATAAAAAATACTAACAGTAAAAAGATAGTACCCCAATCTCCCAGTCTCTGTAGAAGGGTACATGCTTAACTTCCATAAGCATCAATTAGCAAAACAGATTTCCTAATCACATTTACCACCTCTACTAATGTCCCCTAGGTCATCAGGTGACTGACAGTTCTTGACTCCTATATAACAGGCCTATAAATATAGAAACCAGTGTCTTTAACCCTTTGTGGAATATCCTAATAACAAGAGCTGAGCCAACAAAGAAAACTCAAAATCCATTTAACTGATTAGCATCCAGAGATAACAGAAAAATTAGAAAGAACAATCTGTCCAGAGAAGTAGAATTTCTGGAAAAGACAAATGGAAATCTTAATAAAATCCCACTTGATTTCCAAACTAAAGACTTTACTAAATGAAGGGAAGAAGTGAATTATCACTGCCAGAAACAAAAACAGTGTCTTAGAAGATCAAGAGTAATAAAATCCAGAACAAAAAGCAATTAAGATGAAAACATGAGGAAAAAAATAAAAGATCTGAAAAATAAATACAATGGATCTAATATCCAAATAAGAGGAATTTTTAAGAGAGAAAAAGAACAAATGAAGGCAAAGTGACAAATAATAATAGTAGAAGAGAATTTTCCTGAGATGAAGAAAAAAAATCTAAATAAACAATTGAAATGGTTCACTGAAGTCCCAGACTTCAATGATAAAATACATATATATATATATTCCTAGGCATGTACAATTAAAACTCCAGAAGTTGGGAAACAAAGAAAATACTATATGAGCTTAAAAATACAACAAATTACCGAAGAAAAAAGAAAACCAGACCATGAAATGGAGCAGGAATCCCTTTCAGAAGCTTGTGCACCCCAACACCAAGTCCTCCTCCACAACCACCTCCAAGCATGGAAGTCAAGGAAAATCTCCAGTTCCTTCAAGCGAAGTTCTAGGCACCCAGCTAACTCTGAGAAGTAAATATATGATTTGACAAGCAAGAAGGTAAAACAACAGCTTAAAACAGTAGCCAAGGAAGTTAGATTTGTGGGATGTCTGGTTTCTTAAAAAACTAAAGATAACGTCTTAACATTTGTCCCTGAGATGTTTTTCAGAAACCCAAGGCCCCCCACCAAACAGATAACCTGGTGCCTAAGCCTCAGATAAGGGAAACTGAGAATTGAACTCTGACCACTGTTTTTTGTTCTAAATTTCTTCCTGAGGCACCTGGAGGAGGTCATACCCTGGACCCAGAGCTAACATTCTTTTCTGCTGAACCAAAATTTTTAAGCACTTCTCTTCCTTCACCTTGAAAGTCAGAAAATGTTTGAGTCTACTTATAAACTATAATCCCCTGCTTCAAGATGTCTCACACTTTTGGGCCAAAACCAACGTGTAAACTCCATGTATTATTGTTTATGATTTTGTCTGTAACTTCTATTTCCCTGAATTTAACCTCTGCCTTTATTTTTGATTTATTTTTCTTTTGAGTTTTGCTCTTGTTACCCAGGCTGGAATGCAATGACGCAATCTTGGCTCACTGCAACCTCCACCTCCCAGGTTCAAGAGATTCTCCTCCCTCAACCTCCTGAGTAGTTGGGATTACAGGTGAGCACCTAGCTAAGTTTTGTAGTTTTAGTAGAGATGGGGTTTCACCATATTGGCCAGGCTGGTCTCAAACTTCCAACCTCAGGTGATCCACCTGCCTCTTCCTCATGAAGTGTTGGGATTACAGGTGTGAGCCACCTGTAATGCCCGGCTACCCAAGCCTTTAAAAACCCTTACTTTCAAGCCATCAGGAAGGTCAGAACATAAGTGTTAGTTGTCCAATTCTCCTAGCTCCAAACACTGAAAATAAACACCCTCTTTTCTCCTACTGCAAAACTCAACATAGATATCTGACCTTACTGTGCTATGCCAAGAGGAACCCAAGTTTGGTTTGATAACAGCTGAGATTTTTTTCATATGAAGTTTGGAAGCTATAAGACAGTGGAATAAAATTTAGAATGAATTGAGAGACAAGCCTGGCAATATTAGAATTATTTTACCAGCCAAGATATCCATAACCCATTAGAGTGAAATAACAATATTTATGTAAATGAAATAATATATAGAGTATCACACATATACTGTGTATAAAGGAAATATTTGTAAAAATACTCTAACAGAATAACCAAATCAGAAATCTCAAAATGAGGAAAGATGAGTCAAGCTAATACTTCTGAATGGGCTGAAATAGTTGGGTGAAATATACTAGATCAAGAATGCTAGGACAGTAAAAAGTAAGAGTTAATGAAAGGGTATAATAGGGCAGTCTGAAGCAAGATAAATATTTTATAAAAAGCCTTTATCTTCTTTAGCAATAATAAACTTACAAATAAAATGAGAAAAATATAATAATTATAGTACTTATAAGCATTACAAAATACTGAGAATAAAAATGAAATGAGACATATGATACACAGAAGAAAACCATACAATTGTAAGTTATTAAACAATAACTAAACCACATAGTAAGGTCTTTAGGTGGGAAGCCATAGTATAGTAATAATAACTTTTCCCTAAATTAGCACATACCTTTAACAGAATTGCAATTAGAATCCCATATAGAATAATATAATCTGGGATTTACAAGAAGAATAGGTGCCTAATTATAGCCAATAAAATCATGTAATAGAAGACCAATAAGGAAGTAGTTAAAACTTATAATAAAGACACTACATTATTACCAAATCAATATTCACTGATACAGAAATAAACAGATCAATGGAATGAGAAAATTCCTAGAAATAGATCTTGCTACTTATGATCAGTAGAGAAAGAACAGATTATTAAATAAATATGCTGGCACAACTAGGTATCTAAAAAAAATTATTTCCATCCCTTACCATATGCAAAAAATCAAATTCCATCTTCATTATAAACTTAATTATAAACAATACAAAAACATTAGGAGACAGCACCTATGATAACAGAAAGAAAAATCTAGACAAAATTGGAATCTCATAAGTTATATATCTATTTGATTACATGATACTTTCTGAGGCAGACAAGTCAATAGACAAATGATAGATTTAGAAAAATAAGTTTGCCAAGCAAATGGTAGATCAATGGTTAATTATCCACAATACAAAAAAGACTTTTAAAATTAATAAGAAGACAACTCAACAGAAATAGGGGCAAAGGACTATGAAAGAACAAAAGGGAAATTCAAATAAAACACAGTGAAATATCACTTTATACCTATCAGGCTTCCAAAACTTATAAAAGCTCTAACATCAAATAATGGGATGAATGAAGAAAAAAAAAAAGAAACTCTAATACATTTCTAGGAGTGTGAAGTGTTAACATGATTTTTTTTTTTTTTTTAGAAAGCCATCTAGCAACATCTGTTAGAATTATAAATAAATACCCTTTTCTATATGCCCCATAGAATAAAAGTCCTAGTGCATTAATAGTTATGCAGGGGGTGATTATTGTTCTTCTGTTCATTTTGACCAAAAATAAACACAAAGATGAAACCTTTTTTAGTGAGTGCTCATATACAGAAAAATGGCTGAACGAGTGATGATATACTACACAATGGGAGATTATTCAGCCATTAAAGAGAACGAATGAGAGCTTCACCAGTTGATCCAGAGGTATTTTCATACTATATTGTTGATCAGAAAAGATACAGAAAAATGTGTAAAACATCACCTATATGTGCAATGTAAATGTTTACAAATCACCTAAACATATTTATGTATGAATAGTATATGAAATGAAGAGAAATATGGAAGGATAAACATTAGGACATCACAAGCAAGTATGACCATGTTTGTGGATATGATTCGATAAGGAGATTTGTGTTAAAGATGGAGTGCAGGTAGAAATCAGGCAAAAAATAAATAGGAAAAGACCTTATTAAAAAATCGATACTCAGAAGTCTGAGGTAGGAGTTTGAGATCAGCCTGGCCAACACAGTGAGACCCAATGTCTACCAAAATAATTTTTTTTTTTAATTAGCTAGGTGTAGTGGTGTGCCTGTAGTCCCAGCTACTCAGGGGGCTGAGGCAAGAGGATCACTCAAGCCCAAGAATTCAAGGTTGCAGTGAGCCATGATTATGTCACTGAACTCTAGTCTGGATAACAGAATGAGACTCTGTCTATTTTAAAAAAAGAAAAAAGAAAATTGTGCAGATATGCAAAATTACATATGTGAATATAATTACATATGTGTTTTTATCATTAAAAATGGTGATGACTGTTGTTTCAAAGCTTTTTCCTCAGTGACTAGGAAAATTTCTCTGGCTCTGTTTAGGAGGTGACAGGTAGGCAGTGGGGCCACAGACATTGTTGCTGGATACCTGGGGTTCAGATCCCAGCTCTGTCAACAACTAGAGGTGAGACTCCTGTTGTATTTTTCACTTTTTCAGGCTCAAAATGTCCTCATTCATGAACTAAGATTGTGAAAATAAAATGCAACAATGTAATTAAACTGTTTAGCACACTGCCTGCCACATAGTAAAAGCTCAATAAATATTTTATTGTCATTCTTATTATAGTTATTATGAATTGGCCAGATCTGGGTCCTGGTTAGAGGAGATGGAAAGGTGGAGACCGAGATGATTTTGAGGTTCAGGTTTAAGTAACTGGAAATCATGTTGCTATATTTAAATCCTCCTTCTTAGGTTTTGATTGAGTATCCAAGAAAGCTAAGATCATTAGCATGGCATTCAAGATCTTCAAAATATGTCTTTCATCTAAATTTAAAAAATTTTTCTATGCCCAGATATTGTATTTGTTTTCCAAACAATTCCTGCAACACCTACTCAAAAGAGTTGCTATTAGTGAAGGGATTGAGTCCTTTCGTTTTTCAGCCACTACATGCCAGGCTCTGTTATGTATATTAACACTGAAATGTATGTTCTATTTTTCCCATTTTGATAATAAAAGAAATTAATATTATTATAGTTTAATGAGTGTTGAAGTTTGTTTTAATGTTAGGTATGGCTAGTTCCAAACCCCAGATATTTTCTGATAAATCTGGCTGCCATCAATATATATAAGTGTCCTATAAACAATAAATATTCTACAAATTTAAATGTTGTGGGATATTTAATGGGAAATTTCCTTTGCTGTAAGAGTCTTGGAAGAGGTCCTAAAATTGAGGACAGCAAGTGATAAATGTTCACACATTCTGTAGAGAGGTGCCAGGCAATCCTAGCCAGACCTGCTGAGATAAATCTAAACATGTGCTTGTATCCTTTCTTCCTCACCTATCACCAGCTATATAATGAATATAAAGTTGATTAGGTAGCGGGGTTTTCTAGAAAACTGATTAGCCTAGAAGAAAGAAGGGTTGGGTTTTTCACCTCCTCACTTTCAGACAATGCTCAAGAAGCAACTTGTTAGAGAAAAACCAGCAACTAGGCATCAGAAGCACATGGCATGGTGCCAGCTTACAAGCACACCAGACAGGGAGAACTTGTCTCATTATTTCTGTTTCCTAGTTCCATCCTGGAATATGAGGGAAAAGACACACAAGAGCAAAGTGGAGGAAGAGTGAAAAAAGACAAGGTCCTTCCTTTCCTGCTGTGGTTCTGGGAAATTCTTGTGTCAGAACTGAGCTAGAAAGGTGGGGAAATGCCTTAAACTGGTTTAGAGGTGAAAGTTATAATATATGATTGTAGTGTACTTTTAATATTTGAAAATCACAATCCTAACAGCCAATGACTGCTCTAATATGCAGTGGAAAAGCTCTGTGATCTTTCTGAGACATTCTCCAGGGGCAGAGAAGAAATCCAACAAAGTCTGTTGGAAGAGAGTGGTTGGGGAAAAGATAAGACTATTTCATGACTATCCCTTATTGACTAGCAACCTTCTCCCATCTGCTGTGGCTGACATTGTTCACATACATTGTTCTCTTTTGAAATCATTCCCAACATTCTAGTCTCACCTTCCATGACCCTGCTTCCATAATGTCTTTGATCATGTATCCAGATGAATTCATATTTTCTTCTGTGCTCTGATAGCCCTTAAAGCCCATCAGTCATACAGTATTATAGCCACGAGGATAGTCAGACTCCTCTGAAACAGTGAGATCCTTCAGGATGGGCATGATGTCTTACTCTTCTTTTATTTCCAGAGTTTAGCACAGTATTCTGCTCAAGCTAAATACTTAGTACTAGCTGATAAAATTTCCATGGAATAAATTGATTGTTGAAATCAGTCAGAGACTCCAGGACTTTGTTATATCTGCTGTGCCCCAAGGCCTCTGATGGATAAATCCAGAAAACTTCTCCTGGACAGGGGACCACTATTTCTGCTTTCTTGTGATTTAACAGGTAAGAAGCAAGATAACTCTGATTTAGATAAATAATCAGGAAAGTTGAGACCTAGGTGTCATCTGTGAATGAAACAAACTAGATAAATTTCCTACAATGTGTCAGGCCTTGGGAATGAAAGATAAGAGAGACACAGCATCTACCTAATTCCTTTAAACAATTTGCAGCTGTTTAAAATGAATCTCAGTTTGGGAAATGCATGATCATCACTTGCTCAGAGTATCAGCAGCTTGAACTTGGAGTTGGTGGAACTCTGGATGTGAGTTGCTAGCTCTAGAAGATAAAGATATAGAAACTGAGGTAGGAATGGTCTGAGGGAAATAAAGCAGGCCTTGGTTCCAACACCAGACCCCTCCACAGACGTTCTTTGCTGAGACTATGTGATGGTCCCATTAAGTCTCAACCTAACCACTGACTTAATGACACATCCAGATTCATTCTAAGTATCTAAGTATTATCATTAGCTAGATTAAACTTCAGGCAGGTTTTTACAGATTATAGGCCCCTGACCACCCTTTTCTTAGAGCATTACAACCTTGCAAAATTTGAAGTTGTAAATCCTTTTGCTACCAGTTTGAGACATAAATCTTCAGTCTCTTGCCAGTTTTACAACCAAAGAATGCCCTTCTCAAGGACCTAGGGGCCATCTTTTTGGCACGGAAGCATCAAGCAATGAGGGTAGGCGCCTAAATTGCATGAGCTCCAATTAGTAATAAACACAGCGGGCCTGATCACATTGACCAACCTTGTCTCTACAATCCTCCAGCATGTTTCTACTAGCTAGTCCGGTGTTTAAAACTCTACTGCCCTTGTTTCAGAAGAGCTAAACTTAATCACTCTCCCCTATTGCAATAGTCATTTTTTCTTTAGATGGAGTCTTGCTCTGTCATCAAGGCTAGAGTGCAGTGGCACAATTGGCTCCCTGCAACCTCTGCCTCTCAGATTCAACTGATTCTCCTGCCTCAGCCTCCTGAGGTAGCTGAGACTACAGGTGCATGCCACCACGCCCTGCTAATTTTTATATGTTTTTAGTACAGATGGGGTTTCACCATGTTGGCCAGGCTGGTCTTGAACCCCTGACCTTGAGTAATCTGCTCCCTTCGGCCTCTCAAAGTGCTGGGTTTACAGGCATGAGCCACCACTCCTGGCCTGCAATAGTCTTGGTAAAATGTTTTCCTTGCCTGTTTAACTCCACTCAGTGCAATTTTTCTTTGACAACACTTTATAGTGTTTTAACCATGGCATAGTGGTGTAATCGTTGGGATTACTCAAAATTATCCAATAGCTTTTCTTGATAATATAAACAGTGGTTCTCAACCAAGGCCAATTTTGCTTCTTGCATGATGTCTGGCAAACTGTGGAGACATTCTTGGTTTTCCCTCCAAAAAGGAGGAAGTTTGGCATGCAGTGGGTAAAGGCCAGCAATGCTGCTAAACATTTTAAAATGCACAGCGTAGCCCCTTACCACAAAGAATAATTTAGTCCAAATGTTAAAGCTGTCGTTGGGAAACTCAGCTACAAATAATCAGACTCCTAAGAGCACTCTTCCCTAGGCTTCATCCTGGTCAAGGAAATTAGATTGTGCCAAAAACCACACCAAAATATAGTTCCCCAAATACAACAAAAGCAAGCAACAGATAAATAACTTTTGAAGAGAATACCATTGAGAAACATGAGTGGAACCAATACAATTTGTAGAGTATCAAATTACGTTAACACCAAACAAGTCCATATCTTGCATGATTCAGAATATGTTCCACTTGATGAGAGTGTGTAGGTTTTGTCACTTCCTGACTAAGGCAACATGGACCAGTTATTATTTTTGTAAATTTAGGTTCCGGGATATATTTGCAGAACGTGCAGGTTTATTACATAGGTATACACATGTCATGGTGGTTTGCTGCATCCATCAATCCATTATCTGCATTAGGTATTTCTCCTAGTGCTATCTCTCCTCTAGTCCCCTACCCCACAACAGGCCCTGGTGTGTGATGTGTCCCTCCCTGTGTCCACATGTTCTCATTGTTCAATTCTCGCCTATGAGTGGGAACATGCAGTGTTTGGTTTTCTGTTCCTGTGTTAGTTTGCTGAGAATGATGATTTCCAGCTTCATCCATATCTCTGCAAAAGATATCAACTCATTCTTCTTTATGGCTGCATAGTATTCCATAGTGTATATGTGCCACATTTTGGGAAAACTGGCTAATCATATGCAGAAAACTGAAACTGGACCTCTTCCATACACCTTATAAAGAAATTAACTCAAGATGGATTAAAGACTTAAATGTAAGACCTAAAACCTTGTACCAGTTATTTAACTCTCAGGCTGTTTTCTTGTGGTTATAAAGGAGGAATCACGGCCCCTGCCTCTTAGCATGCTTGTAAAGATTCAATAACATGATGCCTGCTCACTGCTTAACCCAGTATCTGACTTACAGTAAGTACCCAATATACAATAATAATACAAAGCAATATTCAGAGGAGAAAATAGGAAATCTAAGAATTTACTACTTAATAAATAATGAGGAAATAAATGAGATCTAATTAAGTCCCAGGCCTACCATTTAATATTTTGAGAGCAAACTAACTCTTCCAACACCATTGTTTTTATGAGAATTTAAGATCCAGATAATCCAATTTGGGGGCTTGCTGAGTCACTTCAGATTCATAATCCACATGAAGGTATTTCCTAGTAATAATCTAATTAGATGTTTAATTAGTCTATATAGAATAATTAACTGCCACTTTGCCATTATCTGCTTTAGAGGTTCATCTTGGTCCATTTATTTACACAATAATAACTATGATTAATCTAACATAGAATGCCACCAGCTATCATATTTCACTGACAAAGGAATGGCTCTTTAGCTAGCCTATACTCTCCTTGGAAGAATTACTGAATTTTCAGATGCTCTTTTAGTAGCTGGCAAGAAAACTCTAGCATGTTACCCAATTTCATTTTCATTTACTAAAAAAGCAGTTATTATAGCAATAATAAAGAACAAACATAAATTTAATTCACTTGTGGTACACTGATCTCCTTTTATTTGGCAAGTACACAATAAAAGAATTAAGCATCCCTTTTGCACACAGCTTGAAAACCTATTATCAGGAAAACTAGCTCAGAGTATTTGTAGGTAGCTCAGATGCAAATTAATTCATTATGTTTATTATGTAATGTAGGGTTCTAGTGCATTTTCATCAACTACATATTGAGTAATAGATCTTAAATATCATGCCTCATGTTTTTTATTTGTCCCATATTTAGAGATTTGATTACTTGTATTTTTCTCACTCCTTATTTTCAATGTATTCAAGATTATCTGAGTTTCCTCAAAAACTATAGGTGAAACTTTAAAATGCATTAGTATATTAGGAGTAAAATTATGAAATCTGATTGGTTTTCACTCAACAATTTTTAAAACAATAGGTAAAGAGTGATTTTGCCGGGCGCGGTGGCTCAAGCCTGTAATCCCAGCACTTTGGGAGGCCGAGGCGGGTGGATCACGAGGTCGAGAGATCGAGTCCATCCTGATCAACATGGTGAAACCCCGTCTCTACAAAGATACAAAAAATTAGCTGGGCATGGTGGCACGTGCCTGTAATCCCAGCTACTCAGGAGGCTGAGGCAGGAGAATTGCTTGAACTCAGGAGGCGGAGGTTGCGGTGAGCCGAGATCGCGCCATTGCACTCCAGCCTGGGTAACAAGAGAGAAACTCCGTCTCAAAAAAAAAAAAGAGTGATTTTAAGTCCCCAAACTAAAATAAACCTCAAGATAAAATGCAATGGATTTCTTACTTTCAAATTTTCTAAACTAATTATTTCTTCAGATAGACTTGTCAGTTCCAAATTTACTGTGACTCAAGTTTCTGAAATCCTGGGAAATAAAGGATATCTCAGCTCATTTTTTATTCTTCTATAAAGCAGAATTGTATTAAAATTTCCAAATTTCTTTTCCTCTTTATGAGCTCCACAGGGTACATTTTGGTTAGTTCAATATACCATTCCTACTTTAACTTTCTCATACATTCATTTTTTTCAATTTTATTCTAAAATTTCAAGTCAAAGAATAAAATCTCTAAGGTGCTAGTCCTCCAGAATGTACTTTTGAAAAAAGGGACGTTAGGTGTAACTTCAATGAGGTACAGATGAGGACATCTGGCTAAGAAGAACTAAAAAAAAAAAAAGAAAAATTATAAAGAACAGCATAGCTACAGAATTACTCGTTACAATAATCTTAATAGGAAGGCAAATAATCTGCTTGTCATTCTCTCTAAAAGGGAAAATTTTTATCATCTAGAAATCCTCTGTAGACATTGTTTGGTAGTTCACTTTCTGTAAATCAGGACCTATTACAGATTGTGAGCTAATAAAAGTCAGTAATTTTTTGGAAGACAATACTATAGTTTAAGTAGATGTCTGTTAAGAGTTTAAATAGTGGTTCTTACCTTTGGTTGGGCATTAGAATCACCTATGGAGCTTTGAAACACTCCAATCCCCAGACTGTCCCCACCCCGCCACAATCAGTTAAATAGGGATACCTACGCTGGGACTCAGGTTTTTAGCATGGTTTAATGCTCTCCCAGGTGATTCCAATACACAACCAATTTTGAGAACCAATGCTTTCAAAAGTAGACGGCTTTGTAACAACTACCACTATAGGATACAGTTAAAAGAATATTTGAATACCTCATAATTGATGGCTAGAATAAAACAACTACCTCTGCATCCTTAATATAACATTTAAGATGAGCTTTAAAACTGCTTCTAAAATTGCTTTTTAAATTTTTATACTTTTTGTATAATACTCCAGCAAAACTTTGAGATTTTCTTGATACATTTATATATCTAAGTTGGGGCAATTTGATCTGTCATAGGCATTTATAAAACACTAAAATATGAAGGTAAACTTTACTAACCCAATTCAAGTGACTCTAGGTGAAAGAGAAGAAATCAGCCATTGCTCAATCATAATTCCTCAAAAGCAAGATAGTAGTACAAAATTTGGTGTAAGAATATCATAATACAGTAGGAAAATAGCTTTTGGTTTCATATATGGAAATAAAATCCCACGACCAGTTTATTACTCATTAAAAAATAGCTGAGCACCTTTTAGGTATATGGCACCATGCTAGACCCTGCGGATACAGTGGTAACTGAAAAAGTCACAGTTCCTACCCTCATCAACTTCCAGTCCAGCTTGCTGATTTTGTAAGTCAGGTCAAAGATTATGATTCCATCTCTATGCTCACCATAAACCCAAGATATTACTAAAACATTGGTAATACATCGAGTTCCAAGTGTATTACCATTTGTCCAAATAATATAATGTTTTCAGATTGTGTTGGTTGATTTTTCTATATCTCATCGTCTAAAAGACCAAGAAAAGACTGATAATGTAAACGTTACTACCTTAGCTTGGGCAAGCTTATGAGAAAAAAAAAATGTAGCAGATGATTCTCATAGTCCCATCTCACCATAGTTTTCTTTTCCTTTCTTTGCTGTCTTTGACTATGTCTTACTTTAGTCGTCACCATCGTCATACCATTACTGTAATTATCACAACTACCTAGGCAGAGTCTCTGATATGCAATTCACAAAGTTATCTGAAAGTGAAAACTGTGGCATTGGAAAATTGTTGATCTATTTCAAACTTATTTTATTTCCAGATTATTTTACATTTTTCTTATAAAAGTAATTTATGCTTATTATACTGTAGTAAAAGCGCAAGAGAAAATTACCCATAACCCACCACCACAGCACCCATATTTTTTGATATTACTCTAAGCGTGTTTGTATCAAACATGTACACAAAACCATGCTGAATTTAAAATTCAATATATAGCTTTTTAATTTTTCACATCATATATTAAGAATTTTAAAATGTCATTAAGAACTCTTTATAAACTTCATTTAAAATGGTATGTGGCTGAAATGCATAATATGACAGGGTACTTCAAGAGCTTCAGAACATTAATTTAATGAACAAATGCGTATGCACTGCCTTCTATGTACTGAGCCCTATTCTAGATTTCGAGGACATTGAAAGAAACAAAGACACATGTCTTAGCCCATTCAGGTTGCTTTACCAGAATACCATAAACTGGGTGGTTTATGAAAAAACAAATTGATTTCTCACAGTTCTGGGGCTGTTAGGGGGAAAGCTGGGAAGTACATAATAAAAGTGCCAGGAGATTTTGTATCTGGTGAGGAGTTGTTCCCCCATTCATAGATGGGAAAACTGTTGCTGCATCCTCACAAGGCAGGATGGGCAAGGCCGCTCTCTGGGGTGTCTTTTATAAGGGCACTAATCTCATCCAGGAGGGCTTTGCTTTCATGATCAAATCACCTTCCAAAGCCCCTAGTGCCTAACACCCGTTACATTGGGGATGAAGATTTAAGCATATAAATTCTGGGGGGCACAAGCTCTTAGACCACAGCAACATGATACCTGCTTTGTATATTTTATATTCTATTTTTTGAAACAGACCATTTTTAAAAATCAACAAGATAATTTCAGATAGTGAGTCCTGTTTTGGAGAAAGAAAAAAAGTCATGAGATTCCAACATCTTGAGAGGGGGCTGGCTAGAGAGGGGAAAGGGGGAGTGTTTGTAAAATGTCCATCTCCAAGTAGGCAATGTTTGAAATGAGAACTGAGTGGTAAGTAGAAACCAGCCATATGAAAATCTCTAGCATATGCGAATGTGGGAAAAGTGGAATAATGCTACCTTCCTGGAAATCCCTAATTACCTGAAATAGGTATCTTCATGAAGGTACAGGTAAAGAATAAGCAAACCTTCAAAGCCTCTTCCCCACCAGTCCTCCTGTGGTCTTTCTCAAGTTCTGTTTTGATTTTCATTTATCCTTTCTTTGAAAGCCACTTGGAAACCAACGCCTTTGTTACGTCATTCAGCAATCACAATGAGAAATGATATGACCAAATTCCTCCCTAAACTTCCAAAGGTGTAGAAACATAATCTGAATAAAATCTGTTTTGGCTTTTAGTTTTTGCCATACATTTTTACTATAAATTTACTGTGATCTTTGACATTTCAGATATGTATTGCTGTTATTATTATTTGTGATAATTTGTGGAGTTGAAATATGTCAAGTTTGTACAATGCATTTAGTGCTGTAGTTAAAAGCATGGGCTATGAATGGATACTAATGGTAAGATTTTACTGAAGCTACTTAGGCCCACTTCAATTTTCTTATCATCATAATAATATTATTTGTTTTATAAAACATAATGTAGAAAACTCAGCTTAGAGTCTGACTTAAAACAGGATTCCAATAAATAGTGACAGAGAGAAACAGTATATACTGCCACACCTTCCACACAACCCAATTTGAGATACACACACACACACACGCACGCACACACACACGTGTGTGTGCGTGCATGTGTGTGTCTTAGATGAAGTCTCACTCTGTGCCCAGGCTTGAGCTCAGTGGTGCAATATTGGCTCACCTCAATCTCCGACTCCCAGGTTCAAGTGATTCTCCTGCATCAGCCTCCTGAGTACCTGGGATTACAGGTGCCTGCCTGCCACCACTCCAGGCTAATTTTTGTATTTTTAGTAGAGATGGGGTGTCACCATGTTGGCCAGGCTGGTCTTAAGCTTCTGACCTCAGGCAATCTGCCTGCCTCAGCCTTTCAGAGTGCTGGGATTACAGGCATGAGCCACTGCGCCCAGCCTTGAGATTGTTTCAAATATTGTATGTATATAAAGATCTTAGTAGTAGCAAAAACGAGGTTTAATTTTGTTATGCCAAATTTCTCTTTGAGTAGCCTCCTGAAACTCTTACCTGCAAGAGTGTGTGTGGTCATCTAAGAAGGGCTATTCATCAAAATTCACTCAGATGAATTGTTTGAAATGGGATTTGGGGAGCCTGAATTCCTGAACCCCACTAATTCTTGGTCATGAACTTTTTGTCAAGTTTCCAATGTAATCATGTTGGGTCGAAAACAAAATGCTGATCATATTATTTAAATTTTCTCTGGTGTTTCCTTCTAGTCTTAAAGCCTTCATTAAGTTACTTTTTTTTTCTCAGTAAATATTTTCAGAGAAGAACGTCTTGAAGCCTAGAACTCTGCAGTTGAAATAGGATTCCAAAAGACAGTGGGGTGACTGAGTCCTGTACTTAAGTTTGTAAGGGAATTCAGAGACGCATAAGGTAGCCTTCACATTCCCCTCCTCAGTAACCCAGCCCCCTCTCCATTAGAGTTACCTCAGAGCAGTGGGAAAAAGGACTTATCAGGTGGGCTTGAACCAGAAGGCTCTTTTTTCCACATAATTTATAAGTGTAAGGATATGATATTCAAAGGGTTCCATGGCTAAAAACAAAGTCTGAAAACCACAGAGCCAGTAATGTGAATGTAGGCTCTCTGTAAACTACAGTGTGATTTTTCTCATGCTAGTTTTTAATATTATGGATATTTGTTGGTTCCTGAAAAAATTTAAATGCTTGTTTTATTGGAAATTGTTGAATTAGCCAATAAATACCATGAAAAGGCATTCATTGTTCTAAGTCAAAGATTCATTTTTGTTTTTCTACCATTATATGCAATAAACATATTTAAAATGCTGTTTCTGAAGGGATTCATTTAGTGGAGAAAGTAGGCGCAGTCGACTAAACTTTTCCATCCAAAATTTAATTCACAGGGTCAACCCAGTCAGTCAACTTTTGCAAAAAAGAAATTCACCAGATTTCTTGATTCTCAAGAAGATATTCAGGGGAAGACTTTCAGCAAAAGAAGAGACCTTCTTTTGCTGAAAGTGAGGACCCTGAGGATCTCAATTCTATTACTGCAACCTGGATATTTAATCCCAGGATACAGCCCAATACAAAAGATTTTCAAAGAAGAAGGTCTCTTCTTTTGCTGAAAGTGAGGACCCCGAGGATCTCAATTCTATTACTGCAACCTAGATATTTAATCCCAGGATACAGCCCAATACCAAAGGAATACTGAAAAATAGTCACTAAAAACAGAAATCCAACTTAATTCAATGTACATTATTTGTCTTAAGAAGGAGCAAACAACTACAGGATATGGAACTTAACAGGAAAGAGATATAATGCTTACTATGGGCCAGGCATTAATTCAAGTGTTTACACACACTGGTTTATTTATTTCTCATGCCAACCCTATCAGTTTGGCCCATAATCATCTTCTTTTACAGTTGTGGCACAGAGAAAGTCACCTGCCCAAAGTTAGTGATCCAGCTCTAGAGATCACCACACAATGTTTCGTTTCAGTGACATAGGCAAACGAACATATTTAGATATCAACCCTGAAAATTTTAAGCATGCTTTTGTGCTCGGTATCTTCCTTTTGTCCCTTTGGATCCACACATTGCTCTGTGCCCCGGAGCCTGTGTGGACAGAATCAATGTGCTTCTAGGTGGGTTTAGCAGTACCTGGAGATTGAAGGTGAAGGGGACAGTGAGGTCAGGGTATTCATTTTCCTGTGTTTTCCCAGTCAGGTTACTACTGCTTGGCTGCAACCCTCTGTTGAAAGCTACAGCTCCTGTCAAATGACACACTCTGGACTCTGGTACCTCTCCCTTCCTCCGCCCCTAATCACCCAGAGATAGCAACAGCTCTCTACTGTTACACTCACCGAGGCATCGCACCATCTCTACTATTTTCCCTAAACTCTAACCACATCTTGGTAAATAGTTCTTTTATTAAACTTTTCTCAGTTCATCATTTCAAGAATCTGAGCAGAGCATTAATTTCTTGATCTAGTTTACATATGACCAGACCGAAAAAAAAAAAAAAAAGGCAGTATGATCTTCCTAATTACCACCTTCCACCCTCTGCATATCAGGCCCAGGAAATAAGTTCTACGCAGTCAAAAAGGAGTTCCTCACTCCTACAACAAACCTATGTGAAAATCATTCTTTTTTTTTTTTTTCAGTTTTATGAAAGGCCAGGATTTGAGGTTTGCAAGTAGAACAGTATTTTTATTCTAATAATAGTCATTGGGTCTATTAAAGCAGCATGAGTGTCCAACAGAAGGGCAGTAACAGAGTTATTCATGTTGGGTGTCTCTGAGTCGACTAACCTTGCTGAAGCCTTGGTTCAGGTGTCATAAATCAGACACTTAGCCTAATTAAATATAAAAACATCTAACGTTACACAGTTGACAATACTAGACAGTTGGCTTCCTGGAACTGAGTAGTAAAATACATCCAGGAAATGTAATCCCATGGCGCAAAGAGATACCAGGTGCATGCTTGTACTCCCTTCAATCAAATTAGTCATTCATCAGAAACAATGCATGCCTATGAATATGTCTTAGCCTTAAACAAAGAAAACGAGCATCTAAACACACCTTAGCATCTCCTCTTCAAAATGTCTTAAGTTGCTCTTGGCATTTACTTTAGCAGCCCACCTAGTGATGAGAATGGAGGCTGTTTCCATTGAAAGAGATCAAAGAACAATAACCTAAGCCACAATTTTTAAAACACTGGTCACCTATCCCTTTCTCTCCCCTAATATACTTTAATAATGTTGATAACTCCTTCCACCTCCACTTCTGGTTTCTATGTTGAAAGTACAGATTCCTAGCTACAATTCAGCAGGCCTGGTATTGATGGATCCATGTCTTTTTACCATATCTTGATATTTACAGTGAAATGTATGTAGAGGTAAATTACTTACTGTCTTTACTAACAAACCTTATTTTTCATTATTACAATGTGTCACAAAGGTCTTAAAACATAGGAGCACATACCACGTTCCAGTGGAATCGATATAGCAAATTGAAATCTTCCTTAATTACAGTTTCATAGAGCAATGGCTGGAGATGAGTGTGTAATATATTGATCTGTTTTAGCAATTAGCATTTAAATAACCTCTTGAGGGCACTCCTAGGCTGGAAGGAGGCAATGACCAAAGATTAAAAGTCAGAAACCCTAAATATCATTCCTCTAATTCTAACTCAGGCACCATCTTGATGTGTGACAACAGAGTTCCTCCAGTATAAAATGACAAATCTATATTATTAAGGATGTTTATTGGTTTGTAAACTGATTGTCAGTTATTGGTATGAATAAGCGATTTATAAGCACAAACAGTAATATGAAAAAAGCTTGTGATACTTCACCTACCAGAAATCAATCTGAAATTATTTTTAGTGATTGATATTTTCATTATCCTGAAGTATAATTAAGATACAGCTGTTCTTTCTTTCCCTCCCCACCAGTGTTAGCCAATCTCTAAGGTGACTTCCTCTAACGACTGTCACCTTCTGTTATTCACACTCACATAATTCTCTCCCACACTGATCAGGGCTAACCTGCACATCCAATACAATATTGCAGAAGTGAGAGTGTACGACTTCCAAGGTTAGTTTATAAAATAATATTGCTTCTACCTTACTCTCTCATATTACTCACTCTAGGGAAAGCTCACTGCAATGTAAAAAAGACACTCAAGGAGTTCAGTGGAATGGCCCACGTGATGAGAAACTGAGAGCCCGTACCAACTGCTTGTCACATAATTAAGCAAACTTGGTAGCAGACTTTCTTGCTCAAGTCAAGCGTTCAGATGATTGGAACCCCAGCTGACATCTCCACTGTAACCCCAAGAGAGCTGCCAAGCTAGAATTACTCAGCCAAGCCACTCCTGAATTCTGGACCCACAGAGTCTGTGTGAGATAACAAATGCTCATTGTTATAAGCCACAAAGTTTTGAGGCCATTTGCTACAAAGCAATAGACACTTAAGACATTCTTCATTCTAACTTTTCACTCTATACAAGGTTTATATTGTGTGTGTATACATCCTTTCCACCACACCCTGACATACACACAATCATTTTTCAAGCAAGTCCTCCATACAGGACCAGAGGAAAATATCTAGGAGCAATAGGTGGGCCTGTACACTTTGATATTCACACACTTTTAAGGAACTGACACTCTAAGGTATTCGTGTCCATAGTTACACCTGTATACATAATGAGGTCCATCTATAAAATTTCCTCATACAAGAAATCATTAACAAAACTAAATATCTCATGTTTAATCTTCATTAATGTATATATATGCTAATTAATTTTTAGTATAACACATTATTCCATTTTCTTACAGTAGCATAAGTAGAATACTACTAATAAAATTGTATTACCCAGGTGGTTATAAGCATTGAGTTAATGTCTTGTCTTTGACCTCTGTTAACTGGCAGATTTGAGTTGTTTTATACTATTTCAGCTGGTAGTGAGACAAATGAGGTACGCAATTAAGAGGGACATCTGCTTGAAATACTGCTAAGCTCAGGACAGTTTAAACAAAATATGAATTTCTTCAGCAGCAGAAAAATTTTACACAATTATTAACTGTAATTTTACTATGAGTTATGATCACATTATATAAAAAATGCTAAAGTACTAACATTACCAGAAGCACCCAAAACAGATAATCTATTATGTGTTCCACTTGCCTTTCGTCTTACATAAAAATTAATCAATGTTTCAGATCAATATTAAAATATAAAATTTGAGAAGATAAACATTTACTGTTTGTATCACTATACTTCCAAGACTAAAATGACAGAGTATATGAAAGATCACATCTTTAAAAACTTTTGGATACCTGAATAATCTCTATGATAGAACTGATTAAAAACTGTTTTCAGTATCAGATTCCAATACAATAGTGGCTTGAAAACACAGATTATTTTATTAGTATTGATGTAAATTTCTTCTATGAAAGTCTGAGTTCTAAATTAACCTAAACAATATTAAAGGTATTAAATTATATTACAAAGAAGATTTTAACTCTATACAAATTATATTTCTGAAAAGCACAGGTGTTTCCTTTTGTAGAAGTCCATGAAACAACTTTTAGAGTGGAATAAATTACAGCAAAATACAATTTATATAAAATGAGATTTAAATGTTTTATCCTTCAATAAATAGCGGCATAATTTTACCAAATAGAAAATGGTATAAAAGGTAATCATTATGAAATGAGATCACAAATTGCTCTTCTGAAACATTAAGAGAGACAAGGGTTAACTATTCATCAGTTACTAGATCTTTACATAAAACTTAAAAAACTTGTTTGATATTTTCATTTAATACCCATGTTAATACATTTATAAATTATTGAAGGAGTAGGAATGAGGACATTTGCTTCTGACATTAACTTGGCTAAGGGAGTCTTACGTGTGTGGCAGTACATAAGAAATAAAATGTCAAGTTAATAAATTTTTGCTTATTCAATTCTATTTATTTTATTTATTATTGCATTAAAATTGTACCCTTCCTAACCAAGGAATTTAAGATGTGTATCATATTCAGAAATATTTAAATTAATCATTTAAATAAATTGGTAAATTGGACTTATGCTTCATATAGGGTTATTTTACTCTGAGAAATCATTGATGATATAATTCTGAGCAACCTGATGCACTGAATTTTATCTACTACCCATATTATTGTTAA
Source organism: Saimiri boliviensis (assembly GCF_048565385.1). Taxonomy (NCBI): domain Eukaryota; kingdom Metazoa; phylum Chordata; class Mammalia; order Primates; family Cebidae; genus Saimiri; species Saimiri boliviensis. The sequence goes on along the minus strand of NC_133451.1, from coordinate 146,690,944 downwards.
AGTACCATTTCTCCTCAGATTATTTCAAAATGTTTTTTAAATAAATGAATGAATAAATGAAGGACAGATGTCTCCAGAAATAGGTCTGGCAATGGCTTGGCATAAATACATTCCATTTGTTTCAAAATAAATACCACTGACCTTATTGATCTTTGTGTTCCTCAGATTTGCTTTTTAATGCCATATAAAACTCTGTGCAAGGGCTATTTTTACTACTTCTCTCCCTTGGCCCCAAACCTGCATTTAGTATAACAACCTACATAATAATTTTTCAGAAAAATCAAACCCATCAAAGTATTACTTTTATATCTATTATATGCCTACCTAAAAGGAATAAGACTTAGGTCTTGATATCAAAGAGATGAAAAATATAATCAGGAAAATTAAGTTAAATTACACGATACAATTAGGGAAAATTAAGTGCTGTGATGTATAACAGCATTTCCCAAAATATCCGAGAGTTGCTAATAGATGTTTCATTAAGACAAAAATAAAAGGCTTCTATGGTAAAATAAGTTTGGGAAATATTTCATAGCACATTATTCTCCTGGCAATTCATATTTTCATTAACATATTAATGACGGAAAAGTTTGGCAGCAAAGAAAATTCTTGTAATTTAACCCAGAATATCCAAAATTTATTTGAATCCATGAAAACCTTTGTTAAATTTTCTATTTTCAGCCATAAAAAAATTCCAAAATTCTGAAAAGTGAAGAGAAAAAAATAAAACAAGTACTGGCCACATTAATCTAATAGGCATTAGCACTTGCCATATTTGGTTCAGATTTTTAAAAGCTACATAATAGTGAAACATTACTTATACAATTAAGGTCACCCTGACTCCTTTTGTTTCCTTCTTCAGAGAAGATTTTATTCCATCTGCTATTTCAACATGTCGACATTTAATTGTCCCAGGAACATTTCTTTTTATTTTCAGACATGAGGTCTCCCTATGTTGCCCAGGGTGGAGTGACATGGTTATTAACAGGCAAGATCACAGAGCACTGCAGCCTTGAACTGGCATCAAGACACCCTCATGCATCAACCCCCTCAGTAGCTGGGACTATAGGCAATCAACGCTACTCCTGGCGTTTCCAATGACCGACCTCCCTTCCTCTCTTCTTCCCTCCCTTCCTTCCTCCCTCCTTCTATTCCTTCCTTCCTCGGAGTTTTGCTCTTGTTGCCCAGGCTGCTGGAGTGCAATGGCGCGATCTTAGCTCATCATAACCTCCTCCTCTCAGGTTCAAGCAATTCTCACTGCCTCAACCTCCCAAGCACCTGGGATAATAGGCATGTGCAGGTTAATTTTGTGTTTTTCATAGAGATGGGGTTTCTCCATGTTGGTCAGGCTGGTCTTGAACTTCTGACCTCAGGTGTTCCGCCTACCTTAGCCTCCCAAAGTGCGGGGGTTACAGGCACGAGTCGTAGAGCCTGGCCTCCAATGTTATTTCTTGGATAATCTATCCCTTTGGTACTAAGTTCCAATGCCACCTCATCATATACCAAGTCTGTGTAATAAAGAGGATATCATTAGTAGACGAGAGAAGGGAGAGAGTTTACTATATCACTTCCTTAATCATACAAGAAAGGATGCCTGAAAGAAGTGGCCCTGGGTGGCATCCGAATACAATAAGAACACGGGTTTTCATGTCAGACTGACCTTCATTTAGTCATTTGGTATTTCTTTAGTTATATCCTTTCTGTAATACCATTACAAGTGAATTAATCTTACTACAAATGAATTTCCTCACCTATAAATGAAGCTAATACAACTTATCTAATAGTATTAAGAAGCTACTATATTTTAAAGTGGTTACCATAGTGTCTTGCACATACAGCATGTTCAAAATAGTATTATTATAGTCATTTGATTTCTTGTTGCTAGTAGGTGTCATGTCTGATTAGGAGCTGTGAGTTTGAAAAGAAAAGACAAAGCAAATATGAAAGGAATTCCTAGGAAAGAAAAGGTAACTGGGGCATTGTCTGACTAGAAAGATGAGAATTAGAGACGACTCCAAGCTGTGATTTGGAGGATAAGCTATAACAAAAATTGAAGGTAGCAGCAACACAGCACAAGCAGCAACAACAATTACTAAAAATTGATTACACATGCAAATTCAGGACCCCAGACCTAGTAAATCAGAAACTGACTCTGACATGGGGACCAACAATTCATGTTTAAACTAGCCCCCAGATAATTTGACTGCATGTTCAGGTTTGAGACATGATGGGACATGTTTGGAGTATGATGAGTGGAAGGTGATGCTGAGAAAGCAGGTGAACACGATGTAAGAGGAATATCAGAGCTGACGGTGTACACTTGCCATGCAAAAGGCTGAAATTCTTCTTCTCTGAACCTTTTCTTGCTTTCAGTTATAGGTTTTATTTTGCTGAACAGCCTCCCAATCTCTGAATCATTTCTCAGTGTTCAAATTCTCCTTGCAATCCACCTACTTGGCAAAGCAATGCCAGGGTTTTAACCTTAATCAGTCTCCACTCTTCCCACAATCTCCCTCCTGCACTGCTCTCCTCCTGCTTTTAGCACGAAGCCTCTGCAGGGAAGGCAATTTGTCCGGTACGATTTCACATAATGTTAAATTCCATGTACATTTACAGTGCTTTATCAATAATGAATGAGAGTAGTAATAGCCTAGAACCCAGCTTTTAATAGTAGGAATCCCTGGCCATTAAATATAAAACAATTATCAATACGTGTATGTCTAGTGACTTCCCTTTCTGACACCAGAAAGACAGCAGTCTGCAAAGAACATGCTGTATCTATTCTATTTAAAAGCCTTTTATCTTAAAAACAAATTTCGTATTGTATCCAGTAGGTGTAAAAGCGCACTTTTACACCTACTGGATACAATACGAAATTTATATCTATACAAATTTGGATCAATTGTATAGACATCACAGATCAGTTAAATGACCATGGCATGCTTTGGAGCAGGATGCACACGGAGATATCACCTGTATTTTAAACTAGTGTGAACTTCTTTGTAACATTTGCAAATTCATGTTTAATAAAACAAAATCAATCAGAGGTTTGAAAAGGAGTAGAGCAGTAGTCAGCCACAGAAAATATTTGCTATAGTAACTCTGTTTTGCTACCTATTTTCAGATTTCTCCATAGTATTTCTTTAGTTGTATTGATTCTGTAGTAGGAGTGGAGGTGGGGAAATGAGAGTTTTCCCTTCAATAACTTGTCAGAGACCTGACCAGTGAGTTAATTTTGGCCATAATGCATCAATGCCAGCTGTAAAGGATCAGTTGAGCCGTAGCTACAGGATCAATTGTATAGACATCACAGATCAGTTAAATGACCATGGCATGCTTTGGAGCAGGATGCACATGGAGATATCACCTGTATTTTAAACTAGTGTGAACTTCTTTGTAACATTTGCAAATTCATGTTTAATAAAACAAAATCAATCATCAGAGGTTTGAAAAATGTCACACCTACTATTTATGAATATAATTCTGCAGTGTTTCACAGTGTGCTTTTCCTTTTGCTTTATAATTTCTGTATTGTATGCATGCATACATGTGAACAAAAATTTATAAAATATATAAAATGTCATGTAAAAAGTTATCCAATAAAATATATTTTAAAAGTCTTACCTATGTAACATGTCTAACAATATAGACAAAATTAATCTAATTTTCAAATATTTTGGACAGTTAGCTAATGCTCTGTTTGTGATGTGAAATTATGATTCTTCATGATAAAGTCAATTTGCTTGTATTATTTAATTCATCTATAATCACAGCTAGAAGTTTTATAGCAAGTTATAAGGTTAAAACTGCCCATTAATTTTGTTATAGAAAATTTAAAATATGTCCCATATGAAATTCAATTGCATGAAAGAAAACACACAAAACAGCTAGCAATGATTTAATCTTGGTAAAAAGATACTATATAATCTTTTCATTTATACAGTATTTATATTCTAAATTCCCTGTCATAAGTAATATTATTAACAATACCAATATCAATAACATATAAATAAAATATTTTAAGTATATTTAAATCATATTCAAATTCATACCAGAAACTTTCTATAGAATGTATACAAAATAAAAACCAAACACATACACACACACACACACACACACACACACACACACACCAAAAACATATTTATAATATATTTCTTGATAGTTAATAAGATACAGAAAGCATTAGCAAGCAATAGTGAGACGCAAACTGTTCTTTGATATGTTTGCTCTTGGACTACTAGACAGTGAACACTGAGGCGAAGCAGTGTCTCAACAGGCATGAACTGATAAGTAGAGTCAATTATGTGTAGGTTCTCTGTAGAGATAATTTCAAAACATTATAAAATCCAGTTTTCTTTTTAAAATAAAGAGAATTGTACATTCACTGCCTTTCCCTATGGTGATTTTACTATATTGTAACATATAGACTAGGGATAGGAAGTTAATAATTCATCTGATGTGATAAATGAGATTATCTAGATCAACAGTTCTGAAAGTATGATACTCAGATCTATAGGGGTCCCAGAGCACTTTTCAGGAGATCTGTGAAGTCAAGGCAATTCTTATTACACTGTCTGTTTTTTTCATTATTTACCTTAAAATTTTTTCCTTTGCCCTTTTTTTCTTTAACTGTGTTAACATGTGTACTTTTCCACTATGTTGATATATATTTGCACTGGTGGCACAAATACAATGGTGGGTAAAACTGCCTTAGAATAAATCAAGGCAATAGAACCAAGATGTACTGGTAGACCTTGTATAATTTACTGTCATGCACTAGAATGCTAGTTTCACTTGAGACTATCTTTGATGAAGCAATAAAATAATTAGTTTTATTGTCTTGGCCCTGAAACATGCATTTTACCATTTTATGTGACAAGAGTTGAAAGTATGCCTTTATGTGGTAAGGTAGAGAACTGTATTACTTACCCATTGCTGTGTAACAAATTACCCAAAACACAGCAGCTTAAAGCAACATACATTGATGCTCTTAGTTTTTGTGCATCAGGAATTGAGGTGCTTCTTATCTGCCTCAAGTGCTTACAAAGCTGTAATCAAGATGTTAATTGGGGTGAGAGTCATCTTAAGGCCTAAATAGGGAGGAACACACTTCATTCTACTAATGTAGTTGTTACAGAATTCAGTGCCTTGCAGATTTTGGGTCTGAGGACTTCAGTTCCTTGCTGGCTATCAGCTAGAGACCACTCTCCATTCCTGGCAGGTTCCCCTCTATCCAGGCAAGAATGAGGAAGAGCTAGAGGGAGAAGTTCAGTAGGACAGAAATCACAGTCGTTTATAATCTACTCATAGAAGTGACAACTTCTCACTTTTGTCATATACTATTTGTTGGCAGCAGGTCACTAGGCCCAGCCCACCCTGAAGGAGAGGAAATTACACAAGATCAAGAGTCAGGACCAGTGAGACCCCAGAAGATGCCTCCCACAATAGTCATCTGCAGGCAAGGCATTTGTGTGACTGTGTTGCAAGTTGAACTAGCTACTTTTCTTACTTAAACCTTTTTTCACCTGAAAATATAATTAACAGACAAGCTATAGTTATTCAGGCTAGGATATTTGCAGATATTTGCAGAATTATTTCTTGAAAATGAAAAAAGTAGGTTTTGTCACTTCGAGGAAAATAATGAACAGTGTTTGTTGCCAATTACAGAATTTGAATATTCAAAAAATGTGTATGTCTAAATTTTTCAAAAGAAAATTGTTTTAAAGGAAATCGGTAGCAAGACTAAAGAATGTGGGTTTTCTATGTTATAATATGAAACGTGTTGGCTTTTCTCAGATCCGTGAAACTCAATGAGCTAATGTCTTACAAATGACAAATGGATGCTTTTATGAAAACATGTATGTATCCATTTAAAGTGCAAACCAATGGATCTGAGGTAACAATATGAAAGTTTGTTGATATGGTTTCAGATTCTACGTTGCTATTAATGTTACTTTAGGAAACTACAACTTAACAGAATTCCTGTGTAGTATCAAAGGAGAATATCCATGATTATCAGAAAAGGATAGTAAAATACTTGTTTATTTTCAATTATCTGAAGCCAGATCTTTTGCTTATACTGTAACCACAACAAATTGCGACTGTCTGAATGCAGCAGAAGCAGATAAAATAATTCAAGTATCTTCTATTAAGTCAAATATTAAAGGCACTTAGGGGCATGTATCTAATCATGATTCTTCTCATGAAGAATGCTTTTAAAAATATAGCTATTATCATAAAAATACATTTTATGCAAACATGAAATGCATTTATTATTTTTAAGTAAACACTTTAAAATGTCTATTTGAATTCCATGCTAAATGATAGAATGATAAATATTGATGAATACCATAATCATAAACAAAAGCTTTTTGGGGGTCTTTAACAAATAGTAAGAGTGTAAAAAAGGAGTCCTTAAACAAAAATATTTGAGAACTACCGGGCTAAATTTTGATTTTTTATCCAAATAACCCCAGAATCTTAGTAGCTTGAGCAAATAGATTTACTTCTCATTTACATTTCGTATTCGCTGGTAATGGGTAAGAGAATGTTTTTTCAGGAAGCTAGAATAATGGAGACTATATCTCACCAAGGTTCTGCATTCACACAAAAAAAGAGAGAGAGAAACAGAGGTATGCTCAAATTTTCAAGGGTTATAAAGCTGTATCTAAACGTTACGTATGCTACTTCCATCACTGGTCATAGTCCCAAGAAAGCTACATAGGAACATGCAGGGGGAAGGAACATGCAGTAAAGAAAAACCAGACATGTTTGGTGAATAATGCTACTGACTACCACATATGCCAACTCCAGTGGATAAATGGCTGAAACACTGAGTTGGAAAGTATTCTGAGGTCTGAAAGTACATTAGTTTTTATTGCTGCTGAAGCAAATTGCCAGAAATGTCCTGTCTTAGCCCAGGTATTTGATCTTACAGTTCTGAAGGTCAGATATCCTAAAATCAGGGTGTTAGCATGGCTTTACTCCTTCTGCAGGCCTTAGGAGAAAATCAATTTTCTGTTTTTATTCCAGCTTCTAGAAAACATCAATGTAACTTTCATCCTTTAAACCAACATTAATTGAGCATCTCTGAGGTATGAGACACTATTCTAAACACTTTGGATACTGAGCTGAATGAAAAGTTGAGGTCCCAACTGTCATAGAGCTTATAATTTAGTGGAAAGAGAAATGAAATAAACAGGCAAACAAATATACATGTATATATTAGGAGAATGAGATATACACACACACACATATACATACACACACATAAGGAAGAAAATTAAGGCAGAAAAAATAAGAACGATATGATGGCTGCTGTTTTAGATAGGGTGGTCGTCAAAGGTTTCTCTGATCAGACTATGATTGAGTAGATGCCTGAATAAAATGAAGGAAGAAATCAAAATATCTGGAGGAAGTACATTCAGGCATTGAAAACAGCAACTGATGAGGTCTTAATGTGGGAGAATGCTTGAAATGTCTAAGAGAGGAAGGAAGCCAGTGTGGGCTAGACAGCAGGGGAGGAGGGGAGGAAGAGATCAGGTCAGACATTGAGCTACCAGGATCACGATAAGGACATGGTCTTTTCTCTGAGATGGGCATCCAGAAGGTCATTAACGTAAAGAAATGTTATGATACAGGTTATATGTTTAAAGGGTTACTGACTGCTCTGGGGAGAATATAACCCTGAAGCAAGGGTAGAAGCCAGAAGAGTAGTTGGAAGGTAATTGTAGTAGCAAAGGAAGAAGCAGATGCTGGTTTGGGCTAGAGCTGTAAGGTATAGGTAGTGAGAATTGTCTAGATTCTGGATACAGTTTGAAAATAAAGTCAATAGATATACTGATAGATTGATATGGGTGTGAAAGTCATTACCAAGAGTCATGACTTAAAAGTAGTCACTCTTAACAACAGGAAGAGAAGAAGAGATGATTTTTTTTTTTAAAAAAAAAAGGAAGGAAGAAAGGAAAGAAGGAAGTGGAGCTGGGAGGGGAAGGAAGTCTCTGCTTAACTTTTCAGTTGAAAAATGTTTGTACCAGAATGAACAGGTTTTCCTGGAAAATTAATTCTGTGGCTTAAGGAAGTGTTGGATATCAGTCAGGAGAATGATGAATCCTGTGTAATCAAATCATGTTTATCTAGCATCAAAAACTTGAAATGGTATGTGTGTTGTGTATGAGAAGTAATTTCTCTTTTATGAGTCTATGCTGATTATGGAACTCTCAACATTATTACAACATGATTTATTATCTAATCCACACTTGAGTAAAATGACACAGTTATTCTCTGAATGGAATACAATTTCTTCTGAGCACTTTCTTTTTTTAACAAGCCTGTATGAAGATCATATTTGATGTCAATTCCATAGTCTCAAACTAAGGGGAAAGAGCCTACCAAATATGATAAGATACTCATCAGCAGTGGACTATTTCTCAACAAAGGAACCAGAATTTGTTAATGACATTTACAAAGGCCAGTTCTTATTTGCTTCTCAAAATACTAATATTAAAGTATTGACTAAGCTGAATATAACTGATAAATATAAACATTATTAATTCACTTTTTAATATCCAATTTCACCATGTTAATTTTTATTTTCTAATTATTACTAAGACATATTGGCTTGTCCTGTTGTTTAACACCACCATCCTGGTTCATATAATCATCTGTTGCCCAGGCTGCTGCAATATTTTTCAAACTGATTTCTGTATTCACTCTTTTCCTGCTCTGCTTTTACTCAACAGACCAGTAGGAAGGATCCTCTTAGAAATGCAAATCAGGTAATATTTCCCTCTGCTTAAACACTTTCAAAGGATTCCAGTTGTTCCTAGGATAATGAAAAACCACTCGAGGGCCTGCACGTGCCTGCAGTTGGCCTCCCTATCCGCTTCAGCAGCAGCAGCCCCTGCTGTCATTTCTCTTCACTGTGGCCTTTCCAGGAATAGCCCTAGTCCCTCCCAGTCAAAGATCTTTGCAGGGCCTGTTTCCCTGCCGGGATACCTTTTACTCTCATCTCCTCATCTTTATCCTTCAAGTCTCTGGCCATTCTGCTTTACTTTTTTAGGGAACATTTTCCTAACCTCTGTCTGAGGTCAAATCTTTCTCTTACATGCTCTAATCACCCCTGGCTTCCCTTGTTCGTAGCACTTACCAAGATAGCAACTGTCAACCAATCTTTGTGATTATTTGAGTAAGGAAGTCTCCCTCATTACTGGCCTTCAAGCTTCAATGGAGAAGGAACTACAATGGCCTGCCCGAGTAAGATAGGACCACTGTAATGACTTGATGAATAACAAATGTATATGTAAATTATTCAAAAAATAGAATAAGAGAAACATTGATCAAAAAATAAGTGTAAAAATGAAATATGTGTCAAAATTCTAAATTAAAAAATATGCTCAACATCTAGATATTTAAATTATGAACTATAATTGTGAAATTGATGCTTGTAAAAAAAGAGGCTGGGTAAATTCAGATTTTTTAAATCTTATTCAGAGTTCATTTATCTGCTCACCTACTGTCTGTGGACTTTTAGAAAACCTTACAATTGTATTTTGCTTTATGTTAGCAACTGTAAATCACAATGGCAAGTATTAGAGTTTTAAAATATTAATGCTAAGAAGAGATTCAGATGCCACTAATTAATGCATTAGAAAGCAAATGAAAGACACGTCAAAAATATGGTCTCAGTTAAAATAAGTGAATGAGAAAAACATTCCAGTACGATAGTACCCAAAATTATAGGTCTGAAAAGTGATTATGGCATTCCTTTTATCTTTGGAGGTCACAGTTGAAAATATACTGTAAATGTATCATCAGTCTCACAGTGTGAAAGAGCTCAACGTCAGTTGTATGCATAATACAAAAGACAAATGTTTCCACTGCTCAATAGCAATTGTAAAGCTCTACTTAAAAGACAGAGTCTCCTCTGACAACAGTGTGAGGAAGAAAGGTACTTCCTTTTAGGAAGTCTGCATCTCATCTTTGCTTGAAATAAAGATTCAACTCAATAAGCTCACAACCATTTCTTTCAATTTTTAACAAAGAGGAATCAGTGTTGCCCTGGATTCTGAAATCTATAAAAATATTTATTTTAAGCAACCAAAAACCAAGAATAATGTTAAGCTTTATAGTACAGTATGACCCAGCTACTCCTCATGAACATAGTAGGAATTGATGTTGACGTTTTTAAGGAGTGAATCTATTCTCAATCACTCACTGTAATTACCGTATCACACTTTTTAAAAGATTAGACTAAAAACAGTTTGAGTTTCAGGAACAAAGTTAGTGAATCAGGGCAAGAACATAATGTTTTACCTTGACTGCATTAGCAAAATGTTTAAACAAATAAAGAATATGCTTATAAGAATATGACCCACTTTGAAGAGTTACGAAGGCAATTCATGAACACCCAATTCCAAATCCCACATTTGTCTCTGAATATATAGTTAGGACAGCTAACACGGCAGTCATCAGTACGAGTTCTGGGAACATGGTGGGGCTGCATTTATTAGGATGGCATGGTCATAAACTTGCTTTGGTCAATGAAATGTTAATAGAATTTACGGGTGCCATTTTTGGATAGAAGATTTAATAGCCAGTGGACAATTTGCCAACTTCCATCCTCATTGCCATTGCACTGGCATTGCTGCAGATGGCAGAAACTCATTGATCTCGGGACTCTAGTTTTAGAGACATGAATCAGAGCCCCAGCCAAACCACTATGGATATGTATCTTGACTGAGAATTAATGCCTTTAGTGTTTTATGTCCTTTAAAGTTGAAGGTATTCATTTCTCTAGTATAACCTAGCCCATCCTGAATTACATATATATATAAATGCAACCTCAAGTTATGAAAAATAATTTCAATAGCTTCACTATGGGGTTGTTACAGTTTGGATGATGGCAACACCTTCAAAATTTATGTTGAAACTTAATCCCCAGTCCAATAGTATTAAGAAATGTGGCCTTTGGGATATGACTAAATCATGAGAACACTACTCTTGTGAATGAGATTAGCAGCCTTATCAAAGGGCTCAAGTTTGGAAGAAAGATTCTCTTGCCTTTCTACCTTCTGTCATGTAAGAACACAGCAACAAGGGCCATCTTGGAAGCAGAGAGCCTGATGCCTTGACCTTGAACTTCCCAGCCTCCAGAACTGTGAAAAATAAATTTCTGTTCTTTCTAAACTACCCAGTCCATGGTATTCTGTTATAGCATCATAAATGGACTAAGGCAAATGACTATATTTTTATTATATAAGTATAATTACTTATGGTATGAATTGAATATATTATTTAATAAATTTATATTATTTAATAAATCCTTATATAATTATAATAAATATATAAATAAATAGAATAAAAGAGACTAGTGATGCAAAGATTGGAGAATGTCATCAAATTTCAGTTCATTAGAATTCCTTTCTCTAATCTCTGTAAATTCTTTAACTTCCTTGCTCTTAAATTTGCTTTTACGTTTTTTTACCTGTGAAGAAAATCTGTATGCATTTCTATAATTATCTAAGAGTAAACAGAACATATGTTGTACCCTTTTTTATAGTTATAGCATGATTTCCTTGTTACTGAAAATAATACCATTTGTTATTAAAATATGTGCCCTGGGGAAGTAAGAATTTATTCTATAGCATGTTCCAGTCGAATGCTCACATTAACAATATTTGAAAGAACATCAATTATCACACATTATCAAAAGGAGTACACATTATCTTGAAAAACTGTACAAATGACTGTATTTATGTATAATTTGTTCAGTAATGCCAAACATTAGAAACTTCATGAGTCAGTTGATGATTCAACAAAAGTCCCTGAGCATGTACAAACACATCTTTTTCTGATGATGTCCCTTGAGTTAACTAACAACTCAGAGACAGAGAAGCTGAGAGTTTAGTTTATCCTCCTACACAGAGCTAGGTGCATCTGTTTTTCTTGCTTCCAGATAAATGTCAACAATTTTTATGTCATTTTTACAAAAACAAAGTTCCAACAAGAGATTTAATACTTCCTGTACCTTGGGCAATTCACTACCTACTTCTGTGCCCATGGCAGATCTGTAGACTTTCCTTGGGAGAATCTGCACATAAGCAAGAGCTAACTCTATGGCAGTGTAGCAAAAGTGAGCAGTTTGCTCGGCCACTGCTATTCCTGATTTATCAAAAATAAATGCAAGAAAACTAATTGAGCTACAGTGAATCTCTCATCTGTTATAAAGAGCTTGTAATATCACTTACTTCAAGGGATTGGGAGGATAAGATGTTCTAATCCACACAAACTGTCTGGCACATTGTAGGGGCTGAATACATTATAATTATTGTTATGATCATGACTATTTAAATCAATAAATAAATATGTATGTGAATATGTCCCAAATTCAATCATCCTCTTTTTTCCACTCCATGTTCTTTCATAGAAATCTCATTCAATATTCAGTTCAGTTATCAACTCTAAAATAAGATTTCAAATTTACATATATATTTCTAATTTTCAGCCTGATATCTTCAATTCCCTCCAAAACGATTCCAGCTGGATGTCCCATCCTTTTCTCAGACTTTGTGTGTCTACATCATGTATGATATCCAGACCAGTACTGGCCTTAGACTTAGGCAAGAAGGGCCCTTGCATTAGGGTCCATTGCAAGACTCTGTAGGACCAAGGGATCTCATCACTATATAATTATAACACAATTGCCTAGTTTTTAGGGGGTAAGTAAGATTGTTGATCGATTAATAGCATAGAAATAAATTTCCAAATTATCTGTATAAAAATTAACATTCAATACTTGGTTCATGAAATCTAACGAAGTCTTATATTTAATATTTCTATAAACAATGCTGACTGATTTGCTTAATCTCTTTTCTCTGTTTGCCTTGATAATTAGCTACTTTCCATCTCTCCATTCTCTATTTCAGAAAGCATTTCTGATTTTAACTTCTAAAAATTGAAACTGAAACATTTCTAAGCTGGGAAAAGATAAACCACCATTAATTCAGCTGATAATTAACCACCTGAAAATCAACAAAAGACTGTATCATCATCATTTTCTGTCTTTCTACAATTTAGGATTTTATTTCCCTCTAAGGAGCAAAATTGTTATTTTTCTCAAAGAAAGAGAAGTGGTAGATACACGTAGAGTGGTGTGCCCTGGTATTTTTAGAGCTGAAGTTGTCTCTTCCTGCACTTCACCGAACAGCTCCTATCAGAACTTAATGAATCTAGGCAATGAACTAAAGATGGGAAGGGACCATCTCTGCACCCAGAAGGCTTGAAACATCCCTGGTAGCCTGCCCCTTCTATCATCAGTGAACTTGACTCTAAATGGGCAGAATCACCAGGGGAACAATTAGGGCAATGGTTCTTAAGAAGACAGTAAGTGTGATTCATAGTTAGCAAGGGAAATGGTGATAGAGATTCAAACTGAAATCTTTGGAGTCCTGAGTGGCCAGTAAATATAGACTTCTAGAGGTGGTACTGGGAATGGGAGAAGTAGGACGTGGGTAGAATGTGAGAGTGGATGGACAGGGTTCTTAAAGAGAGATCAAAGTATATACCTTAGATGGAAGCTGAGTGCCTGTGTCTTAAGATGTTGCTGAAATGAAGAAAACAAAAGAAAAACCAGTTCTCAGAGATCAGAAATTTATATTCACATACCTATATACATATCTAGTCTCCATATCTATCTATCTATCTATCTATCTATCTATCTATCTATCTATGGAGAGAGAGAGAGAGAGAGAGAGAGAGAGAGAGAGACATACACACACACACATAAAGTCCTCACCACACACAAACATAAATACACACACACATACATACACATACATGCACAAAGTAAGTCCTCACCTAATGTTGTTGACAGGTTATAGGTTCTTAGAAGTTGCAACTTTAAGCAAAATGATGGACAACAGGTCCTAGAATAATGCTTTTTGCAGCATCATTTCATTTTAATGGCGAGAGACAAAAAGTTGGTTTCATTAAACACTTTGCTTACAGACGTGTGTGTAAGTGTATGTGTGTATGAGTGACTGTGCAATTATGTAGACAGGAAATACAAAAAGCATCTTACCACATGAACCCCAGAAATATTTAATAATTATTCCAAAATTTACCTTGAATTCTTCAAATCTGAGTTTCCAAGAGGAAGCCATGGAAAACCGAGTAAGCTAGAGTTCAGGATGTAAAAACTCTTCTTTCATGAATATCATCTCTAGTACTTTAACTTTAAAAAACTATTGGAGAACTTTTATACCTTAAAAAATAACAACAACAAAACCATTACCTAGACCTGAAGATTTTGGAAAACAATCATGCTCATTATGCGTGACCTTTCTAGAACAGGTACTAAACAGCGCAGCTCGGTTTTGATTGCTAATTATCCACCTAAATCCTCATGTAAGTGGTTTCCCATTACTACTTTGTAAGCATTATTTTTAAACACAGAACATATTCAACACTGACTGCTAAACTGGTGAAATCCACATGGCAAGAAGGGCAGTCAACAATGTGGAGTGTAGCAAAAGTGGTAAAACATTGACAATAATTTCTTGCAAATTCTGTGACAGGGCAGAAATTTATCAAAATAATGTTGACATTGTAACTATGATATAGTAAATTCATCAGAATTATATATCTGTGAGTATATATACATACTAAAACACAGACGTAATCATAGGAATTCAAATAACCACAAAGCTTTATACTTCAAAGCAAACTCACATTTATGCTGAATGCTGATAACACTAGATATTATAATTCTTTGTAATATCATAAAAGGATACCTTGGATGCCTATGCCAGTTGAAGAAAATATAACTCATGCTAAATATTACCTTAAAGTAATTTGAAGTGTTCTCTTGAAAACTGAGAAGTATAGAAATTGCACCTTGGTGAACAAATCACTTTGAAATTCTATTTTGAACATAAGTATTGTATATTTACATGTTCATATTGCAGGCATGGCTGTGAAGGTAAAGGAAAGCAAAAAAAAAAAAAATCCCCAAAAATGCTTTAACAAAACACTTATCCTATTGAAATAAGAATTCCTTCAACTTATAATTAGGAACCATGCATTCTCTTGCCAAGGTAGTAAAAAAGAGAATCCATTTTTTAAAAAGGGAGAGATAAAATTAGTGGTAATGCTGAGGCTAGAAATTATATCAATTATACCTCAAAAAAGCTAAAAGTAAACCCCTAATATTTCTACAAAACAAATACAAAAATTATTTAAACTTGATCCTGGCCCTGTCAGGTCTCTTTTTGTGTGAGATTTATACACATATACATATACATACACATACACATACACATACACATACACATATACATATACATACACACATATACATATACATACACATACACATATACATACACATACACATATACACATACATATATATGTATGTATGTATGTGTATGTGTGTGTGTATATATATATAAAACAATTTAGGATTTTATTTCTAAGTAGCAAAATTGTTATTTTCTCAAAGAAAAAGAAGTAGCAGTGCATGCGCGCGCGCACACACACACACACACACACACACATACACACGTTCTGTCAGGTACCTAAGTGTCTGGGAAACTCAAAAAACAGTCAGATGGCATTTATTTTGCATATCAACATAACAATATAACAACAACAAAAATGTTCCCTACCGAAGCAGAACATGCTTCAAGGCATATTTGACTGAGGAATCTTGCTAGGAAGAACCATTTATCTTTAAAGATTTATCTGTGTTTAGCCAACCAACCCATCAATGAGGTTAATTCTAATGGCTAATCGACTCCATAGAAGTCACACTTCTTGAGGTCAACTGCATTGACTGACTAAACTGACTGGATGGTTCAATCTAAATATTTGATCAGAGGTCTTAGCAAAAAACACAATTTAAAGTACTGTCGCTCCCTTCCCTGTGCCTTAATTTGTTATTTCTCACACTGAGTCTCACTGTTGTGAGAATAAAAACCTTCATTATTTAATATAGAACAGTGAGCCTCAAAGTTTCTTCCATGTTTCTCCAAGGAAGCCTGTGAAAAACTGCTGGGTAGGAGGTTGGTTAAACCGAATAAACATCATTCACCAGCTCTGATGTTATATATTTTGTTGTTTTGAATCTGTTCTATATTTTGTTGTTTTGTTTAATATATTATTCAAGTAAAGAGTGTTTGGGAGAAATAGGAACTGAAAGTTAGAAATGGGCTATGTAATTATGATAAAATTAATTAGTATGCTTTAGATGACTTTAAGAAGTACTATCAATATGGAATGTGGAAAATTTACTAAACTTTTAATGAAATGACCCATTTCAGGAAAAAAAAACAAACATTGAATATAAAATGTTTGTGTTATTATTGCATACACATCCACTACCTTTCTGTTTTCTATTTCTTGTCAGAATTGCTGAATATGGAAAGCAAAAAAATGTAATTTTTTCAACTCTCTTGCTCTGAGGTGCTCTATGCAGTTTAGTTTCTGTCAAAGAGCTGTTATGTGCATTAAATGACTGAGTTACATTTTCCAAAATTTTTACAAGATATTGTGGTTAACAACTTAATTAAAATTCTTTTCAATGCTTCGGTTCTAATATTCAATAGGATGTGTATGATTAGGAAAGTAATCTATAGGAAAAAATGTATAGGTGTTAGTTCTTTACAATTTTAATGAACCATACTTAATACAGCTGCTCTTATTAATTCAGGGTTATGTTGGATTAATAAACGCATACTCTCCAAATAAAGTGCTATTAGATTCATTTGATTCCACATCATCCTTAACTATTTAATATAGCTTATGTACTTGCTTTGCTTCAGTGGGGTGAATTTTAGAGAAACACTAGGGAACTAGATGGTGGAATCAAGAAGAATTATTAAGAATGAGAAAGATTTGTGGTTTATAATATATTTAATAGGTTGGCATAGAAGT